>NC_056731.1:1241166770-1241864270 GCF_019279795.1 Protopterus annectens | reverse complement strand
GATAATACAGAAGAACACAAAAAGAGAAATGAATGAGGAAGATATAAGAATGGAAGTAAAAGAATTTATGAGGGAAACAAAAGGAAAAGAAGGCGAGATAGAGGAAGACATAAGTAATTCAAGTGATGAAGGGGACGATAAATGGATAAGAGTTAAAAGTAAAGGAAATTCTATTGGGAAAAGAGTGAAAGAAAACACAAATTTAAAATAGGAGGAAACAAAAAAGAAAAAAGGATAAAAACAACATAAACTTTTCCACAAGGTGCGAATCCTAACCATTAATGTGAATAGTATAAAGAATGTTTAACGAAAGCTATGAGTGTTGGAATGGTATAGAACGTTAGATGTGGATATTATGGTATTAATACCCATAAGATTAACAGCAGAATAAGAAAGAATACAAGTTGATGGGTTATGGGAAGGCAAGGTTATATGGAACTTAGCAGATGAAAAATGCTCAGGCGTAACAATTTTATGCAAATAATGTACAGAAATTTTGGATTGTACACTAGTAGTATTAGGAAGAATGGCAATATTAGATATAACATGGAAGAACCAAATATATAGGGTACTTACACTCTATGCATACACTTTACAAAAACAAAGAGAGATCATATTTAGGAAAATACTTGATTATGTGAGTGTAAGTATGCAAGTGATAGTAGTGGGAGACTTCAATTGTGATTTAATATATAGGCAAAAAGAAGGGGTAGATGTAAAAGTAATTTCAGATATGATCAAAAGCGGTAAAATGTACTTATGGAAAAACAAACATCGGACACATAAAAGGAGTAATTTGAGAACTAAAAGTGATTATATTATAGCATCAGAGAATTCAAGGATATTAGATCAAGGAGTTAAAATTACAGGTTTTTCAGATCACGTAGCAGTCTGGGTAGAGATTCAGGAAATAATATGCTATATAAAAATAGGTAGAGGGATAAAAAGAATTAATGAATCAGAGTTAAATGAGTAGGTAAAGGAAATAATACATCAACTATAGTTAGATCATATAAACATGAGAGGATTTTATAAAGACTGGACAAGTTGGCTGATTAATTTAAAAGCAAGATACAGAAAAAATGTGCTGGAATGGCAAAGGACAAAAAGGAAATCAGTAACTAAGTCTTTAAAAACATAACAGACAATAAATAAGAGTTTCTAGAAAAAGAGAGAATGTTATACGAAATGAACCAAGAGAAAATTAAAAAAAAATTTATTCAAACAAAGATATTTTACAAGGAAGAAAAGAGGAACTAGTGCCATATCTAAATAAAATTGTAAAAGAAAAAATAAAAATAATAAATGAGTTAAGGAATGAGGAATGATGTATAGTGAATACGCAAAAAGAAATAATGCAGACAATAAAAAGACATATACGTTTTCCATATGTGACACTATATGTAAATGTAATATAATATATATATAACTATATGTGACACTATAAGTAAAAAATAGATGGAACTTAAAACATTAACTGAAAAAGACAAAAAGAGAATGGTATAAAAGATTACAATGAAAGAATTTAAAACGTGTTGAAAACACACATGTATGTATGTACATATACATCCTACTGCTGATTTGCCATAATAGTGAAAACATTTATGCTTCAGATAGTTTATTTCTTAAAACAATACTGCCCAAATGAAAATATTAATGTGTATTCATTTGGACTTAGAACTGACTAGCAATACTTACTTATCTTGTACTTTTGTGTTTTATCCACTTATTAATATATTATTTGTATTCCCCACCATTCAGTCTTGCAATTAGTGAATATAATGTTAGAGGCAGAGGCTAGCTAAATTACATTGTAATGCACACTGGCAAGTGATAGCAGAAACATGCCATCACTGCCAACTCCATGGCACAAAGGGATAAAGGTCTATGTCCCAGATCTTCTGTCTTTGGTTAGTAGCCCAGATATTGGGGAGAAGGGGGGATGATGAGGTAGAGCTGGCTAGCATCTCTCTTTGGTGCTAGATTGACCAGTTCATGTTCGGGATATGGAATCATGTAGGGAGCCTGATGGAGATGAGGGATCGATGGAGGTGCTTTGCCTTCAAGGGAGGGAAGGTCTACTGAAAGGAAACCTCTCATAAAAGTGGGATGCCCACCCACAATATATGCCCACTGCATGCCAACCCTTTGGTACATAGCAGGCATGCACAGGAAAACTGTTATGGCCATATAATAAAGCTGCCAGTCCCCCATCATGGATGGTGGCACCATTACTGCCATGTTTTGCTCACACCTAGGAGGAACAAATGGGTTATAGGGCTGTCATTTCCATGGAATGAATGGGTCAGGTGGGAGGTTTAATTCTCACAGGGGATCGGGGACAAAACTAATTAAAAAATTCTACAATTGTTATAAACTAGAGAAAATTCTTCATCTTGACATGAAATCAATTAATTTAAGGTACTGACTTTCAAATATATACCCAGGATTTTTGGAAAAACAAATGAACTTGGAGACCATTGTCACTCCCCTTCAAACACAGAAGCACAAGTCAGAAATTTCTGATGTATGTACTAAACTCCTAGACTACTATATCCTCTAAACATAACTGCTCATTATTCAATGGTATATCTTCTAAATAAGGAATTAGGGATACAGCATATAAGGCAACATTAAATGGATAATTAGCAATATTATAAGCATACAGAACTCTTGACATATGTATCTTTTTTGTTTGGTCATCTATGTCCTTTTAATTTAATTTACTTGTTTTATAACTCTGTGCACAGCAGTTGCTCCTTTAAGAATTAATTTCTATACCATGTGGGTATTCAGAAACTCTAATGATTCTGTGAAACACTAAGCACCAAGATGTACTGTGTTTTTATATTCACTAGTCAAATGAAATCTGGCTAGATCTGCATCTGAAATGCATGTTTTATATCAAGTCTCTGTTATCAGAAATGTCTTTAGGCCAGCTGCATCATTCTGCCTCACTGGGGACACTTACATGCAGGGGGTTCCGCAACAGCATATTCATTATTTTTCTAACTGAAGATAAAAAAGCAAGAAAGTTTTTAAAATCTGATGGCAAAGTTGCCAAATGATGACTGCCAGCTGTTCATCATGCACTGTAGTTCTGGAATACAATACAATAAAATTAAAAGAAAAATGTCTTAAAAGTTAAAAAAAATTATTTAAAGGAAAAAAATCTTCCAAAGCCGCAATTCTTTCCTGACTTGTATCATTATGTCAAGCATACTGATAATGTAAAGAGGAGGAGGCACTTGGATGTAACAGTTTGCTGTAGTTCACAAGGTCGTGGAGCATATCCATTCATATATTTCTAAAGGCAGAAGTCACAGGATTCATAGTTAAAATAAAATGCTCACACTAATAGTACTTATATCATGATCACTTGTTTTCATTTCTGGATTATTTTCCAGTCCTCTTTCAATATATCTACAGATGTATTTGAAGTACAAACTTTAGACAAGGAAAATTGTTTTAAAATGCAGGTGGGCAATAATATGGATGGATACTACTTAAAAAAAAAAGAATAACCTGTGTGTAGATAAAGCAAGGAATCCTTTATTTTTTTACACTGAAACTAACAGGGATATTCCAAAAACTATATGTGTCATTGCTGCGAAATGGTAATATGTTAAGTATAAAGTATTAGGAGTTTGTGTGCTGACATTGTTTTGAATTGTTGCCGGTGCATACATATGGACTTTCTACTGTCCATTTAGGCCTTTATTAATGTTATTTTTGTTCTGATTTAATGGCAGCAACTTAGAAACCTGGGACCTTTCATTTATGCTATTATGCTTCATTCAGTATTATTAGACACAATGCTGCCACTGTGTTTTGGCTCTGACTAGGTAACTTGGTGCAGTTTGATTTAGGGCCAGCAGAGTTATTTGCTATTAGCTTACTTGACTGGTAAGGAAGTCTGTATTACTTGTGACATTGGGAATGTTGCAGATCTGGTCTGGTTAACTTTGGAGTCACTGTCTGGAGAACTGGTTTGCTGCTGTTTGAGGTCTATGGGCGTAGTTTATTCTGGCAGATTTATTCACCTTCTCAGATCTCTGTGGGCTAAACAGCTGGCTTCGTATTATCCACATAGTTCCAGTCTGTGTGCTTTTGTAATTATTTTCATTTTATTTTTGTGGATTTGTGGGATATCTGGGACTTATTTTCATCCTGAGTTTATACAATAATATCATGCTTCACAGTTATACTTTGTATAGTCTGATGTTCTTGAAATACCTTAATTCCCACTTTGGAGTGATTTTTTTATGCTGAGAATTTTAGGTCACTTGCATCATTTTATTAATCCTTTAAATATGATTTAATTATTTGCCTTATAATTTCATTAATTATATATACGTGTATGTGTGTGTGTGTGTGTGTATGTTTATACACACACACACACACACACACACACACACACACACACACACACACACACACACACTTGCAATCCAGATGGATAAATGCTTATCTAGCCAACAAGTTTGTGTGGGAGAGAAAAGCGTGACTGTACAAATGACTGAATGCATACTTCTATGAATGCAGTACGGCCAAATGCAAATTTTATACAGTGTAAGTAGGAGTAAGCATAGAAATTAATGTTTAGCGGAACAGATTTTGGTTGTGAAAATGTACAAGATCATGTTATTGTGGTTAGTGCATATGTGTGAGTGTTCATGGGTTAGAGTCAGAGTAAGGGTTAGGTAAGGGGATAGTGTTGTGCTGTTTGTTGTTTTGTGTGTTGTGTGTTCTATTCTTTTCTGTAGTATAGTGTTAGAAAAAGATTTTTAGCAATATAATGTGCAGACTTGGGGTTAGTGGTAGGGATATGAGTAGGGTTAGAGCTGGGGTTATGGATCTGATGAAGTCTTTTTGATGAAAGCACGTATCTTCAATAAAACATATTTGGAAAATATACTATGGACCTCTGTGTCTCCTTAAGGTTTAAGATGAACTAAAGATCTATTTAGTAGAGAAAGGTTTAAGGACAAGCATTATCAACAATGGTGTATTGTTAGTGTTAGTCCTGCTGCAGATTTACTTCAGACAGTTGCAGGCCGGTTAACAGATCACTTTATCCAGTGGGTCTGTATTCTTTGAATGCTATAAAGTACCAAGCAGAGGAAACCCCCCAACTAGCTCCAATCACAGAACTACAGTTCTAATACTTCAGTAGTAGGGTTATGGTTAGGTTTACTGTTACAGATCTGATGAAGTCCTGTAGTTGTGCTTTTGAAATGTGCAATACAGCCAGCATATTTTTCTACTGAAGAACCTTCTTTTCTTGAAGCTTTCAGTTTTCAGATGCTAGCTTTGTGCTACTACCTTTGCTTCTCAATAATAATAATTATTATTAATAATAATAATAATAATAATAATGGTTTCGGAAATGCATTCAGTACCATTATAGCCCATCACTCAGCAACAGATGCAATCTACAGTAATTTAGACATTGACCTCATCACAGATGGTATATTTGTTAATATGACTAGAGCATTTGAAATTGTAAACAACAAACTGCTGACTACCAAGCTACAAAAATTTAACTTTGGTTCCAAGGTAACAAAATGGGTCCTAAGCCATCTTAAACAGCGTTCATCAAATGGCACACACTGTACTGGTATTCCTCAGGGATCAATCTTAGGGCCCCTCCTATTCTCATTATTTAATAATGGCTTTATGTAAGACTTTCCCTTGTTGAATGTTATATTATACATCAATGATATTCTACCATTAGAATCACACCAGTCGCCCGCTAGCCTACAAAAACAACTCCAGCAGTCCGTTTCTAATCTCTATGCCTGGGCAGAAAAGAATAACCTCCACCTTAACTATAAAAAGGCCTATGTGATGCTCTTTTCTACCCTCACAAACTACAACTGCCATGTTTATAAATAACTGCCCCTCTCAATCTCTCCTAAAACTGATGACTTTGGAGAAATATAAGTCATAACTCTCAAGTTAAGATTTTAGCAGAATATCCAGACTTTTGTCTCATATTTTTGATCTGTTCCTCATAAAACTTGAGTTTTTCTGGCAAACCATTGAGTGCTGAGTTCACTAAATAATGACAGTTATTTCAATTTCAGACTTCACGTCCTTCAGAAAATGCATAGTATGTTGCTTGGGATGCTGGACAGCAGTCTGCACTCAGTATGCATTATGATCTGTGCATGCCTCTCAGTTGTACCTGATTACTAGGAAAGTTCCTCATTCTGAGTCATAAAAACTACATGATGTTGCACATTGTTCCCCCATTGAAAGGGTGTCACACAGTGTTAAGATTTTTGTAACTAATATCCATGGGAAATAATACTGAATCATATTAATTCATCAGAAGATATTTTTGCAAGTATAAAGTGACACATTTTAACAATCCTGTGAGCTTCCTAGCTAAAATAGTTAGTAAGGTGCTAATAATTATTCCACATTTTGCTCTTAGCATGTGTCCTCAAGGTCTGGTTGTTAGCATCATAGAAATAAAATACCATTGTTCTGGTTACATTTTGTGTTACTTTGCCTGTTTTTCAGTTTGCGTTTGATTGTTGGTATCCCATAATTCCATCAGAGTGGACGGGGTTACATCGTCATATATGCAAACTTAATGTTAATCACTGTCCAGAGTGTTGGCCAGTTGTACCTACTTTTCATGGGCCTTTGCCCAGATTTTTGATGTTTCCAGATTGAGAGGTATGCTCTTGACCCCTTCCTTAGCTTTATCATACATACTGACAATATAGCTAATAAAGTTCTAGCACAAGTAAAATTGTGCTATAGAATTTCACACCTGTCTCCTGCTGCTCACATCTCACTTTATAAATTGTACTTACAAAACTTGATATGGGTTATCATTGCTAGTCTTTCATTCTGCCTACAATACTCACAGGCTCCGGACTGCAGAAAACAAAGGAGCCTGCAGAAAACAAAATTTGCAGATTTGCATTGCTTGCAGAACCCCCACTGCAATCAGAGCCATAGCTGACTCATTTGGTGCTTAGTGTCACTCCCCTCTCTGACACCCTTCAATGCTAGGATCTTCTTCTTCTCCTTTTGCCTTTTGCCAGTTAGGGGTCACCACAGTGGAACAACGGTCCACAGAATGACTGGTAGTGGAGTTTTATGGTGTGACGTTGCCAGCCCAGCATCCAGCCTTCCACAGAAGGCACATACATGTACACACAATGGTTCTCTTCCCCTAGCAGAAGAAAAGGGCCTTAGGACAAAGTCCTCTATTCCTGATCTTACCAAGTCCATGTCTTCCCCATTTACACTGCTGAACTTTGACATGAGGAGCAAAAAAATAAACAATTGCTACATTTAATGCCATACACGGAGTACTAAAGTGCTTATGTTCCCATTGCAAATGCAATGCTGCCATTCAGAAACAATTCACTTTTGACAATCACATCCCCTAACACATTGTGCCCTAGGCTGCTGGCCCCTATATCCCACCCTAGCTACACCTCTGATTGACACGTACCTTTTATATGTTATTAGTATATCAAGTCTTTCATAAGAGCTGAGTTTAAAACTATTCAGTATTTGCTATCAAGTTTTTTAGTCCATCAGACTCATTCTGTGAAATTAGGTTAAATGAAAGAAACATCTGGTCATGTTAATTAGCAGTTCAAATAAGCTCTACTGTTTCTGCATGCCCCCCATATGTTTCTAATAGTAAATAAATTAGCTCTACTGCTTCTGCATGCCCCCCATATGTTTCTAATAATAAACAGTTCAGGTAAGTGCTGATCTCTTCTATAGTGGCAAATGACACAGTGCATTACCAAAACACTTTTTTTATTTAGTGTGCTTCATTATAGGTATACATAACTTTGATTAAACATGTTTATGTCAAAATATAAGGTAATAAATATAGATATTGTGCTGGATTCAGTAAAACCCACATGGCTCGCTAAAACCATGTGTGTGTTGTGGCACGATGCACACATGGTAGTGTGCAAATTTGTATTCAGTATGTGGATCTACATGACATTTAGAGCCACACAAACCCAGTAAACACTATGGCATGCTAATTACAGCATAAGTAGCGAATTGCATGCTAATCAACCAATCCAAGATGGAGGGGCTATTCAACAAGCTATAAAGCAACTGTGTAGACTCAGTGCAGGTTTGGCTTCAAATTCCAAAACAGCCATGGAAACTCCTCTAAACAATGAGAATGTTAGCGGCTGCTGCTGCTCTTCTGCATGTGCATGTGCAATAGGCTCACCTCTAAGCTGCTACTGCTGCTAACAGACATCAGTCAAGAAGGAGAAGGGTGTTTAGACCCCATTTAACTTTTCATGGTCTGTATGAAGTTGAAATAGTAGAGCGCTACAGGGTGGATACAGACACACTACAGGAACTCAGCAACCTCTGTCATCCTCAGCTGAGAGCAAGGACAAAATGAGGGGAAACAATAACTGTGGAGACTAAGGTATGGGTAGGACTTAAAATATTAGCTACAGGAACCTTCCAGAGACCAATAGAGAACATGCTGAGGGTGTCAGAGGCATCAGCATCCAGGATTCTACACTATGCTACAACATGCTACAACATGCTAATGACTGCATACATTTTCCCCATGCCCCAGAGAACAGACCTACAAGTATGCAGGATTTCTACCCCATAGCACACTTCACTGAAGTCCTGGGTGCCATAGAATGCATGCACATTGGGATCAAAGCACCACCTGGCGAACAGAGAAGAGAGTACATAAACAGAAAGGGCCGCCACTCCATTAACTGCCAGGTCATGTGTAATGTTAAGGAAATCATCCTGAATATGTGTACTGGCAACCCTGGCAGTTACCAAAATTCCCATATCTGGCACAAATCTCAGCTCTATCAGAGGCGTTCTAGGGAGGTATATCCTACAAGTATTGGGTGATGTAGGGTATACACTCAAACCAGGGCTGATGATGCCCATCAGAAATGAACATCCACCCACCAAAGAATGCTATAATGAGGCACACACTCAAACAAGAAATATCATAGAGCTTGTGTTTGAGCTGCTGAAGCCACGGTTCTGGTGCCTGGATGCTTGGGGGGGGGGGGCTGCCTGCATATGATCCCAGTACTTGTGCCAAAACTATCACTGTCTGTGCTATCCTTCGCAATATTATCTGGAGAAAACAACTTCAACAGGAACAGCAAGGGGATGGGGCACACATCCCACCTCCACTGGAAATGTCACAGGCACACACAAGTGAGAACTCAAAGGGAAACCACCAGCCACTGTGGGTGTAGGTAGACGTAAGCGTGCACAATATGCCCTCTCCCTGGTCAGAAGGCAATGGATAGCACAAATGCTAGCTACCTAAGGGGCACAACATTCATCCTATTCATATACATACAGTAAAATTGATGTAAGGCAATGCTCAAAACCTTTACTTACCCATATAATGGATGTGTACTTCTAGCATCAGACAGAAACAGCCCTGAATTAAAACACTTATAATTGCAGGAGTATCAAGGTAAGTGTTGAACCTGAAACAGAAAAATAAAGGGTTAAGAACACAAAATGAATGGCAGGCCCTTGCATACTGTTACTTGCTAATGTCACTAAGTAGAAAGTGTATGAGTTTACAGTAATAACATCAATATGTGTCAGGACTGACTTACGTCAAGAGAAGTTTACTGTTTATCAGCTAATAGGCCTCATGCACCAAAGATATAATACAATGCAAAAATCTGTAAGAAAACAGTACAACTTTCAAAAGAGCATTACAAACACTACTAAGCACTCAGTCGGCTATGCACCCTGTGCATCAGAAAAAAAAGACTTATGTATCTCTGAATCCAAAAGATAGAAACAAGGAAATGGCAGTTATCATCATTTGCACAGGATGTTGTTTGGGGTGGGGGGCAGGAGGCCAAGGCTGACACAAATGGTCATGAGTGTGTGTGATCAAAAAACACAGGCAGGCAGAAATTTAGCTAATTATTAAATGGCTAAAGAGACAGAATGAGCTGCAGACCTCAATGATGACCCATGTACCTGTTATGTGTGTGTGTGTGTGTGTGTGTGTGTGTGTGTGTGTGTGTGTGTGTGTGTGTGTGTGTGTGTGTGTGTGTGTGTGTGTGTGTGTGTGTGTGTGTGTGTCTGTATGGGTATTCATGGTGAAAAGTGTGTGTGAGTGCCAGCAAGAACACAGCCAAGTTCAGTACTAGCTCTATGTCTTCGCATGTCGGACAGGTGTGACTGGTGCATGGCACAGCTAACAGTTCATCGTCATCACCACCTGCTGCAAGAACTAGCTCTGCCAGGAGTTGCACTGGTACATCCATACCAATGGTTAGATGTGTTGTTGCTACCTGAATGTGATTGATATTTGCTGGAGGAGCTCTTCTCACAAGTACACCCAAACCCAAGACCCCATGGCCTACCATGTCTGAGTGTGGACACAACAAACACTGATGGAGCAGTGCAAGTATTGTCACTACAGGAGCATGATCAGGCATGCCCACATTGGCTAACAGCAGATGATATTGTTGACCTACGTCCACGTGGATGCTGTCCCCCTCCCAGCAGATGATCCATCATGGACACTGCCCATTCCATTGTGTCATTCATCTGATTCACTGAATCAGCCATACAGTGTAGGCAGTCACACATGTCAGCCTGTACCACATCTACAACCCTAATCATGTCCTCGGAGGCCCTAATGGAACATGCCTGTGCATCCATGATGGTCCTAAACATATGCCTAGTGGCAAGTAATGACAGACCAAGATCAAGTGGGAGGTGGACAGCAGGCCTCCTCCAAGAATCCCTAACAACCCTCCTGTGTGGCATCTCACTCAGACTTTTGCTATGGCCAAAGTCAGCTGCCACTGAAGATGCAGTAACCATACTTCCCTGATCAAGTGTCTCACCCTCCACCTGTCCAATATCTGAGGGCTCAGTGGAATAGTTATGCACAGGCATACTGACTGTGTCTGATGGAAATGCAGGGGATGGCTGAATGTCAACCTCAGTGTCATATTCAACCTCTGCACCCCCCGAATGTGCCTCTGTTTGGCCCCCATCATCATCAGAGACTACCAATTCTCCAACATCATGTGGCAAGAGTCCTATACTTCCACTGTCAGGATCACATGTGATAATATGCAGCAAACACAGGAACAAAATGAATACTACACTAAATAGTAAAACAATTTATATGATGATAAACACTAGTCCCTCTATTGCAGATGGTACAGCAATACAGACACTCATTACACCCACCTCACAAATACAGATATCTGACAAATGGTCATCAATAAGCCAAAAAACATTTTTTGCTTATGTGCAGAGGACGCCACACTTTGTTGGAAGGATGGCCCTGGAAAAAATGAAGCAAGGGAAGGACGCAAATTAAACATGGCAATGGGAATAGCACAGAGGGACAGTGAGTATACAATTTGCCTGTATGTCCAGTAAGACTGCTTTTAACTGAAACTTGGCTAACTTATAGACCCACAGCCCAATAGGTACAGTAAAAAAAATGATGTTTTAGAATTCAACAATACACCATTCTGTTTTATTCTGCTTGGTCAACCTGACCGTGCAGGTGATATTTCTGGGTCCCTTATGGAGCAATTTGGGAACCCTGTATATGATGTTGTTGGGAACAGTGGAGTGCATATTATGACATCCTGTGTTAATAAACCAGTTGACTTCTACAATAGTGGACATAATGAAGTAGGCACTGTAAAACAATCAATTGAAAAACCTAGAAAAGACTCTTCTTAAGTGCTGTAAACTCCAGGTGGAAAACACATACTTTGCTGAGTGTTTAAAAGTCAAAAGAGTTCTCAAAGGCCTACGTAATTGGAAGTTTCCATCTGGGCTAGTTCCCAGTTCCCTACCCCACATGGATCTGTTGGAACTGTTTTACCGTCATGGTTGTGAACTCTTAGAATAATTGATAAAACACAACCAAAGAACCATGGACAGGTTATCAGCAAAGCTAACAAACTGGATCAAGCTATCACCAATGATTTACTTTTTGAGCATCATTTTAAGCAATATCAGAACATTTTTTTAAATATAAACAAAGTTATTTATGAGGTTAAAAAAACAGATGGAAAAAAAACGGCTAGAGATATAATGGAATATCAAGAAGGTCAAGCATACCCAAAGCCATTTGTCAAGGAGAATCTTGTATCTGACCACTGGGATGAACATAACCCTTTAGAACCATCAAATTTTCTAGAAAAGGCACCTCCTGCTTTAGAACAAGCTCCACTGAAGATATTGGAGATGCTGAAAAATCGAGGAAATCAACTAAGGTAGGTATACAACCCATGCTGGACAGAACTGAACCAACAATATGGGCGGAACAACTGGAAGGGGAGATGCAATTGGAGGAAGAAATAAGTTGGTCTATGTTTTCAGATGATACTTTCTCGACAAACTACAGGTGAGCCAGGGTTCTAATCCTACACATTCCAAATTTTATTAATGCTTTTACACTTAATTGTAGATAAAAATTAACAATATAAAGATAATTATACATAACAATAAGTATGTATAGCAGTTGATATCATATGAATTATATGTGTGACTAGGGGTATCCTGATGGGTCTATATTAGATGATCGAACTTTCAAAAGTTCGACTGTCATATGGTCGACACCATATGATTGAATTTTTGAAAGTTCGAACGTTTTAACGGAGCTCTCCATACAGCATGGAATGGGAAGATTTTCCTTTTTTGCACTGTAGTACGATCTCAGAGTTGGTATATTTAAAGACCGAGGTGTGGGGGGGCACAGCCCCCCCACATTGGGGGTGCAGCGGGGGCTTACCCCCCTGGTTAAAACATTCAGGTAGGTTATTTGTGTAGTTTATTTTTTTTATTAGATTTTCAAACTTTAAAAAGTTCGATCATATGGTGTCGACCATATGACAGTCGAACTTTTGAAAGTTCAATTATCTAATGTAGACCCTATCCTGACAATTACGTTTCTGTAATTAAAAGTTTCTTTTCTGCCCTGGATTGGACTTCATAGTTTACTGATACTCATTTTCACAACTAACATAACACAAGTATAGCTGAAAAACAGAAAGCATTACGTGGTTTGACCCAGAACTCAGAAATCTTTCCTGAAAGTAATACAAGTATATGCATTTGCTGTATATCGTCACACATTACTCCTGCATCACACATGAGAATGCATAAACCAGGAACTTGCCAGGTCAAATATATGTATGGTTAACTGAAGTGTAGCACCACTCATGCTTTAGTGTGCCTATATATTTAATGACCATGTCTGACAACCACTTTTTCTGTGGCAATGAGGAAAAAACACCTAATGTGGAAGAATATGTACTCGCTGTTTTACATAGGCTTGAATCCCACATTGTAGAAATTACTTTTATCAGTGTGTAAGGCCCGACATAATATGTGTCAAGTCACACAATTTGTACTCCCCAATTCATGTCTCAAAAGTCAAGTCATTAACAGCTATAGCAGCAGACAACCCATAAATTAATGCCAACTGGCACATTACCCTTCTTATTTCATAAACTGCCTTCCTGTCTGTTTGGCAATGTTGCTCTCTGCGCACCATCGCACAAATGCAGTTGGCATGGTCGTATGGGTTTGTGCACTGACCTTTAAATGCGATATCGCAAATTGGTGGTAAAACACCATAACTATAGTTGCATGACCTGTGCAGACATGGCATGAGCTGGCAAAGATGGTGCTCTATTCAGGAATTAAAGATGAGGTGTAGAGGAGTCAAAAATATTCACTGCAATCCAGTAAAGCACTGCAGCCATAGGCTTTTTCAGGAGGATTACTCTGGGTCTCAATATAAATCAGAGGGTTGCAACAGTCTAGTCAAGGCTGTGTCCCATGCATCTGGCTTTTCAAGCACTGGGGAGCAATGCAGGCATCATTACAATGACCTGAAAAGGTGCAAGCAGGAACAACTCAACCAGTGGCTGAATAAGTTTAGGACTCCTGACATCCCACAAAAGATACTTTAACTGATATAGAAATCTGGAGATACCCAACACTGCTATGCATAATGTTTCTCTCTTTTTCTCTCCTTATTTATTTTCTAGCTGCTCAGGAGATTTCAGCAAACAGGGAGGCCCATGCTAAATGCTTAGAAAGACTTACAAAAGCAAGGGGTATTCATGCAGCATAAATTAGCATTATTTTCTTAAAATTATTGCTCTTCCATATATTACTTGCAAATTAAGCATGCATAGTGTAACTGTAAAAGCAAACACACATGCTTTATTCTATAGCTCAAGGTAATTGCAGACATCAAGTGTAATACTATATTCAGTTGCTGTGGGTTCAAATCCTACAAGTAATAAATTCATACTAATATAAAATGATTTAATATTAATTACAGCAAAATTGGCATAAATGCCATGATGTTAACTTAATCTATATTATTTTTAAAAGCATATGTGCAATATATGCATATTGCAAGGATTATTTGGAACAATTATCAGTCCTATTTTGGATTTTTAAAAAGTATAGTTAACATAAAAGTAAAAATATATTTTTATTGTACTAAATTATTGTATGTGACATATAATGGATCTAATTATCTTGTTTCTTTTTTTCTCTTACCCCATCCCTTATTTCTCTTGTTTTATTTTATATCTGTAATCACACTGTACTGATGTCATAATTTTCTGGCAACCAGCAAAATGATTTACAGCACAAGGAAGTAAGCCAACTGCTGTGGCTCAGTCTGCCACCCTTCCAATGGTTGTCACACCAATGCCCAGCACATCTGGGACATAACCTGCAAGTATTGCGTCTGCAGTCCTTGCTCTACCTCGGCCCTCAACATCAGGTAGCATTACCCCGGCAGTTGGTGCAGTTGTATCCTCTGGGAGTATAGGTGATGATGGGGATTTTGTCACCTGCAAGGATCTGCATGATGCGTGAGGTCTTAGAAGGTACCATTGGTGTTTGCCTTAGCCATCTGAAAAGTTGATTGTAGAAATGCATTGTAAAAAAGTGAGAACTAGATTCCCACTTTCCCCATACTTGACGGGAATATGCCTCTGATGTACTCTCCCTGTCCCCAATCATAGTGTCCCCCAACCACTTGTGTCCCTCACCATCCATGTCTCTGTCTTGTTTGTCCTCTCTGTTTTGCTTCCTCACCTCCCCTACTTACATGACCCTGACATTCCTAAATCTCTTCCCCAACATCATCTCTTTTTGAAATAAAATAAAAAAAAACTGGGCACCTGTCCCACAACAAAATGTCTCATACATAGCTCTCTACTCCACACATGTCTTCTTGGCACATTTGATTTGGTCCAATTAGCTATACAACATGATTGTGTTGTTGTCATCCATCTGTGTTATGGTGACAGTCCAAATTCATCCAATGTTATATCTATTTTTATATTGAACTGTTGAAAAAGTGGATAGCTATGGTTCTTTCCTAATTCCTTCCTGCTTCCCCTTTGTTCTTCTCCCTGTTTGTCCCCCATTTCACCACTTTTCTATCTACCCAATGTTCACACCTTTAGTCTGGTTAAAAATAGAATCACCCACCTTATATATAAATAATAAACCACTAATAAAGGCCTTCAACTTTTCCCCTCTGCATTTGCGCAGAGTTGAGCAACACACAGCAATGCCAAGTGATAGTGAATGGCACAATGCTGCTTAAACTCTGTACACTAAAGGAATGCATAGTAAAGGCAGTACTTTGAAACATTTACTCGAGCAGTTATTTAGAATGTATAACAAAAGCAAATCCATATGTGTCCTATTGTCATAAATCACTTGACTGCTATTTATTTTATACAGTACTTCATTGTAGTCATTGCTTGTCACATATGCAAAAAATATCACATTTACTTATGTAATGCCATCTTGACACCATGTGTAAAAAAATAGATTGACCTGTATTTGAACCCTGTCCCATCTGTACTGGTAACAAAAGCTCACTGCTTTTAAACCTGCTGCTACAGGAAAAACTAAGCAGCTGGTGTATTTCTTACAGTCAGTACTGTCCAAAGTGCTGATGGACATACCTCATCACTTAGTGTGTTTGTGAGAAGGAAGACAAACCAATAGACATACCACTATTTTCCCATTTAAGCAGAGAACTGTGTTCACTCATTGCTTAACTCCACGCTAGCAGGGATGGCAATTGCAACAGTTCTTAATGTCATAAAAGTTATGACAAAACATTTCCAATATGAACTACAATACGAACACCATAGCATCTGTCAGCTATTTCTCCCATAGTATATATGCATAACTACTTCTTAAGTTCAAGTTGTATTCATTAATGTGAATCTCACATGTGCAAACATTTTGCTATCCTTCAGGCAAACCAGTTGCTTGGTGCTGCGCTATGTAAAGAGGTGTTTGGCATGTACTGCTGTGGTTATTACCCAGTTATTCTTCATCCCTTCAAAATCCATTTAAAAACACAACCAAATAGAAGCGACTTGTTAGTAACTCAATGCATATTTAACCAGACTCATGTGTGCCTTGCACCCATGCACTTGAAAATGGATATGTCAACAATAGGTCAAATGTCACATACACTACAAAAATAAATGGAACAACTGCATTGGTACATTATTTAAAGGTTTATACTGACAATAGATATTGAGATTGTCTTACACATGTTTTACTGTGGACACCTTACACATGTCTTACTGGGGACACTTTTTTTAGGCAATGTCCAAACAACAAAACTTTAAAGTAAAGAAATCCACTAAAGACAAACTCAGGTCAGGCTGCTTAATGCTAGGGTCTTAAACAGTAAACTGTACTCCCTGGATGCACTCGTCACCTTGGAAGATGCTGATGTTTGTGCAGTCACAGTGACTTGGTTCAAGGCTGCTGAAAGCACCTTGGCCGTACAAGGCTACAATGCCTTTCACATGTTCAGACCCCAAAACGAGTATGAAAGAACCAAAGTTGGAGGTGTATCCATCTTCATTAAATCCAAATACATCTTGAGACTGGTGAAACAGTAAGATTCTCTTGAGCTATTCCAGGTCCAATTAACTGTAGGAAAAATTCCCTTCCACATCATTGCTAGCTACAGGTCCCCATCATGAACCAGGAGAGGCATACCACCTACCTGGACTTTCTAGAGTCATTCAGCATAAAACAAACACCTTGGTCATGGGAGATTTCAGCTATCCTGCCATTGTTCGGGTGATTTACATGAGCACAATCACTATGAGGTTCCTGGACTTTGTTAGTTCAAATCCCTGGAACAGTTGGTCCACACCCCCATCAGGGGCTCAAATGCCTTGAAGCTAGTGCTCACCAATGTAGGGTGTGTCACTGCACTACCCCCTATGTGTTGCCCTCCCTGGTAAGGTCAGACCATGAATCTGCCTCATTTGAAGTAAAGATCAAACCTGACACCCCCCACAGGAGTAAAAAAACTGAAAGATTTATCCAACGCACACTAATACCTAATAAGCAACATTATAACAGTTTCAAAATCACTGCCAACATTGACAACAATGTCTCCTATGCAGAGGAATACACAATTGCCGTATATAGCCACTTAAACAAATGCATTCACTCAGCTGTACCTAACAGGAACAAAACCAGGACTTCCTGAAAAAACAAGCCACCCTGGTGGACTGCTAGTATAAATATGTTATACAACAAAACAAAGAAAGTGATATCTAAGAACAGGAGGGAACTAACTCAACAGAAGAAGAATGCCCTCCACAGCTTGAACAAGCAAATTAGATATCTTGGTAAGTCCTCTAAGGCTAGCTAATAGTCTTAATTAGCATCCCTAGCTAAAGATAATCATAAGGCATTCTTTAGCTATGTCCGAAACCTAAGAGGAAATGCCCAGCTGTGTGCTGAACTTATAGTGGATGCTACCACTCACACAGAATGTGAGGAAATTGCCAACCTGCTAGCCAACAGATTTGGCAATAATTTCACCCCCTGTCCCCACCTAACATACCCCAAATCATTCCCAACACCTGTACTCTACCAAGTATCTTCAAAGAACAGATCATACAAGCACTCTCCAAGGACAGAAACACAGCCTCTATGGGAACAGATAACACCCCAGGTTGCTTACTAAACAATCTAAAACAAGACCTAGCAGAACCACTCTGCACTCTCTTTAACCATAGCCTGAGAAATGGCAGTGTCCCAGCAGTGTGGAGAATAGCAACAGTAATCTCCTTGCACAAAGGGGGTCCATCAACTGACCCTGGAAGCTATCAACCCATAAGTCTAACCAGCCTCATCTGCAAGACTATGGAAAGAATCATCATGAACCTTATCCACAAGGACATAGGAGACTTTCAAACTATTGACCCTACCTAGTTTGGCTTCATCAAGGGTAGATCTTGCTTATTAACCCGGTGGACTTCTTTGAGAATGTCACCAAAGCCCTAGATGAAGGCAAAACAGTACATACCACGTATCCAGATTTAGCAAAGGCTTTTGACACAATCCCCCATTCAGGTATCATACAGAAACTATCCCAGCTGGGGATTAACCCACACATTACTTGTTGGGTAGCCCACTCTCTCACTGACAAAATGCATACTTATCAAAGTTGGGGAGTCCACCTCCATAAGTAGACCAGTTACTAGTGAGGTACAGCAAGCATCTGTGCTGGGCCCTCTGCCATTTCGAATCTATTTCTCTGAAGTCGACATGAAGGTAGATGGCCTGGGTTTACCAAGTTTGTTGATGACTATAAACTGAGTGCAGACATAGAGTCCCCCAATGATATTAACATATTACAGAAGGGGCTGATGCAGGCAAATGATTAGTGCCAAACTTACAGGCTAAAACTTAACACAAAAAATGCCTCATTATCCCCTTTGGCAAAGAAGTATACCCTGCTAATTATGATATAGATTGCACCCTTCTAAGCTCAGACTCTGTGGTGCGAGACCTGGGTTGATAGCAGCCAAAACTTCAATCACTATGTGCCCATACTGATAAGAAAAGCATTCTACATTGCACATCTCATAAATAAGGGCATCGCATTCAAGACCAGGGAGGTTATAGCTCTACTGTACTCGACCCTTATCAGACCACTAATTGAGTACAATGCTCCCTTCTGCATGTACCTCACCAGACACCTGCAGCAACTGGAGAGACCACAGAGGTTTCTTATCAAGAAAATCCAGGGGCTCAGAAACATGACATACATTGAAAGACTGAAAGCCTTATCACTGCACTCAATATCATACAGGCTGCTGAGAGGCAACCTGTGTGTGGCCTACAGAGCAGTCTCTTACCCTGCCCTAATGGAATTGCTGCACATCCGCAAGTCAAATGGGACAAGAATAACTCACTCCAGAGATCTCAACCTAGACTGTGACATTAACAGAACATGCTGGAGGGACAAATATATCTCCCACCAATTACTGCTGCTCTGGAATACGCTCCCACTCCATGTGAAGTAAAGCTCCTCAATGACCTTATTCAAGTTCAAACTTGACAAATTTATGGGTGACCATAAATGCATCCCAGGGGTGGCACCTATGTCCCTCATGGACAAGGGCATTCAGTGCTGATCACAGAATCACTCTGCTAACACACAGGATCACTCTGCTAACAACAACTGTCTAAATATGGTCAATAAAAGTACTTGGGTTTTTACACAGCTAGACCTGTAAAGGCCATAGGGCCATTAGCCTAGTAATCATCTATGAACCTATGAATATACACTGATAATGTCATCTGCTATAAAGTGTTCTGCAACAGTATAAAAGTCAGAGTTGTGACATGGTGCTGGCATTAAGTACTGTGCTCTCTAGACTGTGTAACTAGTTAGGTAAGCATTCTAATATCACTGTGGTCAACTTGTATGTTTAAGTGTGTGTGTGTGTGTGTGTGTGTGTGTGTGTGTGTGTGTGTGTGTGTGTGTGTGTGTGTGTGTGTGTGTGTGTGTGTGTGTGTGTGTTTGTGTGTGTGTGTGTTTGTGTGTAGTCAGAAGAGCATGAGTCTGTATTGTACTGTCAGCAATCAAGTATCAAGTCTCATGGAAAACAAAATTTTTACAGTCATGCATGCATACACAACCATTTTATGCAGGCCTCCCAACATCGTCTTACAAACATACACCAATGATATCATCTGCTGTAAGTGTTCTAAAACAGTGTATGAGTCAGACCTGCATTGTGGTACTTGCATTAAATACTGAGTTATGTATATAACTAGGTAGGGGTTCTGGTCTCATGTCAGTTATGTGGTATATGTTCAGTTAGTTCACATTCAGGAGACCATTTTAGAACAGCATGTGAGACACTCTTCCTACCATCTTCTTTCTCAACATAGACTGATGATACCATCTGTCATAAAGTGCAGTCTGATAGTATGTAAGACAAACTTGTGCCATGGCACTTGCATTAAGTACTGTGACTTATACCTAGGTAGGTAAGAGTTTGAAACTCATTGCTGTCAATTTGTTTGTGTTCAGTTAGCTGTCATTACGGAGGCCATTTTAGAGCATTGTGTGAAACACTCCTAACCTCTTCTCAAAGTACGCTGATGATGTCATATGCTATAAATTGCAGTCTGATACTCTGAAAGTCAGAGTTTTTCTGTGGTGCTTGCATTAAGTACTGTATTCTGCAGATAGGTAAATAGGGGTTCAAAACTCATTGCAGTCAACTTGTGTGTGTGTGCCTGTTTGTGTTCAGTTAGCTGTCCTTCGGAAGACCATTTTAAAGCAGAGTGTGAGACATTCCTCCCAAAATCTTCTTCTCAAAACACACTGATGATATCATGTGCTTTATAGAGTGCAGTCTGATACCCTGAAAGCCAGACTTGTTTCATGGTGCTTGTGTTGAGTACTGTGTTCTGAACTAACTGCAGTTAACCTGTGGGTATGCATGCACCTGTTTGTGTTCAGTTAGCTGTCATTGTGAAAAACATTTTAGAGCAGTGCATGAGACACCCTTCCTAACATCTTCTCAAAACACACTGATGATGTCATCTGCTATAAAGTGCAATCTGATACAATGAAAGTCAGACTTGTGCAGCGGCACTTGCATTAAGTTCTATAGATAGGTAGTTAGGAGCTCTGAACTCACTGCAATCAACTTGTATGTGTTTGTGTTCAGTTAGCTGTTGGCTGTGGAGACCAATTTAGAACAGTGTATGAGACACACCTCCTAACATCTTCTTCTCAACATACACTGATGATGTTATCCTCTATAAAGTGCAGTCTGGCAGTGTCTAAGTCAAGCTTGTGTTGTAGCACTGATGTTAAGTACTGTATTCTCAAGCTTCTGTAACTAAATGCTTAATCTCACAGCATTCAACCTGAGTTTGTGTTCATCCAAATAATATTTTGTAGATAAGTGTACACCAAGATGTGACTCTACATATTTGTCAGACACTCATCCAAACATCATCTTCTCAGCATACAATGCTGCTATCATCCTCAATAAAGTCCATCATGACACTGTTAAAATCATATATATGTGGTGGTGCTAGCCTTACCTTCTATGGAATCCACCTTCTCTACCTACTTAGGTTTAATGTTCAAATCTGAACTCAGTCAACTGCTGTGTAGGGTTGGTAATATATTATGGTCCTTGTATGATCTTTTGAATCTGTTTTCATTGGACTCCCTCTCAGGAGAAACTTTAACATAGACCAATGAAGCCAACATCCCCTCTTTCCTTCTGTCCAAATAAGATCCCTTCTACAGAAGACAGGAGGATGTCATCATAGATATGCATCAAAGATACATAGCTACATCTTGAAGCAGAATCTTTCCATGACCCTCTGCAAGCCACCTCCAGACCTGTGGTTGTTAATTCTCTCATGGGATGGTGCATACTTTGCATGTGGACAGAGGTAGTATGTAATACTATCAAACACATAAACACATACACAGATATGCACATACATATCTTCATTCCTAGAGATATAGCATTTTTTTAAATGCCATAATAATGGCTAGAATTTTATTAATTGTTGACCCTTAGCCTAGTAAAGTCCTATGACCATATGAACACTGCACATGTCAATGTTGCTACCATCTACATGTGCTGTGTTGAGGTGTGGATGTACGCTAGCCCTACAACAGTGTGTATTCCAATCTATGATTTCAGGTAATGTATTGATGGGTGCCGCTGCCATTTGATTATATGTTCCTTCCATAACAGCTATATTAATATGCCTTGTGAGAACTGTTGACATGTGATGATGCTGTGCATATTGTCACCTTACTAAGGCCTGTGTTTATACAGTGGAGTATATCAACATTCTACGCAGTTCTCATTCAACTATCGCAGTGACACTTGCAGTATGCACAGGTGTGCATGTTTATAACTATCATCATTAAATGGTCTGTGAGATACATCAATATAACATCATACTGATTACATGGGCACAAAAGTTTTGTTTCATCCACATGTAATGCTGTTATATACACAAGTATATGACTAGTTCAGATTCAATTGCAACCTTGATGAATTCATTCTATGCACAATTGTGTTGCTGATCACTAGGATTATTGACGTGGTCCCCAGCAGCATTGTTTGACTGCCAGCATTTGTGTCAGTAACTGTTCTGCATGAACCACACCCAACTCATTTCTAATGTGTCCATATATGGTATTAGGGCCCTCACACACAGCTTTACAATGAAAAATGTGCAGGCATATGATGTGCAATTGATGTAATTATAAAACATAGGTAGGCTTGTATGCCCATGTGAACAGTTACACTGTGTGGTATGTGATGTATACCCAAGGTGGAATTCAGAGGTGTTGTCACAAATCATTTTTTTAAATAATTATGAAATGTTAAGGGGAATACACAGGTAAGGGCAGAGCTGTTTGTGAATGGCACCACCCATACTCAACTGGAAGAAATAGACAATCTGCTAGCTGACAGATTTGGATCAAGCTTCACCCTCTGTCCTCACAGAACATAACCTAAAGTATACATGCAAACATTACTCAACTTATTTTCTCAAGAGAGCAGCTCATCTGTGCACTCTCTAAGGCTAAAAATATGGCATCAATGGGCCCTGACAACATCACGAGTTGCCTTTTCAATAATACAGTTGGATCCCTACTATAGACAGGCTATGTTCTAGAAGAAGGGTGTGCAGCAACAATCATCCAACTGAACAAGGGGGGACCATCTCCTGACCCAGGGAATTATAGACCTATCAGCCTGACTCGCCTCATCTGTAAGGCAATCAAAAGAATCATCATGGATCTTATCAAAAAGAACACAGGTATTCTCCTGACTGTTTACTCAACCCATTTTATTTTCATTAAGGCTACATCATAGCTGTTAAATCTATTTGATTTCTTTAAGAAGGTCACCAAGGACACAGATGAGGGAAAGACCTGGCCAAGGCATTTGACACAAATCCACACTCAGGTATTACAGAGAAACTTTCTCAACTGGACATAAACACATAAACCACCAAGTGGGTAACCAAAAGGATCACCGACAGGACATGTACTGTGGAAATGTGTGTGAATTCACCTCTAGCAAGAAACCGGTGACCAGGGCCATACCACAGGGTTCTGTATTAGACTCTTTTCTGCTGGGTATTTACTTTTCAGAAGTCAAGACAAACTTAGCCTTTCTCTTACCAGCTTTGTGGATGACTGAAAAATACTGACAGTCATTGAATCCACAAACACTATTGATATACTGCAGACAGTATTAATGCACAAAAATGATTGGTGCCAGAGCCATAAAAACACACTAAATGAGCACAAAAGCATATTTAATCCCTTTTGGAAAGCAAAAAACAAAAGTAATTACAATACAGACAGCACACACCTATGAGTACACCCAGTGGTATGTGATCTGGTTACTCATTTTGATAGTAATTGGAACTTCGACCACCGTGTGTCCACAGTGGTGACAAATCCCTTCTATGTGGCACAACTCATAAGTATGGACAAGCCATCCACATCAAAGGACATTCTATTGCTATTGTACTCAGCCTTTGTCACACCGGTTATTGAGTAGAATGCACTCTTTTGCATGTACCTTACCACACATCTGCAACAGCTGGAACATCCTCAGAGTTTTTGCACAATGAAGATTCATGGAGTAAACAACAGGTCATATGCAGAAAGATTGAAAGCCTTATCACTGTGTTATATCTCCAACAGACTAGTAAGGGTCAGTCTGTGTCTGACCAACAGGGCACCCGCAAATCTGGCCCTGATGAAAATATCACATATTGTTAATGTAAACTGCACAAGGGTCACTCATTCCAAGGATGTTAACCTAGCCTCTGACATAATAAATCATGTTGGAGAGATAAATACATCTCTCAGACACACCCCTTCTTCGGAACATGCTTGCCATTCATGTAAAGCAAAGGCCTTTCCTGACCATCTGCAAGATCAATGGGTGGTTAATCATGATTGTACTGCTGTTGTTGCTATTGTTGGACAGAGGCAGTTACTATTAGATGACATAGCATAGGCACATATCTGTGTGAACATTGTTCACATAGCTATTGAAAATTGTGCAACTCATGTTAAATATTGATAGGCTTTTATGGGATCTTGGGACTTTAGCCTAGTACTCTCATATGCAAATAAAACTATGAAGTTTAATAGTATCCTAGGTACAGCTGTAGTGTGACTGAACAGCATCACAGATGTACCAGTACATCACATCGGTATTATAACTTAATAATTTGCATGAACATATATGCATGCATGTCAGCATTTTATGGTAGTATACAATATTCCATGTCAATGTCAGGGTGACAGTGATCATATGACACATGTCTTGGCTTTGACATGTGCTGACAGAATGTGTGTTCCATCTATTGTTTGGTATGTGAACAATATCACAGTGATAGCTGCTATGCTCATTGACATAATACTTTGCAGTGTTGTAGTTTCTGTGCACATGGGCATAACTGATGCATTGCCATCAATCTCACATAGTGCTGCGCCATTCATTATAATGGATCACTTCTTAATTCACACATCACTTTCAGATGCTGCAGACACTATCCATTGCTATTACTTGTGGCAGATGCATGCAATACACGTCTGTGTGCAGGGACTCTACTGATAATAGTGTGCTGTTTTTAAGTGTCATCCATATGGCCAATACCTATGTCATCCAGGGATGCTTTACTCAAATATATCACTTCTGGCACAGTGAGATCCCACAAATCTTGTTGGCCATACATAAGGATTTTTTTGTGATGCATAACCATTAGGAGTTGATGGTGCAGACTTCCCTTCAAAGTGTTCTACAAGATGCATGCGTGACACATCTTTCTGTCATACACATAGTAAATACAAGCTCATTGGCAACATTGATAGCATGGGTTACATTCTTAAAGGTGCTGATTGTGGCTTATGTGTCATGCAGACCTCTCAACTGGGCAGGACTGCCCCTAATTTAAACTGCAGGTGTAACACTGTCCCTCTTAACACCTCCAAAAAGTGTTCATTTTTGAGGAAGGTGTCTTGAATTCCCCTTTTAGATTACTGACAAATCATTGCAGTTGTACAAGTTCCTGCAAAACATATATAATACCTTACAATCGTACATTTTATGTCCATGTCATGGATTAATGGTGGTGTTATTTTAAAATTGTCCATGATTGTTGCTGCTTCTTTCTAATATTGTCCATGGGCCTGTTGCTATGCGTCCCTGACTGGTTGTGATCTATGCTGACATTTCAATCATATTCAAGCAACTTATTTTGCACACCTTCACAATATGCATGTTTGTATGTAAAGTCCTTGCTAAATGTCCTCTCCAGTGATCATGTCAGGATGCTTATAGCACAACCAATCATCTCCATTGATATGTAATATTGAGCGACAGTCACATACAATATACTATAATGTGTGATTATATAAATAAAATACTTGCACAGGAAGTGTAAACAACAGTACTTACTGTGCTATGTACATATGTTCTTAATGTTATGCTACTGACTTGTCTTTGGAGTGTATGTATATTAACATGCCCTTATGTGGTATATATTATCATGTATCACATGTCCTCTTCCTCTTTCTTCATTCCCAACATTCATGTCTGTGGCCCTTTCCAATATGCACACTTCCCCAGAGTGGTGTATTTATAATGCCGTCTATGTACCCTTGATGATCACCACAAATCCTTTATTACAGTATGCCAAAAACATAAGTACACTTTTTATAATGTGTTATTAATGCATTCATTGCAGCAATTTTATTCCTAGTGCTCACTGTGGTTGTCCGTGCAATTTCAAAGAGCAAGTTTGCAGTTTGTAGGTAAACTTGTCTGCATTTTCTATAGGGTTTCCACCTTTTCAAATGCCCAAAGTGGGACATTTTTTTGTAGAAATGTCAGATTTTGCAGGACAAAACATGCCCATAACCAGTACAAAGTATAGAACTTCACTTTTTTGCCAAAATAAAAGCTTATTCTTGTAGCATTTGAGTTGCTTATGCTATTTCATATAACATTTAGGTGTTTCAGATAAAAAAAATAACCATTTTATGAAACTATTTAACAAAACTTAGGAAATATTTTTGTCCAAAAATCAAAGGACACTTGCCATTTTTTCAATTTTTTCGCAGGACACAACTGCCCAAAGAGGGGCTGTCCCTCGCAAAGTGGGACAGGTGGTAACCCTATATGTGTTTGTGCTGCTTTACATGGTTTTCTGGCTGGCAATACTGTTGCAGGCCACAAAAACTTCACTTATATTCATGTAAGTGCAATACATGGCATGCATATGCGCTTAGCACTGCTGCTCATCTGTCTAACGTGAACTCTGTGTAGGCTTCACATTAAGCCTACACTGAGATTATTGAATCTCTGGAATTATGTTGTTTCTAATACAACACAATAGCATGTAGTCCTGTTACCTAAGTTCGGGATGGTGGGGTAGGCTCAGCAAAATGGTTCAGATTGGGTCCTGAAATTAATAGGGTTGCTGTTGCCCATAAAGACTA
The DNA here is from genome assembly GCF_019279795.1 of Protopterus annectens. NCBI lineage: Eukaryota > Metazoa > Chordata > Ceratodontiformes > Protopteridae > Protopterus > Protopterus annectens. The sequence continues at coordinate 1,241,837,368 of NC_056731.1, read as the reverse complement.
TGGGTTTGATTCATAAAACTTTGTTGCATCATGCTAACCGAGTTTGCAAGATGAATGGAAACATGATTCATCCAGCGAAAATAACTTAGCCAACTGTGTTGTATGCTAACGACTGCATAATGAAGTGTTGTGCATGCTAATGAAGCAAACAAAACATGGTAGAGTGATTTCTGAATATTTAAACATTGTACAGTGATGCTGCACAGACCTTAGATTTGTTTACAAATGGATGTGCGTGTTCAGGCAGTGTAAAGTACTGAATAATGTTAGGGTTTGCTGCAGCTGTTGCAAATCTTTACTTGCAAGAGGCTCTCATAGGTGCTACCACAGCTAGTAGTGTTCAGCATTGTCTGAGGTGTAAGGTTAACATTTCATGCCCTCCATGACAGTGAGATTGTGGACTATTATTGTATGAACAGGGACACCATGCAACAAATATTGGACATGTGTTGGCCTCATCTGAAGGCCAATAAGAGTCGTGGACCTATCCTAGTTGATACTAAGGTATGTATTGCTTTGTGTATACTAGCTACAGGGACCTTTCTGCAACCATCTGAAGGCACAGTGGGGGTATCACAAGCATCTGCTTCCAGAATACTCCACTAGTTCTTCAATGCCCTGCTTTGCACATGAGAGCAAACAACATGTGGGACTGCTATGCTATTGCCCGGTTCCTGGAGGTACTGAAAGCCATAGACTGTCCACACATTGAAACAAAGGTCCTACTTGATTAACTGGGAAGGTGGTATGTGAACAGTATAGGATATCACACTCATACCTCTCAACCTTTTAGTGCAAGAAATCTGAACAAAGCATAAAATAATGGGGGGACAAAGCCCTGAAAAAAGGTTCAGATTTTAAATATTGCTGTTATAAACTTAAAAAGTTTATAGAATAATGAGATCTCTGTTAACATGCATTTTTTAAGAAGATTAAGTCTGAAACTCAAATGTATGTTGTTATTTAGTGACATCATTCCTCTGTGAATTGCCAGAAAACTACAAATTTTATGATGAACAGATCAAAAATATGAGGCAAAAATCTAGACAGTCTGTGAAAATCTGGCCTTTTGAGAGGCATATCACTCCATCAACTGTCAGGTTGTCTGTAATGCATAGGGCATCATCTGCAATGTGTGTGCAGGCCATCCACACAGTTTCCATGACTCTCACATGTGGCACTCTTTCAATGAATTGCAAGGGGAGACTTCCCACAGGGCTAGCTGTTGGGTAATGCTGAATATGCCCTGGAACCCATGGCTCTTGACACCTACCAGCAATCCACATAACTCAATTGACTAAGGTTATAACCATGTCATATCTAAAATTAAACACATCATAAGGCATGTGTTTGAGCTGTTGAAGTCATGGTTTTGCTTCCTACTTACATCTGGTGGTGTACTGCAGTACAACTCCACCACAAGTGCATAAATACTGACCATGTGTGCTATTACATAATATTATTCTTAGAAAGCAGTTACAGCGGGGTGGACCTATGCAGGGACCACAGTTCTCAGCATCACAGGCAGTAACAGATGACACAGATGAGGAGTAGGTGGAGGAGCTAAATGCAGCGGATGACCATAGCCTGCAGTGGTGGACTCAGTACCCCATGGCACTAGCAAAGAGGCAGCGGATTGCACAGAGCCTTACAATATAACTATAAAAGAGCTAAATAAATTCATAAAGTAAAATGAATCATCTGAAAACACCTGATTGTGCTCACTCATGCATGGTCTGGCCACACTGTACACTGGAGTATCACCATACAAAGTGCAGGACACACTTTCCATCATTTGCAGAGGTGGGGGGCCACTACCTAAGTACACAAGAGCTAAGCAGATAGTCAACAGTACAAGTGATGCACACAAAACAGCAGACTGTGCTTACCCCTGCATAAGATGGCCATCAGATATAGGCAATCCAAGTAACAATGTACACAGGGCAGGGCAGGGCATAGTTTCATCACTGGCACAAGTGGGGAAGGGAGCACAGGAATGCATGTCATTCACAGGGAAGTGTGTGAGTGGCAGTGAGGAGGCCTCTGCCCAAAACATCTGGCTCTGCCAGGAATTGCATTGGCTGTCACTTAACCTTGGCTTGATGTCAGTGTGCTACCCCAACCATGACCAATGTCTTTTGGAGGATGTGCCAGCATGACTATGACTGTGGCCATAGAGATGGTATTTCCTGAGTGTAGACACATCTGCAACTGATGTTGCTGTGGAAATACTACTACTGCAGGAGCAGGAGCTTGATCATCCATGGCCAGGTCAGCTAACAGCTGTGGACAAAGCAGATGACCAGCCTAGAGGACTGCCTCTTCCCCTGACAGATGTCTCAAGGAAGACATTGTATGCTCCCTAGGGTCATGCAGTCTATACAATAACTCATTTATATGGTTCATGCACTCCTGCATGTCAGAATGCATAGTCTCAATCACTTTCACCACCCATGTTAAGGTTCTGACAGAACTAGCCTATGCCTCCATAATGGCCCTGCACATACATTGGGTGGCAGCTAATGACACACAAACTCCAGGGGAAGGGTGGGAATTATATCTTCAGGGAACACTGGTAACAACCCCTTGTGTGAACCCTCCTACACACAATGACTAGGGGCAGATTCAGACAAGTATCTACTTGGGGCAACCACACTACCCCGATCTTCTGTGTTCCCATTAATCTGTTCACTTCAGATAATAGTGTGCCCTGAGTGTGTGCAAGCATATAGACTGTGTCCATACTCTGAGGAGGAGATGTGGGAGTCACATTACCTGGGTCCAATGCACACTCTGCAGCCTCTGTCTATCTCATATTATCCCCACCATCATCGTCAGAAGATCCTCCAACAAAACAAAAGAAATTCTATATTGCTAGTGCTAGAAAATGATTCACCTGTGAATACACCAAAACAACATACATCCACTGTAAGTATGACTCATCTCAAACACTAAACATGCAGCTGATATCCTCACAAATATATAAACATGATGCATAGTCGTAGCCCTGCCTATAGTTCATGCAAATGCATGTTGGACTTGAATGTCAGATGTAACTATGTGACACAAGTGAGAGAAGTATTTTAAACTGTAATGTAACAGGCTTAATTAGAGTTACATATTTATAGTACAATTAAATACCTAGGGCATTGACAGTGGACATTCTCTGTTGCTTACCCAGTTTGGCCCCAACATCCATCAGCACAATATGAAACTCTGTGAAGGTGATTCTGACGTTAAGTTTTCCAGTACAATGGCTTCTGCTCTGTGGGTGGCAGCACATATTGTATTTGTAGCTCGGTGGCTTACTATTATGTAATTACACACCTGTCCACCCACAGCATTGGCATTGCTCACAACTTCCTGCCACATATGGTCACAGAAGGGTAGGGTTTGTGGCATACACTGCAAAGGGCAATCTACTGTGGAGATGGAGGGCCTCCAGTACCACCTCATTCTTAGGTTCTATGAACCTTGACGTGCATGTGGATGTGCCATTGCCTGCCAGCGTCATAGGCAAAGCTTTCTTGATATGGAAAACACTGAAATAAACAACCGTGGTTACACATGGATCTTCTGACTTCTAATTTAGTAATAGATCACCTGCTGCACTTTTATGTTGGCCTGGCACAAATATTTCTGCATTCAACAACCAAATATTTGAATGGCAGATATTACACTTGTGTGCTACTCACAATTCACAATATCCCCCACGCCAAAAAATGAGTGCAGTTAACCAAGCAGGTAACATAGTGAGCATGTTCATAGTAGTCAAAACATTTGCAGAAAATATCTATTTTAATATCACGTTTAAGTAAAAACAAAACACTTTTTATTGGTGTTTGACACCCTTTGGTCCACTATGACCCTACTATAAGGTGCCTGTATGCTACAAAGGCAAATATTCCACTTCAGAGAGCAGTGCCTAATACATCAGTACTTGCACTACAAATATGAAAGCAAGTCTAGGCCTTACAGAATATAGCACACAAAAAAGATGGCATTGTGCAAATAAGTATTGAAAAACATAACAGATATCTTATCTAATCAGATAATCCAAAAGAATTATGTAGCATGATGATAACATGGGGATACTGTTACTTTTATATTGTACAGATTCTCACCTCTGGCCACATTGATTATGTCAATTAAGACTCATCTAATGAGTGTTTATGAATACATACATTTACATAATGAGAAAACTTGATAAACGTTATGTAGAGCTGTGCATGATGCAGTGCACATGCCTGAGCACTAGTCATAATAGTGAGCTCTGTGAATGGTCTGGAAGCTAATAATGTCAAGTTAAATACAACATTTTGTAATTAACCACCTTCAGCTGGAGTCACTGCTGAACACTTATTCATAACAGCAAATAAGAGGGAATGAGGACTTAAAGTGCCACTGGTGTGGAGCTAGCACAATACAGTACCTACAGGATATATTTTTTGCCATCCATCATGTAAATGCAATTATCATTGATGCCTGTTGTTAACTGAAACATGGGAAATTGTGAGAGCTGCATTGGATGCCAGCTCACTGCCATTTTCCTGACATGAAATAGAGATACTTATGTCTAGTGAAGGAGAAGTACTGCTCCTTTCAGAGCACAACGGTGGGTGTCTGGAGGAGCCCAAAATTATTCTGAACATCTTCATGAAACCCTACAGACACAGGCTCCTGCAGGAGGTCCAAATTGGCTCTCAGTACAAATATAATGCCTGGAGTAGTTTGGCCAAGATTTCACCTGTGCACTGGCATCCCATGCACAGAGGAACAGTGCCATCACCATTATAGTGGCCTGAAGAGACACAAGCCTGTCCTCCTACAATAAGTATGCCATATACCTATGATAGCACCCTACCAAGTCATAGCACCAGGCACTTCTTCATAATGCTCTTCCTTTATCTCCAGCCCCTACAAAGATAGAAAGGAACAGGCAGATGCACAGAGAAAGAGAGAGAGACTGCACCCCCTATGATAGCACCAAGTATAGCTGATGTTGTTCATTTTTTTCTGTTTGCCTTGTGACAATTGTAGCAATTAACTTATAAAAGGGAACATTTGACAGTATTGCTTACCTAACTGGACGTAGTATGGCTTTGCAATGTTAGAGCTTATGCATGACACTGTTGAGTAAGTTTATTTGCATGGCTGTGGGCTCAACTCCGCCAACCAAAAAGATATATGTTGTTGCCATTGCTTATTATCATTTATTGTATTATGAACAGGAACATAGTTAAAATTAAATTGTTATTGCTTCTGCATGTTTCTTTCTCACCTTCTTTCTTGTTATTCTTTCCTTTAAAATGTTTTTTTCTCTCCATTTCAGTTGCTATTATATTCAGCAGCACAGCAAACTAGACTGTCCACACTGGTACAGCCTATCATCCTTCCCACAGGTGGTAACAGCAGTGCCACCACCACCAGAGGCACACAGCACTTCTGAGTCCCAGCCTACCAGAGTTGCAGCCACACCTCCTGCCCTCCGTCTACCACCTGCATCAGGTAGACCTGCACCAGAGGACTGTACAGTGATACCCACCAGGAGTAGCCCTAGTAGAGGTGACAATTATGTCACTCATCAGGGGTTAGAAGAGTTTGTGGGGGATATACTGGACAGGATGTTTGATGTCCACACTGGATGTGCTGACATTATGCTCCAGCAGCTTGCTGAGTTGATTCCCTGCCCATTACTGCCTCCAGTCCCAAGGCAGGACACAATGGTGAAAGCTCCCTGGGTGAGAAGTAATTTCTTACTATATCAAAGCTGGCAGAGAATACATCTCCAATTAGCCATTCTTATCTCCAGACCTGATGATCCCCTTCCCTTTTGTGTCTAAAACCACCCCTGTTATGTAATGTAATCCACCCATTACCATTGTCTTCCATCTGTTTGTCTAGCTCCTTCACCATTGTGTTTCCCCTCACTCGGTATGTTGCACCACACCCTGTCAGCAATGTCTGTCTTTCCCTGCTACCTAACCTCCCTTTCTTTCCTACTTCTTGCATCCCTGACTTCCATCACTGACTTTCCTCTATCAAAATAAGGGACAAAAATGGCCACGATTTTATTTGGGCAACAACAAATTAAGGCCCAGTCCTTTGCACTGGTTGCACTTATGGTTTGTCCTGCAAAATAATATGTTTACATAACAAAATGTCCCAGTATGGATATAAAAAAAATGGCAACCCTACTCTTTTAGGGGGCATACATCCACAAGTGCATGCTGGTAATGCACATCAGTTGCATTCTCATGTAAAGAACCAGAAATGTGACAAGTGGCAACTGCCAGGGTAGGTGGATGGGCAGTGAGGAGTGTGCCATTAAAGGGCGAGGTGATTCCCCCTCAGTACTACAGCATATCCACCTAGTATATGTTGCCTAACATATTGATGCTGGTTAGTGCCTACTTTAAAGAGAATTAACACAAAATCATATGTGTGTATGATGCTGCAGGTGGCCTTGTTCTTCTCTGCCTCTCACAGTTGGATATCGTAATCCCTTCTCCCACCCTGTCACACAGCTTTATGGGTGGTAACTCACTAGAAAGGTAGTAATGGAAGCCAAAGATTGAGATAATAGGATCATAGGGTCATAGGAAATTAGGATCATAGGACGTTACTAGGCTAATGGCCCTAGGGCCCTTACAAGCCTAGCCAAATTTTACCCTTATTTCCATGATAAGCACCTATTGCCCCTATCCAAGAGGGACACTGGTGGACCCCCTCCCCAGGGTGAATTTACACTTACCCATCCAATCATCCAGACTGCATTTGAAAAGGACCAGTGAGGTGCTCTGTTTGACATGAAGTGGGAGTTTGTTCCAAAGGTCTGGTAACCTCTATGAGACAAATCTGTCCCTCCAGCAGCTTTTATTAATGTAACATACCAGGTTAAGGTCTTTAGAGTGAGAAACTTGTGTACCATTTGACTTGCAAATATGCAGCATTTCCATTAAAGAAGGGTCAGAGTTTGCCTTATATGCAAGGCAGTGATCACCTCTGAGTAGTCTGTATGAAACCGAATAAAGTGACAGTGATTTCAGATGATCCACATAGGACAGATGCTGAAGACCTTGAATTTTCCTTGTGAGGAACCTGTGTGGTCTCTCCAATTGCTGCAGGTGCCTGGAAAAGTACATACCTAAAGGGGTGTTGTATTTATTTATTTTTATTTATTTTACATTTGTTAACCGGGAGAGTCTGACTGGATATATGTCCATTTTCAGCGGAGGCCCGGGGAGAAAAGCTCCAGGTACATAACAGACATATGAACATTGTTCATGCAAAAAAGGAAGATAGTTGAGTTCTAAATACAATGTAAAGATACATCACATCTTGGGAAAAAAATAACAGCAGCATATAAAAAAAAAACATAGGTCAGTTACAAAGGTGAGGCCCCTTGTTAAAAGCGGTTAAGGATAGTGAGGTAAGAGAAGGGTAAATGATAGTGGTTAATCAGGTTTGGAACAGGGACATTGCCAGAGAGTAGTGAGATGGGGTTTAAGCTTTTTTTTGAATTGTAGGAGTGAAGGTTCTGAGGTGAGCATGGTCAGTAGGGAGTTCCACATTTTACCTACAAAGTTTGAAAATAGAGAATCCCCAGCAGAATTATTGGCTTTGGTAGTTTGAGCTAAGATCTTATTGGAGGAGCGTAAAGATTGCAGGTTAATATAGGGGTGAATGATGTTTTTCAGAGCTGGTGTTTTCTCTGGGTGATACAGTATCTGGTGAGCCGTTTTGAGTTGGTTGAAATGGAGTTGGCTGGAAAACTCTAACCACCCTTGTTGCTTCAAGTTAGTGCAGTGGTGCGTTCTAAAGGTGGAATTTGTGGCAAATCTAGCTATGTGATTGTAACAAGAAGCAAGTTTGTTAAGGGTTGTCTTGTTTAGGTTTGTAAAAGGGGGAGGCATAGAAAAGAGTTGATAGTAGGTGTGTGCTGGCAATTGTAATTTTAGCGTGAGGAGTGAGAAAGTGTTTTACTTTATAGAGAGAGCCAAGCTTTTTATTGACGGTTTTGATGGTTAGATTGAAATGGGTGTCAAATTTAAGGAGTTATCAATGGTAACACCTAATAGCTTTGTGTGAGCTTCTGGTGATATAGTGATTCTATTGGAGGATGTAATAGAGAAGGTGGGGGGAAGAGTCTTGATAGTGGGTGAGAAAGTAAGTAGTTTTGTTTTGTTGGGGTTGAGAACTAGTTGACGACTTGAGAACCATTTTCTATTAGGTTGAAGGTGTCTTGGGTTGAAGCAGTGAGGTCTGCCAGGTTGGAGGCAGTGCTGATGATAGTCGAATCATCTGCATATTGAATGCATGTGGCATGGGGGGTGATTGGGGGCAGGTCATTAACAAAGATGGTGAAGAGAAGAGGGCCAAGTATAGATCCTTGGGGAACTCCAAGTGTAACAGGTAGGCATGTGGATAATTTGTCCTGCCATAGAACAGCCTGTTGCCTATTGGACAGGTAGGATTGGAACCATTTCAGCGTGGAATTGCTGAGTGATAGTTTTTTTAATGTATGGAGGAGTTGAATGTGGTTCACCATATCAAAGGCCTTGGAGAGGTCTAAGAAAAGAGCAGATGATAGTTTATTATTGTTTCTGAAGTTATTGATGGTATTAGAAAAGGATAACAGGGCTGATGTGGTACTGTGATTTGGCCTGAAGCCATGTTGGGAGTTGGCTAGAATTTTATTTTTGGTGAGGTGTTCCATCAGTTGTTTGTGGACACACTTTTCCATAATTTTGACCAGGGGTGAGAGTATAGCTATAGGTCTGTAGTTGGTTAGCTCTAGTGAGCTACCACCTTTATGGAGAGGAATAATGTGGGACATTTTCCATATGGAGGGGATGAAGGCTTCTGACAAGGTACGGTTTATGATTATGGAGACGGGATAGGAAATGGCCTCAGCTGCTTTTTGCAGAAACTCAGCTGGGAGAAGGTCAGCTGCTAGCTTAGTGGGTTTTAGTTTTTTAAGAAGAGATGATATAGAAGATATGGGTACTGGATCAAAGGTAAATAGATGATCTGATGTAGTTGTAGTATTCTGCTGGCATGGGTAGTGGAGTGGGCTGGTTGTTTGTTTGAATTGTGTGGCCAGGGATTGTATAGTTTCTGTGAAGAAACTATTGAATGTGTTAGCAATGTTTACAGGGCACTGTTGTTTGAAAGTTGTTGGAGTGGGGGAGTGTTGTACTCAATTATTAGCCTGATGAGGGAAGAGTACAGGGAGGTTATAACTTCTTTTTTCTCTGACGGCAATGCCCTTACTTATCAGATGAGCAATATAGAATGCCCTTCTTACCACAGTAGAGACATGGTAATCAAAGGTAAGGTTGCTGTCAAACTGTGTGCCCAGGTCTGTCACCACTGAGTGTACTTAGGGTGTTGTTATTGATGTGGTGGTTAGCAGATACATCGTTCCTACCAAAAGGGATGATAATACATTTTTTTCATTGTTTTTAAGGCCATGAATTTAGCACCAATCATTTGTTTATGTAAGACCCTCTTGTAGGATGTTGACATCATTTGGAGATTCTATGACCACTCCCAGTTTGCAGTCATCAGCAAACTTTGTCAGTCAAAGACCTTTAGGTTTTTGCTTGTACTTTGGAGAAATAGATTCCAAACAGTAGGGGTCCCAGGACTGATTCCTGTGGAACAGCACTGGTTACAGGTCTGCTGCTGGCGGTGGATTCCCCTATTTTGACTATATGTGTTCTATCAGTGAGCAAGTTAATGACCCATCTAATGATATAAGAGTTGATACCTAGCTGGGTGAGTCTGCAAATGATGCCTGAGTGGGGGATAGCATCAAAAGTCTTGGCTAAGTCTAGGTAGGCTGTATTCACAGATTTCTCCTCGTCCAGGGTCTTGGTGACTGTCTCAAAGAAGTCCACACATTTAACGGGTATGATCTCCCTTTGACAAATCCAAACTGAGTAGAGTCAAGTGTTTGGAGATTACGTATATCTTTGTTGATAAGGGCCATGATGATTTGCTCCATAGCCTTGCAGATAAGGCTAGTCAGGCTAATAGGTCTATAGTTCCCAGGGTCAGTGGAAGCACCACCTTTGTGCAGGGGGAATAATGGCGGCCGTTTTCCATTCAGCTATGATGAAGCTGTGCTTAGACTATGATTGAAAAGAGTACCCACTGTGTTGTAGTTCTTGTTGAAGCCCACATAGGATGCAGCCTGGGATGTTATTACGTCCCACAGATGTTGTGTTTTTGACCTTAAAGAGGGCATTTAAGGTCTGCTCTTTACAGATACAAGGCAGAGGACAGGTGGTAGAGATGTTATGGGGTACATGTGGTGGGAACAGGGGAGTGAAGTCTTTACAGTATCTGTCAGCCAACAGGTTAGCAATGTCTACAGACTCAGTATATGTGGTGCTTGTTATTAACTACCAGTTCAGCACAAATCTGGACCTTTCCTTTTAGGTTACAGTAACTAAAGAACACCTTATGGTTGCCCTTAGTTGAGGATGCTAATTTGGATTTGTAGTTTGCTTTGGAGGACTTCATAAGAAGAGTTATTTGCTTGTTTAAGTTGGGGAGGGAGTGTTTCCAGTTTAGGACTTGCTCCCTCTTACTCTTAGACAGCAATTTCTTTCTCTCATTGCAAAGCTTGTTAATGGCAGTTGTCATCTAGGCAGGTTTGCTCTTCCTTGAAGAGCTTATTTTGGTCCTATCAGGTACAGTCAAATCAATGCAGTTATACAGGTGTTTGTATAAAGCACTGGTGTACAACTCTGCATAGTTGCCAGTTCCATCTGAGGGGGGAGGTGCAGTGAAACTATTTATACCATCCCATGCTGCTTCGCAATGGATGGCTTGCACCTGTCACACCTGGGCTTCCGGATATTGGCCAAGGCTCTTGCCACCCCCATAGTGCCTTTTTTAGGCAAGGCTCAAATGACAAACCTACCTCCCTAGAAAACACAAGTGGAAAAAAACTAAGGGTAATGCTGCTCAATGCCAGAAGTCTAAACCTCAAGATGCATGCCTCAAGCCCTCCTCAGTATGGAGAACATCGATGTCTGTGCAGTGACTGAAACCTGGTTCAAGGCTCCTGAGAGCACCCCAGCACTATCAGGTTTTACCTCATATCATGCTTTCCGGCCCCAAAACTTGGACTGAACCACAAAAGGAGGGGAGTATCCATATTCATCAAAGATACCCACACCTCCAGGTTAGTGGCAACGCACGAAGCATCGGAGACCATCCAGGTGCAACTAACCATAGGCAAAACTGCCTTACAGTTTGTAGCATGCTACAGACCACCCTCTCAAACTCAGGAACCCCACACAGCCTTCCTGAAGACACTGGAGAGTATGAATGTCTCTCCAAATACCATCATATTGGGAGACTTCAACTACCCAAACATAGACTGGGAACATTACTCAAGCCCAAACACCCTAGCCCAAAGGTTCCTAGAATTCATAAACTCAAATGCAACATTACTCAAGCCCAAACACCCTAGCCCAAAGGTTCCTAGAATTCATAAACTCAAATGCAATGGAACAACTAGTCACCATTCCCACAAGAGGAGACAATATACTAGACCTGATCATCACAAACATGGGGACAAAATGCTCCACACCGGAAGTATATCCCTCTTTGGTAAGATCAGACCATAAATTAATCTCACTGGAAATCCACATCCCACCCCCACCCCCTGCACAAAAGACCACAGTGAAGAACTTCTCAAAAGCCAACTTCACACTTCTTAACACTGAAGTGGTATCCTTCAAGGCCCCTGAGCCAGTGGAAACCACAACCCACACTGCTGAATCCTTTGCAAATGCCTTCTACGGGCACCTTCAAGAATGCATGGATCATGCAATCCCAAATAAAACCAAGACCCACTCCCCCAAAGGCAGGCGCCAGGTCTGGTGGACCCCAGCCATAAACAAACTTTACAACAGGAGGAGGAAGCTACTACATGACAGAGCAAAATCCCTAAAAGGGAAGGCATCTCTGATCAGTACTAGCAAAAACTACGATCACTCATAAAATCATCCAAGGCCAACTTTGAGAGAAAAATCGCAAAAGACACAAAAGACAATCACAAGGCCTTCTTTAGCTATGTTAGAAACCTGGGTAGAAACTCCCAGATATGCTCAGAGTTAGTCCAAAATGACACAAAATACACTGAACCCACTGACATTGCCAACATTCTGGCAGACAGGTTCAGTGCAAATTTCTCCTCCCCCTCCCCCCAAAAAGGTGAAATAACTATCCCAGAAGAGTGTAGCCTCCCTAACATCTCAGATGCCCAGGTGAGAGCCGCCCTCTCTAAAGCTAAAAACACAGCATCAATGGGACTGGACGATGTCCCAAGCTGTGTGCTACATGAACTCCAAGAGGAACTAAACCCACACATAAGGCTGCTGTTTAATCTTAGCCTTACTACAGGATACGTACCCACAGCGTGGCGTACGGCAACAGTGGTCCCACTTCACAAAAGCGGTGCTTCTACGGACCCTGGAAATTACCGCCCCATAAGCTTGATGAGCCTGGTCTGCAAAGCTATGGAGAGGATCATTATGGAACTCATAAACAAAGACATTGGGGACCTACAGACATTGGATCCTACCCAATTTGGCTTTGTCAAGGGCAGATCCTGCCTTTTGAACTTGGTCGACTTTTTTGAAACAGTCACTAAGGCCATTGATGAGGGTAAGGCAGTTCACACAGCCTACCTTGACCTTGCAAAAGCCTTTGACACAATACCCCACTCGGGCATCATAGACAAACTCACCAGCTTAAATGTAAACCCATATGTCACAAGATGGGTTGCAAACTGGCTCAAGGACAGAACCCACAGGGTCAGAGTTGCTGGAGCTATGTCAGACTCTAAGCCAGTCACAAGCGGTGTCCCACAGGGCTCAGTCCTGGGACCCCTCTTGTTCGGCATTTATTTTTCCGAGGTACAGGCAAACATAGGAGGATTGTGGCTGACAAAGTTCGCAGATGACTGCAAACTGGGTGCCATAATTGATACTCCAGCGGACACAAACGTCCTTCAGGGAGGCCTCATAGAAATGGAGAATTGGTGCCAGAGCCATGGCCTTAAGCTGAACGCCAAAAAATGTATAGTCATACCCTTTGGGAAAAACAAGGTACCCACAAATTACCACATAGGTGGTAATCCATTAAGTACGGAAGAGGTAATCAGGGACCTAGGGACCCAGGTTGACAGTAACCTCTCATTTGACACTCACATTTTCAAAGTGGTTAGGAAGACCTTCTATATTTCCCACCTTATCATGAAGGGTTTCACATCTAGATCAAGAGAGGTCATTTTGCCCCTGTACTCGTCTCTTATCAGGCCAATGATTGAGTACAATGCCCCATTTGGGATGTATCTTACCCGACACCTGCAGCAGTTGGAAAGACCCCAAAATTTCCTCACCAAGAGGATAAAGGGTCTTAAACATATGTCATATGCTGCCCGACTGAAAAAACTCCAGCTCTATTCACCGCCTTCTCAGAGGTGATCTGTGCCTGACGTACAAGGCCATGTCCAATCCGGAATTAATGGACATGCTCCACCTCAGAAAATCCAAATCCATCAGAGCCACGAGAGCAAGAGACTTAAACCTCAACACAGAAATAAATAGGACGTGCTGGAGGGACAGATTCATAACCCAGAGGCTCCCTACACTCTGGAACAGAATCCCAATCCATGTTAGGCAGAGCCCCTCACTAACTCTATTCAAGAGAAATCTTGACGAGTGGATGGGAGATCGTAGGTTTACCCCGGGGGGTTATTTCTGTGTCACTACTAGACAGAGGCACAGTAAACTAAACCCTAAAAAGGCATAGTATTCTCATCCTAAGGGGTGGTGAAAGCCACACACACTCTGGCTAGGCTTATAAATGCCCTAGAGCAGATAGCCTAGTACAAACCTATGAACCTATGGACCTATAAGAGGTTATGCTCTGCTTTAGAGACTTTTTTTAGTTTAGTTGCTGCTGGGGACATCAGGTGTGGCAGTTACTTCAAATGAGACTGATTTGTGGTCAGATCTCACTAGAGAAGACCTCACAGTAGGGATGCTACCATGGTCCCCTATATTGGTAAGCACCAGATCCAGGATGTTGGCATCCTTTGTGGAGGTGTCAACCAGCTGGTCCAAGGCACTGGAATTCACAAAGTTGAGGAACCTTTGGGCAAGTGAGTTTGAGCACCAGTAATTTGTGCAGTCAATGGATGGGTAGTTAAAGTCACCCAAAACCATGGTGTTCAGATGTATCTTGCTAGACTCACGTAGAGCGAAATAGGCAGAGTGGGTGTCCTGATTCATGGAGGGGGTCCTGTATCTGGTAATGACTTGAACAGGTATCCTACCAACAGTTAATTGCACCGGAAGTATCTACAGGGAATCATACTGTTTAACCAATCTGGAGGTGTATTTATCTTTAAGGAATATTAATATACCACCTCCTTTAGTTTGCACACCTTCAGACCTTCAGTTTCTGGTCTGAACATGTGGAAGGAAGTGTAACCTGGTGTGGCTTGGGTCCTCTCCACAGCCTTGAACCAGGCCTCTGTGACTGCACAAATGTCTGTGCCTTCCAAGGTGAGGACTGCTTCCAGTGAGTGCAGTTTCATTTTTAGACTCCTTAGCATTTAGTAGCATAACCTCAAGGTTGTTTTTAGATGGAGTTTTTACATCAGGAATTTTGTCCTTGAGACACTGCCTAAAAAGGACACTATGGGGGTGGCAAGAGCCTTAGCCAGTAGCCGAAATTCCAGGGGTGACAGATGAAGACAATATCTGGCAAAGCATTAAGGTCTGTCAATCATGTCATTCCAGGCTGACAGATACTGAATCTCTTTAGAATGACACAAGAAATTAAGACAATTATTGAAGTCAGTCATTTTCTTTTTATAGCAAGGCATCATCCTAGGTGAAGGTAAAATAGTGCTTAAGGCTAGGGACATACCTGCCTGAGACACTTAATCTGAGAGCTCAATCATGTCTCTCTTCATATAGATCCGAGAGATATGTCTCAAGTTGTTCACACCAGCATGGACTATGACAGAGTCATAACAGCACCTGTTGTTGAGAGACTTGAGTGCATGCGTGATATGGTGGATCCTGAAACCTGACAGTCAGCTGAATGTCATATTTTCCTTTTCCAGCCTGGTGAAAGGGACATCTGTGTGTCTCACTATGGAATCACCTATGACTAATATGTTTGGTTTTGTGTTTTGCCTTAAGGGTTTGACAGGTGAGACACTGGTGCATGAGCTATTATGTGTATTGTATTCTGCAGAAGATGAATTATGTGCAGTTGCCTAGAACTTTATCAGGGAAGTATACGAACACTGAAAAGGTTTGCATGGTACTGCACAGGGATACACATTTTTCTGACATTAAAAAACTCAGATAATAAATAAAAATCTCAACATTCCAGGTTATGTAAATGTTATGCAACTTCATCCACATTATTTGCATTTTATAACAAAAGACTCCAGTGGGACCCTCAACAAACAATAGGACTACCACACTGTTATCATTGCAAAACCACATCTCAGTAAAGGTACGTACTGTTAATTTCCTCCAGAAATAACATACTTTTATATCTGCATTTTATTACTGATTCCTAGCACCTGAAAATGCTACTTTCACTTCATTGCAAAACTCTGCCTCAGTATGTGTTACAGCTGTCAGGTATGTGGTGAATATTAAAGAATTGTAATAACAAAAGGCTCACATGTTGTAGTGGTACATTACTCTGACTGTTGTGTACAGAGCCCTGGGTTCAAGACTTGACAGGATTGGTATTACTGACTTTCATGCACAGATAATATGCACCCTTAGGGAAGAGATGAAAATTATCTGCAGAGAGGCAAAAACAGATGCTGTATATTTCCATTGTATACCACAAAGAATATTTTGATAATGACCATCTACAAAGCTATTTGTTAAAGGCAGTCATTTTTTTCCCATTATCTTGGTGTTATGTAGAGAAAAGGACAGTATCTTACCTGTCAAATGTTCACTGACTTGTTAGTGTCTCCATTTGTAACATAATCTCAAATAGAGAACAACGGTTAACATTTATGTCAGTGTGTGCAATTTCAGGTTTATATTTTGGTATGCATCTGCTGTGCTTTAATCTGAAGGTTACATCTTGTATGTGCTCATCAGTGGCTGTTTATTTATTTAGTCTGGTGAGGAACCCGTCAACATTTTGCACTGAGCCGTTCCACTTAATAAGACATTACTTTCCCAAACTGATGCATGAAGTGTTATTTACTACTTGTGCATCTGTCAAATTGTTAGCAGTTTTATTCATGATAGTCAAGTGTAGGAGTGAAATGCATCTCCTCCAGATGTCCTTTTTTATAAGATCATATTCACTGTTTGGGATCTTAATCTTTGGCAGTGGTACTGGATGCACACATATCCATTTACATCTTATCAAGCCTCATTTACATGTGCTTTATTTTAATTTTAAGAGAGCAAGGGTGAAGCAGGGACAGATTATAACATGGGGAATATGCCACACTTTGCCTACAACATAAGAACAGTTTACTTTCTAAATGGCTGGGTTCAGTGAATGCTGTTTGAATACTTTATTTTGATGAACAGCATTTATTGAATATTTCCATGAAGTTATATATTTTACACTGATGCCTTTCATGGCATCTGTACAAATCCTTACAAGTATATCTCAAAGAAATGGGTACAGTATTTGCTCTTTTATTACATACCCCTGCAGTGTCAGAGTGATACCTAAAAATGTCAAAATTTGATCTATCTTCCTTACCACTAGTCAAGGAAAATGCTGAAACCATTCACATTATAATTAAAGTGAAAAACATTAACGCACATTTCTTTAGGTGCTAAAGGTCACTGTATCTATAAATGAGCATGAAAACTTCCTCATGAACAGATGTAAACTAAACATTGCCCTACCCTCTACATCATTTTAATATCTGATTATAATGGAAATAACATTGCTATAACAATATAGCAATAACCGATGACATGGGTGTGGTATATTGAAGATTTACCCATGGTTGGTGTGGTTTAATCACGGTTATTGCTATTATACAATGACATTATTTAAGACAAAAATTACTTACTTTTCTTAAATCATGTCTTTGAATAACAACGCTGTGGTTGTCTTCCATTTTCCCTTCATATCCTGGAACATTGCTGATGTACTGCATATGGGACTTGCACCTATGCTTTTGCAGTGTACCACTGCTGTGTGAAGAAGCAACGGAGAAAGGAATATCTGCGTTGTTTTTTTTTTAATTAAAAAAAGAAAAAGAAAGAAAGAAACCGGGAGGTTTTAACATAGAGGAGAGATGGGACAGAGAAAATAAAAGGATAACCAGGTACGTTTATTTACGTTTGTATAATGTACCTGGTTATCCTTTTATTTTTCTCTGTGCCATCTCTGTCATTCGTTTTGGTCTCCAGTTTTGTTGGCTTATTTTTAAAAAATGAAATAAAAGTAATTTTTTTAATTGCATATATTAATGGAAAAAAGTCTGGGCGCCTGGACCTTTTTCCATTGGTTTATGCTTGGATTTACAACAGGCACGCTAACTGGGCTGACCAATCAGTGTGCTACTTTTTGAATACTAATGGCTAGTCATTGTATAATATGCAAGTACATACATGCCTTGATTATGTTAAAAGTAACAATATAGAGCAACTATTACATTCCTAAAACCTGTAGTAGCATCTTAGACCTACATGTAAAAAATAAAAATTGACAAATGTGACTTCCTGGGACATATCACATTTCCTGTGGAAACAGACCAGAAATACTATCACTTTTACATCTATGGAGAATAACAGCATTGTTAACAAAAGTTCAATGTTATGAAATTGTTCAATAAGTGATTACACGTCTTTATTTAATTTGCTTATAAAATGGATTAGAAGTATCTACTTATAAACAATACTAGATGGGCAACTTTCATTTATTCTATGAAGCAAGAAATAAAAGTATTAATATATTCCTATATGAAAAAATAACAAAGGGTAGCACAGAACAAAAGCAATTTGGCAGAAGTATAAAATATAAAGTTATGCACTAGATAAATAGGCGCAATCAATGTACAAACAATGCAAATCTGCACATCTACAGAGTTTAATATCCACAGAGTTTAATAGCTACAGACTGATAGCGATTCTCTCCCCCTCTCCAAAATATTAGAGAAATGCATCCATATGCAACTGATGCAATACCTAACCTCAAATAACCTGGTCTCAGAAACACAACATGGCTTTAGGCCCAGCACAGCACCACTACTGCTCTACTACATTTTACCTATTTAATAAACCAACACAGAAATGATGGTCTGCTTGTGTCTGTCCACCATGTTCGTAGACTTGTCAAAGGCATTTGATACTGTCGCGCACCAGCAACTGCTCATTCAGCTCTCCTTAATAGGACTTTCACCATATTCCTTGTCGTGGTTTCTTAGTTACCTATCTGGAAGGCAGCAAGCCTACTCATCCTTTCAGCCAGTTACTACAGGTGTCCCTCAGGGCTCTATCTTTGGTCCTCTCCTATTTAATATATTTATTAATAACCTCCACACCTCCAATGACCACGTATTTATTAATAACCTCCACACCTCCAATGACCACGTTAGTTAAGATCAGTATGCAGATGATTCAACAGTAATATCTGCAGCCTCAACAATAAATAAGCTCCAAGACATTACCCAAAAAATCTTTCTCCTCTGCAAAAACCTGGCTCAAAGAATCAAACCTCCTACTCAGCCCCAAGAAAACTAAGTTAATGATTTTTACCTCAAAATGTTGCCAAAATCAAAAATAATCTTTTACCATAAAATCAGCAAATAATACTGTCATTGAAACTGTAACTCACAGTAAACTTCTAGGCATTATAATAGATGACAATCTGAAATATGACCAGCATGTAGTGTAAACCATTAAATCTACACACCAGAAACTAGGTTCCCTTTATAGGATCAATGCAATTCTTACAGATACTGCAAGAAAAAACACCTTCTTATTGCCAACTCTCTTATATATTGCTCCTATACTAACAAACTTAATACTCAAAAAAGAAACTTGCCTCCTGCTACAATAAAATTGCTAAATTTGCCAGCAATCTCCCTCATAGCAATTAAACTGGCTTGAACTGCATAACTACCTAAGTCTAACATGTTCACAATAAACTACAGCACACAAACTCATTCACATCATCCAGAAAAATGCCCTGCACTACAAAACATTTTACTGCCGTACTGTCCAGCAAGGGACCTCTATTCTAGTAACAAACTTTTACTACTAACAAATAAGTCAAATA
Organism: Protopterus annectens; assembly: GCF_019279795.1. NCBI lineage: Eukaryota > Metazoa > Chordata > Ceratodontiformes > Protopteridae > Protopterus > Protopterus annectens. The sequence continues at coordinate 1,241,818,039 of NC_056731.1, read as the reverse complement.
ATGTTATGGGGAAACTCTCTCTTCTTCAAACACATTGCTAATCTCTGGAATAGTATCCCCACATAGGTTCATAGGTTTATACTAGGCTATCTGCCCTAAGGCATTTATAAGCCTAGCCCAAATTTTTGTGGCTTACGCCACCCCTTATATGAAAAAATACTGTGCCCATTAGTTTGTTGTGCCTCTGTCCAGCAGTGACACAGAGATGATTCCCGGGATAAACCTACGATCTCCCATCCACAGGTCAAGATTTCTCTTGAACAGAGCCAGCGAGGTGCTCTGCCTCACATGGACCGGGATTTTATTCCACAGCATAGGGAGTCTCTGAGTGATAAATCTATCCCTCCAGCACGTCCTATTTATATCCATGCTAAGGTTTAAGTTGCTTGCTCTAGTGGTTTTGGTGAATTTGGATTTTTTGAGGTGGAGCATGTCCATTAATTCCGGGTTGGACATGGCCTTGTATGTCAGGCACATGTCACCTCTGAGCAGACGGTATGCAACTGAATAGAGCTGGAGTTTCTTCAATCTGGCAGCATATGACAGATTTTGGAGTCCCTTTATCCTTTTGTGAGGAACATTTGGGGTCTCTCCAATTGCTGCAGATGTCGGGTGCGATACATCCTGCATGGGGCATTGTACTCGATCATTGGTCTGATAAGTGAAGAGTACAGGGGAACAATGACCTCACTAGATCTGGATGTGAATCCCCTCATGATCAGGTGGGCAATGTAGAAGGTCTTTCTAACCACTTTAGCAATGTGAGTGTCAAAAGAAAGGCCACTGTCAACCTGGGTCCCCAGGTCCCTGATAACCTCTTCTGTGCTTAGTGGATTGCCACCTATATGGTAGCTTGGGGTTACCTTGTTTTTCCCGAAGGGTATGACTATACATTTTGTGGCGTTTAACTTCAGGCCATGGCTCTGGCACCAGCTATCTGTTTCCGTGAGTCCCTTCTGAAGGATATCCGTGTCCGATGCACTTTCCACTATGGCCCAGTTTGCAGTCGTCTGCAAACTTTGTCAGCCAAAGTCCTCCCATGTTGGCCTGTACTTCTGAGAAGTAGATGCCGAACAATAGAGGGCCAAGGACCGAGCCCTGTGGGACACCGCTTGTGACTGGCTTGGAGTCTGACATAGCGCCAGCAACTCTAACCCTGTGGGTTCTGTCCTTAAGCCAGTTTGCAACCCATCTTGTGACATATGGGTTTACATTTAAGCTGGTAAGTTTTTCTACAATACCCGAGTGGTGTATTGTGTCGAAGGCCTTTGCAAGGTCAAGGTAGGCTGTATGGACTGCCTTTCTCTCATCAATGGCCTTGGTGACTGTTTTGAAGAAGTCGACCAAGTTCAAAAGGCATGATCTGCCCTTGATGAAGCCAAACTGGGTCGGGTCCAATGTCTGCAAGTCCCCTATATCTTTGTTTATGAGCTCCATTATGATCCTCTCCATAGCTTTGCAGACTAGACTTGTTAAGCTTATGGGGCGGTAATTACCAGGGTCCGTAGAGGCACCGCCTTTGTGGAGTGGGACCACAGTTGCCGCCACTCCTTGGGCACGTATCCTGTGGTAAGGCTGAGATTAAACAGCTGCCTTATGTGCGGGTTTAATTCCTCATTTAGCTCATGTAGCACACAGCTGGGGACACCATCCGGTCCCATTGATGCTGTGTTTTTAGCTTTAGAGAGAGCAGCTTTCACCTGCGCATTTGAGATGTCTGGGAGGCTACACTTTGCTGGGATAGTTATCTCTCCTTTAGGGGGGGAGAGGGAGGTGAAGTTTGCACTGAACCTGTCTGCCAGTATGTTGGCAATGTCTGTGGGTTCAGTGATTTTTGTATCATTTTGGACTAATTCTGAGCATATCTGGGAGTTTCCACCCAGGTTCCTAACATAGCTGAAAAAGGCCTTATGATTGTCCTTTGAATCCATGGCAATTTTTCTCTCAAAATTGGCCTTAGTTGATTTTATGAGTGCTCGTATTTTTTACTAATAATGATCAGGGGTGACTTCCCTTTTATGGATTTTGTTCTATCATGTAATAGCTTTCTCCTCTTATTGTAAAGTTTGTTAATGGCTGGGGTCCACCAGACTGGACGTTTGCCCTTTGTGGAAAGAGTCTTGGTTTTATTTGGGATTGCCTGATCCATGCAGTCCTGGAGGTGTTCATAGAAGACATTTGTAAGGGCTTCCGCAGCTTGGGTTGTGGTTTCCACTGGCTCAGGGGCCTTGAAGGATACCACACCAGTCTTGAGTAGTGTGAAGTTTGCTTTAGAGAAGTTCTTCACTGTGGTCTTTTTGTTTGGGGTGGGGGTGTGGATTTTCAGTGAGATTAGTTTATGATCAGATCTCACCAATGAGGGATATACTTCCAGTGTGGAGCATTTTGTCCCCATGTTTGTGATAATGAGATCTAGTATATTTTCTCCTCTCGTGGGAACAGTGACTAGCTGTTCCATGGCATTTGAATTTATGAACTCCAGGAACCATTGGGCTAGAAAGTTAGGGCTTGAGTAATGTTCCCAGTCTATATTCGGGTAGTTGAAGTCACCCAATATGATGGTGTTTGGAGATACATTTATACCCTCCAGTGTCTTCAGGAAGGCTGTGTGGGGTTCCTGAGTTTGAGAGGGTGGCCTGTAGCATGCTACAATTTGTAGAGCAGTTTTGCCTATGGTTAGTTGCACCTGGATGGTTTCGAAGCTTGCATTGCCACCAACCTGGAGGTGTGGGTATCCTTTATGAATATGGATACACCCCTCCTTTTGTGGTGTGGTCCGGGTTTTGGGGCGGAGCATGATATGAGGTAAAACCTAATAGTGCCGGGGTGCTCTCAGGAGCCTTGAACCAGGTTTCAGTTACAGCACAGACATCGATGTTCTCCATACTGAGAAGGGCCTCGAGTGCGTGCATTTTGAGATTTAGACTTCTGGCATTGAGCAGCATTACCCTCAGTTTCTTCCCATTTTTGTTTTCTAGGGTGGTAGGTTTAGAATTTGAGCCTTGCCTAAAAAAGGCGCTATGGGGGTGGCAAGAGCCTTAGCCAATATCCGGAATCCCAGGGATGACAGATGCAAGCCGTCCCTTGCGAAGCAGCATGGCTTGCCAAGCATATCATCCCAGGCAGACAGACACTGGATCCCCTTTGAATGACACCAGACATTAAGCCAATTGTTAAAGCTGATCATCTTGTCTCTATATTGTGGCATCATTCTTGGTGAAGGAAGGATACTGCTCAGGGTCAGGGTCATACCTGCCTGGGCTACATAATCAGAGAGCTCCTCTATGTCTCTTTTCATGTAGTCCAGGAAGGTACATCTCAGGTCGTTCACACCAGCATGGACAATGACTGTGTCATATTTGTACTTGCCGTGGAGTGACCAGAGTGCTTGTGTTATGTGGCGGATTCTAGCACCCGATAGGCAGCTTACTGTGACCCTCTCCTTGTTCACCCTGGTGAGTGGGACGTCGGTGTGTCTGACTATGGAGTCACCTATGACAAGTATGTTTGGTGTTGTATTTGGCCTTAAGGGCTGTGACTGCTTTGCACACTGCTTTTGTGGTTTATGTGTTGCTTGTGGGGTGTCTTGAGGTAGCAGTTGTTTGGGTGTCTGCTTTGGAGGCCTCTGCTGTTTAGGTAAATTTTTACTCAGAGCCTCCGAGTATGTCTTTGTGTGTTTATGTGTTTGATTCAGTGGTGTGGTAGCATTATGTGAGGCTGGTTTTGTGGTGTGTGTAGTTGCCTTCTCCTCCTGTCTGGTCTTGCCAGTCCTGAGTTGAGAGAGCTCAACCTCCAGTTTGGCTAAATAGCTGCATCTCGCAAGTATTTGTGTTATGTGGGAGGAGGAGAGGGTTGTCTGTGTACATGAGGCAGTTATAACATTGCCTCAAGATTCCCAGATTCACCAGCTGGACCGGAGAGGAGATTGACAACTGACCTTTGGACATGCTAGAATAATATTGGGAATTCCTTAATAATTGAAAACAAGGGCCAGTGGGGAGTGAGGGTGTAGTGCTTTTAATTTTTAGTGCTGACTTATATAATTGCTTTAGTGAGCAAGTGCCAGGTAACTTGAGTGCAATGTGTTACAAGTAACTAAATGCAAAAATGACAAACAGTAACTTTCTTTCAAGTGAAACAAGGAACTAGTACAGAAATAATAGTCTCTGGCAAGCTCAATAGTTTTAAACCACTGCTTAAACAATATCTTAACCAGTCCTGGTCCTCCTTAAGCAGAAGAATACTCTCAACCTCTCACTGAAATGACAAAACAATTTGTATGCATAACTGCTGCCTGTACAATCCATTAAATTGCACGTGGGCTTCCTCTTTAGTAATTTCTACCTCTCTAAATTCTTAGATTATACTAAATGTAAAATATGTAAATGTAACTACTGTCTGTGTAATACTAAATGTAAAATATGTAAATGTAACTACTGTCTGTGTAATAATAAATGTAAAATATGTAAATGTAACTACTGTCTGTGTAATACTAAATGTAAAATATGTAAATGTAACTACTGTCTGTGTAATACTAAATGTAAAATATGTAAATGTAACTACTGTCTGTGTAATACTAAATGTAAAATATGTAAATGTAACTACTGTCTGTGTAATACTAAATGTAAAATATGTAAATGTAACTACTGTCTGTGTAATACTAAATGTAAAATATGTAAATGTAACTACTGTCTGTGTAATACTAAATGTAAAATATGTAAATGTAACTACTGTCTGTGTAATACTAAATGTAAAATATGTAAATGTAACTACTGTCTGTGTAATACTAAATGTAAAATATGTAAATGTAACTACTGTCTGTGTAATACTAAATGTAAAATATGTAAATGTAACTACTGTCTGTGTAATAGTAAATGTAAACTATGTAAATGTAACTACTGTCTGTGTATAAATGGAAATGCAACTACTCTGTGTTTAACTAGAGCTTAGTATAATGCAATGTAGGCAAATGGAGCTTTTCTCCATGGGCCTCCACTGAAAATCGGTATTACCCAGTCGGACTTTCCAGGAAAACAAAGATAAATAAATAAACAAACAAACAAATAAATATACCATCCCCCCACATGAGCTCTGGGGGGAAAAAATCACTTTGGGCCCCAATTGCAAAACACCTGCTGTCACTGTAAGTGACCACATACACTGAGAGCAGGTCTTTTGGAACCTGGCCCTTGGTGTAAGGTTGTTTACAGATAGGCCTAACACTAAAGTAAGTCGTTTATACTGCAAGCATGTCTTTCATAATCAAGGCATACTTTCATTGAGAAAACATCTTTTGGAAACTAGTCCATTGTTTCTGGTTCACTGTAAACATTTTGTGAGTCAATATCAACCTACTGAAAAGCAATATACTGAAAAGTCATAACACTGAATTTATCATTTATTTATTTATTTTATTTATTTATTTTACATTTGTTAACCAGGAAATTCCAACTGGACCAGGTTCATTTTCAGTGAAGACCTGGGAAGAAAAGCTCTGGCATCAAGTTATACAAATACAGTACATCCAGCGTAATACACAAAACAGGTTACATCATGTATGCTGAGAATAGTAATATAACAAGAAGTTAATAAAACACTCCAGGAAAAAGAAGATATAGAACATAGGTAAAAAGATAATGTCAGTTATACATTGGTAAGAGAAGAAAATATATCAAGTAAGATTCTACAGTTAAAAGTACCCCCTCAGATGACCAAGCCTACAGGGGATCAGAGATCCAGCATGTGATCAGAGAGGAGTTTGGGAAGTTAATAGCAGTGTGGGTAGGGTTATGTGATACAAGGGCATAACCAGGTACTAAGAAGATGTGATTTGAGGGAGTTTTTGAATATGAATGTGGAGGGGGCAGTGGACACGGATAGGGGAAGAGAGTTTCAATTTCTGGCAAAGGTATGGGAGTAGAGCGCTTTCCCTGCATTATTGTTAGCCTTGGTGATGGAGAGGAAAGATTTTTCACTAGATCTTAGGTACCGGTTTGCAGTGTTGACAGTAAGTAGGTTGGATAATGAGGGTTTTTTTTCAGGATATTTGAGAATATTGTAGGCTGTGCCCAGCTGGTGATAGTTAAGTGGCTCTGGTAGCTCAAGTCATTTTAGTTCTTTTAGTGCAGTACAGTGATGGGTTCTATAAGCTGAGATAGTAGCAAACTTAGCTATTTTATTGTAGCATGATTCTAGTTTGTCTAGGTCACATTGTCTAATTTCGGTAAAGATTGGTGCTGCATATAACAGAGTTGAGAGGAGGTGGCTTTGTGCCAGAGTAACTTGCTTTTTGTGAGAGAAAGGACTAATATCTGTATAGGGAGCCTCGCTTTTTGTGTACTAGCGTTATGGTATATGAGATGTGAACATCAAAGTGGAGATTATTGCCTATTTCAATGCCCAGAAGTTTGGTGTGGTTAGATGGGGAGATGGTGGCGCCATCCTTAGATATTATGGTAAAAGAGAGAGGTTTTTTTTTTGATCTGTTAGGGGTAAATAGTAGCAGTTTTGTCTTTTTGGGATTTAGAATTAGTTGGATACCTGATATCCATTTTCTACTGAGTTAAAGGTATCTTGAGTGAGTGTATGTAGGGTGGTGGGAGATGAGGCGGAGCAGATCAGGGTTGAATCATCCGCATATTGTATGAGTGTAGCATGTTGTGTAGAGCTGTTGAGGTTATTTGTGAAAATAGAGAACAATAGCGGGCCCAGTATAGAGCCCTGTGGGACACTTATGGTGGTTGGATATTGTGTAGACAGAGTTCCTTTCCACTGGACTGATTGTTGCCTGTCAGACAAGTAGCTTCTGAACCAGGCTATAGTAGAGGAGGTGAAGGATAATGATGTTAGTGAGTCTAGTAGAATGGTGTGGGAGACCATATCAAATGCTTTTGAGAGGTCTAGGAAAATGGCTGATACATATTGGCTATCATTCCTGTGAAGGTTTATATGATTAGTGAAGGATAGAAGGGCTGCGGTAGTGCTGTGATGTGGACAGAAACCATGTTGTGTGGTAGATAGTAGATTGTGTGTGTTAAGAAATGTTATCACTTGCAAGTGGATGCATTTCTCAAGAATTTTGGATAGGGGGCAAAGAATGGCAATAGGTCAGTAGTTGGAGAATTCGTAGGAGTTACCTCCTTTATGGAGAGGAATGATGTGAGATACTTTCCAGAGTTTGGGTATGTAGGATTCTAGTATGGAGCGGTTGATAAGGATGGAGACAGGATATGATAGGGAATTACTAGCCATTTTTAAGTATACAGCAGGTATGTTATCAGCTGCCAATGTGGTTGGCTTTAGTTTTAGGAGGAGTTTTTTGATAATTGAGGTGGGCACTGGTGGTACGCTGAAAGAGGGGCGTGATGTGGGATACGTTGGGTAGTGATTGAGGTAGACTGTTTTTACTGGACAGAGCTAAGATGGATTTAGTAAAATGGTTATTAAATTGAGAAGCTATGTCTAGGGTATTGTTATTAGAGCTGGGTGCTGAAGTAGTGGTTTTGCCTGGCTTTAGTAGGTCAAAATTCTGAAATGTTAAAATGTTGAAATCAAAATACATAATCCCCTACATGTGTAGAGACCTGGATTTGCTCCTCTGCAGGGCCCATGTTAGTCATGTTATTCATATTGCAAAATATAAGGGCTAATAACTAGCATGGGAATGTAAGGCTAGGCATTTTAAGATCCTCGTGGATCAATAGCTTAGTTGAGTACTTATGAACCAATGTCAGTACCATTTTCTGCATTTCACTAAAAGGGGAGTGATATTGTTTGTATACTGAATTTGTACTGATGCAGTGTGCACATCCTGTACATATATGCTATTGCTGGGCATTTTGAGTTCAACACTGAACATTTTGACATTTCAGGATTTTGTATTCAGTATTATGAGTTTTAGCATACGACTATTCAATAAGTTGTTGTGTACCTGTGTTTCTTAGTGTAACTGCTTTATAACATTGGCACTAATAGATAATGGAATTTGTGCAGTCTTCATGAATCCAGATAACAAACTCCTTAACCAGGTAAACCTGGTGGCCACTGACAAAATGGAGCAATCTGTCTTTAAAATTGGTGTTGTACTCCATGAGTGGAAGAAGATCATGGTGGCTGATGTGGAAAAAGGCAGTTCCAGAAGATGAGACGTCAATTACAGGTCGATTATTCTCATTTCTATTCCAAGAAAGGTCATGGAATCAGTCCTGTGAAGTAGTATAGTTTCTGAATAGTATCTTGTCTTGCTGATGGCAATTCTGCTGCTACTGCCTTATTCAACACATTTCTTAGCAATCTATCTTGATTTAATGGTATATCACTTTGATCACCTCCAGGGTAGATGGTGGAATTCAAAGATGCACCTGAAAGGAAAATTTTGGGGAAAAGTGTGCATATAGGGCCAAAAATAGAGAGATACATAAGCCACTAGCTGGCCGAATGGAAGCAGAAGGTGGCAGCTATGGAAGCTATCCATTAAAAAAATCAGCAACCATTTGGGATAATAAAAATCTCATGTTAAGGCCTGGTCTATTTGACAAATTTGTTTAGATATCACACTATATCACTCTAACACTGGGGAAAAGACCATCCTATTTACATATAGGGCAAAGACTGCTGTGGTAGTAATGTCATATAGCACATTACATGTTTAACTATTGGGCAGAGAGGGTGCTGATGTTTAGTTACAAGGATATACAGATCAGTGATGAAAATACAGGGATGAAATTATTTTTTGGGTCATGATCATAGATTCATAGGTTTGGTGAACAAGCTCAAGGACTACTGGTCATCAAGGATCTTGATACCTGAGACTGTGTGTTTGAAGTTATGAGTGTCCATTTAGTCAACCAGTTCCTTCTTGAAGATATGGAATGATAGACTGAGTTTAACATGAGAAGGGGAGTTTATTACATAGGCATAGAAATATTTGAGATTTGGACTTATCAGGTCTTGTGGTACAGTTGATATTAAATGTTATTGAAGGCGAATGTCTTGTTTTGTTCAGGTCATGGAGATATTATAAGCAAAGAGTTTCAAAAGGTAAGGAATGCTTTAATGCTCTGTATATCACACATGGGTCACTTCTATGAAGGTGACAAGAAACAGCAAGGCCAAAGAACTGCTGTACACTTTGATATAGGACAAATCTTGACATATTTCTGTTTTTCTTTGAAAGGAACCATTGTACCTTCTCCAGCTGTGCAAGACGGTGTGTAAGTAGAGTAGAGAATGGGGGCACCGTTCTGTAACTGTTATGATAAGAGCTGTATACAAGGAGTCAATTAGCTCCCTAGGCCCTCACACAAGCCTCAATTCCAGTGGGTCAAGTGGGCAACTCCATATGCTTTGCATATGGTAGCAACTATATGGATATCAAAAGAAAGGCTATGGTCACCAAAGACACCAAGGTATAGGCTATTCTGTCAGCTTTTAGTAGTTGCCCAACAATACTACAGAAAATGTGCAGATTGTTTGGGTAAATGCTACAATGCTTGTGCATTTTTGACATTGAAGGCAGGGTCATTTGTACTGCATAATTTGTGTGGACTGTTTAGTGCCATTTGAAGAGAGCTGATATAAGTAGTGTTATAGACAACGTTCCCAATGTTTCAGTTATCTGTTATTTACTGAATGAGAAAGTAGAGTCAGTTTTGATTTCTCAGAAAAGATGTTAAAAAGGAATGGCCACAGTACTGGTGACAGGGGACAATAAAGATAGGAATCCTCCTATTATTACTTGTGAATTAGGGTGTAGCCACCTGTAGACTCAAATTATTATGGGTTTCATTTACACTCAAATCCTTGAGTTTATGTATGATTTTATCATGAGGGTACAGTGTCAAACAGCTCCTAATAAAGATAAACTGTATGAACAGATACATTTTCATCCAGGCTTGTAGTAACATTCTTGAAGAAATTTATGAGGTTAAGCATACATCATCTACTTTTCACAAAATCATAGATCACAAAGATTTTCCATGCTTGCCTGAATACGTTACATGATGATTCTTTCTATCATTTTGCATAATATGCTTGTAAGCTTGATTAGTCTGTAAAACCTGCGTCTGGGAAAAGACCTTCATTGTGGATTACACTTACACCTACAACATTATGCTTCCAGATATTTGGGATGTAGCCAAATTTAAATGATCTATTAAAATGTGTATAAGAAAATATTGCTAGGTGATTACTGATTGCAGAAATTAAGCTTCCTGGTATCTTATCTGGTTGCACAGAACTCATGTTTCTGAGGTGACCACTTTAGATGGAATTTTGCAATGAGGAAACCTGGATAAGTTTCACTTTGTGTCATGAAAGTGCTGCATATCCTTTGGCTAGTGCACACATACACACACACACACACACACACACACACACACACACACACACACACACACACACACACACATATACAGGTTAATGCCTCAGCATAAGTTCTGCTTTCATTTGAAGTGAATGTTGAAGCTTTTCTCCCCGGGCATCCACTGAAAATAGGTTTCTGACCCAGTGGACTTTCCCGGTCAACAAATGTCAATCTATCAGTAAATCAATCAATCAATCAATAAATAAATAAATAATAAGCACTTTACTTGTAGTTTAAGTAAATGTCAGTACCTCTCATACGTGGAATCAGTTATCCTAGCTGAAATGGAATTGTCTGTAAGAACCAAGATATTTAGGCAGTGTCAAAGGATTCATGTGTTAAAAAGTTGGATGACTCCTGCATTTTCTTATCTAAGAGTAGAGCACAACAGAATTAAGATACGGAGGCTGTGCTGTATTAAAAGCCTATAGGGAGACCACATTATTCACCTTAATCTGGCAGCTGGCACACAGGGTTAAGGCTGTGAGCTGTAGTTCCTGTCATTCAGGGTTTAATTCCCTCCGCCACTGAGCCTACCTGGTAAACAAATGAGTATTATTATTATCTATAGCCATGCACAAACAGGCAACAACTCAGTCAAAAGACCAAACATGAACTTGAAATACAGATAGGCACACAACAGATGTGCAGCCTAAGCTTGTAGTATGCTGCAGCTTATATTAAAATCAAAGCAACCTAGATTAAGATGATGAAGGGAAGACACTGCTTGAATGGAGTACCTATTTAAGAAAAGCCTTTTTATCTGTGTTATTTGAGGATACTGGTTACACCTGTAGTTATTAATGGCTTTGTCAGTATTCTGGTTCAATAGGATGCAAGATGAGGATAAATTAGGTTAATTAATTCATGGGGAATGTCATCCCATTGTTATATTTTTTGTGATGGCTAATAAGAGCCAGTGAAAGAGGACTGGGAAGGAATTTTATAATCAAATTAACATAAGGGGCGGATACCTCAAGAGCCATTAGGCAGAAATGTACAAGTCAGCTTTCTCAAAAAAAATCTTGGGATATATTTTTCCCCTTTAACAAGAAAACGGTCATTAGCTCCTCCTATAATTCACACGTAATTAATCTCCTCCTCCAGTCCCTGAGTCACTAAATGAGACACACATCTCATTCAATTTTTATATTTAATATTGAACTGAAAAAGTTAAAATAAGATACTATGATAAAAGAACCCAGTGAAATCAAATAAGAAAGCTGTAGGAGTTATACAAACTAAGAAATGTGTTTTTCTCACAGAGCTATCTATTCAACACAGAAGCTATTCATCAGCCTTCTCAGAAAATCCTCTGACTGTGTCCTTTAAAAGTAGCCTCCTCTAATTTCAGTGACTTTCCAAATGAGACATAAGTAATGTTTACTTCAGTTACTGGGAACTTTTAGTATTCAAGGGAAAAGACCTTTAAATAATATAGCATGCTGCAACAAAATGGCATGCTACAATCAAAGAAGAAAAGAAGCTATAAAAAGATATATTTTTTAAACACGGGTCTATACTGTGCAGACTCTGTACAAGTTACTTTCTAAGGGTATGCCTAAGGAGGATGGGGAAGAGAAAAGATGTGACAATTATAATAACTTTTGAATGAATTTTATTGTGTAGTGTCAAAAAAGAAATGTGGAATGCTGGAGTGTGCAAGGATAAGGCTTATCTTAAGAGCTGCAACTGATATCTTGCAGGCATGTGATACACTGTAAGATATATAGAATGTTATGTCTAGTCAGACAGAGGGCATTAGGCTGGTATAACTTGTGCTCATAAGTAGGTACTAGGCTAGTTGCCCTTGTAGTCTATTTTAAGCCCAGCCAATTTCCGTTAGTAAGAATCAAACCCTGCACCTATCAGATAAACACCTTAATATTTATGTCAACACCCAACCTCTTTGGGGAGCTACTGAAATGTTAAATGCATTGGGAGCTACTAAAATGTTAAATGTAATGAGGGAGCTGAAGTAATAGAAAATATTTAGACTTACTGAAATATAAACAAAAAGGAGTCATAAGTACACAAGCTACACCAGACTGAAGGGAAGGGTGTACTTTATGCACTGACCGCATTATTACAAGGTAGGCATAATAGAGTTTGGCATTAAGGACAACAGGTAACCTGGATGAGTATCCATATATGGTATGTCAACAAGCATAATTTAATGAAGACTAACATATGGAATGCCACAGAGTAAGCCACAGCCCACTCTGCTTGGATTGTGATCACACTCCCTTCCCCAATCTCCCCTTGTACCCTTTTAGCATTTAAAGCCCATATTGCAGCCTCAAATTAGCCTCCACACTAAGGCATCCACATCAGAATCTGCTCCATGTCCTGGCAGTAGTCAGAATGCATGATGCCTACCCATCCAGACTTGTAGCAATCCATGTATTCTCCCCAGTTTGACAGCCACTGGTGCAACTCCAATTAACTTCTATCCCAGTTCCTGCAATAACATCAGTAGGCCAGTCATTTCTACAGCAGAATGTTGTATTTCAAAGAGAGACATCCTCCCACAATTTAAGCAAGTTATGGAATTGTTTTTTCTTTCCTCTTTTAACTCATCTGAACTGCAAGTTTTCCAAACCAGAGTTGTGCGGTTAATGATGATTGTGTATCACTATGAACTGTTCCTCTTTGCATTATGAAAAAGTGACTACTAGCCAAGGATAGAACTGAATTCCTAATGTGAAAACCTATATACAAGTAATTTAACTCTGTGTATCTTTTCCCAGCTATTAGTCAGGTTGTTCATAGCAAATAGCAACCCCTCTCTTAGTCTTCACTTTTAAACTTTCTCACAAATCCCTCTTACCCTGCCTTTAAACAAATTGTCATCAGCCTCCAGAACATTGTCCATTGCTTCTGGTATCATAAGAGACTACACAGATCTGTCCATGACCATTTGCAGTACTGCTTGTCTTCCATTTCTATGAACATTTTTATATCTGTAACTGTTGTAAATCCTAATTATGTAGTCCTATTTATAGGTTTATAGGTGGTTACTAGGCTATCAACCCAAGAGACATTTTTAAGCCTAGCCAAGCTTACCCCAAATTTACCAAAATATTGCTGACGTGTCAATACCCTAACGAATTTTATGGTTCCAATATAGGCTTACTTACATTAACCATTCATGGGCTGCCCCTGTCTATTAGGGATATAGGTGCCAAACCAGGGGTACATTTGCGATTTTCCATCCAGTGGTCCAGGTTACACTTGAATAGGTTTAGGGATGAGCTTCACTTCACATTGATGAGAAGACTGTTTCAGAGAAAGAGTAATCTTTGAGACATATACCTGTCTCAACAACATGTCCTGTTTATGTCACAGATGAGGTATTTATTTTCCCAAGTGACTCCATGATCATATCTTTATACTCCATCTTTTCATATTATATCATTTCTGGAATCCATAGATCACCAAGCATGATCAGCAGCTACTTTCAGCATGTTATCCTTTTGTTTTTCAACTTGTCTTATGTATTTTTTCAGATGTTACTTCCCATCCATCTGATACATCAAACAAATGTTATAATATATATATTACCTACTGCTTTTTTTACGACTGTAGTTTAAATTATACCCGTTTGTACTTCAAATGCATTTTATTTCTATGCATAATAAACATCATCCCTTTGCTTGATATTCTCATGTTTTTTTGTAAAATGTCTGTATAATCTTGTGTGGTTATCATGTCATTTCATCTGATGTGCGTATTTATTTAAAATTCTTTATGATTTTATTGCATTTATATGTCGTGCACAGTTCTTGCTAATTTAATTTACCAGTTGATCGTATTAGATTTGGCATCCAGGCTTGGGTGATGGCTGACCATGAAGACTAGCCAACTTATCTGATTAATAAATGTTTAACTAAATACAGGGATCACACCCGAGGGTTGGGGATCGTGGTTTTGCTTTTCCTGCTATCACTTCCAAGTGCTGTATGGAACCAGTACTGCAGCCACCAGTTCTCAGGACTATACCGCTGCATTTAGCACCCTGAGTAATGCAGACCCGTGAACTCTAACGAGATATAACCGCCATAACTCCTGATAAAAGGAAGACATACTGCTGCTCTTCCGTTATTGTACTGGGGATGTATGGATGACCTTTTTTGTCATTTGCATTCTCCAGGACTGGATATTATGTGCAAGTGTTACCATAAATGAAAAAGACTATGCTGGTATTATCTATTACACCAAGGCAACAAAGCAATCATGCTTCTGGTGTTACTTTTATAATATGACGTCCTTAGACCTCATAGCTACGATCCCAGAGACAGACAAGCCACAGAATGACTCCTGTTTCTGCATTAGTTGGTGTTGTTACTGCTTCTGCTGCAGTCTTAATTCTTGAAGAAACAGGCCTTCAGGGTTGTAGATCCTCCCCGTAATGGAAGTTTACATCACAGTAAACACATACGCAAACACACAGGCCTCTGTATTCTGTACTTTAATTTGAAGATATTTTGAAAGGAGTCTGGTTAACTTCTAGTCTGTATTTAAAAAAAATTACTGAAAAAAATCACTCTTAATTCCAAAAAGATATATTAATTCAGTAAGTCAGCCAAATTAAAAAAAAAAAAAAAAAAAAAAAAGCAAGTCCATATGCCAGCACTAAAAATACATTTAATTTTGTTACTATTTTTTAACTTGCTGTGACCCTGGCTAGTTTGCATAGGATATAACGAATATGAAAAAGTAAGATATTGGGCAGAATGCATATAATGCCTTACTACCACAGACATTATTAAATGTAGATGTGTGAGCAAAATAACATATTGGCAAAAGTAAGTTCTATAAAATGCAAAAACAGTTTGCAAAAATGTTCTCCATATGACATCACGGATCCCCTTCAAAATTTCAAAGTTTAAAACTTTGAAATTCATATGATCGAAGATCATATGATCAAAGTTTTAAAACTTCGAAATTTTGAATGGAGATCAGCATACAGCACGGAACGGGAGATTTCCCTTTTCCTCGCTGTAGTGCGATCTCGGAGTTGGTATATTTAAGTAGCGGGGGTGTGGAGGGTGCAGGGGGGCTTGCACCCCCCCTGAAAAAACATGTTTTGTGTTTTGTTGACTGCTTTTCTTGGGGGGGGCAGAATTTCGGGATTCCAAGAGCTCAAGGTTCTGAGTTCAATATTTTGAACCTCGGGATTTGGGTATTTCGAAATTCTGAAGTGAACCCAACATCATAGCAGGATGGAAGACTCACCTAACAGAAGTAAACTGTGGAAATAGTTCACTGACAATAAACTGTTAGAAACAGTAGAGAAAGCAAATAATATTATTTGCTATGACTACCAGTTTTGAAAGAAGATACATTAGGCTAATCACACATTGAGAATTAACAGAGCCTTATATTACTCCACAAAAAGCACTAATTCTCCTGATCCAGAAGCTCTGTTATTTGGGCTGTCAGTAACAGTTACATTTGATGCTGGCACTGTATTACACTGTAGTATTAGCAGATAATAAATCTCTGTATATATGGGTGTGCACCCATCCATTCAGTGCTAAAAAGGTGCATGCAACACTTACAGTGACCCCTGAACAGCCATTGCCATCCACAGAGTTTACTAAGCAAGTGAGGAACTGAAGTAGATTGTCAGGCCTTTCTTTCATAACACACACACACACACACACACACACACACACACACACACACACACACACACACACACACGTGCTTATACAGGCATATGCACACCCACATACCCACACTCACAAACATATCTATAGAGCTTTCTTTTATATCATACACACACACACACACACACACACACACACACACACACACACACACACACACACACATGCACACACACACGCACACATGCTTATGTGAGCATATGCACACCCACATACCCACACTCACAAAAATATCTATAGACCTTTCTTTTATATCACACACAGACACACACACTTATGCGGGCATATGCACACCCACATACCCACACTCACACACTCAAAAACATATCTATAGACCTTTCTTTTATATCATACGTGAACACACACACACACACACACACACACACACACACACACACACACACACACACACACACACACACAAACTACAAACATTTATATGGCCAATTAAGAATCACCAATCCACTTACCCATACCTTTGGTATATTCTAAAAAACTGGAGCAAACAAAAAAGAAATGCAAACATAGGGAGGACATGCAGACTGCACACAGAACGCATCCTGGTGGTGAACCAAACTGAAGAACCTAATGCTGTGAGGCAACAATGTGTCATTCTCTGTGCCAGCTATAAGGCTATGCATCCTCCAACAGATATTATTGTTTTCTAACAGCCCCATGCAAAGTTTTTTTCTCCAGCAATATACATTAAGCTTCTCCAGCCTATGCATGTTTTATTCGTATAACTGTATATGTTTGAACAGTTGCCATCTTTCTAGCATATTGAGAGTAAATCCCTGAATGTCGCCCAGATGACCATGCAGTCAATTAGTGGATCAGGCATCTGCTGGAAATTGCAGGAACAAGTAAAGGAATAACAAGGCATATGTTTGCTCTCCTTTCCCAGTGGGAGAGTTAGGATTAGCATAAAAGTGAGGCGTACCACCCATGCTATCTCAAGTGATGACTGGAGCTGTGAGCTGCATGAGTGACAGGAGGGCCTGGGTGGCATCCTTGGCCCCATGATGGGGCCACTGCCAGTGAGCATTCCTCGCTGACACTCAATCTCAAGGATGAGGACAACACAAAGGAGACCAAGGACAAACACAGCAAGCAACCCATACAGCCGTAAGCAGCAGTGGTGACTCCCAGACTCACTTCATTCCCACATATAATGCATGTAAGTAAGGGGAGTCCTAGCAACCCAAGGACTGGTGGGTTATAAAAATACTACTCAAACCTACTTTACACGGCTCGAGTGGCGCTGGAACTTAGGAAGGCGTTCTGCCACAACATATAGCGAAACACACCCACAAAATATATATATGCTTGATCGGTGCAAAGATCAAAATGA
This sequence comes from Protopterus annectens, assembly GCF_019279795.1. NCBI lineage: Eukaryota > Metazoa > Chordata > Ceratodontiformes > Protopteridae > Protopterus > Protopterus annectens. Next base: position 1,241,800,650 of record NC_056731.1, on the reverse strand, counting down.
CAGGGTTAAGAGCTCTTCTTCATTTGTATATGTATTATGTTCTGGCTGTTGTGGTTCATTATATATGTATATATATATATATATATATATATATATATATATATATATATATATATATATATATATATATGTACATTTAGCAAAAACATTCACAGATAAATGCTATCCAATAAAATGAAAGCTGTTAATCAAGGCCTTATTAAGAAAATGCTGTTACTTATATGACAAAATAGCATTTCATTTTGCAAAGAGAAAAATATGCTTTTGCTCTTTTTAGTCACTAAAAGTATTAACTCCAATTTTAAGAAAGGCTTGTCATAGGGTTTGGCCAATTGCTTTTCATCTTGATGAAAGTCATCTGTTATCCATTTCCTCAGTCAAGTTCTAAACTGGTTTACCAGGTCACATCTACCATGTACATGTCAGCATCATATCCACAACAACCACCTGTCCAAATGTTGCATGATTCATTCATGATCAGATAAGGAAACTCCCCATACTTCCTTGGGTTTATTAGATGCTATGGTCACAAAATGGCCTCTTCTTAAGATGATCTGTTTCATCTTCCCATTGCTGTAGGCTTCCCCCGTCATGTTATTTAACTCCATCATAAGTGCCAGGCAGTCTTGGCACTCTTAACACATTAACTACCTTACTATCAAAACTAGTCACCTGTGATTAACCATGGTAAAAAAAAATATTCTACAGTGATGCAAATTGTTGAGTTGATGTCTTGATTCGCATCCCAAACCTACATTGCTTATACAAACTTTTCATCTTGTGATTATTCTATCATATGGCCTAGTCAAATACATTCAAAGACTGTGTTTGTGAAAATAAACAGCTTTAGATTTACATACAAAAATAGATAACTATGAGACATCAAAGGCAACCTTCATGCTCAAAAATCATAGGGTCATAGGTAGGTACTAGGCTATCGGCGCTAGGGCCCATACAAGCCTAGCCAAAAAATGTACCCTGGCTTTCGCCACCCAAGAAAATGATTTTCCTGTGCCCCTGTCGAGCAGAGCCACAGAAGTGATCCCTGGGGTGAATTTCCCATTTCCCATCCAATCATCAAGATTTTTCTTGAAAAGTGCTAATGAGGAGCTCTGTTTGACATAGACAGGTAGTCTGTTCCAGAGTATGGGAAGTCTCTGGGACAGGAATCTATCCCTCCAGCATGTTCTGTTTATTGTGGTGACAAGGTTTAAGTCCCTAGAGTGTGTAGCTCAGAGGGATTGGGATTTCTTTAAGTGGAGCATGTCCAACAGCTCTGGGTTTGACATAGCTTTGTATGTTAGGCAGAGATCACCCCTGAGTAGGCGATATGCAATGGAGTAAAGCTGTAGTTTTTTGAGACGGTCTGCATAGGGCATCTGTTTGAGGCCAGTAATCCTCTTTGTGAGGTATTTCTGTGGTCTTTCCAGTTGTTGTAGATGTCTTGTGAGGTACATACCAAAAGGGGCGTTGTACTCTATAATGGGTCTAATGAGTGATGAATAGAGGGGAACAATGACCTCTTTTTTTCTGGATGAGAATCCTTTTGTGATGAGATGAGCCACATAGAAGGATTTCCTGACCACTGTGGCGATGTGATTATCAAAGGAGAGACTACTGTCCACCTGTGTCCCAAGGTCTCTTATCACATTTTCGGCATTAAGTAGACTACCAGCTACGTGGTAGTTCATGGGTACAGAGTTTTTACCAAAGGGGATGACAATACACTTTTTGGCATTGAGCTTCAGGCTATGGCTTTGACACCAGGTATCTGTCTCAGTGAGGCCCTTTTGTAGTTTGTCCACATCGTTAGGAGTTTCGATTATGGCTCCTAGTTTGCAGTCATCTGCAAACTTTGTTAGCCAAAGACCTTCTGTGTTGGTCTGCACTTCAGAAAAGTAAATACCAAACAGGAGAGGACCCAGGACTGAACCCTGTGGTACTCCACTTGTCACTGGTCTGATGTCGGATTTGGAATCCGCTACTTTCACAGTGTGGGTCCTGTCCGTGAGCCAAATGGCAACCCATCTTGTGACATAGGGATTTATACCTAGTTTAGTGAGCTTATCTATAATTCCAGAGTGGGGGATGGTGTCAAAAGCCTTGGCAAGATCTAGATAAGCTGTGTGAACCATTTTACTCTCATCTATGGCTTTGGTGACTGCTTCAAAGAAGTCAGTCAGGTTTAGGAGACATGATCTGCCTTTTACAAATCCAAACTGGGTAGAGTCCAGAGTTTGGAGATTACCAATGTCTTTGTTTATGAGTTCCACAATGATATGTTCCATGGCCTTGCAGACCAGGCTCGTCAGGCTAATGGGGTGATAGTTCCCGGGGTCCATCGTGGCTCCCCCTTCATGGAGTGGGATAACCGTCATGGTGCGCCATTCAGTGGGTACAAAGCCTGAGGTGAGGTTATGATTGAACATGGTACTTAGGTAGGGTGCCAGTTCATTCTGTAGTTCATGTAGAACGCAGCCTGGGATATTGTCAGGTCCCATGGATACTGTGTTCTTGGCTTTGGAGAGTGTGTTTTTACCTGTGCAGCAGTGATTATAGGAACTTTGCATTCTTCCGGTATAGAGATGGGCCCTCTAGGGGGTGAGAGGGGGGTAAAGTTAGCACTGAACCTATCTGCTAGGATGTTGGCAATATCAGTTGGTTCTGTATATTTAGTGCCATTGTGCTGTAACTCAGAGCAGATCTGAGTGTTCCCATTTAGATTCTTGACATAGCTATGGAATGCTTTGTGGTTGTCTTTAGAGTCAGTGGCAATTTTGTTTTCCTAACTAGCTTTGGAGGATTTTATGAGGGATCTCAGCTTCTTACTGAGACAAATTCCTCAGACACACTCCTCTCACCAAGAGACAGAGACAAATTCCTCAAACACACTCCTCTCACCAAGCATTTGGGGAAAATTACTAAAACATTATTTTTTGCAAAAGACATTCCACCCTGCCCCCTGTACTGGGCACTTTAAACCCCAAACTCCATTACTTATATATCCTAAATGCATGGTTGTTTATGGGAGAAAAAAGAAAAGAAAAAATATCTGGAAAGGGTAAAACAGTTTCCAAATCTGCAATATCGCAGTAGAACCAAAACTATATCAAACCATTCTGGGAGCTGATGTTTCAGGATATTTGTCTGAAGTGCTCTGTTTATGGGGATCTGCATTTGTTTTCATGTTCAACCCCCACCCCCCAAAAAAACAATACTTTTAGAATCTTAGCATTATTTTTAAATATGTTAAAGATGTCTTATCATCATCATTATTATTATTAATTATGTGACCATAAGACTGTATACTTAAAGAAACATTTTAGTTGCTCATGAACTACAACTTCACGCAGTACCTAAACTAAAGCAGAAGATACTAACAGTTTTTTTCATAAACACTTGGAAATGTGAACATCTTTCTAAGTGATTTAGAGTTATAATGCTTGCCCGGTAGCATGTCCCTTAAATGAATGAGTAAAATGTGAGACGAGCTTACGAACTTAGCACAACTGAAAGACACAGGAATCAGCACTGGCTAAGAGTCAACTACCTGTCAACCTTCTGCCATAAGGAACAATGTGGTTATGTGTAAGAAAATGCACACTGTTTAAATCCATAAACCAATATGACTCAAAGCTGCACTGACATCCACAAATTGCATTAAGAATATAATATATTACCGCAGATTGAGACAGCGATGATATCATAATGAGAAAAACTGCAGCACCACCCCTGAATTTCCAGCACCTACAACCGTCAATGCTTTTAACGTTAGAATTCTCAGCACTCAGTGAGGAGAACACAAGAGGATAGATCTGTGGCTCTTCCAAGTGGAGGCTATAATTAAGCTGATCACATCTTTCATCAAAGTTTGGCATATTCCAGCACACAAATGAAACATTAAAGGAGGTCTATATTTTAACACGTCAATAAAAAACATATGTGTGAATCCACAGTTCTGCTACTGCAGGAATATTTACCACACAGTGCAAAAATATAGCATTCTACATTATTCATCATAAGAATGAGCATACATAAAAGTGTTGAGTCCAAAGATGACAAAAAAGGGACTTTGGTGGTTATCCAATGTAATTATTCCTCAAACTACTGTGAAAGGCAGTACTGAAGCTTTGCCTACTGCAGGTTGTGAGAACACTTGAAGTGAAGGAAGGATTCAAGCTACACTGGCTGAAAGACAACAAAAGTGTATTTTTTAAATATAGCAGTACAGGAATTGTTTTGTCTGACTGACTCTCTTGAACCCAGCAGGTTTCTATGTAATTCTATCAGTCTGGCATACTTTGTGTTCTACGGTTCCATGTGTTTTGAAGATAATTTAGCAGACTACTGTCTTTAGCTACAGGAAAGGCACACAGAAACATAAAACCTAACAGTGGATGGGAACAATTAGGACTATCCAGTTTGTTATTTTCCTATCAGTGACAAAAGCTATAAATTATAGTAAAGTATACATTTGCTGTTCTCATCTCTAGTGCTAAGTTTTTCTGTTTCTCATACTCAAGTCTTCAAACTACCCCTGTGTATTCACATAATTTCTCCTTGCAGTGGATTATACAGTTTCATCACTCACATAATAAACATATTTTTTTCTGCTCTACCTAAATTTATTTCTTTATAACTATGCCTATTTTGTTTGAAGAAATTCTAGTCTTTGTCTTACCTCTGTATTTTTTCAGTGTGATACACAGGTTTCTGCTATAGTTCACCTTTCTGTTCTCTCCAATAGGTTTTCCATACCATTGATTTTTACTCTGTTTTTACATAAAACATAATACAGCAGTTGTCACAGCACTGATGTCCTTCGTTGAACTTGTTATATGCTGCCAGTTATCTCATCACTATAACTTCAAGCACTTGGCACAATATTCCAAACGATACCGCAACCATAAACGTGTTTTACCATAGTCATCACCTTCTTTCTCTTTTGCTGATAAAACTGCCTATATACCATAACATTGTACAAATTTCTTCATGCATTTAGGAAATTATCCAAGTACTTTTAAGTTATGACTTAACTTCAGCCCAGTACCCTTCCTTTTGGCAACCAGTATTATTACAAGGGTAGAAATGGTGAGGGATATGAAGGTTGACTTTCACTAAAGTTTTAATCTCAGCAGTTCAGCTGAGATGAATACCTTCTAGAAAATCACCAATATTATTAGCACATTTCTTAATTTAAACAACAGCCATTGTGCGTAATATAGCAGAGTAATGTTGCTTTGAGGATAGTGAAAGTACTGAAATATGCTTTTCGCTTCGGTGTAATAGTTACTTGGAAGATACAATCATTTAATTTTCACTGTAATATATGACCATTAACCACCACCTCTCTAATTCATCCCACTTATTGTCAAAATCTGACAAGTGTGGAAAAGGTTTAACTTTATGAAAACAAATGGATGAGATATAACCCATCAAACTGTTTTTTTTCCCTAACAGAAAATCATTGTCGGTGTCAATACTTCTGCAACTCCAGCAGTGTTAGTGACTCACCAATGTTTCCCTTTTCTGTATGGTATCGTTGCCATAGAACTTGAGCATCTACATTCGAGGAGTAAGGACTAAATTCAATACACATGGGGTGCAATGAATCTCAATCCTCTTTAATTTAAACACACATTTTTTGTCCAGACAAATCCTTATTTGTTGTATTCATCCAGTTGTGGCATCATCTGAACATAATTCCAGAATGCATAATGAAACTATGGAAAAGAAATGACTTCTTACTGAAGTCCAATTTGGCCACAGCTATGTTCCTCTCTAGTTTACAATCTCAGTCGGCCATAACAGAGCTTAGTCAGATCAACATTACCTTCACAACAGAAACTCCATATTATCCAGTGCTGCTCTTCACCATACATTGTGTGATACTTTAAGAAGACACTTAAGAGTTTGCCACCCTGCTCAGGTGAAGCTCGCCTACCTGTTCTTTCCAGCTCATTTTCCTTTCCATTATTGGAAAGTGGGACTGCATCTATCATCTTTCAGTCCTTGAAGCTATTACACTTTAGTAGAGGGAGCATGAATGGATGACAGAAAAAGTGTAATAGGGATGTATAAGGCAAAAAAAAAAAAACACAGAGAGCACAACTGGTGTTAGACACTGGGTAACTGATAAGTGTGGCCAACAGCATAGATAAATGCAGAATAATACGTGATATGCATCTCATGCATAATGCCATGATGCCACACTAACAAATCAGTTGCCTGTTGTACAGCACAATCATACAGCTGGTTAAAGATGTTAATAAGTGGCTTATGCTGCACAGCGATAAAACAGACATCCTCATGGTGCACACTTGTGACAGTAGTGACCAAGCCTGTTGCTCTGAGTGGGAGGAGCTTCAAGTTTCCCAATACTGTATGTTTCAACATATGAGAGCGCACTCTAGAGTAGAAGGCAGAATATGGAATAAGTGTTTTTATGATACCATACACTGTCCATATATTGTGTAGTGTATCTAAGAATATATGGACAGGAAACAGCAGGCATAGAGGAATACAGCAGATGTTGTATTCTTGTTTTCCATCTACAGCTTGCACTATCAGCTGCTAGAAACTCTAAACTTTCTACCACATGCATTTTGAGACACATTGTCATAAGACCTATTTCATAGATTACCCTGGTTCAAACAGATTAACACCCCATATTCATGCAGAAGGAAGCTGAATTAAGTAAAATCAGATATTGCATGGGTTTTCCTCATTTCATAAACTAGAATTAAAGAGTGCCTCTTTTAGCTGCACTCTACAAGTTAGAATAGACAAGCATTTTTTGCAGAGGTTCAGACATCGAATTATGTGCTCCCTCTCAATCACAAGATCGTGGATGCATCACCCTACTTCATGATACATGAAAATATTTCTAGACTAATATAATTCTACCTCTTGTAAAAGACTATAAGGAAAAAACACTCAAAACTCGTATTGTCATATTTACACGTTACATATGAAGCTAATCAGTTTTGTGAACTAGTGTGCACATCAGCACTCATCACAGCAGTTATAGTCTACACTGTGGGTACTGTATCAACCCACACCTTGCACATTTGCATGTAAAACTAGGAATTTACTATTTAGTTATGATGGCTGAGATAGAGCAAGGAGACAGCAAGATGTAATGTAATAAATGGTTCAAGCAAGGACTGGAAGAAAAACAGTAACTTTATAAAGTTTACTATGTCCTACAGTGAGAACAAATAGTTCATGTGTTCAGTGTCTAGTGACATTTTGTAGAAGGCTTATGTAGAAATGCAGGGAGAAGACTTCTCAGCTCATCTGGAGAAATTCTGGGTATAGCTGGAGCCACTGTCTACAAAAGTTTCAGGATCTCCACAGAAGGCAGAATAACTCTTCTGTGTGCTTACCTACCGCATACAATACTGCATTATTTAAAAAAAAAATGAAAAGCAGCATTTAAAAATAGCAAAAGACATGTTCTTCCCAGATGTGTGCATTTATAGCAAATATATTACCTCATTTTTCTCAATATATGCCATTAGGAATAGAGGGAAAGTGGTACAGCAGAAGTGTTGTTGCCTCTCCTGTTCGATTCACGGCTGGAGTGCCTTCTGTGTGGAGTCTGCATGTCCTCCCAGTGGTCGAGTGGCTTCCAACAGACATGTGTAAATGGGCATGCCATCGCTGAAGGTTGGGCGTCGGGCTGGCAACTCGGCACCATAAAAAATCTACTGCCAATCATTAGCGGACCGGAGTTCTGTGCGCGTGTGTGTGTGTGTGTGTGTGTGTGTGTGTGTGTGTGTGTGTGTGTGTGTGTGTGTGTGTGTGTGTGTGTGTGTGTGTGTGTGTGTGTGTGTGTGTGTGTGTGTGTGTGTTGCTTCATCTTCCCACGCCCAACATCTCACATGCTGTCATTTGAGTCTTTTATTTTGCTTGCCACCAGTTATCCTGGTAGCTCTTTCTGTACATGCACCACACTTTTCCTAAAGAATATATTTCTTTATGTCAAGATTAAAACTAATTACCTCTATTTGTAGTCAGTAAGCCCTTCTCCTCATCATTTCTCCACAACTATATCCCCTCATAGTTTCCTTTCAAAAACGTACGCACCCATATCATAATCCTTTGTTACTTCTATCTTCCACTGAGTGTAGTTGAGCTTCTCTAGTCTTCCTGCACTACCTCTTCTCTCCAGTTTCCTAACTGGCCTCCTTGAGTTCACCCAAACCATTTCTAATAGAGCGATGTCCTTATCTCTACATGTTCTCCAAACCTGTAAACATTATTCTAGGTGCTATAGAGTAGTATAACATATTCCCTGTCTCGAGAGTTTATTCCAATGAAGATGCATTTTATTGGACTTTGATTTATTTTTGTATATCTTCTTGTTCATCCACTAAGAGATGTACTTGCAGCAGTTTGTATTCTTCTCAAAGGTTATTGAAACTGAATTGCACTGGTTTGTATTTACATATATTAAAGTTCAGTTGTACCTTGCTGTTTAGTATGTCAACCTTTACAAATCTTTTACAAGACTTCCCTTTTTCTCCTTAATCACCACCCACATTTAGGTGTTGCCTACAGGAAAAATTGATCCTACTTTCAATGTACATTGTCATATATGTGGCAAATACATCCAAGAGTTTTGACTTTAGCACCAGCCCTTAACATATACTAACAGTTATCCAACCATTATCAGTGTGAAAAAGTAACTCCACACCTCTACTTGTTGCATTCTTCCTTCAAAACATTTTTTGCTGTCCTTACTGGTCTTTTCCCTACTCTCAGCCCAGCCAATATTTTTTTTTCTTTTTTTCTAAGATAATTTCTTTTTCCCATGCCTGCTAGCACACCTTTTCCTCCTGCATTTCCCATTTGTTCCAGACAAATTCCAGCTCCAGACAAGTGACAAGTGGAGTACCTCAGGGTTCAGTCCCGGGACAGCTCTTGTTTGGCATTTACTTCTATGAAGTACAGGCCAACACTAAGGGACTCTGGCTAACAAAGTTCGCAGATGACTGCAAACTGACAGCCATTATTGAATCCCCAAATTATGTGGATATTCTACAGAAGGGCCTTACAGAAACAGATCCTTGGTGCCAGAGCCATGGGCTCAAGCTCAATGCCAAGAAATGTAGTTATCCCCTTTGGGAAAAAACATGTACCCGTGAATTACCACATAGGTGGCAGTACACTAAACACCAAAAGTATGATAAGAGAGTTAGGGACACATGGGGACAGTGGTCTCACCTTCAATAACCACATCACCAGAACAGTCAGGAAATCCTTCTACATGGCACACCTCATCACTAAGGGCTTTTCATCCAGAAAAAAGGAGGTCATTGTCCCACTGTACTCATCCCTCATTAGACCCATTATAGAATACAACACCCCATTTGGTATGTACCTCTCAAGACATCTGCAACAACTGGAAAGGCCACAGAAATACCTCACTAAAAGAATCACAGGCCTAAAGCAGATGCCCTATGCTGACCATCTAAAAAAACTCCACCTATGCTCTGTTGCATATCATCTACTCAGATGCGATCTCTGCTTAACATACAAGGCCATGTCAAACCCACAGCTGTTGGACATGCTACACTTAAAGAAATCCCAGTCCCTCAGAGACACATGCTCCAGGGATATAAACCTTGTCATCACAATGAACAAAACATGCTGGAGAGATAGGTTCCTGACCCAGAGACTCCCCAGACTCTGAAGTAGACTGTCCATACATATCAAGCAGAGCGCCTCTTTGGCCCTTTACAAAAGGAACCTTGATGATTGGATGGGAGATAGGAAATTCACCCCGGGGATCACGTCAGTCACCCTGCTAGACAGGGGTCCAGGGAAGTAAATACTGTGGGAAGAACTAGCCAGGGAATTGTTATGGCTAGGCTTGTATAGGCCCTAGGGTCGTTAGCCTAGTACCAACCTATGAACCTATGTTCCCATATCACACAAGCCTTGAGGGTAAAAACCTTCAACCATTCATCTCCTCAATTATCTACTGGGGGCAAAAACCACTAGAGGAGGCATAACAGCCAAGCAATGATAGGGGTCTTTCTACATAAATGTCCAAACCCCACAGCCAGTGGCAGCTGACAAACACGCCTGAAATATGAGGGCCTATGCATATGCTATTGTGTGCATGCATTGTTCCAGCTGTTGCATACATTACCTGTCTTGTACATGTACATGACAGTGCTGCTTGTAATCCTCCTGAGACTCCTAGCATCTAATTGATGTCAGTAAAGAGCGTTCTTATAGCATCCCTATACCCAAGGACGGGTGCTCCAGTGTCAGGTGTTCATTCCTACCCACCTAAAATGTCTTTTCCGACATCTGGATCACTAATTGATCCTGGATTATCTGGGTCATAGTTAGACCTTCATCCGTCTTTGTCATGGAGCTAGGACTGAGTCAAAGGTCTTCTGAAATAGACGTAGACCACATAATTTGTGATGCTTCTCTGCACTCTGAGAGTCATCCAATCACAAAACTGAATCAAGTTCATCTGGTAGGGTCTTTTTGCCTGTGAATCTATACTGATTAGTACTGAATCAAGTTCAACTGGTAGGCTCTTTTTGTCGGTGAATCTATACTGATTAATGTTTCAGAGTCTTCCTCAGCATTTTCTCCTTTTCAATAGACAGTGAAATGCTGACCTCTCACAGAGAATTCAGCAGGACTGGGCCAATTTTTAAAATTTTAAAGGTTATTCTTTGTGGTCTTTTTACCTTAACCTTTTTCAGACTGAAAAGAAACTGATGCAGCAGTTATATGTTCACTGCAGTCATACCTATAAGCAAAATTATTAACGTCCCCAAATTCTGAAATGTTTTTTTACATCAAGTCATTTATATTTCAGAGTGGGTTACTTAAAATCTCATGTCCTTTAAACCACTGTGTTAAAATTTAAATGAAATAAAAACTATAAGAGAAAAATGCATTGTACAGATATAAGAAATTCATCTCACATCAGTATATTTATTCTTTGCCATTGAGAAAATAATGATTACTAATTAATCAAAATGAAACACATCCAGAGTGAAAAATAAAGACTACAGATTTTTCCAGGGGGTGCAAGATATTATCCCAAATTAAATGACAGTTTTGGGGGATGAATAGGTAGACACATAGATATATAGATAGATAGATAGATAGATAGATAGATAGATAGATAGATAGATAGATAGATAGATAGATAGATAGATAGATAGATAGACATATTAGATAGATAGATAGATAGATAGATAGATAGATAGATAGATAGATAGATAGATAGATAGATAGATAGATAGATAGATAGATAGGCAGATAGATGTACTAACAGATAAGTAAGTAGAATGGCAGATAATATAGCAATATTAAAGTTAGATTTTTACCCTTGCTCCTTGATGTAGAAGGATGGAGCCCTGAGTGTGACCTAGACAACATGGTTTCCATTAGCAGTTCATGTATCACAAGAGCTGAGTTGGAAGGATTGGAATGAAAGATTTGAAGTTGACTTGCATCAATCAGAGAAGAGGGTGTAGGCTATGACTTGCAATCAAGGTACTCCGTAATGGCATCCATGGAATGTTTTCCTGATTGCAAGCAGTCTGCCATTTGCTTTATAACTGGTGGGCATAAGTGAACTGGTACTGTGGGAAGTGATTCTCACAGCATCATGCTGATTCCACATCACTTAGTATTGTCCCACTTCCCCTTCACATCTGAAAATCTCTACACTGGCCACCTATATGATATAATTTCCCAGCTCTCACTTATCTTAAAGTTGGTGGAGGGGGGAGGTGATCCCATTTTTTAAAGGTCATTTAGGCTTGTCTCTCACTAAAGAGGGAGGACCCACCTGTGTTTAGGGATATATCAGGATTTCACTGTACCTATTATCCTCCTAATGGGGGGGGGGTACAGAAAAGAATTACTAGGCTAATGGGAACAGGGCAAAATAGAATGTGAATTAATTTCAGTAGTAAATATGAGAGGGAAACATCAACTGGGAAGAGAGGATCAAAGGAGAAGTGATGCAGATGAGGAGGAAGTTCATAGGTTCATAGGTAGGTACTAGGCTATTGGCCCTAGGTCCTATATAAGCCTAGCCAAAAAAGGTACCCTGGCTTTCGCCACCCCAAGAAAATTATTTACCTGTGCCCCTGTTGAGCAGAGCCACAGAAGTGATCCCCAGGGTGACTTTCCTATTTCCCATCCAATCGTCAAGATTTTTCTTGAAGAGTGCTAATGGGGAGCTTTGTTTGATATAGATAGATAGTTTGTTCCAGAGTATGGGAAGTCTCTGGGACAGGAATCTATCCCTCCAGCATGTTCTGTTTATTGTGGTGACAAGGTTTAGGTCCCTACAGTGTGTAGCTTGGAGGGATTGGGATTTCTTTAAGTGGAGCATGTCCAACAGCTGTGGGTTTGACATAGCTTTGCATGTTAGGCAGAGATCACCTCTGAGTAGGCGATATGCGACGGAGTAAAGCTGGAGTTTTTTGAGACGGTCTGCGTAGGGTATCTGTTTGAGGCCAGTAATCCTCTTTTTGTGGTATTTCTGTGACCTTTCCAGTTGTTGTAGATGTCTTGTGAGGTACATACCAAAAGGGGCATTGTACTCTATAAGTGGTCTAATGAGTGATGAGTACAGGGGAACAATGACCTCTTTTTTCCTGGATAAGAAACCTTTTGTGATGAGGTATGCCACATAGAAGGATTTCCTGACTACTGTGGCTATGTGATTATCAAAGGACAGACTACTGTCCACCTGTGTCCCAAGGTCTCTTATCACACTTTCTGTGTTAAGTAGACTACCGCCTATGTGGTAGTTCATGGGCACAGAGTTTTTACCAAAAGGGATGACAATGTACTTTTTGGCTTTGAGCTTGCAGCCATGACTTTGACACCAGGCATCTGTCTTAGTGAGGCCCTATTGTAGGATGTCCACATCATTAGGAGTTTCAATTATGGCTTCTAGTTTGCAGTCATCTGCGAACTTTGTTAGCCAAAGATCTCCTGTGTTAGCCTGTACTTCAGAGAAGTAGATACCAAACAGGAGAGGACCCAGGACTGAACCCTGTGGTGCTCCACTTGTCACAGGTCTGAAGTCGGATTTGGAGTCTGCTACTTTCACAGTGTGGGTTCTGTCAGTGAGCCATTTGGCAACCCATAGGTTCATAGGTTCATAAGTAGGTACTAGGCTATCGGTCCAAGGGCCTACATAAGCCTAGCCAGCAAGGTTCCATGGTTCACGCCACCCAAGAAAGTTATTTTCCTGTGCCACTGTCGAGCAGAGTCAGAGAAGGGATCTCCGGGGTGTATTTCCTATTTCCCATCCACTCGTCAAGATTTTTCTTGAAGAGTGCTAATGAAGAACTTTGCTTGACATAGATGGGTAGCTTGTTCCAGAGTATAGGAAGTCTCTGGGACAGGAATCTATCCCTCCAGTGTGTCCTGTTCATTGTGGTGACAAGGTTTACATCCCTAGAGCATCTAGCTCGGAGGGATTGGGATTTCGTTAGGTGTAGCATGTCAAACGCTCTGGGTTTGACATAGCTTTATACGTTAGGCAGAGATCACCTTGGAGTAGACGATATGCTATGGAGTAACGCTAGAGTTTTTTGAGGCGGTCAGTATAGGACATTTGTTTGAGGCCAGTAATCCTCTTTGTGAGGTACTTCTGTGGCCTTTCCAGCTGCTGCAGATGTCTTGTGAGGTACATTCCAAAAGGGGCGTTGTACTCTATAATGGGTCTAATGAGTGTCAAGTAGAGGGGAACAATGACCTCTTTTTTCCTGGATAAGAACCCTTTTATGATGAAGTGTGCCACGTAGAAGGACTTCCTGACTACTGTGGCGATGTGACTATCAAAGGAGAGACTACTGTCCACCCGGGTCCCAAGATCTCTTATCATGCATTCGGTGTTAAGTAGATTGCTGCCTATGTGGTAGTTCATGGGTACAGAGTTTTTACCAAAGGGGATGACACTGCACTTTTTGGAAATGACCTTGAGGTCATGGCTCTGACACCAGGCATCTGTCTCAGTGAGGCCCTTCTGTAGGATGTCCACATCATTTGGGGACTTGACTATGGCTCCTAGTTTGCAGTCATCTGCGAACTTTGTTAGCCAGAGGCCTTCTGTGTTAGCCTGTACTTCAGAGAAGTAGATACCAAACAGGAGAGGTCCCAGGACGGAAGCCTGTGGTACTCCACTTGTCACTGCTTTGAGGTCATATTTGGAGTCTGCAACTTTTACAGTTAGGTTATTTTTCCAGTGGAAATGCACTTGCAGTCAGAGTTTGATGAAAGTGTCTTTTGATCTGAGCTCTGAAGGTGGGAAAAGATGAGACTTCTTAATATGAAGAGGAGAGATTGCCAGAGTTTGGGTGCAAGAATAGAGAAGGAATGGTTTCTACATTGCAGTTTAATCTGGGGTGTCTGGATAGATTACATAGGTTGTCAGAGGTGATTTTATTATGGAGTTTGGCTGCAATTCAAAGGCACCTGGTTGAACTAGTTTGAAATCAAGAGACCCTATTAGTAGCTCAACTTTGTTGGAGACTGGTAGCCATTTGGCCATAGGAAAGGTGATGCAGTGGTGTTCCTGAGAGAAAGAATTTGAAATGAATTGGCAAAATTTTGTTTTCAATGGATTGTAGAGTAGACGAATGTTTTTTTAGAGGCTATGGCTATGATGGGGAGCCCATATTCAAGTTGAGCAAGGAGGACTCCTTTGTTTATTGCAGCTCTAGCTGGTCCAAAGAGAAACAGATATATTTTCCAGGACCAGAATAAAATAGAACTGATCTTTGGAAGTTAAGTTACTTGTCTAGCCATAAACTTAAGTATTTAAATGGTGTGGTTGTTTCTATTGGGCAACCATTGATATCTGTAATGCTGAAATTTTTAGGAGTCTTTTTCAGCTTGTGTGAGGTTTTAAATATCACACTTTTTGTTTCAGCAGAGTTTAAGAGTAGCATATGTTTGTTTAGCCAAGAATTATGGGAGTGGAGGCCAACCTAAAGCTGAGTTTGAATAGCTGAATGTGAAGAACTGGATCAAAGAATAATCATGTCACCTGCATGAAGAGCAATAGGAAGGTTAAGCAGATCACAGGCAGGTTGTTAATAAAGACTGAAAACAAAACAGGGTGAGTATAAATCCCTGGGCACTCCTCTGGTGAGGGGTATTTATGGTGATAGAGATGGATAGGGTAAAATATGAGGCAAAATCAGGGGCATTCTGCAAAAAATTGTAGACAGATGAAAGGTAAGATTCAGTGACATTACGCAAAATCAGAGACAATTAAGAGTTATAGACTTTGTGCTGCACATGTTGTGCTTGTGTGACAATGAAACAGAAGCAGCCTTAACCTTTATGTTCTCAAAAAAGGAACACAGAAAGCAGGGGGATTGAAGACCAGATTAACCAACAACATTTAACTAATCTTAAAATTGAAAGTTAGACATAAATACAATTAAAACTGCCTCAATCTGAAAATCCTGTCTCTGTACAATCCTCTCCCTCTTGCTGACTAGGTAATGGATTCTGCTGCCCCCAATGTGATGTCACCATGTAAGTAAGGAAGCAGAACTTTCTTCAAACTAATCAGTGAGGAAGGATGAGGTTATGACTATGGAGGACATTTTTTGCAGAGATCTTCCTTAAAAAGAAAAGTGAGAAAGCAAACTTAAATGACAGAGAGACCCAAGAAAAGCAACTGCTGAGGAAATGCATTTTGAGAACAGATAGGCTACATTGATTTTGTCAGTTTGCACATGATCCTATACCTGTAGCTGTGTATACAAGTAAACTGTATTTTATAATGCATGCATGGTTGTTTTGGGGGATGTGCTTGTATGTATTTATTGTTTTTGTTTATTGCTGTGGTTTATGGTGGTATGTGTTTTTATCATTGTGCAAAGATATGCTTTTATTGTGATTTTGTGCTAGGTGTATTTCTTTGTTTTGCATTTGTGTACGAGTGTATTTCCTGTTTTGTGGAATATGCAATTATTCATTTATGTTGTTGTTGTTTTGTGTGTGTGTGTGTGTGTGTGTGTGTGTGTGTGTGTGTGTGTGTGTGTGTGTGTGTGTGTGTGTATATACTTTCCTCTTGCAGCCAGTCTATGTACTGAATGGCCTTTCACTGAATACCATTTGGTCGGATACTAATCATTGAAACCAGCATTTGGCAATCATTGAGCATGCACTTGTCCTCACTTTTGTGAAAAGGTGGGTTAATATACAAGTTGATGAAGTGCAGAACGTCTCCCTGCACATGGGAGGGGTTGCTTAGAAAAAGAAGTAGCAAAGGAAGTGAGAAAAAAATAAAAAAAAAAAACAAAAAAAAATGTTTTTGAAAGGTATATAAAAAAGAAATGGCCATGTGAAAAAAAAGAGATCTGAGATGGTGTGATAGTTATGCAAAGAAGAAACCAAAGTAATCAATGCAAAAGAGCAGTTCTAAAGAAATTTGAAGAAAAATACAGGCAAATACAGCTTAATATGGCAAATTTCATAATACCAAATATAAATAAATAAATAAGATTACAAAGGGAATGTAAAAAAAGGGGGATATGTAAGGCAGAAATTAAACAAATAGAAAATGAAGTGAGAAACTATCAGCAAAGAGAAGAGTTTAGTGTGAAAACTCCAACACAGGCAGACTTTGAATATGATGAAACAGTGGGTCCCCAGCTGGAGGAGCAACAGGTGAAGCAGTATGCATTTGAAGCGGGTATGCCACAGGGCAATGTTCTGGAGTCTTCTGTAGGAGACTCACATGAAAGTCCAGTTGAAGTTGTACAGCAAGGGAAGAAGCAGGAAACAGTGGCAACAATAACACAGGTAATATTGTGGAATGATGGAGCAATGGGTCCTCATATGGCAGAGCAACAGATGAAGCAAGCTAGATTGGAAAAGGATATGTCACAGAACAATGTTCTAGAACCTTCTGTAAAAAATTGATAGGAAACAGACAGCAAAGAAGATGCTCTCAGTCCAGAAGAAAATTATCTAAGGGAAGACCTGCTTGATTTAATAGAGATGGACAGACATACTAAGATATATGTAGTAAGAACAACAGTATCAAACAGACAGGGGTTTATCATACACTATTTCCAATAATAAACTAAAAATAACAGGACATGTAGAAAGACTTACAAGATATGCAAATAAATATAAAGGAAATTTACAATATAAGGAAATTCATTGATGAATCAAAACAATTTTCTATATAATTGTGAAACAACGCAAAAGGAATAGAAACACAAACAAAAATGAAGAAATATGTACATTTTGAGAAGTATTTATGAAGACCCTGTTGAACATAACAAAGATGACAAATGCATAGAAGAATTAAAATAAGCAGCAAGGATCTCTAATGTAGAGGGTATGAAATAGGATGAAATAACAGCCAGAGAAATTGAGACAAAATTAAGAAAAGCTAACTGGAAAACCTCAGGCCAAGATGCAGCCCCTAATGTCTGGCTAAAGTTATTAACACCTCTACACAAAGATTTAGCATTAAGAATTGTCTGTATGCACATCCCAAGCAGACACTAATCCTAGTGAACAGGAAAAATGATACTTCTCATTACGACCAAACCTTCAAGTCATCCTAAGCACTATACATCAATATCCTAACTTCCGGCAACATGTATCTATACACTGTAATTGATGCAGACAGAGTTGATAACAATCTGGAAAAAAATTCAGTCTTTGCAATAGAACAAAAAAGTAATAAAAAAGTAATGTGGGACAAAGAATCCTCTATTGTTAAACAAAACCATAATAGAGAGCTTTAAAATGGGGAATAATTTAAGTATGGCATAGCTAGATTACAAAAAAGGATTTGCCAGCATCTCATATTCAAGAATAATGGCATTCTTACAGATGTATAGAATACACATCTACATTGATCAATTATATTGAAAGTGACTATGAAACAGTGGCAAACCACTTTGCAGCTAAACTGGGTCAAGAGGACAAATTATTACCCCAGGGATAAAAATTAAAAGGAGCATATTTTAGGGTGATTATTTGTCACTGCTGCTGCTTAACCTATTAAGCTGCATGTGTCCCTATTGGTCATGTGTGCTCACCATAAAGCCCAGCAGCACTGAGTTAATAAGGTACTGACCAGTGCCCAGTTGCCCAGCTTGGGTTACCCGAGATAGCTATGTTGAGCAAGCTGGATGTAAAACCAATCAACCTGCCAAACATGTACTATGAATTGCTACACCCAATGTAGGTTCACTGACAGAACAGAGCTTGGAAGTGGATGACATGATAGTATGGAGGATTATGGACATCCTATATATCCAAGGGATGAAATGGAAGGGCAGTGTAACAAAGCCACTTGGCTTGGGATCCAGAGTCAACTTCTCGGAGAAGGACAGGCTAGAAATGGTGTGGGAATTGTGGTGCTGGAGAGGCTTCATAAGGCAGTGAGGGATGGCATCAGAATTAGTGACAAACTCATGGCAATCAGACTCTAACCTAATGAAAGGGCAGTATTCATAATCTCAGCCTATGCCCCACAGTAGGGTTTTGACAGTGAATAAAATAGTGGATTCACACAACAGTTGCATTGCCTATTAGATAAAGCAGGACAATATGAATTGATATTGATAATGGGTCACTTGAATGTACATATCAGGTCAGACAGAGCAGGATATAAGGACTGCCTGGGTCCAGATGGGTGGGGAAACAAGAATAAAGAATAAGAGGCCATTCTAAACATTTGTCTGGCAAATGACATGATAGTAACTAACACATGGTTCAGAAAGACAGACCGTCACAAGATCATTTACAAGAGTGGCCAATGTGCAACTCAGGTAGACATCCACCTAGGAAAGGGCATTGGGCTAGAATCAGAAATTGCAAAGTCATCCCCAGAGAAACAGTCAGCAGACAGCATAAACCACTGGTTGCCACAATCAGCTGCAAGCAGTGGTCAGAGAAAGCTCTAAGGTCAACAGAGACCAGGCTGAAGACCTGGAATTTGACTGGAGAGAAAGCACAACAGTTCAAAGAATTACTCAGGGTTCTAGCCCCCCAAGAGGAGGAGGAGGAAATAGGTGGAATTGAAGGAGAAGAATGGTAGTGCATAAAAACAGCATATGTGGCTGAGCCAGGTATGGAAATAAGGTATATAAGGAAAGCTGCTGGTGGAATGCAGAAGTCCGGGAAGTCATCAAAAGAAAGGAGTGCAGAAAAAAGTGGCAGATAGAAAAAATGACCAGGCTATCAAAGAATACTGGCTGGCTAACAAAGAGACTAAGAAGGGAGTTGCAACAGCAAAGAACATGGCATCAGAAGCACTCTACCAGCTTCTGGAAAGTGAGTCAGTAGATGGCACAAAGAAACTATATCAGGCTGCAAGGCAAAGACAGAAAGATAAAGAAGATAGTCAGACACCCTTTATAAGAGATGCCAGCAACAACCTGCTCACCAGTCCACAGGACATCAAAGGCAGATGGAAGGAGTACTTCCAGCAGTTTCTGAATGAGGAAAACCCCACAGAAGCTGAACTGCCCCAGACACAGCCTACAGTGAGAGAAGAGGAGGTGCCCAGCAGACTCAGATGGGGTCACAGCAGATATGATAAAGATGCTGGATGAGCTAGGGGAGAAATGGCTCCAGAGGGTACTCATCAATGTGGAGAGAAAGGCATATCCGAGATGATGGAGGGAAAAGCATACTAGTGCCAGAGTTCAAGAACAAAGGGGATATTCACAACTGAGGGCAGTACAGAGGTATCAAACTCGTGTCAAATTCCATGAAAGTTCTGGAGAAGGTGATTGATTAATGAATACAGAGATTAGAAAGTAAGATGGGAAACTAGCAGTTCAGATTCAGATCAGGATGCAGCACAACTGACCCAGTGTTTGCAGTGATGCCCTGTTCTTTGCTGTTGCAACTCCTTTCTTAATCTCTTTGTTAGCCAACCAGTATTCCTTCATAGTCTGGTCCATTTTTTTTCTATTGGCCACTTTTTCCTGCACTCCTTTCTTTTGATGAGGAAAGAGTCCAACTGGGCATTCTTAGACTGGGAGAAAGCATATGACAAGGTCCCAAGAAAACTGATTTGGGCAGTCTGTGATGGTTTGAAGTCCCAGAAACATTGGTAGAATCATTGCAAGCTATTCCAAAGATATGCAGTAGATGGCTTGGACTCTCTAAATTGGCCGTAGGTGTGAGTGTGCATGCGGGTGTGTGGTACTGAAGAACAGCAGTGGCAGGGCTAGCCACATGGTAGTGTGAACCTTGACTCTAGATGATTGTCACTGTTAAAGTGACACCCCGACCACATGTGTAAAAATGGGAAAAAGGGGTATCATATGGCTGCTTGGATGTCCTAGGAACTCAAGTACGAACAGTGTTTGGGATCACAGAGGGGTTCCCAGTGGGAGTGGGGGTACACCCGGGTTCAGCTCTGAGCCCCCTGCTGTTCATACTGTTGATGGACTACATTGGCATACAGGTCAGAAGGGACAGATCAACAAAGTTGCTGTATGCAAATGATGTGGCATTACAGGCAGACTCTGAGCAAAAACTTCATCAGAGGATAGGTTAATGGAATGTAAAACTGAAGGCACACGGGATGAAACTGAGTACAAATAAGACTGGTAAATGCAAAAAATAGAGCAAAATTAGAAGAAGTGGAGAGTTGAGACAGAAGGAAAGACAATTAAACAGGATAAAAGCTTCAATTATCTGAATGGAGTGGTTGAGGAAAAGGGAAGTCTGAATGAAGAGGTCAAAGCTAGAATCAGAGAGGCTGCAGCCAACTAGCATAGAGTGCCAAGAGTAATGCGAATAGTGCGCTCCGCTAATGCATCTGTCTCAAGTGTCATAACATTGTTAGGTAGGGGTTTGAAAATGCTCTGTGTGTGTGTGTTGGGGGGGGGAATTAGGGTGTGTGCAATTTTCTTTAGTATGAACCTATGAACCTATAATCTTGATGAGTGGATGGGGGATCGTAGGTTTGTCCCGGGGATTACTTCCGTGTCACTATTAGACAGAGGCACAGTAAACTAAACTTTAAAAAGGGCACAGTATACTCAAATCAAGGGGTGACGTAAGCCAAACACAATCGGGCTAGGCTTATAAATGCCCCAGGGCAGATAGCCTAGTATGAACCTATGAACCTATGAACCTATAGTGTATGACAGAAGAATGCCAAAAAAGCTGAAAAGTAAGGTTTACAAAACAGTGGTGTTGCCAGTACTACTGTATGGTACATAAACCTGGACAGTAAAGGCAGAGCAGATAAAGAAGTTAAAGGTGATATAAATGCAATGCCTGAGATGGGTGGTAGGATGTACACTGTGGGACAGATGAAGAAATAAGAACATAAGAGCAGAAGCCAAGGTAGCTCCAATTACAGAAAAGATCAAACAGAACAGATTCTGGCACGTGCAGAAAAGCAGAAGACAGTCTGATGAAGAAGATTTGGGACACACAGGAAGAAGGCAAGAGGAAATTATGGCATCCAGAAAAGAGGCGAGGAATTGTGTGAAAGAAGATCTGTGAAAATCAGGTATAAGTGTTAAAGAAGGAAGGAGAGCGGCATTGAATTGAGAGAGATGGTGACAGTTGAAATGACATCCCGACCCCATGTAGAAAACGGGGAAAAAGTGCTTTGGTGTTGATGATGATAGGGGTTCTGAGAAGAGTACTCTTGGCAGTCAGTAAAGCCTGAAGCAATACTAACCTCATAAACTTTAATCATAAGTAAATACTAGGCTATCAGTCTGCAGACTATTACAGGACTAACAAACTGCCAAAGGTTAGAATCAAACTCTGTATTGTGCATATGTAAGGTAAAGACTTTAGCCATTATGCCAACCTCTCTTTCCCTGTACCCTGACTTAGGAGATTCCTGTCACAGTATTAGAAACCCAAAACATTTGGAGAAATTAAAAAAGCAAAAAAAAAATATTTTCTGTTTGCTACAAATTATGTTTGGTGATAGTTTTCAACCAAATGGCTTTCAGTGTAAGTGCAGTTGATAGATCATCTTGATTGCTTTTCCTTTATATGTGCTGCATTTGTTGTGGATGTTCTTGTCTATGACTGGCTTTATGTTATGGTTGGGCTTCTTACGTTGCATGTTTATGTTAGGGATGTGTATCATCATCCTGCATTGTGCTAGATTTTGTGTTTTGGTTAATGTGTTTCTTGGATTGTGTTGGGAAGTGTTTTTGGGGGGATGAGGATTATATTTCTGTCTGTGATTAAGCTTCGTTATGTCATTTAATGATTACAAAAAATGCATTCTGCTATTTTTTTTCTCTTTTGGGTAACAGTTGTAATATGTTAGGAAGTCTTTTTGGAGGGAGAACTATATTTTATTTCTGCTCATGAAAATGCTTCATTTACATTATTGATTTATATAAGCACTTTGCATCTGTACAGCATGTGGGAAATGGCTCCCATTTTCCATATAAGAAGGTGAAACTTGTCTGAGGAAGGCAGTGAGAAATGGTTGAAGGAGGGATTGAGGGAAAAAGGAAAGTTGCAGATGCAGACAAAGACAAACAAATTTGAAATGCAGACACAGATAGAGAAGGACAAAGAGACAGGGTTGGTAGTTACAAAAGAGGTGGATGGACACGGATAGACAGCAGGTTGACACTTGGAAATAGGGAGGATTGGACAACAGGCAAGGCATGAGAAAATGCATGGAAAAGAAATAAGGCTGAGTATTTGGCAGATGCTAGACTAGCCCAGAGGCTAAGCCACACAAACGTCATTCATCGTCAGGGCTGATGTCATGTGCAAGCTATGCTTCTGGTGGCCCAGCTGAGGCCTGACAGTCATGCATCTCATCCAGCCATCCCAGGAGGCAGTCCACAGTGGTAAGGTAGGAATCCAGCTGTCAGTTCACCTCAGATTACATCAGAAATATGCATCTGCCATTGGGAAACCACAAGGCAGTATTACAATAGGAGCTACAGCATCTCTCCTGTGTAGTGGCCGCTGAAGCCAACAGTGAACTCTTTAAGTCATGTTTACCAGTGTGACTTTCACATCACCTTTCTGAAAGGCACACCTGGCAACCAATAGTGACCCAGCACCAGAGGAGTCGACTGGCAGAGCTCAAGGACACTGCCACTGTTTTCCTGTCACCACCATAAATGGACCTAAAGAAGGAAGAGAAACAAAAATAGAACATCTTAGTACATACATCACACATAACATTACATTACAAGAGTACAGTAGAGTTGCAAACACAGTATACACACCTTTTTTCTAGGAGAAGTGTGGGTTTGGCATAATGGTTAAGGTGTTTACTTCAATAGACACAGGGTACGAGATTTGATTCTGACCTTCAGGCTTGGGTTATTGGTTAGGCTTAAAATGGCCCTTTAGAGCAGTTAGCCTAATATTCACCTATAAAACTCTGAGAAGTATTATTGCTTCCTGGAGCATCCCTCCATATTAGCCTGCTGCTTCCTGGCACTGTAAGGCCATTATAGTGGTGGACCTGTTAAAAGAATACAAAATGATGTTTACAGTAAAACGCTGGCTCACTGTTCCTAACTTCTGCTTCCCACTAGCTAATGCTTATCCACAAAACGTGTGCCTCTATCTTTCTCTGTCTGCTTCCCACTGACTAAACAGGCCAGGGTGATGACATAACAGGATATTGTAATGATACCTGCATCCTTTACTTGAGGGGGTGAAACTAGCAGCACTGCTCACTGTCCTGGCAAGTTCATGACAGGCATCCACCTTATACAAAGGGTCATCATATTGACCCAGCAGGCACTCCTGAAAGTCACTGTAGAGAAAAAAACAAGAAAATCCTGCTCTTCCCTGATAGCACACAGATGTTCTGCTGTTCCTAACATATGAGAAAATGTCCAGTCATACTTTCACTTGGGGAGCAAAATGGTAGCCCCATGCACACAGGCACATGTTTGGACATCACATAATAAAGCAATGGAGCCCTAGTAAAAACATCCTAAGTGCAGGGTTGTCATGCTACAAGCTTCACAGATGAATATAAAACCACCCTTAGAACTGAAATTTGTAATTTAGTGTGACTGAAACAAAGTCATTGCATGGAGACTAACTTAAAGTAGCTAGTTTGCTTTTTAAAGAGCACCACTATTAAATCTTAGCACACTGTAACCTAGTCTAGTGCCAAACCCCAGACATCACCCAAGGAGACCTCTCTGTGTAATGCACTCCATAACCTACAGCAGCCCATCCAAATACAGGTCTGTATAATATGGCTATACAATTTCCAAATGTCTCTGTAGCCAGCTTGGTAGATATGGGCATCCTGAGATAATGTAGCAATTCTATCATGTTCACAGACAACCATTTAATCCTTAAAAAACAAACACATTGTGCAAGAGATGCACATAGACAATTTCACTGGAGGCAAAAATATCACATAAAAACAAGGTTGTCAAGAATGCACACACTACATCCACCACAATAGAGTCTACCACACACATAGACCAACCTATGCTGAGGAACTAAAAAGCAATCTTGTCAAAACTCTTAGAACTCCTAACCCTATATAGGCAACACTTATTCTCAGCAATCTGTAAAGCACTCACCAAAAGCAACACCAAACACTACGCATACACCTACACCCAGTGAAGCCCCAAGAACAAAGCCTATAATGCAAGCAACCACATTGCCCAGGACTCTTATCATAAGGGACTCCATTACATAACACACAAATGCCTCACTCACCAGACTGAACAAGGAGATGATAATAGTTAATTGCTTATCTGAAGCCAGGATCTGCTAAGTTACACACACACTCAAGTCAACAAACCACAGATACCCGTATGCTTTTGTCATTGTCCGTGTGGGCAATAATGGCCTGAGACATACCTCCCTGGACTATATGAAAAGAGACATTATTGATCTATCTGAATATGTGTCTCAAGCAGGTATGTGCCTTGCATTAAGCACCATTCATTGAGCAGCATTCTACTTTTGAGAAAGATTATGCCACATTATAAACAAAAGATGACTGACTTCAATCATTGGCTTAGTTTCTGGTGTCTTTCCAGGGGGATTCAATATTTGTCAGCATGGGGGAACATGGTTAACAAACCACATTACTTTGCAAAGGATGGTTGGCACCTGTTCCTCCTAGGCTTCCAAATATTGGCTAAAACTTTATCTTCCCCCTTTGATCCTTTTTTAGGCAATGCCAAATTGAAAAACCAACTGACCTAGCAAATAATACCCAAAGAAACCTAAAAGTGGTATTGCTCAATGCTAGGAGCCTAAACAAAAAACTCCACACCCTACAACCTCTTTTTACTCTGGAGAAAATAGTCATCTGTGCCATTACTAAGACATGGTTTAAATCTGCAGAAAGGACTCTGGCAGTGCAAGGGTTTAATGCCTTCCATACAGTTAGACTATCAGCTGCACAGACAGGGACAAAAGGTTGAGCAGTCTACATCTACATTAGCAACAGGTATACCTCTAGATTGGTTATACAGGACAATGTCCTGGAGTTTAAACACATGAAAATCACCACAGACAAAGTCCCATACCATATTCTAACAAGCTATCAGGTCACCCTATTATATATATCCCAAAAATTCCATAACTTGTACCTTGACCAACTGGAGACACACAACATTAAACCAAATACGCTATTCATGGAAAACTTTAACTACCTCTCTATAGACTGGGAAACATACACTTCTTCAAAATCCTAGGCACAATGATTCCTGGACTTTATTAGCACAAATACCCTTGACCAGATAGTGCACACGCCCACCAAATGTTCAAACGTACTGATATAAAAAACACCAAACAAGTGTTAAAAAAAAAGTGAGTTCAAACATACTGAACCTGGAACTCACCAATATGGGAGAGTACTGCACACCCCCAAGTGTTACATCCTCACTGGTAAGGTCGGACCACAGAGCTGTCTCTATCAAAATAAAAATCACCTTGGTGACCTCAGCAAGCCATGTAACAGTTAGGAATTATTCCAAAGCAAACGACATCCTATTAAGAGATGGTCTGTCAAAATGCAATGCCCCTCCAAACCCCAAGTTCACAGCAACATATGTAGAATTTTTCACAAGACCCTGCACAACCATGTAAATGGCTGTCCAGAGGCTTCTGTACCTACTAGAAGTAAGCTCAAAACAAACTCTAAAAACAAACCACACTGGTAAAATCCTAACTGTAATAAGGTTTATAGCAAAAGGAAAAAGGTCATGGTTATATCAGGAAGACAAACTCCCATAATGCTAAAAGCTCTCTAATTAAACTAAACAGGAAACAACTAAGAAGACTAATTAACTCCAACAAGGCTAATTACAGGTTTAAGATAATCTCAAAGGCTGAAGACAACCACAAAGCCTAGTACAGCTATGTCTGTAACTTCAAAGGCAGCACACAGCAGTGCTCCAAACTGGTGGTCACTGGTGCCACCATCACCAAGCAGAGCAACATAGCAAATCTTCTAGCTGACAAATTCAGCTCAGACTTCATTCCCCAATCCCCACCTGCCTCCCCCATTTAATACCTACTAGCATCCTCCCCTCCCCCAGCAATAAGCAGGGAGCAGGTCCTGGTGACTCTCATTAAAGCCAAAAACACAACCTCAGTGGGTCCTGACAAAATCCTAGGATGTTTCCTAAATAACTTGAAACATGACCTATCAGGCGCACTTGAGTCACTTTTCAAATAAACCTCAAAATAGGCTTTGTAGCATGAGAATGGAGGACTGCAATAGTTATCCCACTTCATAAGGGTGGACAATCAACTGACCCCAAAAAGTATACAACCATTAGTCTGACTAGTCTATATTTAAGGCCATGGAATGAATTATCATGGAAATGATCAACAAAGACATAGGCAACCTTCAGACACTAGATCCAAACAAGTCTGGCTTTGTCAAGGCAAGGTCATGCCTAGTAAACCTGGTGGACTTCTTTGAAGAGATCACCAAGGCAATGGATGAGAGGTAAGTGAAGCATAGCACTTATCTGCACCTGGCTAAGGCATTCAATACAATACCCCACTTGGGTATAGTTGACAAATTCACTGAACTAGGCATAAACCCTACGTAACTTGCTACATTGCCATCTGGCTCTCAGACAGGACCCAGGAAATCTGTATTGGTGAAGCCGCCTCCACAAAGAGACTGATCATCAGTGGGATGCCTCAGGGCTCCACACTGGGACCGCTCCTATTTTGCATCTACTTCTTGGAGGTAAAGGCTAATGTCAGGAGCCTTTGGCTGACACAGATGACTGAAATTTGCAAGCTATCATAGACCCCCCCTATGATACACACATCTTACAAGAGGGTTAAGCAGAGGCAAATTACTAGTGCCAAAGTCACAGATTAAAACTTAATGCAAAGAAATGCATTATAGTGCCTTTTGGGAAAACAGCCATCCAGGCTAATTACTCCATTGATAAGATACCCTTTCAAGTTGACCCAGTAGAACAAGGTCCCCAAGACAAACCACGATCCACCAGCTTTCCTTATAAAACACAGCTTTATTGTAGCGATAGATCAATAACACAGTGCCAGTCCAGGTTAAGCACTTTCACGTATTCCCATACGCTTCATCAGAACAAAGATGAATGGTAATGGCACACATTAAATACTTAAAAACCGCCAAATTCCGTCCTTAATTAAATAATTGTACAACTGAACTTAAAGTGACAGCTATAAAAATGTCCTAAATACACCAAACTTATTTTATATAGATGCAAGTAGATAAATAACATTTTTTTCAAGAATAATGAATACAGTGCTCCATACCTAAGCATAAATCTTAAAAAATTCATTAAAAATACTTGTTTTATTCCATCCATTTAATAAAAATATATACTAAAGTAAATACAAAAACATATATTATTTGATTGTATAGAAATGTTAAACAGTCAACATTTAACATTTAATAAGAGGTTTTGTTGAAATCATCTCATTAAGGCCAGGGAAACATGCTGCATTCAGTTTTAATTGCCATTTGATCTCTCTTTCTCCCACAATTTTCTTAATATCACCACCCCTGGGATTAAACTTCACCTTTTCTAAAATGGCAAACTGAAAATTGTGACGTGTTGTTACCAACCAAGTGACGAGAAAGGGCATTGTTTTCATCCTTTTTCCTAATACAGTACTGATGATCAAATATTCTGTTCTTTAACTGTCTGTCAGTCTTCCCGACATAAAAACAAGGACATGTGTTACACATGGCTAAATATATCAAATGACTAGACAGACAATTCCCGTTTACAAACCACACAGTGTTCCTATTAATATTGCTTAATGTGAACCTCTCACCTTCAAAAATAAAAGAACATTGTGGACAATGTCCACATTTTTTTGTACCCCTGTTTGTACCCAACCTTTTAGATGTCTGTCTGTTAGATTTCCACTCAATAATCTTTTTTATGTTAAACCCAGTTTTGTGTACAAAAGTGGGCTTGTCATTAATGTATTCCTTAATGCCCTCATCACTAGAAATAATGTTCCAATTATTCCTAATTATATCCTTCACCTTACCAACATGTTGCCCATATCTTAAAATACAAGATTTGGAATAATGGGACTTACTCTCTTGGTTGGAAGTATTAAGTTCAGTTGTACAATTATTTAATTAAGGACGGAATTTGGTGGTTTTTAAGTATTTAATGTGTGCCATTACCATTCATCTTTGTTCTGATGAAGCGTATGGGAATACGTGAAAGCGCTTAACCTGGACTGGCACTGTGTTATTGATCTATCGCTACAATAAAGCTGTGTTTTATAAGGAAAGCTGGTGGATCGTGGTTTGTCTTGGGGACCTTGTTCTACATTCAGTTTGGTTGTTGAACCCTTGGACTATTATTTTTTACAAGTTGACCCAGTAGTCAGGTATCTAAGAAAAGAACTTGACAGTAATCTGCCTTTGACCAACATGTGGCCAAGATAGTAAGAAAATCATTCTATGAAGTCTAACTGATAAGTAAGGGAATGGCATCCAGGCCCTATAATGTCATAGTGTCACTTTATTCAGCCCTCATCAGACCCATCACTGAGTATAATGACCCATTCACATGTATATTACCAGACATATGCAACAGCTGGAATGCCCAGGTCCTATATGAATTGCCTTAAAGCTCTACATCTACCTCAGTCTTCAACAGGTTTCAGAGAGGTGAGCTATGCCTGGCAAGCAAGCCATCATTGGATCCAGTTCTGATGGACCTTTTGCACATCCCCAAAATGAACAGCATCAGAACTACTAGATCCAAAGATTTAAATTTTGCTTGCAACATAAATAGGACATGTTGGTGAGACAGATAAGTGTCTCAAAGGATGGCAGTGCAGACTCCCATCCATGTTAAGCAGAATCCATCTCTAAGTCTATTTAAACATAACTTTGACCAATGCTAGGAAATCAGAAATTCAACCCGGGTCTGGCCCCCTTGTCTTTGCTATACAGATGCAGACAGTAATGCCCAAACTAACATCAAAAGAGTGAAATCTTGAATTTCATTTTTTCGAGACCATGAAATAGAATCCACACAACACCGAAAGCCCAAAACCGCGAAGCCCAAAACCGCGAAATTTAAAACACCGAAAACACAGCAAACACCGGACCACACATATACCACAACACACACACCACAAAATAAACAAAATAACACACATCCACAAACCTACATCACAAATAAGCAGGTGTGCAAGCCCCCTGCACCCCCTATGTGGGGGCAAGCCCCCCACACCCCCTACTTATATATACTAAATCTGAGATTGGACAAACAGAAAACAAAAGCAAACTCACACACACACATTCTATAGTCCCTCACACACACACACACACACACACACACACACACACACACACACACACACACACACACACACACACACACACACACACACACATCACACATATCAGCACACTCACATACACCCAAACTCCCACCCAAAACCCTTACAAAACACTCACTTAATTGACATTACACCTAAATCCACACACGGCACCACACACCATCCATATACAACCACGGACATTACGTAGTGTAAAGCCATAACCACGAATTTGCGATATTCAAATTCGTGATTATGCGATTATGCACGTTTTCTATTTCAAAACTTCAACTTTATAGTCTCGAGATACTGAAATTCGACATTTCAGTATTTCAAGATTATAAAGTGTTTCCACTAACATACCCTCCCCCTCATAACTATTAGAAACTTCCTAACTGACATACCCCCCTAGTAATAAATGCCCATGATAGATGGGGCACAATTGGGTTGGGATGCACGAGTAGGCTTATAAAGGTCCTGGTGGCCATTAGTCTATTATATATCAATAAGCCTATGAACCTATGGGCATAATGCACATGTATACACATTGCTGGGATGAGCAGGAATCATCAGGGAATACCATCTGGTGTGGCTAATGCCATGGAGAATGGGACAATTCTACAAGTGTAACTTCTTTCATTTCCAGATGTACAAAGAAGCTATGCTGAAAACAAATTCAGAAAAAACAAATTTACCTTTTCTTTACTGTTGACCATGGAGTTGGTATCTATAAGTTAGGAGGTGTGGAGTTCATTTTGCTGAATATAGTATTTCAAGAAACTGTTTTGTAAATTTGGCTTTCAGTAATTTTTCCTTTGAGGAATCATTGTAAATCTACATGGTGTGTCAGGAGAATGATTCACAGACCACTGCATTAAATCTCCTTACTAACATATCCATCAGGCTTAAAGACACATAGTAGAATGGTATAAAGATGGGCTCCCCTAAGACAAGCAAATGTGGAATCAGGAGTTTACAGAATTAAGACACCAGACTTTGAAACAGGCTACTGACGAAAGAAAACATGCCTGATAATGTAACCCTTCCCTGATCTTTACTCAACACCCAGTATGGACAACAGCAACAAGAGCACAGAAGTGGTGTACGTAGGTGCAGGAATACAGAACAGTGACATGACACTGGCATGTTCAGCTTTGGTGGGAGCAATGGGGGCTATATGCAGATAGGGAAAGACCTGCCACACAGGCCATGATGGACACAGTGCATAGGGTGAGGCATGGCAATGCATATGGGGAGGACTTGAATGTGAAAAGACATAAAGTGAAATACACTGCTGCAGAAAGGGGTGTCATGATAATATGTCTTTTGCTGCAGCTTGTATATTAAAGGAGGGACGTTCATAGAACAACAGGGGACAGGTAAGTGACCACCATACAGGAGGTAGCATGCAGTCATACTGGAAATCTACAGAGTCATGCATAAACATTGGCCTATCTGTGCAACCTACAGGTGTACATGTACTGTCAAGGGCTACAAAAGCGAGAGACAATGGCTGGAAAAGTTCACCACCCAACAGACTGAGGTGTTACTTAAAGTCCTTCACACACATGGCATGCAGATCTTCAACAATGACAATGCAAATATGTTTTTTGATGGATCAAATGTGATGGGAAATGGTGCAGGATATTCATGCTGTGGGTAGGCATATATAGAACTCTACATCAGGTTGATCAAAGGGTAGAACATAGTGCAGGATACTGTCAAGGACAAGTCCACCACAGGAGATAAGTTAGCAAAATTGACAAGTGTCTCACAGTGGTGGAGGAGTTCCTAGTGTCCCTGTATGGTGATTCAGACTGGGCCCTTATACCCATTGGTGGGTTGGAGATGACCACACAAGTATCTCCAGGGAATGCACCAGGTTAGCATTAATTTTTACATTGCCATATTCTATAGTGTACAGCATATATGGCAGGACTAATTCAGCAGAAAGCTTCTGCGCATCTATTCTCTGAGAAAATTGGGTCTGAAACTGCAACACCCTGCACTACAAAGTATGTATGTATCCATATGCTATTCACAGGTTATGTCAATTATCAATATGCCTGCCAGGATAGGTATTCATTATGGTGCTATGACCGGTATCGTATCTTTATGCTTGCACAGGTTCTACTGTTGGGAAAGTCAGGCACAGTAGTACAGCTCATACCTGATGTCAGCGGGGCACATGTGGTTGGTGCTGATGGGAGCATGCACATGGTACTGTCTGATGACACAATGGTATTGTCAGCAAAGCTAGCACTGGGGGACTCTCACACATTCTATCATATGAAAAAAACTGAGAAGGGAAAGACTATAACATCAGCCTCATCAGCATTTGGAGGATGTCCTCTAACTGTGAGTTTCATCTGGGCTATGCAGGACTCCTCTGTCTAGACAGCATCTGTGAGACATAGTACCAAAGAAGTACATCAGTGGATTTGTAGGTCAGTGATTGAGACACAGACAGCTGCTGCCCACAGCATTGTGGAGAACTGCCCTACAGTCTGTCTCTGCAGGCCCTGTTGTGGAAGACTCTGGATATGAGGTACCCAGGCACAGGCCATTATACATGATACCCTGGGCACTGCATACCACCTGGAAGCTTGAGGGAGTAGAAGCTCTTCTTGTTGATGTACCTAACACCAAGTGGATCAAGTGGGTCTGATGGCTATGTGTATGCAATCAATAGCTCCCAAGACCTAAAATAAATGAGCTACAGGCACATGGGACATCCACAGGTATAAAACTCCCACACAGTGCTAGTTCTCTCCTCTGCTTCTCCACATGCTGTACCATAATATTGAGGAACTTATGTAGTATGCATAAGGCTGACTCCTGTGATATTCCTAACATGTATCCTGTAGTTAGGATGTTTAATGCTACACATACCTTAGTGTCAAATGCAATGAGCAGTCCATGCAGCTCTCTTGATTCCACTTTTAGGCGACACATTTCAACAAACTGTTGAAGACTTGAGAATTTGGAGACAAAATGGCTGGGGAATAAAATTTGTCAGCGTAAAATGTTCATGTCAGGGTTCAGCATTTCCAAGCGGTTTTTGGTTTTGATTACAGTTCAACAAACTCTCATACTGTCTCCCCAGAAGTGGTGCACAATCTGCTGGACAGTCAAATGGTGGTAGATTAGGTACTGACAATACCTTCTGTTCTGATGTGGAGGGCCACATTGTTCAAGTGGTGGTAGATTAGGTACTGACAATACCTTCTGTTCTGATGTGGAGGGCCACATTGTTCAAGTGGTGGTAGATTAGGTACTGACAATACCTTCTTTTCTGATGTGGAGGGCCACATTGTTCAAGTGGTGGTAGATTAGGTACTGACACTACCTTCTGTTCTGATGTGGAGGGCCACATTGTTCAAGTGGTGGTAGATTAGGTACTGACAATACCTTCTGTTCTGATGTGGAGGCCACATTGTGCCACATCCTGAAGACTTTGTCTGAGAGTCACCATTAAGTGTTGAGCTGCTGTAGCTGCTGCTGTTGTTGTAAAGTGCAGCATCATGTACATCGGCAATTCCTGGCATGCAGAACAGGATCAACCCTGGCATGTAGGTTTTATACTTCTCTAAAATCACTCCACCATGTTTGAAGGTATCACTGCCAGAATCAATGCCTTTCATGTTTCATGTGGAACCTAATTTCCATATCATTGTGTAGTCACTGGCATACACAAAGATATTTTTACCTTAACACTGCCTCACTGCTTCTGTCTCTAAGTTGCCTCCTTCGTGTGTGTCACTACTTTTCTTGCTAATTTGAGCAATGGTATGCACTAAGAATACCATTCAGAAAGTTAATAATCCATTGTATTAGTTATATTGGATTCTCTCGATAGTTTAAAGATTTTTTTCTTAGCTCAGTCTAGTGTAGTTTTAGTCTTTCTTGTTAGGCTCTTGAAAGTAGATATGGTGTAGTGTTTATTTATTATTACTATTTATTTATTTATTTATTTATTTGTGAATGCCAAATTGCTTTCTTTAATGGATTTTTTTCAGGCTGATTCATTGTTTGTCTGTTTTCATTAATTGTTTTATTTCTTTTTTTCAGGTTTCTTGAATATAGTAAAATACTGTGATTTGTTTTCTTTCATCCATTACTTATTTTCCAGGTTTTTATGACATTTCGTCAACTTTTTTTGAATTTTTTTATCCAGATTTTTTTGTCAATTGTTTCTTGTTTTTTTTTCCCTTATGTTATTATTCTGTGGCAGAATTGAGAGGAAATATAACCATAACATTATTAGGACTTTACTATGGAGTCCCAATTGCACTGCAGCAATAAACTGTGATTCAGAAACATGAAAGAGTCTCATTGAACAAAAGCTCAGTAGCAGCTCATTAGCAGGCTTCTGAAGTCTTTATTTTCTTTCATCCATTAGTTATTTTCCAGGTTTTTATGACATTTTGTTAACTTTCTTTGTATTTTTTATCCACATTTTTGTCAATTATTTATTTTTCCTTTTATGTTTGTATTCTGTGGCAGCAGTGAGATGAAATGTAGCTGTAACATTATTAGGACTTCACTAAGGAGTCCCAATAGAATTACAGAGATAAACTGTAATTTAGAAACATGAAAGAATCTCAATGAACAAAAGCTCAGTAGCAGCTCATTAGCATGTTTCTGAATTCAACACTGTGCAGTTAAAAGTAACCATATTATAGTGTACAGACACCTATAAAGTACACATTTTTTAGTGTCTCACTGCTATTCTTCTGCTGTGTTAAACATTCTCTAGTGGCTCCTGCTAAAACTAGGATAGCTAGTAACTGTAACATTGGCCAGATACAGGTTTGCTACATCTGGGTCTGTTTGTAGTGGCTGTTTGTTCTGAGTACATTTTCTGGGCCATCTTGGATTAGAAAGGGACCATCTGCACTCTGATGAGAGAAGAGTGCTGATTGGAGCCTGTGTAGTGAAGGGTGGTTGGTTTAGGGCTTGGAGTAAGCATCCTTATTGGTCCTTTTGAACCTTTTTAAAGTTTTTTTTTTCATGTTTTTAGCTTCTGGTATTTAAGCCCTGCATGTCAGCAGGTTTCTGCTTGTTTGTACTGAGCTGAACTGAGGTGGGCTACCAGCCACAATTCATTCTGAGCTGAGATACCAGATGACTAGAGGCTTCTGAACTTCCCAAAAAACATAAGCTGCCTGTTTTTTTTTTTTTTTTTTTTTTTTTTTTGCTTGATTATACTATTCACTGCACTTTTATTGTCTGCTGAATATTTTAATGCTGTATTCAAATACTGTGTACTAAAGTGCACTGTTGTACTGCAATTGTCTGCCTTACTGTGCCTGTTAAATCATATGTTATTGCTGTTTTCACCATTTGTTAAGTATTTGCTGGTACCTTTGCATAGCAAAATGTTTTGCTTGTTCTGGTTTTCCCACCAAGCAGTGTTAAAATAACTGATTTGTTTGCTGTTTAAAACATTCTTTAGAGTCTCCTTGCTATTTTTCTGCTGTTTAAAATGTTTTTAGTGTCTCACTGGCATTTTCTCTACTATGTTAAACATTCTGTAGTGTTTCCCAGCAAAACTAGGGCAGCTAACAACTGTAGTATGGTCAATATACAGGTTTGCTGCATCTGGGTCAGCTTGCACTGGCTGTTTGTTCTGAGCACAGCATCCTTATTGATCCTTTTGAAACTTTTTAAAGTTTTTTCAAGTTTTTAGCTTCTGGTATTTAAGCCCTGCATTTGAGCAAGTTTCTGCTTGTTTGCATGTTGCAATTGTGCACCATAGCCGAACAAATAAATTTAGATACAGCTGTAGCACATTAGTGCAGTCCTTATCCTTAGTACTTTTCCAGTCTAAGAAATACTACTAGTGAACTGTGACCTATTAAATCACCTGCAAAAAAAAAAAAAAAAAGAACGGCAGAAATATCCATCCACTGACACCTCCTTGATCAGTCCTGAGAAGCCCTCTTTTGTGATAACTGTGCTTCAACCTAGCATTATGGACAGTTGGACCACCCTTGTTTCTCCTGCCATCTTTGTTGACTTGGGTCTCCTGAGGCAGTGTAGCAATTGCCTTATGTACACTGACAACCCTCTACCAATAACTCATTCTAGTGCAGTGTGTGAGAGATGTAGCTACACCAAGATTCTTGAATCCCTGCTCTCTCACACTCACAACAGTAACACTGAACAGGTTGTCAACCCACCCACCACTACTCATGAACATAGGACCACTACACATACACATAGTATGCATCAAACACAAAAATCAACATACTCGGAGGTTCTTTCAAAAAACTTACTGAAACACCAGAGACCTCCAAAACACAAGACTGTTACAACTAACACAGTTCCCACAGCACCTATGACACATAGTAACACCAGTGTTTCACCTACCAAGCCCGTAAGGTGTAACACTCAAAAAACACATTTTCTTGTCATTGGAAACTCCATAGTGAGACACACAGATGCCCCACTCACTTGATTGGACAAGGAGAAAGTCAGAGTCAGCTGCCTGTCCGGTGCCAGGATTCATCAGATCACGCATGCACTCATATTTCTCAGCAACAAGTACGATTATGACTCTGTTATAGTTCTTGCTGGAGTTGATTGACTTGAGACATACCTCACTGGACTAAATGATGAGAGACACGATTGAGCTCTGTATGTATCCCAGGCAGGTGTGTCCCTAGCCTTGAGCAGCATACTACCCTCACCTAGAATAATGCCACAATATATACAAAAATGATTGATTTCAATAACTGGTTTAGTGTTTGGTGTCATTCAGAGGGAATCCAGTTTCTGTCAGCCTGGGAAGTCATGGTTAACAAACCTCACTGCTTTACCAGAGACAGTTTGCATCTGGCACCACTAGGCTTTCGGCTCCTGGCAAAGGCTCTTGCCTCCCCCATAGTGCCTTTTTTAGGCAAGGTCTCAAAAATAAACTTACCGAAGTGAAATTTTCCAATCATAACAAAATAAGGGTCATGATGCTAAATGCTAAGAGCTTAAATAAAAAACTGCATACCATAGAAGCACGTCTATCACTGGAAGATGTAGCTGTCTGTGCAGTCACAGAAACCTGGTTCAAGGTCTCAGAGAATAACCCAGCCTTGCAAGGCTACAATGCCTTCCACACCTTCAGACCACACAATGAATGTGTGAAAACCAAAGGAGGCTGTGTTTCTATCTATATTAGAGATAAATTCACTTCCCATCTAGTTAGACTAGAAAACTCCATGGAGTTACTCCAAGTTCAGGTTACTGTGGGTAAGACCCCCATTCAAGTCATAGCCAGTTATAGACCCCCCCCTTCATGGGTCATGATGCACACAAAGCCTACTTAACCAAAATGGAGTCAATCCAAACATTCCCGAACACTCTGGTTATAGGGGATTTCAATTAACCCACCATCAACTGGGAAACCTACTCTAGTTATAATTCACTAGTGCAAAAGTTCCTTAACTTTGTTAACTTAAATGCCCTGGAACAAATTGTTCATACCCCGACAAGAGGAACAAACATGCCAGATCTGGTCCTCACTAACATGACGAACAGATGCACTGCTGCAACTGTCAGACCCTCATTAGATACATCAGACCACAAATCTTTGAGTTGACACTAGCACCAGAACTCACAAAGGGTGAAATAAAATAAAAAACTTCACTAAGGCAAACTATACCCTCCTAGGGGAAGGTATAAATGTATTCTAAGCCCCATCCCCAGCTGGAACTGGTAACTACACCAAAGCTTACACTAAAGCCCTGTACAATCACTTGCATAAGTGCATAGACTCAGCGGTACCAGAAAGAATCAAAGCTAGAGCCCCAAGTAAAAACAAGTCACCACGGTGGACATCCAGTACCAACCAACTTTACAACAAATGTAAAAAGGCAGCAAATGCAAAAAGTTGCTGTCCAAGAAAACAAATGAGGCCCCAACTATGGCAAAGCACCCTCCTTAGCCTCAACAGGCAAATAAGATAACATGTCAAATCCTCTAAGGGCACCTTTGAGAAAAACTTAGCAAGCACAGCCAAGTATAACTATAAGGCCTTTTACAGCTACGTACGTAGCCTAAAGGGTAGGACCCAAGCATGTGCTGAACTAGTGACTAACGGTATCTCACACACTGACCCCACAGAGACAGCAAACCTGCTAGCAGATAGGTTTGGGGAAACTTTCACTGCCTTATTCCCTCCAAACTTATCATAAACCTTGCCCCAAACTCGCCCCTACCCTACATATCCAAAGAGTAGGTCATTAAAGCTTTGTCCAAGGCAAAAAAACACAGCTTCTATAGGACCAGACGGCATCCCAGGCTGTCGTCTAAACAGGCTAAAACATGAACTAGCATCACAATTAAGTACCCTTTTCAATCACAGCCTAACCACAGGCTTTGTTCCTGTGGAATTGAGAACAGCAAACAGTTATTCTACTCAAATTAAGTGGGTCTAGCAACAGACTCAGAGAATTATAGACCCATAAGTCTGACCAGCCTCATTTGTAAGGCCATGGACCTCATAAGTAAAGATATAGCTGACCTCCAAACCCTAGATCCAACCCAATTTGTCTTTGTCAAGGGCAGATCCTGCCTGTTAAATCTGTTGGATTTCTTCAAAAGTGTGACTAGGGCCATTGACGAGGGCAAATCTGTGCACACAGCATACCCGGACTTGGCAGATTCTCTTGACACAATCCCACTCTCAGGCATTACAGATAAACTTAGCAAACTGAATGTAAACCCTTTTGTTGCAAGATGTATTGCCAACTGGCTCACAAATTGGACACACTATCAAAGTGGGTGACTCCACATCAGCCAGCAGACCTGTTACCAGTGGGGTGCCACAAAGATCTGTGCTGGCCCCCTACTGTTTGGTAATATACTTCTCAAAAGTTCAGGCCAAAACTAAGGGGTTGCAGCTGACGAGGTCTGCGGATAAGTGCAAATTAGGTACAGTTATTGAATCACCAAATGATGTCAGTATACTCCAGGAGGGTCTTATGCAGACAGATGACTGGTGTCTTAGTCACAGTCTCAAACTGAATGCAAAGAAATGCATCATTATTCCCTTCAGCAAAAATAATGTTCCTTCACACTGTCAAATCAACAGCAATACCCTAAGTACCTATGAAGTGGTAAGGGATCTGGGATCACAAGTTGACGGCAACCTTAACTTTGACAACCATGTGTCTACTGTAGCAAGGAAGGCTTTCTATGTATTACACTTGATTAGTAAAGGCATCACTTAGAGAGCAAACGAGGTTATGACCCCTCTATACTCGGCACTAATTAGGCCCATAGTTGAGTATAACTTCCTGTTCGGTGTGTACCATACAAAGCACCTGCAGCAATTGGAGTGACCTCAAAGGTTTCTAACAAACAAAAGGGCTCCAGCACGTGCCTTACACAGACCAACTAAAGTTCCTGTCACTATACTCTGTATCGTTAGACTTCTTAGGGGAGACTTATGTCTGGCTTACACAGCAATCTCAAACCCAAACATAATGAACTTGCTGCATATCCATAAATCAAATGGGACTAGAACTACCCATTCCTGTGATCTAAATATGGCCTATAACTTAAATAGGATATGCTGGAGGGACCGATTTGTCTCCCAGTGACTGCTGTGTCTTTGTAATAGGCTAATAATTCATGTGAAACAGGGCACCTCTATGACACTATTCACTGGATGAGCAGATGGGGCACAGTAAATTCTTACCAGGGGTAGTACCCACAACCCTCCTGGACATGGGCAGTCATTACTAAATGCAGTCCTGGGTACTGACTACTGTATCTATGGTATCACATTAAGATGAAATGGCTAGGCTTGAAATGACCTCGAGGTTGATAGCTTAGTAAACTCCTATAATCCTATAATTTGCATACATGCTCATGCTACACCCAATCAGCTCCAAGCATGCTCCTATATACATATGCATTACCCCACATACACATGCACACACACACACACACGCACACACACACACACACACACACACACACACACACACACACACACACACACACACACACACACACACACACACACACACACACACACGCACACAGACTCTTACACACATAGACTCTCGACTTCAAAGTACATACTTCCTGCTATAGATATTAATGATTTTACACTGACAAAAGAAGGTGTACATTCTTATCGTTTTTGCTCCACAAATAGCAAACTAGAACTTTTCTTTGAATTACTCTACCATGTTATTCTGTTACTGGCAAAAGCTCTGCAAGTGCCCATGGCTAATTTGCATTAGCCACCACCCTGGACTGGTGCATTTGCATGCAGCTTTCTCTAGCATGATCACAGTGCTGCTACAAGTGAGAGTGTTAACAAGAGTGTTAACAACTGTGTTAACAAGATAGTGGTCTTTGAATCATATTTGTATAATGCACTAGTAATCCTGTTAAAAACAGGATTCCTCAGTGCATTATGTGTTTCTGAATCACAAGGCTAGTTTGCTGTTGCAAGCTATTTTTTCATGACTATTAGATTCATAATTCTGAGTGGTCAACTAAGAAATTATATGCTAAGTGTTGTAATCATTTAATGAATTTTCATAATCATCATAAATGCTTTGCTGCATCTTTTTAAGGGGATTTCTTCCTGTTACATGGTGCACGTCTGTTGTTTGGATCTATATTATGATATCGCACACTTAGAAGAGTGAACGACACATAATCGACCCCATGTAAGTGAAAGCTTACAACATTGAAACTTCAGAACAACGATTTTTTTTCCAAGGGAAAAAAATCGCTGTTCCGAAACAAAAAAAAACTGTAAAACACTACATAATGCCCCCCATACCCCCCTACTTAAATATACCAACTCCAAGATCCCACTATTGTGCCGAAAAGGC
The DNA here is from genome assembly GCF_019279795.1 of Protopterus annectens. Classification (NCBI taxonomy): domain Eukaryota; kingdom Metazoa; phylum Chordata; order Ceratodontiformes; family Protopteridae; genus Protopterus; species Protopterus annectens. The sequence goes on along the minus strand of NC_056731.1, from coordinate 1,241,759,989 downwards.
AAAGTAATAAATGTGGCCAAATGAATTCTTTCCCAGGGAAAGAATTCGCTGAAAAGCCGCTTTGATATTTTGCCCTTTCATGCTTTTCAGTTCGATAAAGGCGCATTCGACAACCTGCGTCTGCGACAGCGTAATAAGGAGCCCTGTTCTTTACCTGTGCTAACTCCAAGACAGCTATACCTCAGAGTTCAGAGTATACTCTTAAGGTATTGTAGTCTCAAACCTAGTCTGTATTTATGGCTTTGCACTTTCAGTATCAGTATTTTGAGGATCACAAATGTAGTTCTCAGATTTGCAACATATCTTGTTTTATATTTTGTTTTTGACTTCTATTCTTTGAATTTTCATCACATATTTTCATACATTGCAAAGTTTTTGTTATGTATTTGTAGGGAAGGATTTTGTCTGCGTGCGCACACATGTGTGTGTGTGTGTGTGTGTGTGTGTGTGTGTTTGAGGGAGTTGTGTATAATTATTAGTTTTAGTAACTGTACTGTTGTATCAGTTTTGTTTCTTGTTATCTTGGTTATTGTTGTTGTGTAACTGCATGTTGAAACTGATATTTTTCAGATTTTATTAGTGATTTAATTTTATTGATGCTAGTTGTATGGCTTTTACACTTTCTTTAAATGAGGGTGTTTTTAAAGGTCTGGTGATTTGCTTCCATTCTTTATTTGGCTGGTATACTCTGTGGATGGTAACAGCTATTCATAAAGTTCCTATTGGAGTCAGAAGTGACTTGACAGGAAGGAACAGGACGACTGCGTCTTAGATTTTTGTAGGTATGGTAAAGCTCACTATTTTCCCATTGACCAACTAATAACCAACACTACTACACCATAAAATAATAAAAACACCGACTAGAGAACTGCAATCCAATCGTTTAATGACAAAAATCACTCATGATTTTTGTCATTTTTCCCATTGAAGTCAGTGGGACGTTTTTGTGCTATATTTGTTTGCATTAGTGTTTTGTGATTGTTGTTTAGTTATTTATGGTGCTACGTGCTAGTGTTTTGCTTGTTTGATTTTGTTTTATTTACTTTGTAAATTGTATTTTTTCATTGTACTATATATTCAGCTTGTTTTCTATTGATGTCTATTGGATATTTTTTCCTATTACAGTCTATAAGGATGTAGAACTGGGCTCCAGCTTCATTTGTTTGCTTTGTTAGAATGCTGAAAGGAGCATGAATGTCTTTTTTTGGATGATGTAATCAACTTATACCTATATTTTTAATATTTATACTTTCTAATAGATATGTGTTTTATTCCACCTTCTTTTGGGGTATTTGTTTCTAAATGTATTTCTATAGCACATACTTACTGAGCAGTGCAATAAGAAAGAACAAAAAGGCTTAGCTAAAGAAAAGTACCAAGATGATTTAAAGCTTAGTGCTAGTGTTCTGAGAGCTGCAGTATTTAGTTTTGGAGATTTGCTGTACCACCTGAGTTCCCTGTTACTGCACCAAAATACCCTTGCATGCAGCACCTTCCTCTGTTCCCTCTGTTCCTCTGTACCACCTGAGTTCTCTATTACTGCCACCAAAATACCCTTGTATGCAGCATCTTCCTCTGTTCCCTCTGTTCCTCTGTACCACCTGAGTTCTCTGTTACTGCCACCAAAATACCCTTGTATGCAGCATCTTCCTGTGTTCCTTCTATTCCTCTGGCCTCTGAAAAGTAAAACAAGTCATGCATAAAATGAATACTTTATAGATGTTTCTGTAGCTGCTGCAACATCCTCAATCTGTTGTTGAGTTTCGGACTGAAATTGTGTTGCAGATAGGGAGCCTTGCCAGTCCCATTACTGAATTTGTCAGCTGTTTTTGGTTATTAAAAATGCTCATTTTGGGAAAATATTCATAGTAGCAGAGCAGAGAGTTTCCACATGTCATTGATACAATTCCCACGTGACTTTTACACCTCACCATCTGGGATGACATCATGCTAATGGGGTTCACCCAGATCAGTACCTTTCAATGCCAAGGTACTAAATAGCCGGGAGTCTTACTATGCCAGGAGCAGGCAATTAGCTTTTAATGAATTTCATTACTTATGTACTGCATAACATGAACTTACTCATGGACTAGGTGGGCCCATTGAATCTGGCAGAAATTGTCCTTCTGCTGCAGAGGTCTACTTGTATGCCAAAAGTGGCATTCCAAGCAGATAATCTGCCTGCAGCATCAGGTTTACCATATAGGTGAAGATGCACGTCTATGAGGTTGTTCTGCACATTATTTACACCTGTAGGGCAGAGAGGATAATGCAGACATAACAGGTGGCAGAGCCAATGTATAATGTTGACATTTTTCAGCAAAGCAAGCCCAGTTCTCTTTTTGGGATTGGGCATAGGACCCCTGAAGTCCCCGTTAGCATGTGCTGAGTGGGAACTAATGGAGACCTAGGTTTTGGTCTGGAGCATAAAGTAACTACTCAGAATAGTGTACTATTTCATGCTCAAGGTCTTTTCAAATCCACTCCTTTGTCAAATTAATTTCCATTTAAATCTTGACTTGCTGGTGGTGGTCATTAACTTCAATAGTGGTCAATTAATTTGTAGGCATAGAGCTGGCAGTACATAAGTGAGCCCTGAAGAACCCCATGACAAAAGACTGAATTACAAAATACAGAAGAATAAAAACAAAACCAGAAAGATGAGCCTATAAAAAAATCTAACCCCTTTCTATAGGGGGATTTTCACTTCCTCTTAATTAAATATTCCAACCTCAAAACCTCTGTGTGCTGTCTGTGATATATGTTCTCCTATCTAGAAAATACTGTTGATAGTGCAGCCTCAAAACCTCTGTGTGCAGTCTGTGATATATGTTCTCCTATCTAGAAAATACTGTTGATAGTGCAACCTCAAAACCACTGTGTGCTGTCTGTGATATATGTTCTCCTATCTAGAAAATACTGTTGATAGTGCAACCTCAAAACCTGTGTGTGCAGTCTGTGATATATGTTCTCCCATCTAGAAAATACTGTTGATAGTGCTTTTTTTCTTCAAATTAGATTTCAGAAGCATTTAGTATTTTAACATCCACACTTTAGGCATTCAAACTTTATGTTGAAATTATTTAGTTTCCAGTTAACAGTGAGTACTTTTGTGAAACAAGAACTGATTTTTTTGAAGATACAGCATTCCATGTTTCTTTACAAGATGCACAAAAAAGGGGGACAAAAAATTGTTTCATTCAGTTGGAAGCAAAAAAATATATGTTCCAGTTCAGTAAATATATTTTCCTTTTTTCATTATATTTTTGGTTTGTGTTGTGTTGTGTAGTATACCCTGATTTTAAAGCTTTATGATGCATGTGGTATTAGCAGGCAAAATAAATAAGAGCAAAGCTACTAAGTCATGCAATATTAGTGGATTGACAAAAGTATTTACTATGACAGTAATTTATTTGCTTTTAAACCAGTTGTACGACTCTCATTCGTTCTTTGAAAATATTCCCAGGTACTGCAGCTGCTCTGTTCGAGCTTTAGACCACAAGCATGAGATAAGTATCTTGGAAGTAAGGCAGAGTATTAGACTTGCCAAATACAAATCATAACATTTCATCCAACTCATCATAACTAACTACAATATAACAGCACAGAAATTTGTTCTTAGTTTTCTTTTGGCTCATTATATTTTCACTTTTAAAAGTTAATGTTCTATAATCAATGAAACAACAAAACAAGCATGTTTCATCAGAATTATAAATGTTTTATTTGGCACAGCCTTTAAGAAATTCTTAAACATTTAAAACCATGTTCTGTTTTTTTTTTCTCTAATTTACACATATTGCAGTTTTTACATTCATTTTAAATTATTTTAAGTGACACAGACAGAGGGCCTAGCTCTAAAACTCACAGCGATAAATACATGATTACTAATATGGCAGATATTATGTGGAAGATTATGATTATATTCCTAAAAGAATATTGTTAATATTATTGGTAACAATACCTTATGTATAAATGGAATTGCTGTTTAAGAAAGTACTTTAAATTAAGTTTAATCAGTTAAGCAATAAATACCAAACATGATGCACAAATGAATGCCTAATGTATAAATGTTGGAAGTATAGCATATAAGAATGGGAGAGAGAACTGAATCTTGGTTAACATGCCAATAAAGGAAGCATAGAACTAAAAGTATGCAACTTGTCAATGAAGTAATTTGATTTATACAGCAAAATGTATATGCATAAAGTTCTTTTTTGCAAGAATAAATAGAAATGCATATGTCTTCCATTAAATGTAATTACTATTGGCCAGTCAGAGATGGCAAGCAACCTTTGGGTGGGAAATAGTTTCCATTTTTATCAAAATTAAACAATTTCAGTGAAATTTGGGGAAAAAGTAATTCTAGTGTTTTTAATGTCTAAATTACATAGAACAGAATGTTTATATATATATATATATATATATATATATATATATATATATATATATATAAAACTGAATATTTATGGTCTAACAAAATTAATATTTATTGCAGCTAATTCGTGAACAAATGTGACATGTTTATCATTTGATTTTCTAGAACATTTAATGTATGTGTGCCAATGTATTTTATGTCCTATGTAATTTACATACTTTGCATGATGTCCTTACATTCACTACTACAATATTCTTAACATTTGAGATTCCCTGCTGTGGAAGCCTGTCGTCCGGCCAGTATACCAAAGACTTCCTGTTGCATTTAAAGGTACATCTAAACATCAGTCAAACACTCCTTGCGTACCATAGGGCATAAAGGTGATGTTCAAGCTTACCATAAACAGCACTTCTTTGCCGCCAGTCCGAATGCATCTTTTCACCATCGGTCTGTTTACCTGCATCTGTTTTGCCAGTTGAAGGCATTTTCATTCTCCAGTGATTACCTACCCCTGTTTGCAGTGCAGATAAGTGCCCTGTTGGGTTTTTTGTTTTATCTTGCTTTTTTGTGCTCCTTGGAGTTAATGTCATCCAGGAAGGGTCAATGCCAGTGTGAGAAACAGATTCCCCATAAAGACTGCCATGATAAGTGTCTTTTTTGTCTAGGAGTGTCTCATGACCATACGTCTTCTTCTATTTGCTAGGCATTCATTCTGAAAACCCTACATGGTAGACTTTCTTCTCTTTCCTTGTATTTTGTGAACCAGTGTCTTAAGCTTCTTGCTAAAGATAGAGTGGATGGAATCTCCCACCCTGAGGGTTAGCTGTTAGGGAAGAAGAAGAAGGTGAAAAAGGTACAGCCAGAGTCTTCTGCTGTCCAGCATCTAGCAGGTGTTTCTCACAAAGGTGTTACAAACCCAGAGACTTGCCCGGCAGTGTTGTCGGATTCCTCTACCATGATCATGTTGGAGGCCGGGGAGGTTCCGACTGGGAACACGTCCAATGAGGCTTTGCAGGCATCTGTCTCAGAAGTTCAGGGGGAACAACAGTTGAATTTTTCTGAGGGGCTTAGGGGAGTTCCTCAGATTTTAGTTGGCAAAGGAGTTCTTACTATTGGTTCTCAACTACCTTCCTGAGTCTGAGTCTGTATAGTTTTTTGGAGGAGACTTTCCCTTAAAAAAGAAACAAAAACTTAAACATGTTTCTTCGGCTGCTAAAGATCCTCAAAGCGAATGGCAGGCTTTCACTCAGGGTCTGTTTTCTGCTTTAATTTCTTTGAATCCTCCTCAAGTGGTTTCAGTTCCTACTCCTCCTTGGTCCTCTACTCCCCTTAAAAGACCTAGAGACCAGGATTCTTCTGAAACTGAATTGGATTCCGATGACGAATCCCTTACTTATTCTACTCAAATTCCTTCTCTATTGAACTATGGGTCAAAGGAGGAGGAATCTAGTAGTCCTGATTCGCCTTTTTAGGAAATTTCCCTTGGAGATACGCTCTCTAGAATGATAGATTTTTTAAGTGGGATTGTGCTCAGGTCCCTGATATTCATAGGAGATACTATGCATTGCTACAGTTGGTGTCTCCTAAACCTGCGGCTATTCCTCCTGTTTTGGCTACTTTGCTGGATATTTTTTCCAGTGCCTCTCAGGCTTCTGATTCCTTACCCACTGCTCCCAAGAAACCTGAGTGCCTGAGGATTGTTTGTTTTGTATAAATGTCCTGCTGCTGACCCTTCTGTGGTCTCTGTAGCCTCTAATAAGCCATCTCAAATGCTTCCTTCATCCAAGTTATTGCCTTCTGACAAAGATAACAGAACTATGAAATGGCTGGGTAAAAGGGTTTACATTTCTGCTACCCTAGGTTTTAGGGCTATTAATTATCAGACCCATATGTCTAGGTATGGGTTGACTATGCTTTCTTAGGCCTGTCAACTTATTTCTGATTTTCCTGAGTCTGAGGGTAAAACATCTGTTCTTTCTTTGCTAGGGACTTCCTCTCAAGTAATTTGTTATTCTATTAAATGTAGTTATGATGCAGTAGATTTCTCTTCTAGGTCTGTTGTTTTTTATTTAGTTATGAGTAGATATTCTTAGCTTAGGCTCCAGCTTCTACCTGATGATATTAAAGCTAAATTGCTGGATGCTCCCCTGGATTCTAAACTTTTGTTTGAGGAAGCTGCTGCTGGTTTGTTTATGTCCCTTCAAGATAAGCGTAAGGCTTTACAGGAGCTTAAACATGTTTTTGTTTCTCCTGTGCTCAGATTTCAGAGAAACTATCCTGCTAAGCCTGCCTTTGTTCACAGATATTCCTGATCTCTACTAAAGGCAAGAAGAGTGGCAAACTGGCTCCTCCTGCTAAGGCTACTCAGTTTTCAGGGTTTCCAAAGCCTTCCTTTCCAGACAATCCAGGTGCTGTATGACTATCCATCTCCTCCCAGCCACATTCCACTTTCCCTTCAACTTTCTTTTTCTCTTCCTGCTTAGCTTCAGATCACTCAAGATTCTTGGGTTCTGTCGATCATTCGTTGGGGTACTTCATGGTGTGGAAACCCTGCCCTTCTTTTATGAACATTCCTCAACCTCCTCAGGAATAGCTTTCCTTTTTCCCAGAGGTTCTTTAAAATCTCTTGACTCAGGGTACTATTCAAGAGGTGCCTGTGTCCCAAAGAGGGAAAGGGTTCTACTCCAGACTGTTTCTAGTGCCAAGAAAAGAGGGCACTTGGAGACCTATTCTAGACCTCTCTCATCTAAACACTTTTTAAAAGTGCCTTCCTTTCGGATGTTGTCTCTTCAGATTCTGTTTCCTCTCCTGCTTCCTCAGGCCTATATGGTGTCTCTGGATCTCTAGGATGCTTATCTCCATATTCCAATTCATCCTCTTTTCAAGACATTTTTACGTTTCTCTGTTTCTTCCTGGAATTTTCAGTGATCTGCTTTGCCCTTTGGGTTTCTACTGCCCCAAGGGTGTTCACCAAATGCCTTGCTCTTGTGATTGCTTTGTGCAGACTTCATAGGATCCAAATATTTCCTTACTTAGAAGATCTGCTGATTCGAGTGTCCTCTCCAGAGACTCTTTTGCAAAATCTTCATTTTGCCATTTCCCTTCTTCAGAACCTGGGGGGGGGTCACAATAAACTTCACAAAGTCTTCTCTCACTCCTTCTCAGGATCATGTTTTTCTCAGTTGCAGGATTCAGTCAGTGTCTATGACTGCATCCCTGCCCCCTCTGAAGGCCTTAACTCTCATTTCTTTCTTTCACACTCCTTCCTCTGGCTTCCATTACCACCAGGGAATTTCTGAGAGCTTTGGGTTTCATGGCATCCACCATTCTGATGTTCCCTCTGGCCAAACTTCACATGAGAAAGTTTCAGTGGTTTCTGAAGTCAGTCTGGCTTCAACATACACATCCTGTAGACTTTGTAGTTCCTCTTCTTCCTTGTCTCAGACAGGAACTTAACTGGTGGATTCAGCAGTTGTCTCTGAACCCAGGGATCCCTTTTAACCTTCTTCTTCCCTCTCAGGAATTGTTCACAGATGCTTCAGATGTGGGTTGGGGATGACATTTGGCTTCCTAAAAGTGCATGGGGTGTGGTTGCCTTGCCAGCAGAGGAAGCACATCAGTGTCAAAGAGATGAGAGCTCTTCTGCTGACCATTCAGACCTTTCATCCTCTTTTCTCTCCAGGGCATCTCAAGGTCTTCACAGACGATACCATGGTGATGTGGTATATCAACCAAATGGGAGGAATGAGAGCCTACCTTCTTTACCGGTTGGCACTTCTGGTATGGGATCTTGCTGTTGTGTATTTAGTGACTCTTCAGGTGGTTTATATCCTGTCCAGTTAGAATATTATGGCAGACACTCTGAGCAGGTCCTTAACACAGTCCCATGATTGGATGCTTCAAAGGGATGTGTTTCTGGACATTATTCACCAGTGGGGTACTCCACAAATGGATCCCCCCGGACAGATAACTTCCTCTGTTTTGTGCCAGAGTCCCAGGTCTCCTGGTATGGAAGGTGGACACTCTCTCATTTTCTTGGAAGGGGATGTTTCTTTATGCATTCCCCTCCCCTTCCTCTCATTCCGAAATTCCTGTTGAAAATTCAACTGGATGATCCCAAAATCTTATAGGTGACTCCCATTTAGCTGTGACAGCACTGGTTCCTTCTTCTTCTGCATCTAGCCAGGGGCAATCATAACAAGTTACATAAAAGGGTGGATTTACTCACACAAGACAAGGGATCTCTCATCCATTCCTACCTGTCCATGCTTCAACTGACATTGTGGGTGATAAGATTTTGATAAACACCTTGTTTCAGAGAATGTGCTGCAAGTCCTGCAAGAGGCCAGGAAACCTACTAGTAGGAAATCCTACTAATCCAAATGGAAGAGGTTTTCTATTTGATGTCTGTCTCGTAACTTGAACCACTTACTGTGGATATTCCTGGTGTGGATGTTTCTTTGGTTCTCTTATTTGTGTGAGTTGCTCAATGCTGGTTTGATCTATTCTTCTATCAAGGCCCACTTATCAGCCATCTCTGCTTATCTGCCTTTATCTCTTCCTTTAGCTTCTAGATGCAAGCTTAAAAAATTTCTTAAAGCTCTCCTTAACTCACTCCCTCCGGTGGAGCTCACGAAGTTTGCACTGTAACCTCCAATGGGCGGAGCCTAAACCTTTTGACAGAATCAAATTATATCTTCACATTTCAAACAACTGTTCATATCTCTAAAACCGTAGGGATTATGAAAGAAGTATAAATGGCAAACTGTTCTGCACACACTGTGTCTATAGTGGTAGCATTCTTTAGGTTTTAGATTTTAAACCGATTTTTATAAATCACAGTAAACACAGTGGGCAGGATTCAGGAAGCCTCCGTGTAAGAGTTATAACTCTTACACGGAGGCTGCAGTTAAACGGTGTGATGTCAGCATGTCATGCATATGCATGAGGTGCATGAGGCATGCTGAATCACACTGTAACTCTTACACGGTCCATGTAAGACAGCAGGGGGCGTGTCTGTAGGCTAAGCCCTGCAAGTGGACACACCCCCGGAAGTCTGTAATGGCAGAAAGTAAACAGCTACGAGAGAGGCCATGGAAATGTGAATAAACACACTACACAACACATGCCTCCACAGACCAGCAATGTCAAAAGTGAACAGATGTTATAAAATGAAAATGAAAACTGTTTTATTTTTTTTTAAAACCCCATAAATGTTTGCTAATGTGTGCGCTCGTGTGCGCGGGTGTGCTACTAGCGCAACTGCAGTTAGCAATCAGTGGGAAAGGATATAAGAACTAAATATGCAAAGTAAGCCAAGAAGTAATAGCATAGCGGTAGAGTTGTCGGCTTAAGAGCAGGCAGGCAAGGTTCAAGCCCACACAACAACCTTTTTTTTTGTAAATAAGCACTAAAAAGGCCCCTGACAGTATTGTGGAAATGTAAATGTATTTCCTTTTGTAAAATGGAATGAAATGGAGCATATATTTCCAAGTAATACAATAATAAAATAACTTAGAAATGTACTGATAGCTAAACTACAGTGAGACAGAGTGCCCGTAGCTGAGTAGTGTTTCAAAGGCTGCAAATTGCTTGCCCGTAGCTAAGCACTGGTGTAACAGGCTCAAATTGTGTGCAACTAGCTGTGCTTAGCTTAACATGTGTGTTACTAGCCAATTAAGGTCTAACCCAGCGCACACCATTTGCACGGAGGTGCGCGCCGCGCCCACAAGCTAACCGCCGGTGCGCATGCGTGAGCTCCGCGCAAACGAGCGCAGACCTGGTTTTAAGTGCTTAAAAGTGCCTTTGGCACTTTTGATTGACAGGTCCTGTACTCATTTCTAGACAGTCATGAAAATTAAAAATCAGGGATCAGATTCAAACCCAGGATACCATGCACTAGAGTCAAGGTACTAAACCACTAAGCCATGACAGCAGTACTTAGAACTGCAGAAATAGCATATATATAGGATGTAATCCAAAATGGAGCATGATAAAGCAGTTTCTGTGAAGTTGATACAATTCCAAAATGGCCAATCATAGAAATGTGCGGGAAAATTGGCATATATAAGCCCCATAGGCGGGAATACACAGCATAAATGATTGTGGAATAGACCTGCAGGCAGAATGAGTGGAGTAGGGGAGGGACGTTGCTTTCGAGCACAGCGGTGGGGCATTGAGGAGCCCAGATACATGATCTGGCTCCTAGTTCACCATCATGAGGCCCAACTCATGCAGGGCCAGGTCTCATGGGGAGCGTACAGGGCGGAGGCATGGGACCAGTTGGCTCATTATCTCACTAGTGCTACTGGCATTCCACGTACTGGTGAGCAGGTCCATCACCACCATGCGGACCTGAAGTGACGTAAAGAAGACCAGTTGACCCAATGGATCCAGGAGGCCCGAGATATGCCCAACGCCCCACTACTGAGTAAGTTACATTTTACTTATGTATGTAAGGAATCCAACTAGCTGATACCATGGAGATGTGTATTCCAATATTACTTGTTTTGTATTACAGCGGCAGGTGTCCGCTCTACGAATCAAAGGGCATATGACCGCAGGCTGGCGCGGCTGCACCACCATGCAGGTTAGTAACCCCACCTAGTACTTGTAAATAAATATTATAGTGTAGCATGTAGCAGAACACTGCAGTGTATTGATTAAAAGTAATAGAATGTGCAAGCAACAAGTGAAAGTCTGCAGGTATGGCTGCAACAAGTTCATCAGTATGCAAGTGAAACTGGAAATATAATTGATAGAAATAAATAGTGATGTAATACAGATGTCCCACCATTAATTAAATGTAGTATAACCTGCAGTAGTCTCAAGAGTACAGCTTCAGAAGCTGAGGTAATCACATGTGAGATATATCCTCTGTTGCAATGCTGAATCATGACAGAAGTCAGGCTGCTGGAAAGTGTTGGAATCACCACAGGTCTAATATGTGAACAAAGCCTAGAAGTACCAACCTGAACTGTGAAATTGCAGGATGTGTGAGAGTGACAGAAAGGGTCATGTACCAATGAATAAAGTAGTAATAACTCCTGAATATATAAGCTTCAGTGTGGTTCTACAGAACTAAATGCATGTGGGAATTAAAACTTAACATCCCAAACTGATTTCAGTGTGTCTGAATCTTGAATGTTCAAGCCAAAATCTGTATATGGTGATGACAGTCAACAATTTGCAGATAGAATGAATGATTGTCTGACATACTAAACATCCATAGTTGTCCCCTGCCCTGTCATCAAAGTGTAGCAGGATGATGTATCTGATCAAATTCAAAATAACTAGGATAGTGATGTATCTGTAACAGGTCTAGCATGACAGTCAATTAAAAATCATTTTGAAACTATCACCCACAAGTTAATTGTGTTTCTATTACAAATGTATATCAATGTATAATTTATGAATGTGTCATCATTTTCTTTCTCCACCCCACCCTATAATTGCAAATTAAAAAAACTCACTAAATATTGGTATGTGAACATTTCATTAACCATGGACATTTGTCCTGTTTCAAAAATATATGCATGTCTGTTGTTGCATGTGCCCTGTTCATACCTGCAAACCTGATGGCCTGTTGCCATTAATCAACCCTGCATGTTGTTTGATTGTGTATTTCTGTTCAAATAATGCATGTGATATTAATATGCCCGTTGTTCAATGGTGTTAATATCTGGGTGTTTGTTTAATGGGAATACCAATGCATGCTGTTACAACTAATTTGAATGGAATAACATACTACTAACCCAAACTAACATAACATACTCACAAACCTAGAACGCTTGGGAAGGCAGGTCCCAGTGGACCCACCTCTCCCACCTCAGCTGGCGATTGCACCTGGCACTAGTGCCCAGGCTGGACCCTCCTCCAGTGGCCCTGTGCCACCTTCGGGTGGAAGCGCTGCAGGGGCTGGGGCCCGTCCCCCTTCTGCAAGTGTGGTCAGAGGAGCCCGTCCACTCACCCTCCAAGGTGTACGGTCTGTGGTGCGAAGGGAGATCCAAGACTCTGTTATTGGGCCCCTACGCCAGCTTGAGGCCCGGGTGGCACAGCTAATGGGCATGCCCGTTGTCCCGCCTGCACAGCCCCCAGCACAGCCCCGTCCTGGGCTGTGAAGGAACAGTGGCAACTGCCTATGGGTGGGGATATCAGTTCCACTGTTGCCATCTGTGGGCTCATGTGCCCTGGATATCCCAACCTCCGTCCCCGTCAATTGTGTCACCCCCACATGTGTCATACACGGCCCCTGTATGTGTCTTGTCTGTCTTGTCTGTTAACCTACCCAACCTACCTCCCCAGCTATACTGACTACCTCACCTGACATACCACTCTCACCTGATAAAAAAAAAGGGGGGCACTCTGTACCCACAAAAAAATTATGCCCACACATAGCTGTCCATGTTGCACACATGTCCGCTGGACATTGAAACTGTTAATTACAATTGGCTGTACAACAGGTATTAATGTTGTCCTGACACCTCTCTCAGGGGTGGAAGGTTCCAAATGTCACACCAAATTGCATACAAATGCACAGCTGTTGCTGAGAAAGACATGGGCAGCTATGGGCCTCACCTACATCCTTCCTGCAAATTCCAAGCTTGTTTCCCTACTGTTTTACCCTCTTTGTGACCCCTTTTTCACCACTTTCCTGTCACCCCTTTTTCTTTTCTTTCATAGAAAATAGCGCGGGTGTGCGCTTGTGTGCGCGGAGCTCACCGCCAGTGTGCATGCGTGAGCTCCGCGCAGACGAGCGCAGACCTGGTTTTAAGTGCTTAAAAGTGCCTTAGGCACTTTTGATTGACAGGTCCTGTACTCAGTTTGAAAGAAAAATAAATTCCCACTGTCAGTCTTGAACCCAAGACCTCAGCAACACTAGTCTGCATGACCTACCACTAAGCCATGACTCTCATACAAGAATATAGTGCTAAAATAAATATAACATGTAATAGTAGGAATCAATATAAAGGCAATATAGGATGTGTACTACCCAAAGCATGTCAGGTAGAATTTTAATGCCTGAATTACTGGATTCCCATACTAGTTTAGTGTTAACAGAAACAGCCCTGCTAATTGGTAGCTTGTGCATAATAATGTAAGGTAATGTACATATATGAAAGTATGTATATGTACACATACATATATATATATATATATATATATATATATATTAATACATATGAAATATAGTGGTAGGTGTCAGTATTCATACACACTCACTACAGGAAACAGTGAAGATAAATGCAGCAACCAGAATCTGCAACACAACCTGACTCATGTGAGACTTACTAACCCTTTTAACTGCTTAAAGGTGGCTTCAGCACTTTGATTGACAGGTCCTGTACTCATCCTGAAAGAAAAAAAAGTCCCAGTGTCAGTCTCGAATCCAGGACCCTGGCAACACTAGTCTGCATGACCTACCACTAAGCCATGATTTTCATACAAGAACATAGTGCTAAAATAAATATAACATGTAATAGTAGGAATCAATATAAAGGCAATATAGGATGTGTACTACCCAAAGCATGTCAGGTGGATTTTTAATGCCCGAATTACTGGATTCCCATACTAGTTTAGTGTTAACAGAAACAGCCCTGCTAATTGTTAGCTTGTACATAATAATGTAAGGTAATGTACATATATGAAAGTATGTATATGTACACATACATATATATATATATATATATATATATATATATATATATATATATATATATATATATATGTATATATTAATACATATGAAATATAGTGGTAGGTGTCAGTATCCATACACACTCACTACAGGAAAATAAATGCAGCAACCAGAATCTGCAACACAGCCTGACTCCTGTGAGACCTACTAACCCTTTTAACTGCTTAAAGGTGCTTCCAGCACTCTGATTGATAGGCCCTGTACTCAATTTGAAAGCAAAATAAAAGCATACTATTAGGCCCTACCACAAGACCAGTGTAACACTAGTCTGTACGACCTACCAGTAAGCCATGACTCTCATACAGGAATATAGTGCTAAAATAAGTAGAACATGTAATAGTAGGAATGAAGATAAAGGCAATATAGGAAGTGTTCTACCCAAAGCATGTCAGGTAGACTTATACTGTCCCAATTACTGGATTCCCATACTAGTTTAGTGTTAACAGAAACAGCCCTGCTAATTGTTAGCTTGTACCCAATAATGTCAGCTAATGTACATGTATGAAAGTATGCATATGTACACACACACATATATATATATATATATATATATATATATATATATATATATATTAATACATATGAAATATAGTTGTAGGTGTCAGTATGCATACACACTCACTACAGGGAACAGGTGAGAGAAATGCAGCAACCTGAATTTACAACACAGCATGAAGCATGAGAGACTTACTAACCTTCACACTCACAGAACACTGTCGACAGCATACCAGCATGGTCCACACCCTTACAATCTGAAAGGGCAACGCCTATCTCACATACCCTTTTATAGCACTGTCCTGAAATCACAGTGAGACATGCAATCAGTACACAACTGGCTGCATGCAATTAGCAAATGCTGCCTTACAATTGGTGCAGAGGCCATCACATGGACCTATGCAGATACCTACAAAAGCATCCAGTACTAACACTCCACACATGCAATACATTCATTGCACAAAACCGACAGAGAAAGAGAGAGAGAGAGACAGAGAGAGAAAAAAAAAGAAAGAGCCAGCTACAAAACCAGCAGCAGCAGCAAACAGCAAGTAGCACCACTGACACAGCAACAGCTGACACAAACACAGGTAATGCAAAGTAGCAGGTTAATACTGTGTTTACTGTGAAACCTCCAAATGTATCATAGTTCACTGTCTATAGGTATGTCCATGAGATAGGTTGTGTGTACATAGTCCTGATATATATACATATGTAATATTGCTGTGCATGTCGTCCATACTTAAAACTTCCATAGATTAGAACACAAGGCCAGTTATGCATATGATGCAGTAGTTCCCAGGGTCAGTAGAGGTTCCTCCTCATTGGTGTGGGACCGCTGTGTATGTATGGCACTGTTCAGGTACATATCCTGTAGTATGGCCAGGGTTTAATATCAGTCTGTAATGTGGTGCTATGTCCTCTAGGGGTGAATGTATCACACATCCAGGGATACCATTTTGTAACAGTGATGCTGTGTGTTCTGCAATGTTGAGGGTGGCCCTCACCTGGACATGTGAGATGATAGGGAGGTTACATTCATCTGTGATAACTAATTCCACTTGTGTAGGAGAATGGGGGGGTACCTGCTCCTAAGCTGTCTGCAACAATGTTGCCAATATCTGTGCATTTGGTGAATGTGAAGCATCTTACCACTGCTGACCACAGATGCCTTGCCTTCATGTGAATCTTCCCTGTGCTGCAGTAGCCTCCTGCTATTGTTATACAATGTGCCTGTATCTGTAGTCCACTGGACAGGATAAATAAGTGGTGTGCATACGGTCTGGGTTAGATATGTGTGTGCACATTACATGCATTATGTGGGATGTCTGTGGTAAGCTTTTGCAAAGGGGCCAGCAGTGTGTGTTGTGGCTTCCACTGGCCCAGTGGGCTGCATGGATAGCATCACAGTCCTAACTAGTGAATAACTGTGTAATTACATACATACATAGCAAGGTAGTGTACTGTGCTTGTGGTGTTGTTGGGATATGTATATCCAGGCTGAGTAATGTGTGTCCACATCACAGGGTTGGATGGCAACACACATACAGTATGTAGGGATGAACACCCAGAGTGTTTCAGAAGTGTTGCCTGTGCAGAAATATCTGGCCATTACCTGCATCCCCACAACACACACACATGCAACATATGGCAGAAGTAGTATAGCAGTACACATAGGTTCATAGGTTCATACTAGGCTATTTGCCCTAGGGCATTGATAAGCCTAGTAGAATGTGTTTGTCTTTTGCCACCCAATTAAATTTATGTTGCTATGCCCTTTTCCAAGGTTAGTATACTGTGCCTCTGTCTAACAGTGACATAGAAGTGATACCCGGGGTACAACTATGATCTCCATCCACTCATCCAGATTCCTATGGAAGAGAGTCAATGAGGGACTCTGCCTAACCTGTACTGTGAGTTCATTACAGAGTGAAGGGAGCCTCTGGGTTATGAATCTGTCCCTCCAGCATGTCCTATTTATGTCAGTGCTAAGGTTCAGGTCTCCTGAGCGTGTGGCTGTATGGGAGTTTGATTTCCTGAGGTGCAGCATGTCCATTACTTCTGGGTTGGACATGGCTGTATATGGCAGGCACAGATTGCCTCTGAACAGGCAGTATGCCACTGAGTCCAGCTGGATTTTCTTTAACTGGGCAGCATATGGCATCTGTTTGAGCCCTTTGATCCTCTTGATGAGGTACTGTTGGGGTTTTTCCAGTTGCTGTAAGTGTCTGGTTAGGTACATCCCAAAAGGGGCATTGTACTCAATTATAGGCCTGATGATGGATGAGTAAAGAGGCACGATGACCTCCCCTGCTGTACATGTGAATCCCTGCATGATTAGCTGGGCTATATAACATGTCTTTCAATCCACTTTGGCCACGTGGTTGTCAAATGACAGATTGCTATCAAGTTTGTTCCCCAGGTCCCCAATTACTTCTTCTGTACTTAATGGCTTAACGCCTATGTGGTACTTTGCCACCAATGTGGATGTGTGGGTATCTTTGATGAATGTTGATACTCCCCCTCCTTTTGTTGTTTGGTCCAAGTGTTGGGGCCGACAAGAATGGTAACAGGTATAACTTGGTAGTGCTGGTGTGCTCCTGGGAAACCTGAAACAGGTTACTGTTACTGCACAGATATCGATGTCCATAATTCTAAGTAGAGTTTTGAGTGCGTGTATCTTGAGGTTTAGACTTCTGGTGTTGAGTAGCATTATTGTTAGTTCCTCATCCTTTATGATACGTATGGATGTGGGTTTGCCTTATGAGCCTCGCCTAATAAAGGCACTATGGGTGTAGCAAGAGCCTTTGCCAAAATCCAAAAGCCCAGGGGTGACAGGTGCAAGCTGTCCCTAGCAAAGCATCGTGGCTTGTACAGCATATCATCCCAAGCTGACAGGCATTGGATCACCTTTGAATGACACCAGTACTTCAGTCAATTGTTGAAAGTGATCATCTTGCCTTGATATTGTGGCATCATTCTTGGTGAGGGTAAGATGCTACTCAAGGTCAGGGTCATACTGTCTTGGGCTACATGCTCAGAGAGCTCCTTTCTGTCTCTTGTCATGTAGTCCAGGGAGGTATGTGTCAGGTCATTCACACCAGCATGGACAATGAGTGAGTCATATTTGTACTTGCCTTGGAGTTACTTGAGTGCTTGTGTTATGTGGCGGGTCGTAGTGCCCGACAGGCTGCACACTGTGACCCTCCCCTCGTTCAGCCTGGTGAACGTGACGTCAGTGTGCCTGATGATAGAGGCACCTATTACAAGTGTATGAGGTGTGTTGTTTACTGTTAAGGGCTGTGAGTGTTCAGCACATTGGCTTTGTGAGATATGTGTTGCACGTGTTTGGTTTTGGGGTAGCGGTTGCTTGGGTGTCTGCTTTGGAGGTCTCTGCTGCTTAGGCAGATCTTTATTCTGAGCCTCCGAGTATGTTTTTGTGTGATTATGTGTTTGTTTTGCTGTCATGGTAGGTCTATGTGAGACTGGAATTGTAGTGAATGTGGTTTCCTTCTCCACCTGACAGGTTATGGCAGTATTGAGTAGATTGAGCCTAGCCTCCAGTTTGGTATATGGTTGCATCACTCACATGTGTTTGAATTTGTTGTTAGGAGGAGGGGGTTGTCTGTGTACATGCAGCTGTTATAACATTGCCTCTGGATTACCACACTCACCAGCTGGACTGGAGAGGAGATTGACAACTGACCTTTGGACATGCTAGAATACTATTGTGAATTCCGTAATAATTGAAAACAAGGTCCAGTGGGGAGTGAGGGTGTACTGATATTAATTTCTACTGCTGACTGATATAATAGCTTCAGTGAGCAAGTGCCAGGTAACTTAACTGCAATGTGTTACAATTAAGTAAATGCAAAAACGACAAGCAGTCACTTGCTGTCAAGTGTAACAAGGAAATAAGTACAGTAAGCAATGCAGATATCAGTAGTGATTCACAGAAGTGCTGAGAAGCTGTGTATTATGTGGAATTAGTGTACCAGTGAAATAACAAGCTAACAAATAACAAGCATATAAACAAAGCTAGATTCAGGAGGCTTGGATGTAGTGTATGCTACAGCAAACAAGGTGTACCAATGTCAGTAAGATACAGTTCAGATATGCAGGCACTATAAACCTGAAACCAGAAGTTCCCAGCTATGAATGGCAGAGTACAGCCTATTCTCACACAAGAGTGCAGACCACAAACCTTGATGTCTATGGGCCAGGGCGATGGTGTGCGTTTGCGACGTCGAAGTGGCCGTATGCCGGCAACAGCACCAGCTGGCAGTGGCCGCGGACGACAACAGGCCCACTCACACACCTCAAGTGCCAGCAGCAGCCCCAGCAATGCTAGGTCAGTGCTGTCATCAGGACGCCCCAGGAGACCACGTGCACGTGGCTCTGGACAGTCCCAACAGGGAACTGTGTCCAGTCAACACACACACACGCTTCCGATGACAGTACCCAGTCTGGGTTAGTACCGGATACGGTCCGTAGCACCCTGCCAGGCACAGGTACCGTGTCCGTGCCCACAGACACTGATCTGGATGACCTGACAGGTGCAGTCTGTGGCTGTCCACAAAACCCTGTACATGGCAGCCATTATGTGGGACTGTGTGCGTGCTTACACACATGCAGAAATTTAACACCTAGGGCAAACACATACACACACACACTGCACCAACACTGGTCCACCCTGTACTGCTACCCCTCACAAACACACATACACACACATGTCAATTGGTGTTACCAGTGGCTGGCTTGGGCATACCTAACCCACACCCTGTGCATATGATGACACTGTGCCACCTCCTGCATACTACAACATCAGTGCAGGAAAAGGTAAACACGTTGCTGATGCACAGGGTGACTACATAGATGTGTATAAGTAGTAACATGTTGGTAACTGTTCACTGTTCCACTATGATTGTGTGTATATCCCAGAATTCCTGCTGCAGTAACTATATGAATGTCCTGAATTGTTATCTGCACCCATACTACTTACCAAAGTGTACCAGCTGCACACCATCACATGCTACCATTGACTATGGGAATGTGCATCATGTGCTGTATTGTAGATTCAGCTATATGTATCTGTTCTGTCACACATGCATTTACACACACCCTGCTACCCCCACACATGCACACGCTCACCTGCCATTTCCATTATTTATTACCCTACATGAGTAGCTGTCGACACATGACAGGTACACATCTGAAAAGTGCACTATTTGGATTACTACCGATTTCCTCTTCTCTACCTGTACTCACAGGGTGCAGGCAACCTCATTAGTTTAAAAGTGTAATGTGCATCAGGTACTGTGGTACCCTGATTGCCACATCAAACATGTTTTCCATAAGGAAATGCACACACAGAAACATCCCACATCCACACACTTGCCACATTCAGGTTTCAAAACACTATCTAGGTGTGTTCTGGTACATGTGCGTGTTACAGTAGCATGCAGCACTATACTGAGTACTGGCAGTTGTCTGTTGTCATGTTGTTTGTATAGGGTGCTGTCAACATCACTGTTTGTTAAGGGAAATGTGCACCCTGCAGTGCGTAGCCCCATTTGGCAAAAGCCACATCCCACCCCCAGCATTGTGCACACACACTAACCCCACTCACACTAAAACACATACTTTCCATTTGCAAGATTCAAACCCCAACCTAACTGTGTTATGCCACTAGAGACAGACACATTAGCAGAGTGCGCTATTTGCATTAGTGGGAGAATTCCTTTCTAATGCTGTACTTAGAGGGTGCTGACATCATCTGTGTTTAGGAAGAGGGATGTGCACCCTGTAGTGTGTTCTCCCAGTTGCCAAAAGGCACGTTTCCCTCACAGCATTATGCACACACACAAACCCCACTCACACACATTCCCTTTGCAGGATTCAACCCCCTACCTAACTATGTTACAACACTAGGGAAAGACGCATTAGCAGAGTGCGCTATACAAATTACTGTGGAGCTTTAATTCAGGTAATATAGTTATAGAGTGCTGACATCATCAGTGTTTCAAAAGGGGAATCTGCATCCTGTAGTGTACTGTCACAGTTGTTAATAGGGGCATTTCCCACACACACATTGATGTGTTTGAGGTTTGCATATCTGGGGGATCCAGTACCCCAGTGTGATTAGTATATGGTTCGATTGCAACAATGAGGGATATACTTCAAGTGGTGAGCATTTTGTACTCATGTTTGTGATGATCAGGTCTAGTATATTTCCCCCTCTTGTGGGAATGTTGACTACTTGTTCCATAGCTAAAGAGTTTCTGAACTATGGGAACCCTAGAGCTTGGGTATTGTGGCTTGCATAATGTTCACAGTCTATGTTTGGGTAGTTGAAGTCACCCAGTATGATGGTGCTTGCAGAGAAATCTATACTCTCCTGTGTCATCATGAAGGCTGTGTGGGATTCCTGAGTTTGAGAGGGTGATGTAAGAGCCCCTCTGTGTCTCTTTCCATGTGGTCCAGGGAGGTACGTCTCAGGTTGTTCACACCAGCATGGACAATGACTGCCTCATACGTGTACTTGCTGTGGAGTGACCTGAGTGCTTGTGTTATGTGGCACATTCTATCACCCAACAGGTAGCTAAATGTGACCCTCACCTTGCTCAGTCTGGAGGGCGGGACGTCAGTGTGTCTGACTATGGCATCACCTATTATAGGTGTATCACACATTGTGTTTGGTCTTATGGGCTGTGCCTGTTAAGAACACTGACTTTGTGAGGTCTGTGTTGCTGCAGATATGTGTTCATGTGGGATGCAGCATGTCTGGCCATGTCATTTCTGTCCGTGGTCTGGTAAGTATCACCTTTGGTGACATAGGTATTCATATGTCAGCTGGTGAGCATTTGCAGTGTTACCTACTGAAAGTGGTACAGCTTGTTTGTTGTACAATGGACTACATGCAGCCCTGCTTACAGTAGCTATGTTTGCATGCATGTTTCCTTGCAGTTACCCTGGACTACTGATCCGACCTGCCATGCAGAGTTACACAGCTTCTGTGGACTCCTAGTGACATCTGCATAGCTTACTATATGTATGTTCATGTCTCACTTGACAGAATGTCACTGTTTCTCCTGTGCACATGTACGTTGCCTGTGACACTTTGCATATGACTTACCTGGCATCTGTCCACGTGAGCAGTCATATATGCCACTGCAGAACTGTAATCCTGATAATGCACACACTCGAAACATTCCTCAGCATGGAGAACATCGCTATCTGTGCAGCAACAGATACCGGATTCAGGGCTACCAACAGCACTCCAGCACTACCAAGTTATACCTCATACCATGCTTTTCAGGCCCAAAACTTGCAGAAAACCACAAAAGGAGGGGGTGTAGTGATATTCATCCAAGATACCCACACCTCCAGGTTGGTGGCAAAGCACCAAACATCAGAGACTATCCATATGCAAGTAACAATGGGTGAAACTGCCTTCCAGGTTATAGCCTGCTACAGACCACCCTCACAAACACAAGAACTGCACTTGGCCTTCCTGAAAACAATTGGAAATATGTAGGTCTGTCCATACACCATTGTATTGGGTGGGTTAAACTACCCAAACATAGACTGGGAGCATGACTGTAGCTCCAACACCCTAGCCCACAGATTACTAGCATTTATATACCAATATGCTATGGAACAACTTGTTACCACTCACACAAGAGGGGTAAACATACTGAACCTGATCATCACCGACATGGGGACTCTATGCTCCAGACCAGAAGTGTATCCCTCACTGGAAAGATCAGACCATAAACTAATCTCACTGGATATTCACATCCCAAGGCCACCCCCTGCACAGATGAATACAGTCAACAACTCATGTAAAGCATGTTCGCACTCCTCATAAATGATGTGGAAACCTTCAAAGCCCCCAGGCCTGTTGAAAATATGGACCAGACTGCAGATACCTGTATGAAGGCATTCTATGGACACCTTCAGGAATGCATGGATCATGCAATCCCAAATAAAAGCAAGACCCAATCTTCCAAAGGCAGACATCCTGTGTGGTGGACACCAGCCATAAACAAACTATACAATAGAAGGATGAAGCTACTAAATGATACAACAAACTCCCAAAATGTGAAGGCATCACTGATGAGTATTAGAAGACAACTACAGGCACTCATAAGATTGTCTAAGGCCATCTTTGAGAGAAGATTTCACAAGACACTGAGGATAATCACAAGGCTTTCTGTAGTTATGTTAGGAACCTGGGTGGTAATTCCCAGATATGCTCAGAGGTAGTCCAAGATGTCACAAGAAATACCAAACACACAGACAATGCCAACATCCTAGTGGACAGGTTCACTGCTACCTTCTCCCCTCCTCCACACCACAAGGGCAAATATTTCTCCCAGCAGAGTGCTATCCCCCCCGACATCTCAGATGCTCAGGTAAGAGCTTCCCTCTCCCAAGCAATAAACACTGCATCAATGGGACCAGACAGTGTCCCAGGCTGTGTCCTACATGAACTCCAAGAAGAGCTACACCCAGACATAACACTACTGTTCAATCCCAGCCTTACTACACGATATGTGGCCAAAGAGTGGCGTACAGCAACAGTGGTCCCTCTACATTTAGGTGGTGCCTAAACGGCTCCTGGACACTATCGCCCCATAAGTCTGGATAGCTTGGTCTGCAAAGCTATGGCGAGGATCATCATGAACCTCATAAATATAGATATTGGGGACCTACAGACACTTCATCATACACAGTTTGGCTTTGTTAATGGCAGATCCTGCCTCTCAAACCTGTTTGATTTCTTTGAAACAGTCACCAAGGCCACTGTCAAGGGGAAGGTGGTCTACACAGCCTACCTGGACCTTGCATAAGCCTTTGATACAATACCCCACTTGTGCATTCTAGGGAAGATCACCAGTGTACATATCAACCCCTATGTCACTACAGATATTGCACAGTGGCTCAAGGGCAGAACACACATGGTTAGAATTGCTGGAGCCATGTCAGCCTCAAAACCAGTTACAAGTGGTGTCCCACAAGGCTCAGCCCTGGGATCTGTCTTGTTCAGTATATATTTAGCAGAGGTACAGGCCAACATGGAAGGACTGTGGCTGAGCAAGTCGCAGATGAATGCACACTGGATGCCATAATCAACTCTCCAGCCAACACACGCATCCTCCAAAAGGGCCTCTTAGAAACAGACGACTTGTGCCACAGCCATGGCCTCAAGCTGAATGCCAAAAAGTGTATAGTCATCCCCTTTGGCAAAAACAAAGTGACCACAAAGTACCACATATGTGTTAATCCATTAAGTGCAGACGAAGGAATTATGGACCTTGGGGTACACAAGTTGATAGCATTCTCTCATTTGACAACCACATGGCCAAAGTGGTTAGGAACACATTTTATATAGGCCACGTCATCATGAAGGGATTCACATGTAGCTCAGGGGAGGACTTTGTGCCTCTTTACTCATCCCTCATCATGTCCATAATTGACTACAATGCCCCATGTCAGCATGCACCTTACCAGACACCTGCAGCAACTGGAAAGACCACAAAAGTACCTCAACAAGAGGATCAAAGGGCTCAAACAGATGCCACATACTGACTGGTTAAAGAAACAGCAGCTCTACTCAGTGGCATACTGCCTCTTCATAGGCAATCTGTGCCTGACATATAAAGCCATGTCAAACCCTGACTTAATGGTCATGCTGCACCTCAGAATATCCAGATCCCATCAAGCTACATGCTGGAAAGACTTGAACCTCAGGAGTGATATACATAGGACATGCTGGAGGGACACATTCATAACTCAGAGGCTCCCTTCACTCTGGAATATTATCCCAATAGAGGTTAGGCAGAGTCACTCAGTGACTGTCTTCAAGAGGAATATTAATGACTGGATGGGACATTGTAGGTTTACCCTGGGTATCACTTATGTGTCACTGTTAGACAGAGGCACAGTATACTAACCTTGGAAAAGGGCATAGCAAGATAGATTTACAATGCATGGTGAAAGCCACACACATTCTGGCTAGGTTTATAAATGCCCTAGGGCAGATAGCCTAGTATGAACCTATGAACCTATGTATCTTGTTCACCATTGGCCCTATGTGCTGTTAATCACCAATGCAATCTCAATACTATGGTAGCATGTGCAAAGGTCAGTTGTCAGTCACCTCTATGGTACAGTTGTGGAATATGTGAGTCATGTAGTAATGTCACAGCTGCCACATGTACACAGTCAACCCTATCCCCTACCCATGGATGTACAACACATGTATGAGATGGAAACACATAGCCAAACTGTGGACTAAGCACTCTGAACCCAGTACTGGCATAACCTGTCAGGTGGCATGAAATACTACAGTGACTGCAATACCAGTCTGATGTAGACCTACACTGACAGCAATACAAGCACAGGAACACACAGGGCCATTCGTGGAGCCTAAGAATGGCATCCTGCCTGAGTGGCAGACACCTCTGCAGCTGGCACACAGGCATATGTTAGGCCTGAACACAGCACGCATAACACATAGCACACAAATCCTGTGTGCCAAACAAGCACAGTCTGTACAGCTATACAACACTACTGCTGCAGTTGTGTTAGGTACTTTTATTGTCCAGTACAGTGAGGTCATGCTCACCAGGCTGGACAAGGTGAAGGTCACAGTGATATGCTCATGGGGCACTATGGTCCACCACATAACACAAGCATACAGGTCAGTCAGATGCATGGACACATATGACTCAGTCATTGTCCATGCCACTACAGCTGATGTGTGATGTCCCTCACTGGAATACATGATAGGGAACATGGAAGGGCTCACTGAGCAAGTGGCACAGGCTGGTAGAACCCTGACCTTGGTTGGCATCATACCCTCACCAGGAATGCTGACATATTACTGAATGCTAATGAATTACTGTAGCTACAACACCCTAGCTGAAAGGTTCTTAGCATGCGGTCACTGCATTGCTATGGAACAACTTCTTACCACTCCCACAACAGGTGGAAACATGCAGCACCTCTTCATCAACAACATGTAGACTATATGCCCCAGACCAGGTGTGTATCCCTCACTACTAGGTTGATAGCATCTACATCTCACACTGTATATACACATCCCACATGCAGCACCTGCACAGAAGACCACAGTCATAATGTTACCCAGTGCAAATACCATGTATTCACATGTGGCAGGCATCACACATGGTAACTATTGAAGGTCACAGGTACATATGTGTATTTGGCACACACATACATCATGTGTGCATTGCCATAACTGGTTTAATCGATGTCATGCATTATTGTGAGAAACAACCCGCACACATGGGCATTCTGTGTGAGCAAAACACACGTGACATGTCTGGAATCAAAAGCCATAAATAATTGTGATATTGTTTAGAAAGGGGTATGTGCATCCTGTAGTGTGTTTTCCCAGTTGCCAAAAGGGATGTTTCTTTCATACACACTAACCCCCCTTCACACACACTTGCTGGATTCAAACCCCTACCTAATTATGTTATGACACTAGAGACGGATACATTAGCGGAGCGCACTATTCGGATTACTAGTAGATTTCGTTTCTCCTGATATACTTATAGGGTGCTGACATCATCGGTGTTTAGAAAGGGGAATGGGCATCCTGTGGTGTGTTTTCACAGTTGCCAAAAGGGATGTTCCTTTCATACACACTTACTAACCCCCTTCACACACACTTGCCACTTGCTGGATTCAAACCCCTACCTAACTATGTTATGACACTAGAGACAGACGCATTAGCAGAGCATGCTATTCGCATTACTGGGAGATTTCTTTTCTCCTGATATACTTATAGGGTGCTGACATCATCAGTGTTTAGAAAGGGGAATGGGCATCCTGTGGTGTGTTTTCACAGTTGCCAAAAGGGATGTTCCTTTCATACACACTTACTAATCCCCCTTCACACACACACTTGCTGGATTCAAACCCCTACCTAACTATGTTATGACACTAGAGATGGACGCATTAGCAGAGCATGCTATTCGCATTACTGGGAGATTTCTTTTCTCCTGATATACTTATAGGGTGCTGACATCATCAGTGTTTAGAAAGGGGAATGGGCATCCTGTGGTGTGTTTACACAGTTGCCAAAAGGGATGTTCCTTTCATACACACACACTAACCCCCCTTCACACACACTTGCTGGATTCAAACCCCTACCTAACTATGTTATGACACTAGAGACGGATGCATTAGCAGAGCGTGCTATTCAGATTACTGGGAGATTTCCTTTCTCCTGATATACTTATAGGGTGCTGACATCATCAGTGTTTAGAAAGGGGAATGGGCATCCTGTGGTGTGTTTACACAGTTGCCAAAAGGGATGTTCCTTTCATACACACACTAACCCCCTTCACACACACTTGCTGGATTCAAACCCCTACCTAACTATGTTATGACACTAGAGACGGACGCATTAGCAGAGCGCTATTCAGATTACTGGGAGATTTCTTTTCTCCTGATATACTTATAGGGTGCTGACATCATCAGTGTTTAGAAAGGGGAATGGGCATCCTGTGGTGTGTTTACACAGTTGCCAAAAGGGATGTTCCTTTCATACACACTAACCCCCCTTCACACACACTTGCTGGATTCAAACCCCTACCTAACTATGTTATGACACTAGAGACAGACGCATTAGCAGAGCACGCTATTCAGATTACTGGGAGATTTCCTTTCTCCTGATATACTTGTAGGGTGCTGACATCATCAGTGTTTAGAAAGGGGAATGAGCATCCTGTGGTGTGTTTTCCCAGTTGCTAAGAGGAACATTACCCTCACACAGACTTGCACACAGACCAACCACAATCACCCACACACACACACTCTGGATAAGCTGTCATTCCCTAGGGCAAACAGCCTAGTGTTGACCTCTACACCCATATGTTTAACTGTCAGATGCACATTATTTGGTGCTGATAGCAGTGTTTGCAGGTCTTTATTGCCATAACATTACCTGTTTGTATGAACAACTTGTGTATCTGTGGACGATGTTTGCATATGGGGACATCCACTATATCATGTATGTCTCTGTAGTCATTTAAGTGTGAGCACTGGTCAGATTGCTATAATGTTGTTGGTTACTGGAATAACACGTACATATACCAGATATATGTGGCAAAATGCTAAACTGATATTTGGACTAAGTGTGTGAGCATGCCCAGTTCAGCCTTCCCATGGCATGTTGTGTGAAAGATGTCTCATTTATCAAAGTGTGTGAGCATGCCCAGTGTGAGCTTTCCATATGTTGAACTCTGCAGCCCATCACATTTGTGGATGAGTGTGAACTTCAACAAATATCCCCTGTTTATGGTTGTGTGTTCTGTGTCATGTTGTGTAGTTACTGTCCAAATGCTTTTTGTGTGAACACAACAGGGATTATACTGTGCCTGCAGGTTTTGCATGGGATACTTTGCATACAATTGTCAACATCTGTTCATACTGACCTAACACTGTAGTACTGTATAGTGTGGTGGTTCAGTACTTTCACTGTGGTGGACAGTATCCTGGGCTTTAGTCCTATCACTGCTTTACATTTCCATAGTGAGCACAACAGCCTGGTTAGGGTCCAGTTGTGCACATCTGCACAAAGGCGGTGCCTCTACGGACCCTGGTAATTACCGCCCCATAAGCTTAACAAGTCTAGTCTGCAAAGCTATGCAGAGGATCATAATGGAGCTCATAAACAAAGATATAGGGGACATGCAGACATTGGACCCGTCCCAGTTTGGCTTTGTCAAGGGCAGATCATGCCTTTTGAACTTGGTCGACTTCTTCAAAACAGTCACTAAGGCCATTGATGAGGGAAAGGCAGTCCATGCAGCCTACCTTGACCTTGCAAAGGCTTTCGACACAATACCCCACTTGGGTATTGTAGAAAAATCTACCAACTTAAATGTAAACCCATATGTCACAAGATGGGTTGCAAACTGGCTTAAGGACAGGACCCACAGGGTTAGAGTTGCTGGCGCTATGTCAGACTCCAAGCCGGTCACAAGTGGTGTCCCACAGGGCTCGGTCCTTGGCCCCCTATTGTTCGGCATCTACTTCTCAGAAGTACAGGCCAACATGGGAGGACTTTGGCTGACAAAGTTTGCAGATGACTGCAAACTGGGTGCCATAGTGGAAAGTGCATCAGACACGGATATCCTTCAGAAGGGACTCACGGAAACTGATAGCTGGTGCCAGAGCCATGGCCTGAAGTTAAATGCCAAAACATGTATAGTCATACCCTTCGGGAAAAGCAAGGTAACCCCAAGCTACCATATAGGTGGCAATCCTCTAAGCACAGAAGAGGTTATCAGGGACCTGGGGACCCAGGTTGACAGTGGCCTTTCTTTTGAAACTCACGTTGCTAAAGTGGTTAGAAAGACCTTCTACATTGCCCACCTGATCATGAAGGGATTCACATCCAGATCTAGTGAGGTCATTGTTCCCCTGTACTCTTCACTTATCAGACCAATGATCGAGTACAATGCCCCATTCGGGATGTATCTCACCCGACATCTGCAGCAATTGGAGAGACCCCAAAAGTCCCTCACCAAAAGGATAAAGGGACTCCAACATCTGTCATATGCTGCCAGATTGAAGAAACTCCAGCTCTATTCAGTCGCATACCGTCTGCTCAGAGGTGACATGTGCCTGACATACAAGGCCATGTCCAACCAGGAATTAATGGACATGCTCCACCTCAAAAACTCCAAATCCACCAGAACCACTAGGGCAAGTGACTTAAACCTTAGCAGGGATATAAGTAGGACATGCTGGAGGGATAGATTTATCACTCAGAGACTCCCTATGCTGTGGAATAGAATCCCGGTCCATGTGAGGCAGAGCACCTTGCTGGCTCTGTTCAAGAGGAATCTTGACCTGTGGATGGGAGATCATAGGTTTACCCCGGGAATCATCTCTGTGTCACTGCTGGACAGAGGCACAACAAACTAATGGGCACAGTATTGTTTCCATATAAGGGGTGGCGTAAGCCACAAAACTCTGGGCTAGGCTTATAAATGCCTTAGGGCAGATAGCCTAGTATAAACTTATGAACCTATGAACCTATCTGACCATGTTGCATTATGTTCAGATATTAACTACTTAAAACAGCCTCATCCAACATCAGTAGTGTATTCCACAACATAGGCGTACATTGGCAAACACTACTGATGTGCCCTAGGCCATTTCTAATGCTAGTCAGAGAGTGTGTTTGTCCTTTGACACATTGTAAGTGTAGTTTGCCATGACATATGTCATGTTTAGTATACTGTGCCTCTGTCTACCCATGACATAACAGTGATACCCAGGGTAAACCTACCATCTCCCATCCACTCATTAAGATTCCTGTTGAGGAGAATCAACGAGTGACTCTATGGATAACCTGTACTGGTAGTTTACTCATGCGTGGGGGTGGCTTCTGTGTTATGGATAATGCAGTACAGCTTGTCCTATGTATGTCAGTGCTGGGGTTCAGGTCCCTCATGTGCATAGCTCACTGCCATTCAGATTGTACAAGGTGCAGCATGTTCATTGATTCCAGCTTGGACATGGCTTTCTACATCAGGCACAGCTTGCGTCTGGGTGGCCAGCATGGCAGTGTGTGGAGTTGCACTCTGTTTAATCAGGCAACACATTACATCTGTTCAAGCTCTTTGATACTCCTGGCGGGGTACTGTTGTGGACTTTACAGTTGATGGAGGTGTCTGCTGAGGTACACCCCACAGGGGCTGTTGTAGTCAATTGTAACGCTGATGAAGGATGACTGCAGAACCACAATGACCTCCCCTTATCTAGATGTCATAACCTTCATGATTAGGTTGGTATATGGATTGTTTCTGTTAACACTACAGCCACATGTTTGTCCAATGCAGGATATCTATCACCTTGTGTACCCAGGTCTGTCATTACATGTTAAGTATGTCATGGGTTAACACCTATGTGGTAATTGGTGGTCACTTACTGTATATCCACAGAGGTTGACTATACAGTTTTCTCCATTTAACATGCTGACATGGCTATGGCACCAGTTGTCTGTTTCTATGTGGCCCTTTTGTGGGATGCTTGTGTCAGCTGGAGTGTCTGATATGTTGGGCGGTTTGTAGTCCTCTGCAAACATGTTCAGGCACAGTCCTTACATGTTGGCCTGTACCTATGGGGCATATATACCAGACGGGGAAGGTCCCAGGACCAAGCTTTGTGGGATACCTGTTATATGTGGTTTGTAGTCTGACATGGCTGCAGCATGTCTGACCATGTCAGTTCTGTCGTTGGTCTGGTTTGCAACCCCTCTAGTGACATAGGGGTGTATATATAAGCTGGTGAGCATATCTATATTGAACACGTAGGGTATTGTATGGAAGGCTTTGCAAGGTCCAGCTACACTGTGTGGACCACATTGCCCTCATCAGTGACCTCAATTACTGTTTCAACTGAGTCACACATGTTTAGGGGCAGGGTCTGCACTTAATAAACCCACACTGGGTAGGGTCGGGTGTCAATAGATCCCCAATATCTGTATGTCTGCGGTACATGCTGATCCTTTCCATAGCTGTGCAGACCAAGCTTCTCAGGATTCTGTGGTGGTTGATTTTAGTATCCATTCAGGCGACACCTTTCTTGAGAACGACCACTGTTGTTGTACACTCCTCTTTGGGCACATATCCTGTGGTAAGGCTGACATAATGTCAGGGAGGCAGCAGTCTGCTGGGAAAGATATTTTGCATTATGGGGGTTTGCACTGCACCTGTCAGGATGTATGTTGGCAATACGTGTGTGTGTTTGGTATGTTGTTTGTAATATTTGTGTGATCCAGAGCATATCTGGGAATTCACAACACGCTCCCTACCATCAGTTGCAGCAGCCTTGGGGTTATCCTTAGTGTCCTGTACAATTTGTATCATAATAGGTTCATAGGTTCATACTAGGCTATCCACCCTAGGGCATTTGTAAGCTTAGCCACAGTGTGTGTGGCTTTTGCCACCCTTGCTATGTGAATATTATGGCCATTTATGATTTACTTAGCTGTGCCTCTGTCTGGACATGACACAGTAAAGACCCCCAGTGTACATCTACAATTATCCATCCATTTTGCAAACTTCCTGTTGAAGAGTGTCAGTGAGGGGCTCTGCCTAACATGTAGTGGTATTCTGTTCCAGGGTGTGGAGAGACTCAGGGTTAGGTATCTGTCCCTCCAGCACATCCTATTTGATTATGTGTTGAGGTTGACATCTCTGACTCACACAGCTCCGATGGCTTTGAGTTTTCTGGGGTGGAGCATGTCCATTACTTCTGTGTTGGACATGGACTTGTACAACAGACATACAATGCCTCTGTGTAGGCAGTATGTGACTGCATTCAGCTGTGGTGTCTACAGCCAGGCAGCATATGAGATATATTTGAGACCCTTTCTGACTCTTGGTGAGGTACCTTTGAGGTCTTTCTAACTGCTGCAGGTGCCAGGTAATGTACATCCCAAATGAGGCATTGTACTACAATATGGTCTGATAAGGGAACAGTATAGGGGCACAATGACCTTTGTTGACATAGATGTGAATCCTTTCATGATACAGTGTCCAATATAGACAGTCTTCCTAGCCAAATTGGCGATGTGACTGTCACATAACAGGTTACTGTCCACTTGTGTCACTAGGTCCCTGATTACTCCTTCCACACATAATGGTTTACCACCTATGTGGTAATTTGTGTGTACCTTGTTTTGTATTTGGTGGTACATTCATACTGTCCACTGTCTTCAGGACAGTGGGGTGGGGTTCCTGTGTGTGAGAGTGTGGTCTGTAGCATGCTACAGACTGTACAGCAGTCTTGCCTATGGTTAGTTGCACATGGGTGGACTGCAATGACATATGCATTGTCAGTTAACTGGACGTATAGGTGTCTGTGCTGAATATGGATACTCACCCTCCTTTTATGTTTTGTTCCAGGTTTTGTGGCCATAACACATGATATGTGGTATTACCTGGTAGTGCTGGTGTGCTGTCACGAGGCTTGCAGCAGGTTTCTATCACTGGACAGACATCAATGTTCTCCATACTGGGAGGGCCTCAGGAGCATGCATATTGAGGTTTACACATCTGGCATTGATCAGCATTACCCTTCTGTTTCTTTCCAGTTTTGTTTTCTATGGTGGTGGGTTAGTCTTTTCGGCCTTGCCTATGAAAGGATCTCTGTAGGTTGCAAAAGCCTTAGGCAATATCCAGACGCTCATGGGTAACAGGTGCAAGCCATCCCTGGAACAGCAGCATGTCTCACTATGGAGTCACCTATTACAACTGTATCAGGCATGTTGTTTCTCCTTCTGTCCTGTGACTGTTTGGCACACCAGCTTTGTGTACTATGTGTTACATGTGCTATGTCTGGAGGTTGTTTTATTGGGTGTCTGCTTTGGAGGCTTGTGTTGGTGTTGTGTGTTTGTAATTAGGGCCTCTGGGAATGTTTTTGTGTTTATGTGTTTGGTTTACAGTCGTTGTAGGTCTATGTGGGACTGGGTTTGTGGTGTATGTGGTTACCTTGTCCTCCTGACTAGTTTTGACAGTACTGATTTGGGGTGCTCAGGCTCGGTTTGGCTACCTGGTTGCGTCTATCACATATATTTGTATTTATTGGGGTGAGTTGTTGTTGTGTGTGTACTTGGGACAGGTGTCACATTGCCACTGGATTCACAGATTCTACTTGTTTTGCCTGGCCTTAGTGGATTGTATGTGTGGACACATTTTATTGCCATACTAGTGATCACTGATTACTTCACTTTTATGTTTGATCTATCATGTGGTAGCTTCCTCATTCTCTTCAATGGTTTAGTAATTGCTGGAGTCCAGCATGCCAGATGCCTGGGTGTATGGCATTGTGTCTTGTTGTTATTTGTGATTGCAGACTCCAAGCACTCTTGGCTGTGTTCATGGTATGCCTGTATGACATGTTCTGCAGTGTGTCCCATATTCTGGACTTGCACAGGGCCTTTCATGGATTCCACATTGGTTTGTAGGGGTGCAAGCTATGCTTTATACATGTGTTTCACTGTGGTATTCTGGCCAGGGACTGGGGTCGGGATGTGTAACTACAGTGTGATTACTCTATGGTCTGGTCTTACCAGTGAGGGATACACTTCTCATCTTGACATCCAGTACACATATTTCTGATTATCACATCCAGTATGCTTACCCCTCTTGTGGAAGTGTTACATTTTGCATGTCCATTTTGTTTGATGGATTCTGGGAAATTGTCTACAAATGTGTCGGTGCTAGTATAATACAAAGAGTATAGTGACAAACGTCTCAAAAGCTGACTTCACACTTCTTCAGACTGAGATGGTATCCTTTAAGCCCACTGGGCCAGTGGAAACCACAACACACAATGGTGACTCCTTCACAGACGCTTTCTACGGACATCTCCAAGAAAGCATGGACCATGCAATCACAAATAAAACCAAGACCTTCTCCACCAAGGGAATGTGGCCTGTCTGGTGGACCCCAGCCATAAACAAACTGTATAACAACTGAAGGATACTAATGCAAGACAGAGCTACATCTCCTAAAGGGAAGGCAGCTGTGATCAGCACTAGTAAAAGTCACATTCTCTCATAAGGACATCCAAGGTCAACTTTGAGACAAAAATCACCAAAGACAATTAAGATAACCACAATGCCTTCTTCAGTTATGTCAGAAACCAGGGTGGGAACCCTCAGATATGCTCAGAGTTGGTACACAACAACATATATTTCAGTGACCTGACAGATATTGGCAACATTCTGGCAGACAGGTTCAGTGCAATTTTCCCCCTCCCTCACCCCAAAAGAAGATAGTTATCACAGCTGAATGTAACCTCACTGTCATCTCAGATGTCCATGTGAGAGCCGCACTCAGCAAAGACAAGAACACAGCATCAATGGGACCTGATGGTATCCCCAGTTGCGTGCTATGTGAACTCCAGAAGGAGCTAAACCTGTATATACAAATGCTATTTAACCTTAGCCTTGCTACAGGATATGTACCTGAACACTGGCGTACAGCAACAGTGGTCCCACTCCACAAAGGAGATGCCTCCACAGACCCTGGGAACTACCACCACACAAGCTTAACCAGCCTTGTCTGCAAAGCTATGGAAAGAGTCATTATGGAGCTCTTAAACAGAGACATTGGTGACCTACAGACCCTTGATCCCACCCAGTTCAGCTTTGTACAGGGCAGATCCTGCCTTTTGCACCTAGTTGACTATTTTGAAACTGTCAGTAGGGCCATTGATGAGGGCTAAGCGGTCCACACAGCCTACCTGCACTTGGCTAAGGCCTTTGACACAATACCCCACTCAGGCATCATAGACAAGCTCAACAGCTGAAATATAACACCATATGTCACAGGATAGGTTGCAAAATGGCTAAGAAACAGAACCCATAAAGTCGACATTGCAGGTGCCTTGTCAGATTCAAAGCCAGTCACAAGTGGTGTCCCACAAGGATCTGTCCTGGGACCCCTCTTATTTGGCATTTACTTTTCAGATGTGAAAGCAAACATAGGAGGGTTGTGGCTGACAAAGTTTGCAGATGACTGCAACCTAGGCACCATAGTGAATACATCAGCCGGCACACACATCCTACAGAATGCCCTCACAAAGACAGATAGCTGGTGGCGGAATCATGGCCTGAAACTGAATGCAACTGATGTGTAGTCATCCCCTTTGGGAGGAACAAAGTACCCACAAATCAATACATAGACAGCAACCCACTGAGTACAGAAAACAAATCAGACACCTGGGGACCCATGTAGATAGTGACCTCTCGTTTGACACCCATGTTGCCAAAGTGGTTAGAAAGACTTTCTATCTTGCCCACCTTATCATGAAGGGTTTTCCATCCAGATCAAAGGAGGTCATTGTACCCCTATACTTCTCCCTTATCAGGCCCATGATTGAATACAAAGCCCCATTTGGTATGTACCTCACCCAGCACTTGCAACAGCTGGAGAGACCCCAAAAGTACCTTACCAAGAGGATCAAGGGTCTACAACACATGTCATATGCTTCCAGACTAAAGGAAATCCAGCTTTATTCAGTAGCATACCGCCTACTTACAGGTGACCTATGCCTGACATACAAGACCATGTCCAATCAGGATTTGGTGGACATGCTCCACTGCAAGCAATCCAAATCCACCAGAACCATGAGAGCTAAAGATTTGAACCTCAGCACATACATGTATAGGACATGCTGGAGGGACAGAGTCATAACTCAGAGGCTTCTCACACTCTAGCAAAGAATCCAAGTTCATGTTAGACAGAGTCCCTCACTGACTCTCTTCAAGAGAAATCTGGACAAGTGGATGTGAGATTGTAGGTTTACCCCAGGGTCCTCCCTGTGTCACTACTAGACAGAGGCACAGTCAAGTTATTCGATTAAGTAAGGGGGTCATAATGTGTCACTACTAAGTCAGAGGCACAATATTCGGAATCTATTCTGTACACTTATTACCACTATAAGGGGTGGCAATAGCCACATCACTATGGCTAGGCTTATAAATGCACTAGGGCAGATAGCCTAGTAGTAAACTATGAAACTATGAAACTATGGTGTATGTGTAGGTATTGTCAGTCAAGCAATATAATGTGGTTTGGGGGGCTTGATATCTTCCTGTATTCCAACATTTTTTGTCTATTCCTTCTAGCATGTCGAGGGATCAGTTGCTAGTGTCCTCTCCTGCTCAGCTGGTGAACCTGGGAATATTGAGGCAATGTTACAATTGCCTCATGTACACAGACAACCCTCTCCTTCTCCCACAAAACACAAATACATGCCAGAGATGCAACTATATAGCCAAACTGGAGGCTGAGCTCTCTCAACATAGGACTGGCAAGACCAGAGAGGAGGAGAAGGTAACCACACACACCACAAACCCAGTCTCACATAGCACTATCACAACTTCAAATCATACACATAAACACACAAAGACATACTCGGAGGCTCTGATCAAAAATCTACCAAAACAGCAGAGGCCACCAAAGCAGACACCCAAACAACTGCCTCCACAGGGCACAGCACATGCAACACATAGACCACAGAGTCAGTGTGCCAAACAGTCACAGCCCTTAAGGCCAAACACAATGCCAGACACACTCGTCATAGGTGACTCCATAGTCAGACACACTGACGTCCTGCTCACCAGATTGAGTAAGGAGAAGGTCACAGTAAGCTGCCTATCGGGCGCTGGAATCCGCCACATAACGCAAGCACTCAGGTCACTCAACTGCAAGTACAAGTATGACTCAGTCATTGTCCATGCTGGTGTGAACGACCTGAGACATACCTCCCTGGACTACATGAAAAGAGACATAGAGGAGCTCTCTGATTATGTAGCCCAGGCAGGTATGACCCTGACCTTGAGCAGTATCCTACCTTCACCAAGAATGATGCCACAATACAGAGACAAGATGATCAGCTTTAATAATTGGCTTAAACTATGGTGTCATTCAAAGGGGATCCAATGTCTGTCTGCCTGGGATGACATGCTGGACAAGCCATGCTGATTCGCAAGGGGCGGCTTGCACCTGTCACCCCTGGGCTTCCGGATTTTGGCTAAGGCTCTTGCCACCCCCATTGTGCCTTTTTTAGGCAAGGCTCAAATTCTAAACCTACCACCCTAGAACACAAAAAAGGAAAAAACTAAGGGTAATGCTGCTCAATGCCAGAAGTCTCAACCTCAAGATGCACGCACTTGAAGCCCTTCTCAGTATGGAGAACATCGATGTCTGTGCTGTGACTGAAACCTGGTTCAAGGCTCCTGACAGCACCCCGGCACTATCAGGTTTTACCTCATATCATGCGTTCCGGCCCCAAAATCCGGACAACACCAAGAAAGGAGGGGGGGTGTCCATATTCATCAAGGACACCCTCACCTCAAGGTTGGTGGCAACGCACGATGCATCGGAGACCATCCAGGTGCAATTAACCATAGGCAAGACTGCTCTGCAGTTTGTAGCATGTTACAGGCCACCCTCTCAAACTCAGGAACCTCACACAGCTTTCCTGAAAACACTGGAGGGATAAATGTATCTCCAAACACCATCATACTGGGTGATTTCAACTATCCAAATATAGACTGGGATCACTACTCAAGCCCCAACACTCTAGCCCAAAGGTTCCTAGAGTTCATAAACTCAAATGCCATGGAACAACTAGTCACCATCCCCACAAGAGGAGAAAACATACTAGATCTCATCATCATGAACATGGGGTCACAATGTTCAACACCAGAAGTATACCCATCATTGGTGAGATCAGATCATAAACTAATCTCACTGGAAGTCCACATCCCGCCCCCCCCTGAAAAAAAGGCCACAGTGAAGAAATTCTCAAAAGCCGACTTCACACTTCTAAAGACTGGTGTGGTCTCTTTCAAGGCACCCAAGCCAGCGGAAACCATTACCCAAACCGCTGAATCACTTACAAATGCCTTCTACCAGCACCTCCAGGACTGCATGGATCAGGCAATCCCAAACAAAACAAAGACTCTTTGTACCAAAGGCAAGCGTCCAGTCTGGTGGACCCCAGCCATAAACAAGCTCTACAACAAAAGGAAGAAGCTACTACAAGATAGAGCAAAATCCGTAGAAGGAAGACACCCTGCTCATTATAAGTAAAAACTGAGATCTCTCATAAAATCATCCAAGGCAAATTTTGAGAGAAAAATCGCTAAGGACTCAAAAGACAATCATAAGGCCTTTTTTAGCTATGTTAGAAACCTGGGAGGAAACTCCCAGATATGCTCAGAATTAGTTCAAAATGATGTAAAAATCACTGAACCTACAGACATTGCCAACATACTGGCTGACAGGTTCAGTGCAGATTTCTCCCCCCCCCCAAAGGAGAGATATCTATACCAGAGGATTGTAGCCCCCCAAACATCTCAAATGCTCAGGTGAGAACTGCTCTATCCAAGGCGAAAAACACAGCATCCATGGGACCAGATGGTGTCCCCGGTTGTGTGCTCCACGAACTCAATGAGGAATTAAACCCACAGTTAGGGCAGCTGTTTAATCTTAGCCTCACCTCAGGATATGTACCCAAGGAGTGGCGTACGGCAATGGTGGTCCCACTTCACAAAGGAGGTGCCTCCACCAACCCCGGAAACTACCGTCCCATCAGCTTGACAAGCCTGGTCTGCAGAGCTATGGAGAGGATCATAATGGAACTCATAAATAAAGACATAGGGGACTTGCAGACTTTGGATCCAACCCAGTTTGGCTTTGTCAAGGGCAGATCATGCCTTTTAAACTTGGTTGACTTTTTTGAAACAGTCACCAAGGCCATTGACGAGGGCAAGGCAGTCCACACAGCCTACCTTGACCTGGCAAAGGCTTTCGACACAATACCCCACTCGGGTATCATTGAAAAACTCACCAGCTTAAATGTAAACCCATACGTCACAAGATGGGTTGCAAACTGGCTAAGTGACAGAACCCACAGGGTCAGAGTTGCTGGCGCCATGTCAGACTCCAAGCCTGTCACAAGTGGTGTCCCACAGGGCTCAGTCCTGGGCCCACTTTTGTTCGGCATCTACTTTTCAGAAGTACAAGCAAACACAGGAGGATTATGGCTGACAAAGTTTGCAGATGACTGCAAACTGGGCACCATAGTTGAAAACCCATCTGACACAGACATCCTTCAGAAGGGTCTCATAGAAATGGATAACTGGTGCCAGAGCCATGGCCTAAAGTTAAACGCTAAAAAATGCATAGTCATACCCTTCGGGAAAAACAAGGTTACCCCTAGTTACCATATAGGTGGCAATCCTCTAAGCACAGAAGAGGTTATCAGGGATCTGGGGACCCAGGTTGACAGTAACCTTTCGTTTGACACTCACGTTGCCAAAGTAGTTAGGAAGACCTTCTACATTGCCCACCTGATCATGAAGGGATTCACATCTAGATCAAGGGAGGTCATCGTTCGCCTGTACTCATCACTCATCAGACCAATGATTGAGTACAATGCCCCATTCGGAATGTATCTGACCTGACACCTGCAGCAATTGGAAAGGCCCCAAAAATTCCTCACCAAAAGGATAAAGGGTCTCAAAAATATGTCTTATGCTGCCCGACTGAAGGAACTCCAGCTCTATTCAGTCACTTACCATCTGCTCAGAGGTGACCTGTGCCTGACATACAAGGCCATGTCCAACCCGGAATTAATGAACATGCTTCACCTCAAAACCTCTAAATCCATCAGAACTACAAGGGCAAGAGACTTAAACCTCAACACGGCTATTAATAGGACGTGCTGGAGGGACAGATTCATCACCCAGAGACTCTCTATGCTGTGGAACAACATCCCGGTACATGTGAGGCAGAGCACCTCGCTGGCTTTGTTCAAGAGAAATCTTGACCAATGGATGGGAGATCGCAGGTATACCCCAGGGATAACCTCAGTGTCACTGCTTGACAGAGGCACAGCAAAATAATGGGCATATTATCCTTCAAACTAAAGGGGTGGCGGAAGCCACAAAACTCTGGGCTAGGCTTATAAATGCCCTAGGGCAGATAGCCTAGTATGAACCTATGAACCTATGAACATAGGCCTGGTGCAGTTCCTGCTATTAGGACAGTGGTCTGCAGCAAGCTATATAGTAGTAGGCAGTTTTAGCCATTGGTATTTGACCATGGCTAATCCATGTTGCTTCTTGTTGTGGTACCAACATGGGGGTGTGGTTATCCATGACATTTATTGCTAGTCACCCTTGTTTTGTAGCTTGTTCCATGTTTTTGCAGATGTACATCACTGTATGAGGTGTGACCTGGTAGTGTTAGGGTGCTGATGTGGGCTTTGACCCAGTTTTCTATTACAGCACTGATATCTACATTCTCTATACTGTGTGCATTTACACTGCATGCATCTTGCTGTTTATACTTCTGGCATTGGGTAGCATTACATCTAGGTTCCTATCCCTTGTGGTACCTATGAAGGTGGGTTTGTGTTTTTGTGGTTTATGATTGGTGAGGGTGGATGTTAGTCAGGGTCCTCAGGTGTGCATATGGTACATGGTGTTACATTACTTAACACATGGCATTCATGCCTCAGGTGGTGCTGCAGGGCTGCCTCTGTTGGATGCACATACTACACTCCCTGTACATGTTTGGAAGCAGGTTGTGTCAT
Source organism: Protopterus annectens (assembly GCF_019279795.1). Lineage (NCBI taxonomy): Eukaryota > Metazoa > Chordata > Ceratodontiformes > Protopteridae > Protopterus > Protopterus annectens. Next base: position 1,241,719,247 of record NC_056731.1, on the reverse strand, counting down.
GTTAGGCATCCCTGTTACTATATGAGTGAGTCGGAGGGGTATCAGTCCCAGTGTTCCTACTGAGCCAGTGTATGTGCTATCGTTGCCTCTTTGCCAAGGCCAGGGCATACTGGGCACGCCTCCTTCTGCCTACTGGGGCAAGGTCAGGTTGTTCCTCCTCCGAGTCACCCTCTGCCTGTGGTGGCCTTGGCAATGGTGGGGGTATGTTTGGCCCAGCCCTATGCTGGTCCTGCTGCAGCTGTTTCCGCAGGATCATATTATGTAGCATAGCACATATCATGATCATTTGGGTACATGTAGTTGGTGTGTACTGCAAGGCTCCACCAGATGTGTCCAGACACCGGAACCGTGACTTGAGCAGCCCAAACACACGCTCTATGACATTACGTGTTTGTGCGTGTGCCTCATTATGGCGTTCCTGTTCGGGTGTGTGTGCATTTCTGATGGGTGTCATCAGCCATGGCTCAAGTGCATAACCTGCATCCCCCACTAGGTGTCCGTGTGGGAAGTCCCCACTGGCAAATGATTGGTACAGCTGCGTCAGATGCCAGATGTGGGAATCGTGGTAGCTCCCAGGGCAGCCAGCACACACATTCATTATTATGCCCTGGGCATCACACATGACCTGGCAGTTGATGGAGGGGAATCCCTTGCGGTTAATATAGGCTCTACTGCGCTCACCGGCTGGTGCTTTGATGCGTATGTGCGTGCAGTCTATTGCACCCAGTACCTCAGGGTATCCCGCTATTTGCTGGAAGAGACGCATATTGCTGGCCAATACCTCACGGGCATTGGGGAAATATACATGATCACCGACATGTGCTGACATGGCATCCAGGAACTGGTGCAGTACCCTGGAGGCTGATGCCTGTGATATCCCCATCATATCACCAGTTGGTCTCTGGAAGGTACCTGTTGCTAGTATTCTTAGGCCAACACATACCTTGGTTTCCACTGGGATGGGTTCCCCTCTGTTGGTTCTGTGTGTGAGGCGTGGCCTGCACAGCTCAACAATTTGCTGCAGAAGGTCTCTGTCCACTCTGTAGCGCTCTACTATCTCCAGCTCATGTAACCCATGGTAGGTGACCCTGGGCCTGTATACTCTCCTCCTTCTCCTCACTCTGGGTTGTCTGTCAGCATCTGCATTGTCACCACCCTCAGCAATTCGCCTATGCCTGATTATAACAGCTATGGCAGCCCCTAGCATTTCTGCTCTGAGTTCAGCTTTTTTCAGTTTTCAATTCTGATAGCTTACTCCTTTCTTGCAGTATCTCTTGTGAGAAACAGCCTGCACTGCTGTTTGCAGTGTTTTAAGTGCTGGGTTGGGCTTCTAGTCTGCCTGTGTAATTGCCTGCTTCCAATTGTTTCCACCAATTAACTCCAGCAGTATCCTCTGGCAGCTTCCCTGTAATCTGGTTGTTTCCTTTTTCCTCTCTGTTTCCTCAAGGGGAGCAATGTGCACACCAGCATAAGCACGCTCACAGTGACTTAAATGCACACACACATCCTTACACGGTTTGAACTGGGCTGATTCATGGTAAAACGCGTGCACACAGCCTTCTACATCAGGCAACAGGCTTCCCAATGTTTACATTGCCTTACACATGTGCACGCTCGCGCAAACCGTTGTAAACGGTTTGCAACACGCTCCCACATGTTGAACCTGCCTTACACATGCACGTATATCAAGAAAGTTTGAGTGTAGGGATAGTGTGCACCCTCTATTTCTTGACTTTCCTAGTGTTCTGTTGGGACACACCTCTCTCCCTGATGTCTGTCTGTCATCTGTCACGTTACACTGCCCTCCAATGTGATACATTTATTTCTATCATTCCCCCCTGTGATGTCACCTACCTCTTACTCTATTCCTCCCCCTTCTATAACTCTTACACTACTCAGAAAGTGCTCATTACCTATGTGGCAGTGTGATTCAGTATTGTAACCCTCATTTACATAGGATTGCCTAGTAATGCTTAGTTACATCTCTTAGACTGAGCTTCCCCCCCTTGGCAACCACTACACGGTGGCCATATTGTTTTTGGTCTGCTAGTCCCTGCATTGTCATTCCATGTAATACATAAAACCCACAATTGTGGGCTTATAAGCTTCGGTTTTCACTTTTAGGCAGCGCACCCCGTTTGCGCGGGTGTGCGCTGCAGTTAAACATCAAAATCCCACGAAAAAAAAAAGTTATTTTAAATAATTTTGCAACACTTTTTAATGCCAATGGCCACATATTTGGCCATTGGCATGCTAGATAACACATATGCACCCTTTATTTGGAGCTGACATAGCTCCGTTGTCAATTTTGCAGAAATGTACTCAGTTGTCAGCTGAGTACATTTCTGCAGCTAAAACGTCCATTACACGGACTGCTTTGGGCTTCCTGGATCGCTCAAATACCTCATTTGCATATCTTTCAGCTGCAAATGAGGTATTGAGCATTTCCACGCCCAGTCCGTGTAAGAGACGTTTTAGCTGTCTCTTACACGGAGGTTTGGGCTGTTCCTGGATCGGGAGGCTTACACGGAGGCTTACACTACTCTTAAACTCCGTGTAAGCCTTCGTGAATCCTGCCCAGTAACTATTACATTTGTAATATTTTGTAAACAACTTACAATATCTCAGCAACCACTCAAGTTGCACACATACCGTCAGCTGCATTTTATTCATCTAGCTGAGAGCCTTCATATGAGACTAAGGAGTTCTGTCTGTGTTACTTGGTCTTTGAGATATTTAGAAAAATGTGAAAATTATATCTATATAAATTAATATCATAAAAACAATAGTTAATATCTATTTACCTGTATTAGACGGAGGTCAAATATTAAGGCCGCGGTGGTGCAGCAGTTAGCATAGTCACCTCACAGCAAGAGGTTCTCCCATTCAATTCTCGGCTGGAGTGCCTTCTGTGTGGAGTCTGCATGTCCTCCCCGTGGTCGAGTGACATCTAAAGACGTGCAGGTAGGTGCATGCGTGAATGGGTGTGCCTTCTTTGAAGGCTGGGTGTCGGACTGGCAACTCGGCACCATAAAAATCCATTGCCAATCATTAGTGGACCGGAGTTCCGCTGTGGCAACCCCTAACCAGGAAAAGCCGAAAGAAAGAGAGACGGAGGTCAAATATTAATGCAGTTGAGTTTGCTGTGGTGTAAGCTTCAAGATGAAATCTTATAAAATCTTGTATAGCATGGTTTTGGAATTACTGATGCAAATATGAACTAGCAATATTTGACACGTACAGGCATCAGTAGGGGTTAACTGGAGATGCACCTGGAGGTGGCACTCTGATGTAGTGAGTTTTTTAATATTAGACCTATCAAGAAGCCTGTTTTGCCCTGGGATCTTAATTTTGTTTTGGAGAAATTGACTCAGGCTCCTTTTGAGCCTGCTGTTTCAGCTTCCTTGCATTATTGTTCTTAATAGGCTGTTCTGTTGTTAGCTCTTACTTCTGCCAGGGGGGTGTCTGAGTTGCAGGCCCTTATGGCCTGTCCTCCTTTTTTGATTTTCATGAGGACAGGGTGGCCTTATGCACTAATCCTGCATTTATGCCTAAGGTGGTTAATAAGCTTTCCTTTAATTAGTCCGGGTTGTCCTCATTTTTTGATTTTCATGAGGACAGGGTGTCCTTATGCACTAATCCCTTGTTTATGCCGAAGGTGGTTAATAAGCTTTCCTTTAATTAGTCTATTAATCTGCCTACTTTTTTCCCCCTCTCCACAGTCTGGTGAGACAGTGCTGCATACTTTGGATGGACATAGGTAACTCAGAATTATACTGGATCGGACTAAGGCTGTTTGAAAATCTGATCAGTTGTTTGTTTTTTTTTCATCCTAGATCTTTGGGTCTAGCTGTATCTAAGCAAGCTATTTTTTATTGGACTTCTAAGGCTATTTCCTTTTGCTACACTTTTCATGGCAAGAGCCTTCCCTCTTCAGTCAAGGCTCATTCTACTAGACCAGTGCCTTCTTCTGGTGCTTTTTTCAAAGGCTTAAATATTCTTGAAGCAGCTACCTGGTCTTCTGTGCATACCTTTACTAAGCACTACAAATTGGATGTTATCTCTAGAGCTAGGGCCAGTTTTGCTAGTGCCATTCTCCATGGCTTCTTAGGGGATTCTTCTTCATCTTCTCCTTCCCCCACCCAGGTTTCCTCTTGAGTTCTGGTACACAACAGAATGGTAAGAATACTGCAGCAGTGAATGTATGGACATAGTACAGTTGTGTAAAATCTTATTGCCTCTTTGCTTCTTTGAAATGGTGTTCCTACTAGGGCAATCAGTTCTGTTTATGGTAAGCCTGAACATCACCTTTATGCAGTATGTTATGCAGGGAGCGTTTGACTGATGTTCAGGCTTAACTTTAAATGCAACAAGAATTCTTTCCCACAGCAGGGAATCCCGAATGTTAAGAATACTGCAGCAGTGAAGGCAAGGACATCTACCGTTATGGTAAGATTTTACACAACTATACCTTCACTCAGATGAGCCTGAGCCATGGTTGAAAAGAGTCAACAGATCAGCCCACTTACCCAGTTATCAAATTGAAAACTAAATACAATTTAAAATGAGTAATATTATTTAAGATGTATTTTCAGCGGGTGTATTCCAGTATAACCATATAGCAGACGCTTTAAATTAGTTCATTAAGCTGAAGAAGCTTTGTTTCTGGTGAAAGTCTAAGCAGAGTAAATTAAAGTTCATTCATTGATGGCAGCCAAGTGAGACAGTTATTATTCTGGATTTGATGACATCAGAGTACTGACTTTAAACCCAGTGGATTGCTGTAGCTGGCATGTTGGAGCAGGATGGAAATGAGCAACCAAAAAGATATTACATGTAGCATGAATTTGCGGTGAATGTAGAAACAGTCAGCTGAGCAGGGTGAGTGGGCCACTAGAATTCTAATGTATAGTCATCGTAGACTGGACGTGCAAAATGAATGGAGGCACATTAATACAAATTGTAAGTTATACAATCATGCAGAAAATGATGATAAGGAGTCAAGCTACAAATAAGGGGACTAAGTTTCATGGTTTTCATCTATTATTATAACTTAGAATGTTTGAACCAGATGATGTAGTTCATTTGTTTCACAAGAGACACCAACAATAAGCATTTTAAGTGCTAAAAATACAAAAACAGTTTTTCAAAATGAAGGAAGGTATTATTAAGTTAGTTGTGGCATCTGAAAAAAAGATGAGATCTTATTAGTTACTGAGCAGAAAACCACAACTAATTAAAACCTTGCTTCCCGTGGATGGGGAGTCTGTTCCATAAAACTGGTAGTCTCTGGGATGCATACCTGTCTCTCCAGCAGGTCCTATTTATATCACAAGCAAGGTTTGAGTCTTTAAAATGGATATTTCTGGTGTTGTTTGATTTGCAGATATGCAGGAGGTCCATCAGACTGGGATCCAAAGATGCCTTGTATTCCAGGCATAGATCTCACCTCAACAGCCTGTAGGAGACAGAATACAGGGATTGGGCTTTGAGGCAGTCTGCAAAGGACATGTTATTTACACTCTGTATTATTTTAGTGATGAACCTCTGTGGACATTCCAGTTGTTGGATGTGCCTGGTTAGGTACATACCAAACAGGGCATTATATTCAATGATGGGTCTGATGAGTGGCACATACAGTGGAACAATAACTTCCTTGGACTTAGATGCCATATCTTTGTTTAGAGGTTTATTTCCTCACTACCACAGACATGTGATGATTACAGTCTAAATTATGACCCCAAGTTCCTGACTACTTGGTCATCTCCTAGGGGTATGTTGTCAAAATGATAGTTACAAGGGGTGGATGACTTCACAAAGGATTCTGTTGTGCATTTCTTTGCATTTAGTTTTAGTCCATGGTTCTGTCACTAGTTGTTTGTCTGTGTCAGCCCTTCTTGGAGAACATTAGTGTTGATGGGAGATTCTATGACTGCTCCTGATTTGCAATCATCTGCAAATTCAGTCAGCCAGTTGGTTACTCGGGATAGCTTTGTTGACCAAAAGCTGAATGTAAAACCAATCAAGCTTCCAAATTTGAACTGAGAATTGCTGCACTCGATGCAGGTTCACTGAGAGGACACAGCTTGGAAGTAGATGACATAATGGTAAGGAGGAGGCTGGACAGCCACTGTATCCAGGTGACAAGATGGAAGGGCAGTGCAGTAAAGCCACTTGGTATGGGATCCAGAGTCTACAAGTCAAGGGGAAGATAGACTAGAAATGGTGTGGGAATTGTGCTGAGGGAGAGGCTCCAGAAGACAGTGAGGGATGTCTTCAGAATTATTGACACACTCATGACAATAAGTCTGCAGAGGAAGAATGGAGCACTAAATATAATCTCAGCCTATGCCTGACAGCATGGTTGTGATAGTGAGGAAAAGAATGTATTCAGGCAGCAAGTGCAGGATCAGCTAGATAAAGCAGGACAACAGGAGTCGATGTTGATAATAGGGGACCTGAATTCACACATCGAGACAGACAATACAGGATATGAATGAGATATGAGGACTGCCTGGGTCCATATAAGTTGGACAACATGAATAAAGAAGAGAGGCCATTCTAGACTTCTGTCTTGCAAATATCTTAATGGTGTCCAACAAATGGTTCAGTAAGAGACAGTCAGAAGATCATATATAACAACATGCATATCAAGTAGACTTCATCTAGCAAGGAAAGGTGCACTGGGGTATCCCCAGTGAGACATTTGGTTTACAGAGTAAACCAATGATTGCTATACTCAGCTATAAGTCATTGTCAGAGAAGCTCTAAGGACAACAGGGACTAAGATAAAGACCTAGATGTTTGCTAGAGAGAAAGCACAAAAGTTCAAAGAAATACTCAGGTCTCCAGAATCTCAGGAAGAAAGGAAATAGGTGGAGGTGAAGAAGAATGGCAATGCTTCAGAACAGCATGTGTGAGGACTATAGAACCGATATGTGACCAAACCAGGTATGGAAATAAGATACACAAGGAAAGCTGGTAGTGGGATACAAAAGCCAGGAAGGTATCAAAAGAAAGAAGGAGTGCAGTAAAAAGTGGAAGGAATATTGGTTGGGTAACACAAAGAGAGAAATTGCAGTTGCAATAGCAAAGAACAAGACATCAGAGGCACTCTACCAGCTTCTGGAATAGACTCAGCAGATGACAGAAAGAAACTCTGTCAGATTGCAAGGCAAATACATAAATATAAAGAAGGTAGTCATCAGACACCCCTTATAAGGGATACCAGCAACAACCTGTTCACCAGTCCAAAGGACATCAAAGACAGATGGAAGGAGTATGTCCAGCAGCTTCTGAATGAAGAAAACCCCACAGAAGCTGCACCACCCCAGACATAGTCTAAGAAGAAAAGGGAAGAGTAGCCCTCCCTAGAAGACATAAGAACAGCACTTAGCGAAATGAAGTCATGGAAAGCAGCAGTTTCAGACAAGGTCACTGCAGATGTGATCAAGATATTGGGTGATGCAGAGGACAGTTGGCTCCACAGGGCACTCATAGCAATATGAAAAGAATGGCATATCCCAGATGACTGCACAATATGGATTCTAGTACCAGTGTACAAGAACAAAGGGGATATTCACAACCATGGGCAGAATGGAGGTATCAAACTCCTATCACATTGCATGCAATTTTTGGAGAGAGTGATTTACGAACAGAGTAGTAGAAAGTAAACTTGAAGATGGGCATTTCAGATCAGAATCCAGCACAACTAACCCAATATTTGTTGTGGGACAAATAGCTGAGAATAATCTAGAAATGAGGAAAGAATGCAACTACGCATTCCTAGACTGGGATTAAGCATATGACAAAGTCCCAAGAAAGCTGATTTGGGGAGTCCTGCAAAGGTTCAAAGACCAGAAGCATTAGTAGAATTAGTGCTGACTAAGTACTAGGACCCAATGAATAAACAGTGGGGGTTCCTTGTAGGAGTGAGTGTTAACCAGGGTTCAGTTTGAGCCACTGTTGTTTATATTGGTAATGGACTATGTCCACAAACAGGTCAGATGGGACAGATCAACAAAGCTGCTCTATGCAGATGATGTGGCATTGTAGGCAGACTCTGAACGAAAATATCAGCAAATGATAGGGGAATGGAATTCAAAACTGTAGTCACATAGGATGAGCAGACAAGACAGTTGTCATGGTAGCAAAATGGGGGAAGCAGAAGAAGCCGATGATTGCAATAGGAGAGAAAGTAGTGGAAGAGATATTAACAGCTTCACATATCTCAGAGGGGTGGTTGAAGAAAAGGGAAGTCTGAATGAAGGGGTCAATGCTAGAATCAGGTAGGGCTACAGCCAACTGGCACAGAGTGTCAAGGGTAGTCTATAACAGAAGAATGCCACAAAAGCTAAAACGTAAGGTATACAAAAGAGTGGTGTGACCAGTGCTACTGTATGATACAGAAACATGGGCAGTAAAGGCAGAGCAGTTAAAGACGCTAGAGGTGATGGAGATAAAGTGCCTGAGATGGGTGGTAGTATGTACACTGTGGACAGATGAAGAAATAAGGACATCAGAACAGAAGACCATGTCGCTCCTAGTGCAGAGAAGATCAAAGAGAATGATTCCAGTGGCTTGGAGATGTGCAGAAAAGCAGAGGGTTTGGCATAATGGTTAAGAAGTTTACCTCACAGTCGCAAGGTACCAGGTTTGATTCTCACCTTTGAGGGAAAAATTGGTTAGGCTTAAAATGGCCCATAATGGCAGCTAGCCTAGTACTTACTTATGAACTTATGGTGAATATGATTGGGACAGAGAGGAAGAAGGCAAAACAAAATGAGGGCATCCAGCAAAATGACAGATGGTTTGTGTGAGAGAAGACCTGCGACAATCAGGCATGATTGTCAAAGAAGGTAGGAAGGTCTCCTTGAATTAAGAGACAGTTGATGTGACACCCCAATACCATGTAGCAAATAGGTAAAAAGGAGGTTGACAGTAATGACAAAAGGTTTTTTTTTGATGGTGGGAAATTGAACCTATAGTCATCCTAACAATTTTAGTGCACACAGACTTAACATGATGATCTACTTGTCCACCTATTTAAAAGCAGTCAGGCAGAAGTGAACTTCTAACATTACACAGTCATACTACTGCCCTTGATCTATGACAGTACAGACAGATGTGTCACTGTTATCTGGAAGTTGCATGGAATTATTTAGAATGGCTATAACTGTTACAATGCCAGAAGAGACATTTTTCATGACAGCGTGTATACTCACCCCAATGCGGTCTTAGGTGCTTAGTCAGTTCCTGTGCATCTTCCTATATCTTTTGATCTCTGCAGGGACTAGAGACTTAATCAGGATATAGTGAGAACTTGGATGGTGGCATGCAGTGTCGGGTCATTTGTTTAGATAAAGGATGGTGTACTTACAGTATGGAGATGGTGACGGCTTCCTAACTTCAGCCTCCCATTGGATTTGGAGGTCAGGCTTGTGTTAACTTAAGACACTGTCATGGTGACAGCAATGATCCCCCTCATGTGTGGGATGGCAGTAGCATGAGTGATAGATTTGGGCAAGCTATTCCAGGCATCAGACTTATACTGTGGCCCAGTATAGCCCTCTTGCAGGAGCCTCCAACTATAATGCTTATGGATTTGTCCATAAAAATACTGGACTCCTCACACCACCTCTGTGTTCTAAAAGTAGCACTACTCTGACCTTCTCACCAATAATTGTCTCACCTTCAAAGATCTGAGAAAAAAATAGCAGAGAATTGCCACCCAAAACAGTTCTCATATATCTCAGCCTCCTTATAACATCAGGCACTGACAGGCAACTCATTTGTGCGATGCATGTCAAACTCAGAAATATTGGCCCTGCATTATTATGATTGCAATGTCACTTTAAGTTGTGAATCATGGCAGCCCTCCAGCCCTCTGACTGCTGCTGAGAATGCATGTTCATTAGCGGCTCCATCTTTAGATAGTCAATTATAGTATGACAGTTCTCTCCACCGTAGCATAATTGACTTCCCACATGTCCATTGAGCTATCTGCAGGTACTGTACTTGGGCATGTGCATGGCATTGTGTAGTAATCTTCATGTCTATCCCATTTGCTCATCATGTAAACTGAGTGATTCAATAATACGATGAGTACTAATTCACATAATCCTCACACCCAGAGAGCAGTTTTTACACAATATAAGCACAAGAAGAAGCCTTGTTTTTCATTGCACTATGAGAATGTAGTAATGGTAGAACACTATGGTAGAAATTATGGTAGAAAACTTGGCTACCCTGAACTGGAATCCTGTTGCTGACACTTTTGTTTCTGAATGAGATTTCTACTTATATAAAGTTAGTGCTACTTTTTAAGCTTTGACTTATTTGTCCAAGGCTATCTTTTCATTTGCTCAATAATGTAATGCCTAGAAGGAATGTCATACTTCTATATGTATTGGCCAAAACTGTCTTAATTGGTATATTGCAAGTGCAATAAATGAAGTAACCTGAAGGATTTTTAAAGTAGGTTAGATCTGTGCGATACTAATGTAGTACTTTGTTCTTTACACAAATGTCATTCACCACAGCCTTTGTAACACTGATATGGTAATAGTCATGTGCTTGTTAAGTTGCACTTCTATCTTGTTTTGGGAGAGATATGTGCTCAGGACACATAATATGCCTATATTAACTTAAAGATTGTTAGTTGATCTAGACATATACCTGTCAGGCACAACTACAGCACAGTGGATGGCCTATTAGGATATTACTAGTGTAGGGATTCATGAGGCCCATGTAGGACATGGCTGTTAATGCCACTGTTTTCCATACTAACACAACTATGCTTAAAAAGCAGACCCAGAAGAAGGGTACTACATCTGGTGCACTTTCCCATCCACCGACAAGTTCATGTTTAAAGAGGTAGAAAATGTTGTGGTACTAGAAGCCCTCTGTCTCCATAGTAAATGTCTCTTTGCAGTCTATTCTGCCAACCATCCCATCCATAGCCATGGCTGGCATGACATTGTTACTAATGTTAATGCTGTAGGCAATCAGGATTATACTTACAATATAGTCTGCCACAGGTGACCAATATGATCCATGCTGCCACTCACAGGATAGAGTCCATTGCACAAAAACGGACGGCAACAGGTGAAGCCATATACCAAACCATCTATTATGGAGATGGAGGAGTTCCCGAACTTACTTAAAGGTGGTACCACCTTCACAGAGTCAAAGTGCTGGATGTCAGAGCCCCAGAGAATTTCAACTGAAGATGCCCCAGGTATGTAGTCCTATATCATAGCATCAGCAGCAGATGCCCATTGTTATCTTCTTGGTCACATTAAAGCATGTAATACTTGTCTGACAAATGGCATACAGAGGCACATTTTGGATCTAAGTTCCATGGCCATCTACACAAGGTGTGGGGAGGGTTATTACTTGCTATCATATTTACATAGTTGTAAACAAATCAGTTACATGTGTAGTTGTGGTGCTGGATCCTACTTACACTGGATATTTTTTGTTTTGGTATAGCCACAGGTGGAGCTTTTCTATCTCCCTGTCTAATGTTGGAGGACCTGCAGCCTCTGATAATAGCATTAAAGGCTATCACATCAGAGTGTCTGTTGGACACATAGAGTGTGAACCCCTCATTCCCTACTCAGACAATAGACACAATGTCCCTGCCTGTGGCTATCCAGGAAACACAACCTTCTGAGAGTGGGCAGGTGATGGGCACACTGAGGATCAGAGAACTTCGGAGGCCCACAGTACAGAGATGTCTGCATTTGCCCCTAGCACTCATGAGCAAAGTGGTCCACGTAGGGGGTTGGTAATGGTGCTCACTGGAGGCATGGTTTCTGAGCTCCTCCTGAGGTTGTCATTGTGTAGTCAATGGCTATTCCACCAGAGCCATGGCAGAGATAGTGATATGGGTGGTCCAGGCTATACATGCTGACTTACGGGAGTACATGACCCATATATGTGATTTGTTGGCTAGATTCAATTACACATTGGACCATCCAGTGTCTTCACTGAGTCATCTTTAAGGGGTGAGATGCCATCCACATGGTTAGTCATCTGCTACATCCACAGATGTTAGCCAACATGGCCGTAGACAAGCAAGACCCTGCTCCTGCAGTGCTATTACTTCCACAGCAACACTGGTTGTGGAGGTGTCTACACCCAGGTGCGGGTGTCCCTGTGGTCATGGCTGTCATCATACAGGGACATCTTTCAGTAGATGTCAGTTATGATCAGGTAGCACACCAGCATCTAGCCCAGGTCATGGTACTTCCAGTGCAACTCCTGGCAGAGTCAGCTCTTAGGGGTGGGAGCATGTATGGGAAGCTGAAACCTCTGTCATGCGTGCCCTAGACTTGTCCAGCAGGCCAAGCTGCAGTGCTGCACCATGTGCTGAGGCTGTGCACCTGCAGACACATATACCACCTCAGCCCTTAGCAAATCTTATACTTTCACTGATCCTGGTCCTTCTACTCATTAACACCCCCAGTCTAGTTCTCACATTACCCATAAACGTGCCTCTTTTTTCTGCTGCACTCAGCATTCACCCTTCCTTGGGAAAGACATGAAACTCCTGTTCTTCCTTCCTTCCCCATCTGCACAAATGATAACTGTGTCTTGCCCTTTGTACATTGCTAGTTGGGTTACCTATGTCTAATGCACAGTATGGCCAGCCTATTGTAAGCACAGTCTGGAAACTGCTTCATTACTAGTGCCATGGCATGGTCATCTCTCCTGCTGCTGGCACCTCATCTTGTTCCTGGTCTGTGTCAGCTACCATTGCCTGTGATAATGGTAACTGCTAGTCTTGCAGGACAGTTAACAAAGCACACACTGTCAGTATTTTGGTACAAGTGGCAGGGTCATACTGCAGGGTGCCATCAGATGTATTCACACAGAGAAAGTGTATCCTCATCAGCCCAAGCACCTGCTCTATAACATTTCTGGCTTGCAATAGTGCAGGGTTGTACCTCTGTTCAGTTTGATTGTGTGGATTTCTGATGGGTGTCATGAGCCATGATTCCAGGTCATATCCAGCATCACTAAGAAGATGTCCCTGTGGGAAGTTGTACTTCTCAAGCCATTGGTACAGGTTACATGTGTACCATATGTGAGAGTAGTGAAAACTGCGTGGGTGGTCAGCACACACTTTGTGGATAATACCCTGCACATTCCAGACCACCTGGCAGTTGATGGGGTGATACCCTTTGCAGTTCACATACCTCCTTCCCAGTTCTCCAGGTGAGGCCTTTATTTCAATGTCGTTACGATCTATGGTCTCCAGTACCTCAAGGAAATGGCTTATGTCATAGAACTACTGCATGGTGTTGGCTCTGTCCTCTGGGGTATGTTCATACGTAGGTACTAAGCTATTGGGCCTATACAAGCCTAGCCATAACAATTCCCTAGCTATTGCTTCCCACAAATATTTACTTTCCTGGACCCCTATCAAGCAGGGCTACGGATGTGATCCCCGGGGTGAATTTCCTATCTCACATCGAATCATCAAGGTTCCTCTTGAAGAGGGCCATTGAGGCGCTCTGCTTGACATGCAGCCTATTCCAGAGTTTGGGGAGTCTCTGCGTCAGGAACCTCTCCCTCCAGCATGTTCTATTCATCGTGATGACAAGGTTAAGATCCCTGGAGCATGTGTCTCAGAGGGATTGGGATTTCTTTAAGTGTAGCATGTCCAGCATCTCTGGGTTTGACATGGCCTTGTATGCTCGGCAGAGATTGCCTCTGAGTAGGAGATATGCGACAGAGTATAACTGGAGTTTCTTTAGATGGTCAGTATAAGGCCTGTGATTCTTTTTGTGAGGTATTTCTGTGGCCTTTCTAGTTGTTGCAGATATCTTGTGAGGTACATACCAAATGCGGCATTGTATTCTATAATGGGACTAAGGAGAGATGAGTACGGATGGACAATTACCTCCTTTTTGTCTGGATGAAAAGCCCTTAGTGCTTGGTGTGTAACGTAGAAGGATTTTCTAACTGTTGTGGCTATGTGGTTATCAAAGATGAGACCACTGTCCACCTGTGTCCCTAGGTCTCTTATTATACTTTCAGTGTTTAGTGTACTGCCACCTATGTGGTAGTTCACAGGTACATGTTTTTTTCCAAAGGGGACAACTATACATTTTTTGGCATTTAGCTTGAGCCCATGGCTCTGGCACCAGGCATCTGTTTCGGTAAGGTCCTTTTGTAATACATCCACATCATTTGGGGATTCAGCAATGGCTCCCAGCTTGCAGTCATCTGCAAACTTTGTAAGCCAGAGTCCCTTAGTGTTGGCATGTACATCAAAGAAGTAGATGCCAAACAAGAGTGGTCCCAGGACAGAACCCTGTGGTACACTACTTGTCACTTCTCTGGAGCTGGATTTGGAGTCAGCTACTTTTACAGTGCGTGTTCTGTCAATAAGCCAGTTTGCAACCCATTGAGTGATGTAGGAATAAATGCCCAGCTTAGTATGTTTATCTATGATTCCAGAGTGGGGGATAATGTCAAAACCCTTGGTGAGGTCCAAGTAGGCTGTGTAAACTGCCTTACCCTCGTCCATGGCTCTGGAGACTGATTCGAAGAAGTCGATCAAGTTCAGGAGGCAAGATCGACCCTTCATGAACCCAAACTGGGTGTGGTCCAGTGTTTGAAGGTTTTCAATGTCTTTGTTTATAAGTTCCATGATAATACATCCCATGGCCTTGCAGATCAGGCTCGTCAGAGTGATGGGACAGTCGTTCCCAAAGTGGATCATCCCTTGTGGAGTGGGATGACTGTAGCTGTGCGCCACTCTGTGGGCACGAAGCCTGAGGTGAGGCTATGATTAAACATGACACATAGGTGAGGTGCCAGTTCATTTTGTAGTTCATGCAGTACACAGCCCGGGATGTCGTCTGGTCCCATGGATGCTGTATTCTTGGCTTTGGAGATTATGGTTTTTACCTGAGTGGCCGTGATTACCGGAATTTGGAATTCTTTCAGATCTGAGATGGGCCCTTTGGGGGGTGAGTGAGGGGTGAAGATGGCACTGAATCTATCTGCCAAGATATTGGCAATATCCTTGGGATCAGTATATCTAGTGCCATTCTGCTGTAGCTTAGAGCAGATCTGAGTATTGCGATTTAGATTCTTGACATAGCTATAGAATGCCTTGTGGTTGCCTTTGGAATCTTTGGCAATTTTGTTTTCGTAACTAGCTTTGGAAGATTTTATGAGGGATCTCAGCTTTCTATTGAGGCTGGTGAGGGAGTTTTTTGAATCTTGGGTTCTTCCTCTTTTCTGCAACAGTTTCTTCCTTCTGTTGTACAGCCTGTTTATGGCAGGGGACTACCAGATTGGCTTCCTTTTTTTAGAGGACAGCATCTTGGTTCTATTTGGGATGGCTCGGTCCATGCATGAGTGAATATGCTCGTACAGCACCTTAGTGTAGGATTCAGCAGTTGAACTTCCAGTTCCCATCTGCATGGGTGTTAAGAAGTTTATTACTTCTGACTTGAGAAGCATGAAGTTGGCTTTGGAAAAGTTTTTAACAGAGGTTTCCTTAAAGGGGGGTGGGGTTGGGATGTGGATGTCAAGAGTGATTAGCTAATGGTCTGATCTGACCAACGAGGAGGTGACCACTGATGTGGAGCACTGATCTCCCATGCTGGTAATGACCAGGTATAGAATATTGATACCCCTGGTGGGACTATGAATTAGTCGCTCTAGGAAGTTAAAATTTATGACTTCCAAGAACCGTTGAGCAAAGATGTTGGTACAGGAGTGGTTTTCCCAGTTAATGACAGGGTAGTTGAAATCACCCAGTATTAGGGTGTTTGGTTGTATCTTAATATTTTCCAGTATGTTTAGAAAGGTGTAATGAGAATCTTGGGGCATGGTGGGGGATCTGTAGCAAGCTACAATTTGTATTGCAGTCTTACCTAGTGTTAGTTGCACCTGGAGAATTTCAGATGCATTGTGTTGGGCAACTGGCCTAGAGGTGTGAATATCCTTGGTGAATATGGACACTCCTCCACCTTTAGTGTTTCGGTCCTGGTTTTGTGGCCGAAAAGTGTGGTATGAGTTGTAGCCTGGTATTGCAGGGGTGCTCTCTGGAGCTTTGAACCAGGTCTCAGTTACTGCACAGATATCACTGTTCTCCATTTTTAGGAGAGCCTCAAGAGAGTGCATCTTGAGGTTTAGACTTCTAGCATTGAGTAGCATTTCAGGTTTTGCTGGTTTGTACCCATTACAGTGGTAGTTTTGTCCTCTGAACCTTGGCTAAAAAAGACACTATAGGGGTGGCAAGAGCCTTAGCCAGCAACCTGAATCCTAGGGGTGACAGGTGCAAACCATCTATTGCAAAGCATCGTGGTTTGTTGATCATGTCGACCCAGGCAGACAGATACTGGATCCCCTTTGAATGACACCAAAAGCTTAGCCAATTATTGAAGTCAATCATTTTGTCCTTATACTGTGGTATAATTCTGGGCGATGGTAGGATGCTACTCAGGGCTAGGGTCATACCTGCCTTGGCTACATGATCTGAGAGCTCTTCCATGTCTCTTTTCATGTAGTCCAGGGAGGTATGTCTCAAGTCATTCACTCCAACATGGACAATGACAGAGTCATATTTGCACCTGTTGTGGAGTGACTTGAGTGCATGCATTATGTGGCGGATCCTGGCACCCGACAGGTAACTAACTAAATTTTCTCCTTATTCAGCCTGGTGAGTGGGACATCAGTGTGCCTGACTATAGCATCACCTATGACTAAAGTGTTGGGTACATTGTCTTGCCTTAGGGACTGTTGTTAGGTGGCACACTGGTGTTGTGAGTTATGTGACACCTTGGTTGTGTTTGGGGGTGGTGTTTGTTTGCGTTTCAGCTTTAGAGGTCCTTGTTGCTTGGGCAGGTTAATGTTAAGAACCTCTGCATATGTGGGTTTTGTGTTGCTATGTGTGGGTTTTGGTGGTGTGGGTTTTGAAGGACTGTGTGTTGTTTGAGGTGTTGTGTGGGTGTTAACCTTCTCCTCTTGACTGTCTTGCACAATCTTGGCTGGAGAGAGCTTTGCTTCCAGTTTGGCTATGTAAGTGCATCTCTCACAGGTTGTAGTGTTTGGTGGTAGGAGGAGACGGTTGTCTGTGTACATGAGGCAATTGCTGCATTGCCCCAGTATGCCCAGATTCACTAGGTGGACAAGAGAAATCACCGGAAGCTGACCCTTGGACATGCCTGGTTAGGTGCTTTCTTTGTGTAGTACAAGAGCTGTTTTCCCTTACACCTTTTGGCAAGGTACTTGCAATTGTAGGCTGTCCAGTGCCCACAACTATTTTCTCCTTATTACCAAGTTGAGGTGAGTGCTTGTAACAAATTAAGGCTTCCTAGTGCTTTTTAGCAAGGTTTAGAGCAAGTGCTAGTCACAGATATACAGATTTTGATGCTACTGCTGATAAACTAGCTAGTTCTAAGGGAAAATTCAAAGAGCAGACTTTCTGGCAACAGGAATAGTTTAACCTTAGCCCCGCAGTATGCAAATGCACGTATTTATGCCATACAGTTGAAAGGGATAGAAATCAACTCAAAATGGCCAATAAAATTGCAATTTCAGAGATGGAAACCACTCCTTTAGTGTTAAGCAGTACAATGCTCACACTCTCACTGGTAATTTCTGCCTGTAACCAAATATGCTGACACACAAGTTGAAACATGGCATCAAGGATACCTCCACTGTGTCCCCAGCAGGTCAGTAAACAGCCCCTGTCACTAATATATGTAAAGGCACATCTACCTTTGTGTCCATGAGAATAGGAACACAACAACTCTGATGAGGCTGCTGACAAAGCTGACACATGTCCACTATAACCTGCATGGTGCCCGTGTCCATACGGTAGGGTCCATTATGTCAGTGTTTTGGTCAGCATGAAATTTTAAAGAGAGGTTGGATGATCCTCCATCTTCAGGTGAAGCAGCGGCGATAAGAGCTTCCAACAAATATACATTTACAATGACTGTGACAACCTCAACCATATTTGTGGGATATGTATCATCTGAACAAGGGCATATCACTGAATTCAAATCCTGGGAGAGTGTAGCATTGCTGGCAGGATTTAAACATTTTCTGAATCACTCCACCATCTTGTTTTGCATCATTAACATATGTGATGCTTCATTATACAGTTATTGGCATACAACATGCTGGCCTCATTTTTTGGGTTACCTGAATCTTGTAGCTACATTTTCTGAAATTTCACCCATCCTGCAAGTGGCCACTTGTCAAGCAAATCTAATTAGCATGATGTGGCAAACTTTTCACTAGAACAGACACTGATGGTGGGCAAGACTGAATGCAAAAGAAGAAGGGGATGGCAGAGACTAAGTGAGAGAAACAGCATTACTGAAATACAGAATATTAATTTACAACAACATAAAGATATAGTTGCTGGCAGACAGGCCTAGTGTGCTAAAGTCCTTGAGATCACAACTAAATGATTAAACAACAAAAATCTTCAAAGATGAGCAAGTTTTTTCGAAACTGCAAACCTGTACTATTCTAGAAAACACTTGACATTCAGAATTCGCATTTGTGGCATTTATGTTTAGTGTATTATTATTATTAGATGTAGTACAGTAGTAGTAGTATTTTATTGGTGTTATTATTAAAACATAGCACTTTATTAATTAAGATGAAAAGGTGTGATTCGGTTCAGTTTATCAGAGCTAACCATATGTCTTTCAGCAAGGATCTGCCAAAATGTTTCCCTTATTGTCTTTATTTGTGAATCCAGTTTAATCAACATAACAATATCAAAATCTATTTTCTATTTTAAATCTATTTGCTCTGTTATTCTAAAACCAATGTCCTTTTCTTCATGCAGGCTATAGGTAAGGTAGGTGTCCTCACAGTATGAGATAGATGTACCTTAAAATGTGGCATACTTCTAAATTAACAGTAGAATTCTGCACTGAATGTGTAGGGTTTGCCTGGTTAAAACCAGATTGCTACTGGCTTTGTACAAAGGCTTCATAATACTAATATATAAAACAGAAAACTATTCTCCTGACACCGTGGCAGAAAGCCTTCCAGAGATACTGTTACATTTTAAATATTTTTCTTCTTGTCATCTGTCATAGTGACATATTAAAAATAATACTAGCAGTTTTCTTGCAATGGAAACATCTACAGCCTCTTTAAATCCATTAGTCTATATTATCCTGAATTTGTAAACCTTTAAAAACCTTCAGCCAGCTCACCATGTTTTAAAAAAATCTGAACAGTTTCTGTAAAAATATTTTTATTCTCTTATTTTAGTAGAATTAGTAGAAGATGGGAAGGAATATGAATGCATCCCCACCACAAAAATAAATAAATAAAGTGCTCACCTGTTGTCCATGAAAACTTTTAGACCCTCCTGGGTTATCATGTCTTATCACGGTCCAAGGAAAGTTCTCACAAGCATCTTAAGTTGCCTGTCTACCTGACATTCCTTGTTTCTGGGCTTCCAGTCGCTAGAACTCCCTAACCACTTCTCACCTGCCACCCCCATTGCAGTCTGCCATAATCTGCATGTGTTAGCTGTCCTACCCATATCTCCTAATATATGGGACATAGGGATGATTGTAGACATGTAATCAGTAGAGGAAGGTATCAAAACACTGTTTAAAAATAAAATAAAACTGCAATTTTTATTTTTTTTAGTTAGCTCACCAAAAAGGAACATCAGCCATTGTCAAATGTGTTAAAAATAGCTCTATTACAAAGGGAGGTACTTGGATTAATAAACTGCCTGTAATTAGTAACTTGATTCATTGTACTGTGCTACTGCTGTATGCAGTAAAGCCCTAACCACACACCTTTTTAAGTAATTTTTCTGATCACTAGAGTGAAGGGAAATGACTGACAATCCATTTTAATCTCTTTTATGGGATTAACAGGTATAGGGTGTACAGAAGCAGCTAAAAAAATACTTTAGAAGGAAATTTAGATACTGTAATGCAATATGTGGGTGTGCCATTGTCATAAATACTTTTTTTGGCTTCAGAAAATTTTGCATGCTGAACTTATCATAATTAAATAAAGGTACAGCTCTATGGTTTAGTCCCTTTCTTTTAAATGTATATTTATGATCATATTTAGAGGTTTGTTGATGTTTTTGTATTATGATTCATTTTCATCAATTTTTATACTTGGATTTCACTTGGATGGATTTAGTTTGCATTGCTGTGGGTGGCACTGCATTATTACGTCTGTGGTCTGTGCTCTGTGCACTTGCTTCACGTTTGGATGTCTTATGCAGAATCAGCATCACTTCATTATTTACACAAATAAGACTAAATACAGAAGAGCCATAACAAACTGAAGCATGGTTTCCTTAGGACTCAGCATGTCAAACATCCCTAGTTGTGAAAGATATGACAGAAATTTTTTTTTTGTCTGTTTTTTTCTTTCTTTTTTTTTTTGCTTATAAACTGTTCATGAATCAACCCCAGTGTGCATAAACCCAAAATGAATGTCCAGTAATTTGTGAACAGTAGTTAATGCTTTACTACTTTCTGATTTTGCCCAGAATACCTCATTTTTGCCCTGTCCCCCATTAAAACCTTTGATTTTCTGATATATCACTGAGGGTTACAGTCAGACGATAATACTAGACATTAAAGTTTCATGCGTCTTATTTTTCAGAAAATGCACATTGATGCAAAACCTGTTGTTGCATTAACATTTAAGTGAACTAGAGTAATATTTAAAAACTGTTCCTGATTTTGGGCCCTTGTCTTTCATTATTTTAGCTTTGGACCTGATTCTTGCTGTTGAATAATACCACTGCTGCTGTCCACCGACTACATTACTGTGTGTTGCTGCTCCATTGCAGTGCTTAACAGCTAAATGCATATTGTTTTTTTGCTAATAAACCAGGCACTTGTGCTGCAGACATGATTGTGTGGTGTGTGTGTGCGTGTGTGCGTGTGTGCGTGTGTGTGTGTGTGTGTGTGTGTGTGTGTGTGTGTGTGTGTGTGTGTGTGTGTCTGTGTTTGTGTGTAAGTAACTTGGGTCCTGCATCCCAGAGTAATTATGGTTTACAAGAAGGAATCACTTCCATTAAATGAATGTAATCATGTGACCATGTTCTTTGGGTTTGATCCTTATTTTCCTTGTTTTGTTGCTTGTTGACAGCATGTTTATTATTTGGCTGTGAATAAACTAGACAGCATGAAATCTACAAATTTAAGATTAATATTTTAACTATGAATACATTTTAAGCTTTTTTTTGCAGGCATTTGGGTGTGAAATGCATTGTGTTGGATAGCAATAGTTTGGCACTTAATGCAGATGAATAAGGCTATGAGCTATTACTAAGATGATTTCTGAGGTACAGGATTTGATTACCTCAGCCTTGTATGTCTGTGCTCCTAGGCTTTCGCATTCCCTGAAAAGAGACACTTAGATCCAGTGGGCTGTCCCAGTCTGCTAGCAAATGCACTACACATTAGTCTTTCAAATTCCTGCACCCTTCACATAGTCACTTATTAGGGCTTCACTATATGATGTTTGACTATGAATGCCACTGTATCGATTGTACTGTAATGACTTACCAGATGTATTCTTAATAAATGCAGTTTTCAAGTGAAGAGAAGTTTACTGTTGCTCATGTTAAGTCTGTTTTCGAAGAGTTTGTTTTATTTAGGAAATGGACGTCAGTGTTTTTGTTGAGAATTTTGTAAGTAAAAGTTATAAATTAAATCCACATTTCTATGATCATTGTAAAAGTAAAGAAGAAAATAGCTGTACACTGACAGTTTTTAACAGTGGTTGTGCTAACTGGGGACAGACAGCCAAGTCGTAAGATATTGGCATGATAGGGGGACCCTGGTCCATTATTTGACCATGATAAAGCTCTCCTTCACCCATCTGCCTGCAGTTCACTACACAGACTCTGAACTCCCCAGTCATCATCTACAACTCAGCAACATCAAGCTCTAGAACCCCAGTTTTTATGCTGATACTCTACCCACCAGTAATCCACAGGTCCCTAAGCCACACTGCCCTTTCACACCCAGAGCACCTGACCAGTATCACTCCCTCGCCACTCCTCTAAACTGTTTTTTTTTTCTTATTTTAATCTTTTTTTCTTCTCTTTTAGCTCTTTATTCTTTCAACTGCTTTAATGTAGTTTGTATTAACTAATTCATATTGAATCATTACTTCCTGCATGAGTAAACGTGGCAGTAAAGCCAAGTTATTCTGCAGCCTGTTAGCATATTTGTCTGAGCATGAGTGTTTCCTATATTCTTGTGATGAGTATGCTTGTCAGCAAGTTTAAACCTTTATTTTTTACACACTAGTACAGATACGTACATACCCAAAACTAAGGCATATGTATGTCTTATTTTTTGGTATGAATGTGTACCATGTAACGAGAAAGGCTTTACATTTGAAATTTTAACAAAAATTGCTGTTCTGTAGCTTCCTACCTACAGCTCTCTCCTGTCTGGTGCTTGTTTCATGTGCATCTGCATTTGGAGTCCTGCAGCAGATGACTTTTGTCATAGCTGATCTCCTATTGCTGTATAACTCAAGTATAACTTTTTGATAACATTTTGATAAAGAAAGAAATACTGGATGCATGTCCTAACAACATGCTCAGTCTTTTTGTTCTCGTTTCATGATGACCAAAGCTCCACAAAAGCATGCATTTTTAAATTCTGATTGTTGCCTTTTTTTTGTAAATACAGATTTAATTTTGTTTATTTGATAACCTGTCAGCTGG
Organism: Protopterus annectens; assembly: GCF_019279795.1. Lineage (NCBI taxonomy): Eukaryota > Metazoa > Chordata > Ceratodontiformes > Protopteridae > Protopterus > Protopterus annectens. Next base: position 1,241,696,518 of record NC_056731.1, on the reverse strand, counting down.
TATTGTTTTCCTATTAAGGATCATGTTAAGGAGTGCCACAATCACCTGAACGGTAAATGTGTGTGTGTGTGTGTGTGTGTGTGTGTGTGTGTGTGTGTGTGTGTGTGTGTGTGTGTGTGTGTGTGTGTGTGTGTGTGTGTGCGCGCATGTAGCTTATGTGCCTGAAAGTGTCTGTCTAGTGTAACTATATAGGATAGCAAATATGGTCCACAACGTTTATAGAAATGGTTTTAGGTTCATAAGTGATCACTATGCTAATGATCACATGGGGGTCTTTTTAAGCCTGGCCATGCTTCCAAAATGTATCTGATAATTTTTGATACCTCAGGGTTATTTTAAGGGCTATATGTAAGCTTTGGCATGGACAGTCAAACATTTACAGACTGCCTTATCTAACAGAGATATAAATGCCAGGCCAGGTGTAAATTTACACTTCATGATCCATTGGTTCAAGCTGCACTTGAACTGGGTTTGGGGAAAAAACATGCCTTATATGCACTGGAAGCCTCTTCCAAAGAAGGGGTGGTCTCTAAGACACATACCTGTCTCTCTAACAGGTCCTATTTATGTTACAGACAATGTTTAGGTCCCTGTATTGGGTAATTCTGATGCTATTTGTTTTGCAGATGTGCAACAGGTCTAACAGAGTGGGATCAGAGAATGCTTTGTAGCCCAGGCATAGATCCTCTCTCAGCAGTCTTTAGGAAGCCAATTACAAGGACAGTGGTTTGAGGTGGTCAGTTTAGGACATGTTACTTACATCCTGTATTCCTTTTGTGAGGAATCTCTGTGGATGCTGCAGTTGTTTCATATGTGTGGTTAGGTACATAGTAAAGGTGTTGTACTCAGTGATATGGCTGATCTGGGCTGAGTATTGCAGAACAATGACATCCTTGAACCTAGATGCCACACCCTTGCATATGAGTTGCATGACATTGAATGAGTTCCTTAAGACCATAGATAAATGATGGTCAAAGGCCAGGTTACTGTCTACATGTGTTCCCAAACCCTCACCACTGGATCTGCTCTTCAGGGTGTATTATCAATGTAGTAGTTCCCAGGGGTAGCCATCTTCTTAAAGGATACTACTGTGCATTTTTTGGCATTCAGGTTTAGACCATGGCTCTGACAACAGTTGTTAGTCTGCCTCAGGCCTTCTTGGAGGGTATTTGTGTCTTTGGGGAATTCTATGACTGTACCTAGTTTGCAAGCATCTGCAAACCTGGTCTTCCAGAGGCCCTTAATGTTGGCCTTGACCTCAGAGAAATAGATGCAATAAAGAGCTGCCCCAGCACTGGGCCTTGAGAGACAGCAGTAGTAACTGGCCTTTTGATGAGATAGATTAACTACAGACATTCTGAAACTTTAGTCCGCTCCCTATTGAAATATTGGCACTTGAATTGCCAAGTGCCAAAAGCAGTTAAAAAAAGACCGAAAAGTCAGGAGAACAGCACATCTCAAAATTCACTCTTCTTCTTAAAATTTCTTTTTGCAGTGGGAAAGCCCCCCCCCCCCCCCCCGAACTTATATATAACAATTCTGAGATCACCATACCTCAGAGAAAAGGGAATATTCCAAGAAATGGTGTCTCGGACTTAGTATATGTAAGTCCGATCTTTGGGCCATTCAGTCTCTATATTTCAGGATGCATTCTAGTGGGTCCCATCATTTCAAATGGTTATCACTTTAGTCGGCTAAAATGCTGAAGCCAACAGTGTGTTAACAAACTCTTGAATTTATATTAACTTATTACTTAACTAGTCTACTAAATAAATATTCTAAGTATTTACCTGTGAAAAAGTATCCGTATCATTCATTTCTGCCATAATCACATGCACCTAAGCACTTTTCATACGTGAGGGCATTATGTAGAACTCTGGCAAGTTTATGCTAAGAGTTAATATGTTTAAACTCTTAGATGTACAGTGTTTGAGTAACTAAAGAATATCTGCAAAAGGTTATGAAAATATGAAATATTTTACATATTTTCCTTAATAAAGCTAAAACAATAGTGGGATACTGTCAGGTTAGGAGATCCTAGTAAAGCAGTGTGTGTTAGAAACAAATGATATAAGACACTCTTGTTAAAAGAAGTATTTATTTGGTGTACACTGCTTTAATATTAATGTTATTTTTATATTCAGACAAATATATATTGAACAGAATGCTATGGTTAAAAGGCAAGGTAGCACCTGCATGCTAGCAGGATATGGTAGGTACCTTCAGTGAAAACATTTCTGTGGGACGAAAAGAGTTTGAGTTAATTGTTTTCAATAGTTTATGAATCAATATGAAATATTTTAAGTATTTACATTAATGCAACAAAAATGGAATGTGATACTGTCATACAGGGAATAGGGTTATAGGCAAACAGTGGCAGGGTAAGACAAACAGATGCACAATTTTAGACACACTGTATTAACAATAACAATAGTCTAATATTGAATCTAATATCTCATGAATGATTGGTCATGTATGATGGAATAAGATGCCATCTAAAAGCTGATGTGACTTTTGTAGACCTGCACAATGAAACAGTGATAGATGGACAGGGCTGCACTTAAATGAGGAGTCTTTGCTAAAGTTATGAAAATATGTCCGATTTTCCATGTTCACATTAATTACGTAAAAATGGTGTATGATACAGTTTAGTATCTGGTGGTATATGCAAGCCACTTTTAGTTATAAGTTGGCATTAAAACACAGTGGGCAGTGGAAGGCTTTTAGTGATATACATGTTGGTTTTGTAAAGCAGTTATGAAAATTAGCTATATTTTCATATTGAAATTAATACTGTAAAAACTGTGTTGCCTACAGGCTAACAAATATTGCTGTCCTGTGTATAGAACTATGGCACACAATTTTGCCACTCATAGTTGGCATCTAACATGCACATTAATATTATTATTTTGAAATACTGTGAAAATGTGATAAGCATAATTTGCATTGTGCAATAACAGAAAACAGCAATATGTTACCTACTTTTGTCATACATCATTGGAAAGCTCTTGATTAGATAAACAATTCATTCACTGATATACTGAATCTATTTTGCATGGTTGCAAAACTATAATACCTTGTTTGAGTATAATATTAATATATTTTGGTAAGTAAAATATTATTTTTTTCATAACTTTTGAATATAAGTTCAGTGTCACCAAACAGGCTTTTGTTACTAACACCAGTGCGTACCACATTGTCTAACAAACAAATTTTGTATTTTGCACCTTTTTGTAACTCACATTGTTACTGAAATATTGTAAGTCATATGATAAATGATATCAATAGAGGATTTGGGAAAAAAATCTCAGGAAACAAATGTTTTCTTATCTTAACAGACTTCAGGAAGCAAGGGGGTTAATTAGCCTCATTCTGCTCGGATTTAATCAATTAATTTCAAATCTTATTCTGTTTATTTATTTATCTAGTAAATTAACTACTGATTTAGACTACCTTGCCTCCACAAAATCCTCGCCCTTCTTCTCTAACTGACTTATCCATTCAACACTGTCCTACATATCATGCCTTTTCAGCCCGATTTTTCTCAGTTATGAGGCATTGTGAATACAGACAGATAGGGCTGCTATACAGGGTTCATATGAGTGTGTCTCTTCACTGATTATATGTGATGCACCACACCTGTATTTGTAGGTGTCACATATAAATATAACTGGATTTTTTACAAGCCCCACTGTGGACTCCATGACTTACCTTGTATCTGCATGTGTACTTTTCTTTACCTGTTTCTCACCTACAGTGTCCTGGATGCACTCCATATTCTGGCATTTTCTCATAGAACTCACCATTGCTACCATGTTGGGCGAAGGCTGGTCTAATGTCACCAACGTACATGGGTTATACTTATAGATCATGGTTGTCCACCTATAGTGCATGACTGGTTGTCCACCACTGTCTTCTGCCTGTGTCTTTCCAAATATATGTTAGCTGAAAAGCACTGAGATAACACGTTATGGATATATAGTTGTGTCTGTCATAACTGTGGCAGCTGATCCACAGCAGAGTAGAGTGTGTGTGTGTGTGTGTGTGTGTGTGTGTGTGTGTGTGTGTGTGTGTGTGTGTGTGTGTTTATAGATATGTGTAACTCATTAGTATATTGTCTAGACAATGTGAAACTGCCAATGTGAATGATGCTCATATATTCATTTATGTGTCTGCTCACAAACACTTATGCTTTTCTGTATACACATGTTTAACTTGTTTGTTTGTGTCTTTCGGCTTTTCCTGGTTAGGGGTCACCACAGCGGAACTCCGGTCCGCTAATGATTGGTAGTTGATTTCTACGTGCCGAGTTACCAGCCCTGATGCACAACCTTCAACGAAGGTACGCCCATTCATGCATATCTCCATGCAGAAGACGCTCTAGCTGAGAATTGAACCGGACAGGGTCTTACTGTGAGGCGACAACGCTACCGCAGCACCACCACCGCGGCGTATACACATATTTAACTAAGTGTGTTTTATTGAGACATGTTGGAATATTAACTGCAAAGCAGTACAGACTTCATTGTGAACATAGTGTGGTCCACGAAAGATGGCAGACATACTTCGCTGTTGAGTTATTTATTGAATTAGTTGTAGGTATATACCATTATTACAGTGGTTTTGCTGGGACAGTCACAGACTTACAGTGAATTGTTCTTGTTTTACAATGTACTCACTGTTTCCATTTACATTCTTTTAATGTGCTCCTTGTCCCTTTTGTTTTTATTCATTGTTTCATAAACTGTTTCCATTTATATTTCTGTAATGCATTCATTATATTTCAAATTATGTTTTTTAAACATCTTCATTAAACAAACATGGCATTGAAAAAAAAGTGACAAAGTTACATATACAGTGTGCCTTAAGACCTAGAGTTGTGTTAGCTACTCCAGTGGTGAAGAGGGATAAAGCCCTGACTATAACCCAAATGACCAAGGCTCAGTTAAGCCCTGACTATAACCCAAATGACCAAGGTTCAGTTAAGCCCTGACTATAACCCAAATGACCTAGGTTCAGTTAAGCCCTGACTATAACCCAAATGACCAAGGTTCAGTTAAGCCCTGACTATAACCCAAATGACCTAGGTTCAGCTAAGCCCTGACTATAACCCAAATGACCTAGGTTCAGTTAAGCCCTGACTATAACCCAAATGACCAACGTTCGGTTAAGCCCTGACTATAACCCAAATGACCAAGGTTCAGTTAAGCCCTGACTATAACCCAAATGACCTAGGTTCAGTTAAGCTCTGACTATAGCCCAAATAACCTAGGTTCAGTTAAACCCTGACTATAACCCAAATGACCAAGGTTCAGTTAAGCCCTGACTATAACCCAAATGACCTAGGTTCAGTTAGAGGCTTGGGCAACTGATGGAGCTGCAGAGAGGAATGGCCATGACTACCCTGGGAGGGACGGTGCTCGTCGATTATAATTCCTAAGGGAAGATGTGGTCCAAAAAGGGGAGTTGTCCTTGGAGTTAGGTGACAAGTGTGGGGGTCAGGGAAAGAACAATGGAAATGTGAGAAGGTCATATAAAAAGAAAACACCACCATCACCACCCCCCTCCTCCAGATGGAAGCAGAATGCCCTTAAGATGTATGACAGCCCACAGCAAATACTGGAGCAGTCCAAAGCGGAGGACATTGGCTGGTAGACCTGGAGTGAATGTTGGGCACTGGGACTGGGGTGGTATTATGAGGTTCACGGGGACCAAAAAATATAAATAAAAAAGATCCAGAGCTGTATTGTGCAGCATATACTGATAGCAGACTCACACACTGCAAATTATGTTTATTGTGAAGTATGCAGGCATATACCATTCCATTTCCACTAAGAACATGAGATAGGCAGTTGATTCAGTTAATCAGTTTGAAATCCATGCAGCATCTGGATTATTTCCTAATACAACATACCTACACTCCAGTGAGAACAGCTTCATGTAGCAACTTTTCAGCGATTTCTTTTAATTGCAGTTTGTCACAACTGTATAAGCATACACAGTTGAAGGCATTGGTGTACTGCAGTTTGTTCTTTTTTCTTTTGCCACAGTAGTGTGACACTGGAGTTGCTGTAAATGTTAGTCAGCATGGGGGACCAAGACCCTCCCATGGGGTGTTTAGGGGGACCTGTCCCTGAAAAAAATATTTTTCTTTTTATGTTTTTTCAAGTTACTCTTCTCAATATTCAAAAATTGATGAAACATAACTTGTAGAATGAATCAATGGAAAGGCATACTGATATACTTATTGGTTTCTTCAAAACATCTCTGCATAGTTACTGTGGTAGACAAACACTTTCATCAGTTATTACTCTTAAGTCTGTTTTGGATGAAGCAGTCTGACCCAAGTCATCTAAAAGGTGTCCAGGATATATACCATGTCATCCTCACCTCAGTTGCACAGAGAGATAAAGTCCTAACTGTGGCCAAGGCAATGCAGGACTGATTACTGGGTGCCTAAGGAACTGACAGTGGGTGGTAGCAGTGAGACGCTACTGCTGCTTCATCCCTGTTGGATAAGGGACGTGTTCTTAGTCTTCTCTGAGACTAACATCTGCCAAATGTCAAATATCAAAACAGAAGGTAGCATACTGACTGAGACACATGGTCTGAGCTGCCAAGTAGCACTTGCTTTGTAGGTAACTGCCAGTGGTGCAGGGAGACATGCCTCTGCCATTGGACGGCAATAACAGGCTCCTGCTTTGGCAGTACACTTGTTGGGATGTCAAAGGGGAACTGTGGCCATAACATAGAAAAAACACAATGGCTACTAGATGAAAGCAACTACCCCTGACTCATTTCCATTATCCCTTTCCTCTGTGTCAATGGACAGTGGGAAGCAGGAACAAATGACTCAATAGGGGGTAGAAAGGAGTACCAGAACATGATGATGGCAGGAAAATAAACATGCTACATGTTCACTTGCAAAATCTGTAACCCATTATAAGTAAATCAGGCTAGTCAGTTGTTACTTGTCAATGAAGTTTAATCTGATAACTGACACCCAAGCTAAATTATATAAATTTAAGTTCACAGGCAAACTTCCCCATTATAATGTGTTCTTGTGTAGGGATATTATAAGTAAGATGAATTAAGCAATAAAGGATGTAGAAATGAACTTGGCACTATGTAGTTAGATTAAATCATCTAGCTACAGCACTCTATTTACTCTAGCAATCATTTCTCTAAAAGTCAGTCTTTTTTACTAACCTTGGTAACCAGACATCTGCTCCAGTATTCATAATTATGCATTTTTGCATGAAAAGTTTATGTAGGTTCATTCAATGATTGCTAACAAAGCTCTATTTTGAATTAGAACAAAGAAATTTAGAGCTTACAATGTGAATTATTAACAGAAACCACCATTCCTTCAATATACACTTTTTTCTGCCTTTAGGCACCTGATCCACCACATAAGGTACGCACTCAGGTCCCTCAACAACAGGTACAAATATGACTCTGTCATTGTACATGTGGGTGTGAATGACCTGAGACATACCTCCCTGGACTACATGAAAAGAGACATGGAGGAGCTCTCAGATTATGCAGCGCAGGTGGGTATGACCCTAGCCCTGAACACCATCCTACCATCACCCAGAATTATACTACAGTACAAGCAGAAAATTATTGATTTCAACAATTGGCTAAGTTTCTGGTGTCATTCTAAGGGGATCCAGTATCTGTCTGCCTGGGATGACATGATTGACAGACATTGATGCTTTTCCAGAGATGGCCTGTATCTGTCACCCCTGGGCTTCTGGATACTGGCCAAGTCTCTTGCCACCCCTATAGTGCCTTTTTTAGGTGGTGTTCCAAAGACCAAATTACCACTGTAACAGCTACAAACAAATGCAATCTGAGGGTCATGCTGCTCAACGGTAGAAGTCTAAATCTCAAAATGCATGCACTCAAAGCAATCCATAAAATGGAGAACATTGACATTTGTGCTGTAACAGAGGCCTGGTTCAAGGCAGCAGAAAGCACCCCTGCACTACCAAACTATAGCTCATTCCACACCTTTTGGCCCCAGAACTTGGACCAAAGCTCCAAAGGTGGTGGTGTTTCCATATTCATAAAGGATGCACACACCTCCAGACTGGTAGCCCAACATAATGCAGTTGAGATACTTCAGGTGCAGCTAACATAGGGTAAGACAGCGATTCAAGCTGTAACCTGCTATAGGTCCCCAACCATGTCCCAAGGCTCACACTCCATGTTCCTAAGCACCCTGGAGAATATTAGGGTCCAACCTAACACTTTCATACTGGGCGACTTCAACTACCCCTCCATTAACTGGGAAAACTATTCATGTACCAATACACTTGCCCAATGTTTCCTGGAATTCATTAATTCCAATGCCCTGGACCAGCTTGTTCTTACCCTCACCAGAGGTAGCACCATCCTTGACTTGGTCATTACTAACATGGGCGACCGTTGCTCTACAACAATAGTCAACTCCTCCCTAGTTAGATCCAACCACAAACTAATCACCTTGGAAATTCACATCCCTCCCACCCCACCCCACCCATACAAAGGTAACCACCATGAAAAACTTCTCCAAAGCTAACTTTGGGCTCCTAAAACAGAGGTGGCTAAATTCACGGCACCCATGCAAATGGAGAATAGTTGCAAGACTGCCGAATCATACACCAATGCACTGTACGAACACATACACAAATGCATAGATCTCGCCATACCCAATAGAACCAAGACGCTCTCCTCCAAAAAAAAGTAAGCCAATCTGGTGGTCCCCAGCCATAAACAAACTCTACAACAGAAGGAGGAAACTGATGTGGAATAAGGTGAAGTCCCAAGACTGGAAAAACTCCCTTATCAGCCTCAACAAAAAGTTGAGATCCCTCATCAAATCCTCTAAATTTAGCTATGAAAACAGAATTGCAGCAGATAGTAAAGACAACCACAGGGCCTTCTATAGTTATGTAAAGAATCTCCTCAGCAATACCCAGATTTGCTCTGAGCTACTGCACAAACCCCTCCCCCAAAGGACCAATCACAATACCAGCAGATTAATAGGCACCCAGTATTACTGCTGCACAGGTTAAAACACCACTGTCCAAGGCCAAGAATACAGCTTCCATGGTACCTGACAATATCCCTGGCTGTGTTCTACATGAACTACAGAGTGAACTGGCACCTCACCTGTGTGCCCTGTTCAATCACAGCCTCACCTCAGGCTTTGTCCCTACCGAATAGCGCACTGCTATAGTAATCCCTCTCCACAAAGGAGGAGCGACTACAGACCCAGGGAACTATCTCCCCATTAGCCTGATGAGCACGATATGCAAAGCTATGGAATGCATCATCATGGATCTAATAAACAAGGATATGGGGAATCTCCAAACCCTGGATCCCACACAGTTTGGTTTTGTGAACGGTAGATCATGCCTGCTCAACTTGGTCAACTTCTTTGAGTCAGTCTTCAGAACTGTGGATGAAGGCAAGGCGGATCATACACCCTACCTTGATCTGGCCAAGGCCTTTGATACCATTCCCCACTCAGGAATAATAGAAAAACTCATTAAGCTAGGCATCAACCCCTATATCACTAGGTGGGTTGCAAACTGGCTCACAGGTAGAACCAACAGTGTGAAAGTAGTTGACTCCAAGTCAGACTGCCGACCAGTCATGAGTGGAGTCCCACAGGGTTTGGCCCTGGGTCCTCTCCTGTTTGGTATCTACTTCTCTGAAGTCCAGGCCAAAATGAAGGGACTCTGGCTGACAAAGTTTACAGACGATTGCAAGTTGGGAACTATTATTAACTCCCCAAGTGATGTTGACATCCTACAGAAATGCCTCCCTGAGACCAACGACTGGTGTCAGAACCATGGCCTTAAGCTTAATGCCAAGAAATGTGTCATCATCACCTTTGGGAAAAACCCAGTTCCCATGAATTACCACATTGATGGTAGCCCACTGAACACAGAAGGCGTTATAAGAAATCTGGGAACACAAGTGGACAGAAACCTCTCTTTTGACCACCACATTGCTACTGTGGTCAAAAAGTCCTTCTATGTGGCACATCTCATTACTAAGGGTTTTGCATCCAGTCTACTCTTCCCTCATTAGGCCAATCATTGAGTACAATGCCCTATTTGGCATGTACCTCACTAAACACCTGCAACAACTGGAGTGGCCACAAAAGTACCTCACAAAGAGGATCCTAGGCCTTAAACATTTGTCCTATATGGACAGATTCAAAAAACCCCAACTATTCTCTGTCTCATATCACCTATTTAGAGGCGATTTCTGCTTGACTTACAAAGCCATGTCTGACCCAGCTCTGTTAGAAATGCTACATCTAAAGAAATCCCAAACCCTCCACACCACATGCTCCAGAGATCTCAACCTCATTACCACAATCAACAGAACATGCTGGAGGGACATTTTCACAACCCAGAGACTGCCCATGCTATGGAATAGACTTCCCATACATGTCAAGCAGAGCACCTCACTGGCCCTCTTCAAGAGAAATCTTGATGAGTGGATGGGAAATAGAAAACTCACCCGAGGGGTCACTCCAGTGGCTTTACTTGACAGGGGCACTGGGAACTAAGGTTGGGTGGCACAATGCCAGGGTAATCCTATGGGCTAGGCTTGTAAAGGCTCCAGGGCCATTAGCCTAGTACACACCTATGAACCTATGAACCTAAAAGGCAGTGCCTTAAAAGTAAAGCAGCTAAGGTTGACTTTTATTTATTTATTTATTCATTCATTCATTTATTTATTTATTTATTTGTTTGTTTGTTTGTTTGTTTGTTTGTTTGTTTGTTTGACATTTGTTTACCAGGAAAGTCCGACTGGGCAAGAGAGTGCCCATTTTCAGAGGAGGCCCAGGGAGAAAAGCTCCACAATCATAATATTTCAAAAATCAAGTACAGATATTTTAAATCACAAAGTAGCATTTTATATTACAAAACAGCAAGTACAGATATTTTAAGTCACAAAGTAGCATTTTATATTACAAAACAGCAAGTACAGATATTTTAAGTCACAAAGTATCATGTTACACTACAAATGTAAGAGTGAAAGAATGCTGCAGTGAGAAAAACATAGAACATATGCTTCATAGCAGAGTGCAATGAAAATAACAAGTGTTGAAGAGAATATGTGAGGAAAAATTCAATACTCATATTATTTGTTACATAGATTAGTATGTGGTCCTTTATAGGGAGATGATGACTGTAGCAGTGCGCCATTCTGTAGGGACAAAGCCTGAGGTGAGGCTGTGACTGAACAGGGCACACAGGTGTGGTGCTAGTTCACTTTGTAGTTCATGTAGAACACATCTCTAATAAGATATTTAAAAGAGATATCAGAGATTACATGATTAGAGACAGTGACGTGAAACTGAGTGATGTTTTAGTGTTTGAGAGGTGTTCATATTATGGTTATAGAAGGAAGAAGGATGGAGAGAAGGAGATTATAAGAATAGTGCAGGTAGGGTGTCTTCGGGTCTATATTATAAACATGAACGTTTACTTACCCGAATACCTAGACGTCGACACATATTCCGCAAACCGCAAATACACCGAACACCCTAAACCACGAAATTCAAAAAGTCGAACTGTCAGTTGTCCCACCCCACCACCTGCTACATACTACCTACACAAACAAACTAAATAAACCACATACATACACTAACTAAAACTCTACTTCTAACCCTAAACTAAACCCTACTTCAAACCCTACACCTAACCCTACACTAAATCTTGCATATACCACCATGTATGCACTTACCTTAACCCGCACCCTAACCCTAAGGTCCGTAACTATCGCACACTTACCTTACGGAGCTATACCACAGAAGGGCCAACCATGACGATTCGACATTTCTGATTTTGCGCTTCTGGACAATCGATGTTTTCACGGTTCGCTAAAGACGTGTTGACGTTTAGGCATTCGGGTAAGTAAACATTCATACTTGTAATATAGACCCAGTGTCTTCCAGTGCTTAAGTGAGTAGGACGGAAAGAGGTAAAGGAAAGGTCTACAGAGATTAATTTAACAAGGTAAGGTAGTGGGGAAAACAAAAAGGAGTGGAGTAGGAGGCTGTAGAGGGTAGTGAAGTGTGATCTAGGTTGAAGGGGGTGAGGGTGAGTGAAGTATAGTGAGTAAGTTCAGCCAGGAATGGCACTGGAACAGGTCCAGGATCTTCTAAGGTATTCTTTTAGACAGCATTTAAGTGTGGGTAGATTAGAAATAGTTCTAGTGGTTACAGGTAAGGAGTTCAATTTTTTTGCTACTGAGTATGAGTATAGGCTTTGTCCAGGGGATTTATTTGGTTTATTTATGGTAAGAAGTTGTTTGTCTTCCAATCTAGAAGTTCTTTTTGTAAAATACATGTTGATTAAAGGGGTATGAGCTGGGCAGGCTAATGCTTTACGTATGATTTTGTGTACTGTTATAAGTTGAATGTAGGAGAGACGGAGGGGGAGTTCCAGCCTGCTAAGGGTATGCAGAGCTTTACAGTAATGGGTGAAGGACGATGAATTAGTAGCTATCTTGGCAATTTTGTTGCAGCAGCTTTTAAGTTTGTTTATGGAGGATTGTAAACTAGATAGAATTGTTGCTCCACAGAGTAGGGACGGCAAAAGGTAGGTTTTGGCTAGAGAAATTTTTGTGGGTGTGCTCAGAAAATGATTGTTTCTGTATAGCATGCATAGTTTAGTTTTTGGTGAGTTTTCTTGGTACTACTTTGGTTGCTGAGGTCAAATTCAAGATCATTGTCTATTATGACTCCTAGTAGTTTAGTATAGTGGACTAACTCGATTTTTGTGCCATTTGCTGAAAAGAGTTTGAAAAATGCTTTGTTAGGGGGTTGAGTTTTTGAGGTAAAGACGAGGAGCTTTTTTTTTGGGAGGGGGGTTGAGTAGGAGTTGTGCCATTGTAAGCCAGGTTTCAATGGAGATGACAGTTTGTTGAGTGATTTGGACGTGAGTTAAAGTGTTTGAAGAGCAGATGATGGTAGAGTCATCTGCATATTGAATCAAGGTGCCTTCAGATGAAGATGAATGTAGATTATTAATAAAAAAATATTGAACAGTAGAGGGCCAAGGATGGATTCTTGTGTGACTCCTCTGGAAGTGGGAAGATATGCAGAGATGGATCCTTGCTATTTTACAGCATGTTGCCTTTGGCAAGGTAACTAGATAACCATTGAACAGATGGAGATCCTAGACCCGGGATAGAGAGATGATTGAGGAGTTTACTGTGAGAGACCATGTCAAAGGCTTTTGATAGAGGTAGAAATACTGCAGATACAAGTTTATTAGAGTTGCGACCTTTATTGGCAATGTCTGTAAATGATAGTAATGCAGTACAGGTGCTATGGTCTGGCTGAAATCCATGTTGTATATTGGTGATTAGCTTTTTCTCTAAGAGATAGTGGAGAAATTATTGATGGATACATCTTTCAAGGATTTTAGAAAGGGGAGACAGGATGGCTATGGAATGAAAATTTGAAATGTCAGTGGATTACCTCTTTTATGTAATGGGGTAATGTGTGCCATTTTCCACAAGTTAGGGACACAGGATTCTGTTATTGATCTATTAATAGGAATACTGATTGGGTATGCTATTGCATCTGCAGCTACATGTAAGTATTCTTGTGGAAGGTTGTTGACTGAGGAGGAATAAGGTTTTAGTTTATATAAAAGCTTTTATATGAGAGATATAGAAACTGGTTGAATGATAAAATGGGTGGAGTTGTCAGCATGGGTATTAGAGAGGTTGAAGATAGGTGAATTTTGTGAAGGAAATGTGGTACGGTCTAAGGCAGGGAAAACTGGCTGTGTGGAAGGGGGTGTGTTATATGAGTTTGAAGTTAAGTTGGTTATGCATTCTATGAAGTATGTATTGAAATAGGTATCTGTCTGAAGAGGGGGGATGTCTGGGTAAGGGCTGGGATTCTTTTTTGTATCTGGGCTGATGAGACAGGATATAGAGGACTAGAATTTTTTAGGGTTCTTTTTATGGCTATCTTGTAGGTGAGTACAATAAGACATTTTATTATTATTAACTTGTTTCCTGACTTGGTTTCATAGCTGTCTGAAAAGTTGCCAACTTATGTAATTTTTATTCTTTTGCTAGTTAATCCATGCTTTGTCTCTGTGTTTCATAAGGCATTTGCATTGGTCTGTGAGCCATGGGGCATGGCTGTTTTTAATTATTTTGTACGCACTGGGGCTAATGTGTTAAGAATATTTAGAAATGCCGCATTGAAGTATTCAAATGCATCATTTAAGGAGAATCTTTTTAGGATATACCAGTTAACTGCCTTCAGAGATTTATTGAAAGACTCCTTGGAGAATTTGGAGAGATTATGGATAGTTCTGAGCTTATGTTCCTTTGTTAGCTATGTAATACTCCTGTGAGTATAAGCTGGCAAGTGATCACTTAGTGCATCAGAGAGGGTACAAGAGGAGGTAAAATTAGATGTGTTGGTAACTAGAATCCAATCCAAGACATATTTTTGGGAGTTTTTTTTCTAGTGGTATTAATAAGTTGAGTGAATCCAAAGAGGTCCATGTTGTTGATTGCTGAATTTTCTCAGCAGGCTAATTTCATTTGTGATTGTATTTGTTATCCAGGATAGTATGTTTTCAAACATTGGAATGTACTGGGGGGATATATAGCATAGCAATGCATATGCTCTTGGCTCTATTAAGTTTTAGGAATGAGATTATAATTTCTGTTTTTTCCAAAAGTTGGGATTGTGCCTCTACAGGGAGTTACTATGAGCATATTTGGAAAGGTTATAGCTATTCCACCAGCTTTTTATGTTTTCTAGTGAGCTTAAGAATATTATAACCACGGTTTAGTATTTCAGCATTTTTCATTTCAGGCTTTAGCCATGTTTCAGTTGTGGCTAGGATGTCTGGATTGTGTTGGGTCATCCAGCCATGAAAAACTGTGATTTTGTTGCATATGCGTCTAATGTTTAGAGTGACTATTTTTTGACTTTTAGGGAATATTCTATGGTTTGGGGGTTAATTGGGACCTGGATTGGGGAGGATGTCATCACACTGGTGTATGGTGAAGAAAGATTTGTTTATTATGGCATTTTTAGAAGAGATGGGTAGAAGCATTACCTTAACATTGGGACTGGCATTTTTTTAGTATTTTGGGGTTACAACTGTGGAATGGAGTTATGGAAAATAAGCTTGAAGAGATTTTTGAATCACTATCAGGAAGATGGTTGATAGGTGAAGATTAAGTAATGGTTAAGGTGTGCTTATCTGATGCTGCTACTGGTGGTGGTGATAGGAATAAGAGGAGGAGGATGAATAAAGTGATACAGGAAGGGAATAGCATGGTTAGTGTTGTCAGAATCTTGCAGTATGGTTAGGTGAGGTAATGAGCAGTGGTACTGGAGTGGAGAATAGGTAGGTTTGGATGGGGAGGGAGCAGAGCAAGATTTTATTAGGAATTTAGGGCAGAAGTGGGTGTAGATGGTATAAAGGTAAAGTCTGTGATTGGATAGTAAGTTAGGCACAGGATAGGAGGGTGAGTAGAGGAGGTGGAGTAAGTGAGGTATAAGTGTAGATGTAGGAGGGTTGGGTGGGAATTGGGGGTAGGATAGGGAGTGGAGTGAAGCCTCAGTGTTGTGAGAGATGAATGGAGTGGTTTGGCCCATGGTGGAATAAGTACCAGGAAAACTATCCGTAAAACTGCAGCAAAACAGGAGGTAAGACAAATCCTGATAATCTTAAGGAAAGTAACAAAAGCCAGTATTGCAGTGACCTTGACTTGAAATAATGCTATAGAGAAGCTGGAGAAACAACTGAGATGAGGGAAGGACCAATCAAGTCCTTAAATGGAATGCAGTTACCCCCCAAACAGATAGTTTACCACCAAAAACAATCAGTGAGGTAGAATGTTTATGGATACAAAGATAAGGTCTCTGAACACTAAATAGCACATTTCATTTTATTGTTATGGGCTTGCCTTTCAAGGGATGTTTTACACTGCTAGAGTAAAATATACTAAAGTATTAATTTAACTTAACCTTCAGCAGTAAAATGCCTGTGAGTGTGGGTAGAGATGGAGGTGGGGGTGTCCCTCCAGTAAATTCAACACTACAGTACAGAACACACTAATGCATAAGTAAAGGGGAAACAACTAGGTATTAGTTTGAGTCTTGAGAATTGCTTTACATAGATTTTAACTCAAGGTATTGTTTCTTTTGAACTTTTGCAACTGCAGGGGAAATTCAGCTGTACATGTTCCTTTGGCAGTGTGATTTGTTCACTTTTTCATCAGCAATTGTCAGACTTACTGTATGCTTGGTACACTTACTGTAGACTGAAGCAGCTGGATGGAGACACGAACACTTGGGTCATGGGGTAGAAAAGTGATTTTGAATTTGGGAAATTAAATTATGATACTGAATGCAAATAAATGTCCCATTTAATTTTCTTTACAAAATATATTTCTGCACTCCTAAAATTTGACAAATTGTCTGCAGTCAAAGAAGAAACAATAGGTAACATTGTAGGCATTTTATGTTATATTACAATGGCTGACAACATATGCGCATATATTGATTCAAAGCCTTTATCTTTCCTTACCTCTATACACTCTTGTTAGGAGCATAGGAATGTAGAAGCAATGCTAGGAAAGTGATCATGAGAACCACATATTGACTAGCCATGTACACCTTTAAGCAGATACACTTCTTTTATGCATCCCTTTTCAACCACTCAGGAAATGCTCACCTTCCAAACTGAGAAGGGCTGTACATGACAATCCTGGTGTAAATTTATGAATACCAATCCAGACATTAAGACTAGACCTGTAGTAGTAGCTCATTCCATAGGCTGGGAATAGTGTGAGCTTGGAACCGATCTGTCTAATGAGTCTAGTTTATTTCTTGATGTAGATTTAGGTCGTTAGTGAAGGAGACATTTGTTTTGACCTCCTGGTCAAATAGAACAGGGTCTTTCACAGTTTAAAAAATAAGACACAGGTCACTTCAGAGCAACTGGTAGGCTACTGACTATAAGGAGAGTTGTGCTAATATATCAGGATAGTTGAAGAATTTAAGGCCTTTAATTTTCTCAGTAAGGTATTTTTAGAGCCTTTCCAGTTCAGAAATATACTTTTATTTATACATACCAATGAGGGCATTGTATTCAATAATAACTTTAATAAGAGAAAGTACAGTGGTTGTAATACTTCTTTGGATCTTGAAAATTAACTGGGCCAGATTGAAGGATTCCCTCACTATAGTGGAAACATGATGAGCGAATGAGAGGCAATTGTCCACATAAATACCCAGGTGTCTTATGGCTGTGTGTGTCTGAAGAGGAGTATCATTTAACATGCAAGGTCAGAACTGCTTTTTTAACAAATGCTAGTACTTTGTTCTTGTTTGCATTTAACTTGTGATATTTCTCAGTGTACTCAGTATATACATATTCTAGCCCTTGCTGAAGCTGTCCAGTATCCATGGATAAGTAGATAACAGTGCACAGCCTGTAGTCATCAGTAAACTGCACTTCTAGGATATTGGATTGGATATCTACAAATTAAATCTCAATCACTGATCCCTGTGGGATCCCACTAAGTACAAATTTACATTCACAGAGAACACCAGCAATGTTCACAACCTAGGACCTGTCGAATAGCCAGTTTGCAAAACGGTGTATAACATAAGGGTTTACATTAAGTTTGTCTAACTTCTTAACAATACCAGCATTGGGGATAGTGTAAAAAGACTTGGCCAGATCAAGATCAAGCAGTGTGCACTGAATGACTATTGTCCACACCCCCTCTAAACTTTCCAAAGAAGCTGACTAGGTTCAGGAAACAGCACCCACAATTCATAAAACCAAACTGATTAAGGTCTAGATCAGTAAGCTGCCTGTGTCTCCATAAATGAGTTCTGCTATGAAACATTCCACGGCTTTAAATGTAAGACTGACAAAGCTGATGGGCATATAATTGCCTGGATCTGTAGAGAGGCCACCCTTGTGTAGGAGAATCAGACTGGCTGTTCTTCAGACATCAGGCCCAAACCCTGCAGATAGGCTGAAGTTGTACAGTTTAAGTAGGGGCACAGATAATACATACTTGACCTTGATAATAATGCTGCCTGGTCCCACGGAAGTATTAGTTTCGGAGGGAGATTTTAACACTTGTTCCAAGGTGATTTCAAAGCAAACTAAGTTTTCAGGGATACTGGGGGCAACAGTGTAGGTAGACAGGGTAAAGTTACCACCAAATTTGTCTGTAAATATATGCTCCACTCCATCGTTAGACATTATTCCTTAATTTACTGACATAACTGGAGAACAATTTGAAGTGATGATTGGTATTTGTAGGTATCTTAAGCTTGTACTCTGTTTTACATTTTCTACTTTCAGGTTCCTTGTGGGTATGTTTCAGTGTTCCTAAGATAAAGGAACAGGAATTTTGCACAACTTGTCATTATTTTCATTTTTTGTTATAAAGTTTATTAATATGGGAGTTACACCAGAAAACATTATTCTTGAATCTTCCATTATATTTAGGTTGACTAGGTTTTCTATGCATCTGTTTAGGTGCTGGTAAAAGTCAGAGATGAATGTAGCAACCTTCTCAGATGGGTCCATTTGCAGGGGTATTTGGGAATTTTGCATAGGTCTTCTAGGTCTTCTACAAACTGAAGTAGATTTAACATGGTGAGACTAAAGATGGTCTCATTTGGTGGTGTGATGGTACCACTAGGCCTAACAGAGAAGATGATTTTCATGGGCAGTTGTAACAAAGAATGAGGAGATATGGGGAGAATTACAGACACAGACTATATTGGTAAGGACCATGTCAATAATATCAGACCGTTTAGTGAGTAGTTTCACAATTTGCTCTAGTACATTATCATTAACAAATTCTAGGAAATGCTGAGCATATCCATTTTAGAGGTATAAGTGTTCCACTTAATAATTGGGTAAATTAAATCCCCCAGCAAGAAGGTCTTTTTTTATATTTAAACCCTTAATGGTGTTAAAGTAATTTTCATGAACTTTGGGGGGGGGCATTGATGGGGATTTTTAGCTAACAATGAAGCAATAGCGGGATTTGTTAATGGTGATTTAGATCTCCAGAAGCTCCAAGTTACTGCTGTGTGTAATTTGTAGCAAGGTAATGCTATTTCTGATAAATACAGATACTCCTCCACAATTACCCAATGGCCTGAATGCATAATAGGCTCTAAACCGTGGTAGATAAAGAATGCTACTGCTATACTGAAGCCATATCTCAGTAACCACACAAATATGAATGGGTTTGAGTTGTAGGAAGGCCTAAAGTTCAGGCATCTTTCTATTTACATTCCTAACATTGAGAAGTGCCACCATTTTTCCAAATATGAGTCTACTATTTAGGAATATCCAGTAGGGAGACTCTGCCTAAAAATGCATTAAAGGGGCAGCAAAGGCTTTAGTCAATATGAAAAAGTCTAGGTATGAGCGGTGTAAGCCATCCCTGGGAAAACAGGAATTATTATCTACCATCCCATCCCAGGCTGACACATATTGGAGACTCTTAGAATGTCACCAATCTCTTAACTAATTGTTAAAATCAGTATATTTTCTTAGTGTCTAGGTATCATCCTTGGTGAAAGCAAGATACCTCTCAAGACCAGTGCCTTTCCTGTCACTAACACATGCATAGTTATGATGTTTCTGCTGATAAAAACTCTTTGTGGAGGTCATAGAGCAGTACTTTGTTCCTCTGAAACAGTAAGATTCTGTGTACCATTGTGGCAAATATAACTCTTGAATAATAGTGTCGGATATATTGTTCTAAGAGACATTTCTTGGAGGTTGGTTTGTCAGTATTTGTGCTTCATTTTTTATGGCATGAATGGTCTCTAGGCAACCTGCATGAATTATTAAGAAAACAAAGCATCAGAAAATGTCAAAACTTTTTACACAGAAGCAGCTCTCCATAGGGTGGTTTGTACCCAACAGTTTAAAAGAACTTTTTCTGAAATATGCTTTGTTTGTTCCATTTAGCATAAAATACTCCAATTACTTTCTTCAACCAGAGTGTGACAGTGGAGTTTACCAGAAGCATGCATTGCCATCTCAGCTTTCTGGACTATAGTTCACACCTCGTCCGTAGATGCATCAACATTAGAGCAAAGTTGTACTAGGATGTCAAGTGCGCACATAATTTAAATTCAGTCCTAAATAAAGCAGTCCTCTTCTTTAATTACACAATTAGAGAAGCCAAAATTCTTCCAACCCCTCCTGTATTTTCATAATACTTTATCAAAATAATTCAAAACCCTTTAAAAGATTTAACACTTGAACTATAATGGTTTCATATGACTTTGCTCAGTTTAATTTCTCCAAGCCTTTTAGGTTGCTAACACCATGAAAGGACTGAACCCCATTCCTAAGTCAAAGTATGATTAAAGTTCATGAAATTATCATTGCTTCAATCTTTGATTTTAGTCAAAAGTGCTCTTTGCATTACCCCCAATGTACCCAGAAATTACTCCTTCTGCAATTTGTATGGAGTTACATATACTGGTAGCATATTTAAACATGACTATAAATTATTTTTTATGATACCTGTTGATCGTACTTCCACTGGAACTGTCTGAGAATCCTTCTTTCACATTGTCCTTATTTTTGCCTGCAAATCTTGAGATTTTATGACTATGTGTCTGTCTGTATGTAAGTCACAGTAATCACTGGGTATAGCAATTAAAATGATCAGTGCTACTATTGTCTTCTGTTCATGGATTACTGTATCTGCTTTTCTTGCATCTATTTTTTGGACTGTTGGTAATGGGTGATCTCATGTGATACAAACTTCATCATTTTCTGTAACATATATATTCTAGTCTATAATATAATCAGTCATATGACAGATATGTGAATTCCTAGGCAAGAAAAATGGTTTCCATTCAAACTCCTCCAAATAATTTCTGTTAGTGGAGTTAAATCAAGCAGGATGATTCAAGAACATGGTGTATCGTGTGCAGTCCTGAAAATGTGTGTTGCCCACTGCATCACATACATGCTGTGGACAATAGTAAGGTTCATAAACATAAATCCTGCTTATGATCTACAGTGCACATACCTATCCTGTAGAGAGTGAATCATAGATGTGTCGTGCGCCTAGCGCTAAGAAAACCATTAGTAAAGTACACCATGGGGTGGCTGTTACATAAAACAGAAATTGTTAGTACTATAACAGACAGATGTGAGGACTGACGTGTACTACATTAAACTGTCCAGTAATATTATCCTAGTAATGAACATATTTTTAGGCAATTCAAAGCAATATAACATGTGGTAGGTAAGATTAAAAAAAAAAACAGCTGTGTTGCAAGCAAGTTTAATCTTTGTAGAAATGTTTTACCTATATCAATGTCATACATTGTAGGCAGGGCTGATAATGCAGCAACTAGGGTCCTGGTTGCTGGCACTGTTGTGCATCAAAATGAGTGCACTTCTATAGACTCACAAGAGGGCACGCATGTCCTTGTCACAGTGTAACTAAACCAGGATGATACAGCTCACACCCTGTGTGGATCCAGTCAGAAAGGACATGGACGTTATTTATTAATTTGTACTTGATTTCTGAGGTAGAGCCCAGGTGCAGTGTCTGGCTAAGTGAATTGCTCAGAGTCTGACAGTGAGTCCAAGAAAGCTGAGGGAATCAAACCTTGTACTACTGGACAACAGGAAACAGTTTGTTAATCCTCTAAGCCAACTGCCAGAAACAATAGTACCTTCCACCAGTGGTGAGATAACAGCTAGGCAGCTGAGCCTATATGGAGTGTTAGGGACAATATTTCTGCAGGACTACTTGTCTACTAGCATTCATCATAGTTTCACCTCACCTATTACAGAAAGGTTTATCAATGAGTATAAATAGAATTAGAAGTGGTTAGGATGGTTGAAGCAAGGAGAGTGAAGACCTTGAAAATCGATATGTGCAATGTATGCAGTCTGTGATTTTCTCCAAACTCTGCAGCAATCAGGTGAGTGACTGCAGCAGTGGATACTTGCCTGCTATCTCAATGTATCTAGAGTATTACATGATGTATTATGTATCTTTGCCACTATGTACAATGGGGCTGAGAAATACAGCATGATGACTGACTATATGACAG
Organism: Protopterus annectens; assembly: GCF_019279795.1. NCBI lineage: Eukaryota > Metazoa > Chordata > Ceratodontiformes > Protopteridae > Protopterus > Protopterus annectens. The sequence goes on along the minus strand of NC_056731.1, from coordinate 1,241,674,383 downwards.
TGCTCCCTACTTAGTCACATAGTCCATAGGGTCACAATGGCACTAGATCACATCCTTGGTACATGCCATTCATGTTATGGCATGTTCAGATCATGGCCTTGGCATGTGCAGCCTGGATGTGTATGGCCATGGCCAGAGAGCCCACTGGCATGTATCAGGTACAAAGTTATGGACATTTTGGGGCTGGTTTTGGTCAATGGTCCTACAGGCATACAGCCCATGCCATGCACTCATCCTTGTGCATATCCATGCCATGGTCAACAGCATGCAGATCAGCTATAGCCAGTGATGTACATCAATAAACACCTAGTGGTGAAGCTACATTCTCTTTAGTTGTGCAAGGTTCATTATTAGGCCTACGTCTGGAACTACATCTCTCTTATGATGTCCCCATCACATGATTTAGCACACATGTTCATGTATTGAAGCCTTATGGATTCATTGTGTGCATGCAGATACCTTTTCAGATGATAGCATGTCTTGTCCACTGTGAAACATTTGTTTTGTTAATAAAGTAGGCTCTAACTAATGCAACAGTTGTTCAGAATATGCACATCTCAGCAGCAGTACCTGTGTGTGCATCAGTCTGTCTTTCTGTACCAGTTGCATTGCATGTCATATCATGTCATGTCAACCACAACCTCAAAACAATACACAATTGTGTGCAGAGCTCATTGTTAATGAAGCCACTTATACTGAGCCAATAGATATAACAACCCTACTGGCAGACAAATTCATCTCCCACTTTACCCCTGGCTCCTCAACTTCCCCTCAGGAAATACCATCAAATATAACTCCCTCTACTATGGGTTCCTATCACATAGTCGAACTTTTACAAGTTAGAACCACATATGGTAGAGACCATACGTTCAAATTTGCAAAAGTTTGAGTGTTTGAATGGAAATCTCCATAAGCAGAGGTTTCCATTTTGTTCAATGTTGTGCGATCTCAGAGTTGGTATATTTAAGTAGCAGGGTGTGTGTGTGGGGGGCACAGCCCCCCATGTGGGGGGTGCAGGGAGGCTTGCCCCTTGCTCACAACAATTTATTTTGTTATCTGTTCTTTTTTTTTTTTTTCCATAGTCAAAGTTTTGTAACTTCGAACATAACGGTTCGACCATTAGGTGTTTGGATGTTATGAAACTTCGACTATGTGATATAGACCCTCTACTATCATTAGGGCACAGGTCCTCAATGGTCTCTCTAAGGCCAAGAACACTGCATCAATGGGCACAGACAGAATCCAAGGATGCCTTTTGTCTTTATAATTTCTCCAATTCTTTTGGGTTTCTAATACCATGATGGGAATGGACCTCATTCATAAGTCAAAGTACGATTAAATTTCATGAAATTAGTATTGTTTCAATCTTTGTTTTTAGCCAGAAGTGCTCTTTGCAGCACCCGCAAAGTGCCCAGTAATGACTCCTTCTGCAATTCGTATGGAGATACATATATCGGTGACATATCTAAGTAGAATTGTAAATTATTTTTTATAAAACCCATTGCTCCTACTACTACAGGAACTGTCTGGGTATCCTTCTTCCACATTGCCTTCATTTCTGCCTGCAAATCCTAGTATTTTATGACTTTGTGTCTCACTGTACATAAGACACTGTAGTTACTGAGTGTAGCAATTTCAGTGATCAATGCTACTTTTGTCTTCTTTTCATGGACTACTCTATCTGATTTTATTGCTTCTATTTTTTAAACTGTTGGTAATGGATGATCTCATGTGATATAAACTTCATCATTTTCTATGATGCTTTGTGGCTCATGTTTCCAGTGTTTTTCAGCTACCTCAGTATTATAATGTTTGCTCAATCCCCAATGCAACAGTCTTGCCACATTATTATGCCTTTTAGTATACAGTCCTTCGGCCATTAGTATATCACAACCAGCAACAAGATGTGCAACTGTTTCCAATTCAGTTTTACAAAACCTACATTTGTCTGTTTCTCCCACATGTTCAATAGACTTTGTAAACCAACATGTACATATTGCACTATCTTGGGTCACCAATATTAACCTTTCATCTTTTGGTTTAAATTCATCTCTCCTTATCCATTCCTGTGTTCAGTCCTAATCAACATGAAGTTGTTCTAAGAGTTTTCTATACTTGCAACTGTATTTATGCTTTTTCCACATTTCTTGCCTTGTCATCTGATCCTTCACCGTATTGTCTTTCTTTTGTTTTTTGGCACATTGAGTTGCTGCCTGATTTTTATCTATTTCTGGTTTGATTTCCATTCCTGCTTGATGACATGCTTTTGCTAAACTAAGCAGAGAAGTCATCATAGACTTATTCTCCTCATTTTTCAAAACTTTCATTATATTTGGGTCTTGTGAGGTCAGCAAATATGTATGCAGTCCCACTATTACAGATCTAAACATGTTATCAGTTTCAAGGAGGCACATACCTCCTTCAGAATGGGAAATATATAATCGTGGTATGAACTGATTTTTATAAATCATTTGATGACTATGAAGCATCCTTCTTGTTTTCCTAACATATCCAATGCCTTTTGGGGCCAGTCAATCCCTCCAAAACTGTAAGTTAGGACAGGAAGAGCAAATTGGTTTATAGCTTGGACTTTGTTCCTTGATGTCAATGCTGTTTTCAGTATTAATTTTTAGTCCTCTAAAATATTCTTTACTGAGTTTTATTAACATTTGTTCTTGTTTTATTATTGATCCTTCAGCAGTTCCCAAATATTTATACACTCCCACTTGCTCAAGTTCTTTTACATCACATTCCTGTCTCAAACTGACGTTTTCTTGGTGCTGCAGCTTTCCTGCTTTAAAGGTTGCTTTTGCACATTTATCAAGGCCAAATGACATTCTTATATCATCTGAAAAAGTTTTGACCACTTGCAGTTGTGCTTTCAGTTCCTCATCTGATGAACTATACAGTTTTAAATCATCTTCAAAGAGAAAATGAGCAGTCTTTACACTTTGTTGTTTTCTGAGAGCCAAATTGTAGCCATGACCTAATCTGTTATGTAGACAACCTAATGGGTTAAGTAAAAGACAAAAGAGCAGCAGTGACAGAGAGTCGCCCTGGAATATCCCCCTTTGAATTTTTCTCCTTGGAATAATAAATTGTCCTTCATTATGGCTTAACTGCAAAGTGGTTTTCCAGTGTTTCATGGTTGCTGTAATGTAATTGATCATTGGATGGTGTATCTTATACAATTTTAAGCACTCTTTCATCCATGAATTTGGGATAGTTACATGTTTTTTTTTTGTAATCTCTCCATACCATACTTAGTTTCTTTCCCTTTTTACAGTTCTCCATCATGACTTTTATTTAACAACAAATGATCCTTTGTTCCATATGACTTTCTTTTATTACCCTTTTGCTCTGTTGTCGTGATTGAGTTTTCTTCTAAATGACTATAAACTCTGCTGGCATCAGTTCCAGTGTATAGTTTATACATTGTTGGAAGGCAAGTTATTGGTCTATAGTTTTTAGGATAGCTTGCAGGTTCACTCTTAAGTAGGAGTATTGTTTTTTCTGTTGTTAACCAGGCTGGTTTCTGTTTGGGGTGCCCATATAAATAGTTTTTACTCATGGCTAAATTTTCATGTACAGATGTTAATACTTTTAGCCAGAAGTTAAGTATTGTATCTGGGCCTGCTTTTTTCTAATTTGGAGCTTTTCTTAACTTTGCTTCAATCTCTCCGGCCGTTACATCATCTCATTTCATATCCTGTGCTTTTGAACTTATTATTCTCTATTTTTTCTATCCATTTAACATCTTTGTTATGTTCCACAGGACCTTCATAGATATTTCTCCAAAATATATCTATTTTAACTTTTTTTGGTGGCATTTTAATTCCTTTTGCTTCATTTCCCAATCCTCTATAAAACTTTTTGTATCATTAATAAATTGCTTATTTTGTACTTTTCTTTTATACTTACCTGCATATCTTTTAAGTTTCTCTGCCTGTGCTGATATTTTTAGTTTATTGTTTGCAATAGTGCACAATTGATCCTGATCTGTTCTGATACAGCACTGCCTTTATCACGTTTATCTTTCTGACTATTTTTGTTAATATGTTTCCTCTTCTATACCCTTCTAACATTGACACTTCTTGTCTTAATTATTTCCTCTTCTATACCCTTCTAACATTGACACTTCTTGTCTTAAGTATTTCCTCTTCTATACCCTTCTAACATTGACACTTCTTGTCTTAAGTATTTTGTAGTTTTCTCTATTCAATACTTCCATGATGGGATTCAATATCTCCCCTTCCTTCTCCTTACTATCCTGTGTTTTTGTGGTAAGACTTTATCTGTTATTAATTTAGCTGCACATTAACATATCCTGTTTACTTTTGTTATATCTCATGAATCTCTATGGACAGTCCTAATTGTTGTGTTCATTTGTTTTATCAAACTTCTAGCTTTCTGGGCTTTATTAACTATCTGTATTCCATTTCTTTATTGATCTTAATATCTTTGTCCATCTCCATTAAATCAAACAACTCTTCTGTTAGATCATGCTCTTCTAAACTGGGGCACATTCTTTGTTCTCCATTTCCTGCGGACATTCTATAAAAGGTTTTAAAGCATCTTCCTGTGCCACATTCTCTTCATTCTCATCCTGAGTTATCTGTTGCTCTTTCATATGGGAACTCACTGGCCTACCACTCCACAACACTGACTGCATTAGAGTTGCCACAGGTTCCTGTTCCTTCCCTTGCTGTGAAATTTGATTTCCTATGGAAGGCTCCAGTGTATCTCCATATAGTAAAAAACAAAAGAAGAACCACGTCCAAAGCACAAGGCAGAAGTTTCAAGTTTTAATCCAAGTACATCCAAATTCACTTACTAAGTGCTTTCACCATTACAAATGGCTTCTTCACAGTAATGGTGAAAGCGCTTAGTAAGTGAATTTGGATGTACTTGGATTAAAACTTGAAACTTCTGCCTTGTGCTTTGGACGTGGTTCTTCTTTTATTTTGTTTTTTACTAGTTCTGTACCCTGTGGGTATTCAGTTTGTGGTATTTATGTTCATATAGTAACTGATCAGATGTTTCTCGCTCTACTGTTTTTTTCTGAATTTTTTTTTTTATTTATTTATTGTCATTTGTTAACCGAGTTGATCCAACTGAGCCAAAGGCCCATTTTCAGTGGAAACCTGAGAAGAAAAGCTCCAATTACAATTGCAGACATTCCAAAAAAAAAAAAAACAAATTAATACAAAGACTAAAAATTACAATAGTAATATTGACAAGAAACATTTACATAAAATGTAATAAACAAAGACAAAACATTTATATATAAGTTTCAAAAAATCCAATACATTCCATCCATTTCTCTATCCTACTTTATCCATTGCTCTATCCTGCTGTGGTATTTTCCGAGTTAGATTTTCTACACAAAATCATTCACTTCACAGGTACTCCATAACCTCTTTTTCTATTTCTTTAAATTCTCCATTGCTCATAATCTTTTCTACTTTTCATCTTTGTTTTCTAATTTTTTTTTTCCAAAACATTTTTATATTGTTTTCATTATAAACATATGCATTTGTACATATAACAAATACAATAAAACAATAACAAAACCATTTACAATATTTACATTCATCCATGATAAACAATCATTTTATCCGTGAGAAGATATCAGTATTTGTTCAAAAGGTTTTCCAATTTTTGCCATGCTATTTTTTATGAGTAATGTTATGAGTTCTATAACAGATGGTTTGCAGTTCTTTTTTACAAACAACTTTTGCCAAATTAATAAATTCTTTAAACATCAAATCTTGTTTACTTTTCCAGTTCAAAGTAACAACTTTTCTGGCAATTGCAAGAATTTACCAGATTAACTGAATCTGAGATTTAGGTATTACATTAGGTATAGGAACATTGAATAGGATTAGTTGGTTAAAATATGACAGTTATCAGACCATAAAGTCTTTAGTTTTCTAATTTTTTGTATTGTAATATTTTCCATGTCCAGATGCCTTTGCCTGTATTTCTTTTCAAATATCTTTGGTGCTGCACTTTTTGTATTGATTAGTTTTGCTTTCTCATCTGCATAAATATTACACCATATTAAACAAATTTTTCTTTCCCGTGTCCATATTTCTTTCTCAGATGTTTCCTGATCCTCTTGTTTCTCCTTACTTTGGGGGCTCGTTCCATCATGCCGTGATGATACCCGTGTTAGACTTTCTGCACTAAATCCATCAGTTTGCAAGTTATTCCATAACTTCAACTTCTATTTTTTAACTTCTGCTTTAGTAATCTTCTGTTCTGTGATCTCACTTCCTTTATTGTGAAATTTTTTATATCTGGATGCCTTTGCCTGTATTTTTCTTTGAATATCTTTGGGGCTGCCTTTTTTCTGTTCATTAATTTGGCTTTCTTTTTTGCATAGATATTGCACCATATCAGATCTGTCTTTCTTTTCCCATGTCCATGTTTCTTTTTTATACCTTTCAGAAGTCTCTAGATTTTGTCTTTATATTTTTGTACTTCCTCAGATGCTTCTTTTCCCAAAGGGATCAAAGTTTCTTGGTCTATATAATGTTTTTCTTAAATCTGTTGTATTAATGAACACAAATCTTTATTTGACGCTTCTGATAGTTTTCTTTGGGGAAGCATTGTTCTTTCCTCTAATTTCTATCTTAATCTTTTTGTATAGCTTATGTCTGGAAATTATGAGCTTCTTGCATAACAGGAACAATGCATAATTTCTTTCTTATCCTCAACAGTCCACTCTGTCATCTTTATGGCACTTTTTTGGCCTATCAGTTTTTGTGATATTTGTGGACTGCTACTTACTTCTACAACAGGAGGCCATCCTTCCCCTGGGCCTGGCCTAGCTCCATTGTAGGAATGTGTTCATGTGTTGAGGATTCTGCAGTACCATTTTTTTCAGTCCTGGCACCGGTGCACCTACCAGGATTGGGCACTGTTTTATGCTGGGTCTTGTGACCCAGCTATCTTTTTTTATTTTTTAACCTACTTTTGTCCATGATATATGCTATATAAAATACAGTCTATATATCAGTGTCATCTTGGTGAGATTTTGTGAAAAACAGGGTCCACCTCATGAAGGTACTCACTAAGATTTGAGGATGAATTCAATTCCAGCAATACTGTTCTCCTTTGCTTGCTGGCTATCAGGCCCTCTGATACTGCTATTTAACATGTAGCCTCCAAACAGGCTTTGTGCCTCACAAATAGAGAATAGTAACAGTCATCCCTCTGCACAAAGGTGGGCCATCAAGAGACCCTGAAAACTACAGACCCATAAGTCTCATATGCAAAGCCATGGAAAGAATTATCATGGAAACGATCAATAATGATATAGGAAACCTCCAAACATTGGAACCAACCAAATATGGTTTTGTCAAAGGCAGATCATGCCTACTCAGTCTGGTGGATTTCTTTGAGAAGGTTACCAAAGCAATGGATGAGGGCAAAATGGGTCACACTGCCTAGCTTGACCTGGCCAAGGCATTTGAAACAATACCCCATTTGAGCATTGTTGATAAACTAAAGAGGTTAGGTATAAACCCTGATGTCACCCAGTAGATAGCCAGCTAGCTAACAGATAGGACCCTGGAAGTTAGAACTGGAGAGTCCACCTCTACAAAGAGGCCAGTCACAAGTGGAGTCCCTTAGGGATTGGTCCTGAACCCACTCCTTTTTGGTATTTGTTTCTCTGAAGTCAAGGTCAATGTCAAGGGTCTCTGGCTGACCAAATTTGCAGATGATTGCAAATTAGGAGCTGTCATAGAATCCCCCACTGGCAGTAATGTTCTCCAGGAAGGGCTGACACAGACAAATAACTTGTGCCAGAGCCATGGACTAAAATTAGATGCCAAGAAATGCATAATACTACCCCCTGGGAAGTCATCCACCCTGGGTAACTATCTCATTTACAACACACCCCTAAGAGTCAAAGCAGTTGTCAGGAACTTGGGAAAACACATTGACAGTAATCTAGCCTTTGGCCATCACATATCTACTGTAGTGAGGAAATCATTCCATGTTGTGCAACTTATAAACAAAGGTATGGTATCTAGGTCTAAGGAGGTTATTGCTCTACTGTGTTTGGCATTCATCAGAGCAGTCACTGAGTAAAATTCCCTCTTTAGTATATACCAGTCACATCCGACAATTGGAACATCCACAGAATATCAGCACTAAAAGAATACAGGGAATTACTAACATATCTGATGCAGACTGCCTAAAAGCCCTTTCCCTGTATTCTGTCTCCTGCAGGCTGTTGAGGGGAGATCTATGCCTGGCATGCAAGGCATTGTCAGACCCCACCCTGATGGACCTCCTGCATAGCCACAAAATAAACAGCACCAGAACTACCCATTCTAAAGACTCAAATCTTGCCTGTGATATAAACAGGACCCACTGGACAGACAGGTATGTATCCTAGAGATTGCCCCTTCTTTGGAACAGGCACCCCATCCATGTGAGGCAGCGTTCCCCCCAATCCAATTCAAGTGTAACTTGGACAACTGGATGGTGAATAGGAAATTCATCCCTGGTTTGGCACCTATCTCAAATGGACACAGGCATCCTGTAACTGGTTCATGTCCCAGACCCCTGCTTTTAATGTTTCATCTCCCATGTCCCTGTTTATGCTTATCAAGGGTACCCAAACTTGTTTAAGATTTGGGATGCATGGTTAGGCTTAAAAATGCCCCTGTGGTCGTTAGCGTGGTACACACCTATGAACCTATGTCAAGTCATGCCACAAAGTTTTCCACCAGGAGCTGCTGTACTGCTTGCCACAAGTGCCTTCTTCTCAAATACTGATATCCGTCCCTCATTACTTCATCTGTTTCATTTAAATGGGGTTCCTAGGGAAGGCCACCATGCTTTGATACTATTATATTGTAATGTGAAGGGCTATAGACATGGCAAGTCTGAGATGTTTTCTTAGGTGTATATTGTAGAGCACTCCTGACTATTTCCAGACACTTGACTCAGAACTTGGTTGAGGACTGCATATGTATGTCATACTCCATTCCAGGGGATACCTACTGTCACCTGAAAAAGATAATGGTATATAATGGTCTCATATGAGGATATGTACATTCATGGTTTGCAAGTTATCACCCATTATATGCCTTTACAGAATGCCCATATAATTAACCTGTGTCTCAGGCCCACCATATTTCTGAATCATGCACACTGTCAGGGAATGATGTTGTGATTTATAGGATTTGGTCATTGACTGGACACCAAGCCTGGCAGTTTACTTGAATGCCACTCCATCTAATTTATGTAGCACTCAATTTTATCTCCAAATGGGGCCTTATAGTGATGTGGATGCAGTCCGTAGTGTCAAGATGCATGAGAGGTATGTTACCTCATAAAACAGTTCCATGGCTGTGTAACAATTGGGGAGAGATGGGTGAAGGCTGCCAGCCTTGTCAAATAGAATTTGATATATAATTCTGTCATTTGTAAATAAATGTAAAATACAGGCATGTTTTCTTGAGTGTAAAAGAATACTGTGAAATGTGGAACTGCAAAAAATGTGACAACATTGCACTCTACTGGCCTAGTGAAGCATGTTGTGACCCTTTCATGTTAGAATTCGGCTCCAGTGAGTCTGGATGAAGGTTTTATGCCCATTGTTATAAGGCTAAAGTTTATGACCAGAATTTACATATGGAAGGTACTTTACTGCTCATGTTTCTGCTAGAGTGTATATGTGAAATGCCTTGTATTGTAAGTTTCTGAGCAGGTGTTAGATTGCTAAATAATGCAGTTTGTTTGCCTGGGAAAACCTAAGTGTCAGCATGATGTAATTTGGGAGGGACCCAGCAGACATGTTTGTTAGTAATGTTTAAATACTGTTTCTCACAAGAGACTTGGAGCATTTTGATCTTGGATATCTAACTCAGCACTCTGCCTAAGCTCACATGTAACTTTCTAGCAATGTGATTTCTTGTAGGAATAGTTAAAGCTAGTAAAGATTAATTAGGTATTTTTCTTTGAAATCAGACCTGTACTATTTTAAGTTTCTGTGTGATCTCTGAACTCTTAAATATCTCTGTGGTGTAGTAGTTTTGTCTTGTGTTTTAATTATTTATTATTAAATATTTTTAAAACCTTCTACCTGTGGCTGGTTTGTGTAGAGATAAAGTATGCTTTAGAGTACATTATATATTTATAGAGTTTATTGTAATAAGCCACTCCAATAAGCCTTAAGACTGAATAGTCACATTACCAATTGGATAATAATAGTGCACAGTAATAATTGGACACCCTTTTAAGGGCCTTTTAGTAGCTGATAATTAATGGGTGGTGGCAGGAATTACTACCGTATGGTCTGGGTAATAGGGGCACAGCTGGAGAACCTGTGCCAGCCTTTTCCCAGGAAATTCTGTGTGGTTGTATAACCTCTTCTCAAAGTGTGTGTGTGTGTGTGTGTGTATGTATCAGATACCTGGGCAGAGACACGAAGCAATGGTTAAACGGAGAGGGTACTGGAGGTTTTAGCTTGCCCAGTTAGGCTGAGACCTGGACCCTATAGCTGTGCCAGTGGGGAGTCTTATTGGGGACCTGGTGAGCAAAGGAGCAACCAGCCCCAGACTGACTGTGATCTCTGTGTGCACTTAAGGGAAATTGTACTTTACTGTGTGTATTAGTTATCCTTTCCTCTTCTTGGAGACAACCTCCCTGGTGTTAGTGGTGAGAATTGAGGCTTCTTGATTGCTGGGCCAGGGCATCGCCATCACAGGCTGCATGGCATAAAGCTGCTGATGATGAGAAAATACATAACAGCCTAAAACTAGATGTAACAGGTAGAGGACCATAACACTCCTACTGTATTATCCATACAAAGCTGGAATGTTCTAGACTCAAGTATGCCTAGAAATAGACAAAGCCTATTTTCTGATAGGATGGGGTTTCCTTGCTGGCTGGCTGGATGCATGTGGTGCAAACTGGCCACACAGAGCCAGCAACAGTTGTCTATCCATTGACTACCTATTGATAATCACCCTGTCAGGCAGCTGTTCCAAAAGGAGCCATTGGCAGTGCCTGGATGCGCAACTTCCCACTTCAGATATGCAGAAGGTAGTGTTGCCACCTGACCCATCTGAATATATACCTGAATGTGGTAGTTGTCAAGAATGGAAGTGTACTTTGCTCGTCTCACTCAGTACTCTTTGGGCTAAAACAATCAGTTGGAGAGTCCCCAAATGTCTCTGGTCTACTCTCACACAATTCATCAGATGATCAGGTAGTTTTTGGAATCCCTTCAGTCTGCAGGCCAGCACTGCATGAGGACACATTCTTTATTGGCAAATATTAGGCTAAAGAAATTGTTTTAGAATTTCCAAAGGTCACCAAAGTCTGTAGCTTTCACAAACTACCTTTCCCCAAGCATAAATTGACTTGGAATTCAGCAGCTGATAGAAAAATCTTTGACTGAATTGCAACATAACAATTTAAATGTATTTACAAGGAATAAAAAATGACTGACTTGGGGAAAAAAAATGAAATGCCTTCAAGTGCATCAGAACTTTAAATATTGTAAGTATAAAGGTCACAATGTGCAACAGAATATTTACAACTTTTAAACAATGCTTTTCTCTCTGAGCATAAACTGATTTAGAATTCAACTTAGAATTCAACAGCTGATAGACACATTTTTCACTAACACATTACATAATCTACAGCTTTCACATAGTCTTCCTCTGAGCTGGTGTTTTTCACTGGTTGAGTAGTAGGTCGAATTATGTAATGGTCAAAGTTCATTATATCAACCATTACTTAATTCCAGTGCTTTTCTTCTTTCTTTGTGTTTGTGCAACCCTAGAGTTAGTATATTTAATTTCTGGGGGTGTTTTTCTCTTTTGGTAATCATAACTGTAACCTATTGGTTTACATTTGTGATTAATTTTTTTGTTGTTGTTGATTTTAATGGTGATTCATGATAATCGCCAAGTAGTTTGTTTGATGTTTTGTGTTTCAGAAAACTCAGTGGTGATTATTCATTATAAACTCATATATATATACATATATATATATATATATATATATATATATATATATATATATATATATATATATATATATATATATAGATAGATAGATATACAGAAGGAATACAGAGGCTCGAAGATATTAACTTGTTAAACTGTTTCTCTTATTTCTCGGTTTTATGCTTCTTCTGATTTATCCATTTGCTGCCATGACCACAGTCTTGTCTGCATTCAGTTTCATCCCAAGTGTCACCAGTTTCACATTCCATTCGACTATCATTTGCTGAAGTTCCTCTTCAGAGTCTGCTTGTAACGACACATCATCTGCATATACCAGCTTTGTTAATCTGTCCCCTCTGACCTATTTGCTAATGTCATCAATCACCAGTATAAACTGGAGTGGACTTTGAGATCCATCCTGATACACACCCACTTCAACTGGCAACCCCTCTGTGAGTCCAGACATTCTTCGTACTTTTGTCATTGGCATGCACTAATTATACATTCCAGTCTTTGGGACTTCAAACAATCACAAGACTATCCAAATCTGTTCCCTTAGGACCTTATCAAATAATTTCTCCAAGTCTAAGAATGCCCAGTTGGAATCTTTCCTCACACTAACTGCTTCTCTACTATGTATCTCACTGCAAACATCAGGTCAGTTGTACCACATCCTGATCTGACCCCAAACTGTTCATGTCCTATCTTATTTTATAGTTACTGTGTGTATTCATTTGTCAGCCACACTCTATGGCACTTTCATGCAGTGTGACAGCAGTTAATACTTCTGTATTTCCCACATTTGCGAATACCTCCTTAACTTTTGTACATTAGCTCTAGAATGCTTATTATCCAGTAATCTAGAGTCTACCTCTCACTTTATCTTTTCATACCACAGTGAGTACCCTCAGGAACCATTTCTCCCCTAATGTACCTAACAACATAACATCTTGATCATTTTGCAGTGATGTCATCTGAGCCTACTGCTTTGTCTGACTTAATCTTCATTCATGCACTTTTTTTGTCAAAAATCTTTATTAACGTTTTGTATAAAATACAAACAACATATTAAAGACATTTGTCAAAAAATGATAAAAACTATTTTAAGTGTTATTGTCAAGAGCAAGTCAACACATAATTATATACTAACAGAAAGAACTATATATAAGAGTACTATAAACCAGATTAAGTAAAATAAAAAGATGGATTATAGGAATTGAGCAGACAGGAAGGTAAATCAAAGAGTCTAAGGCCCCAAAATGAAAGGGCTAGTAGAATGAGAGAGGGTAAAGTAATAGAGTGAAGGTGTAGTTAATGCCCATCCCTAGAACAAAATGTGAAGATAACAGACATCAGTGTATAATGATATCAAATAGGGGTGTCCGATATTCAGTAAAATGTGGGTGTAGTTTTTGGTTAGACATTAAGAATTTTTGAGCTGTTAAATGTTTAATTGTTGATTGCTTAAAGCCTTTCCAGGAGATTGCTGATTTGTCTTTCCAGTTCAGGATGATGTAGAGTTTAATTAGGGTAAAATGTGCAACTAGTATGCATACTTGTAGTTTTGTTAAGCCTGGGAAGGGATTATGTAGCATAATGAATTCCCATGAAAGGGTAGCTTTCTCGTAACCCATTTTTTGCAGTTTGAATTTTAGGGAGCACAAGAGTTTTTAAGCACATTTACAGCTCCCAAAGATTTGTAGGAGATCTGTCTTTTGAAGATCACAGTGTGGACAAAAAGGAGAGGTTGTAGGGTTGAAATTATTAATATCAGCTGGCATGTAATAAGCATTATTTAGTATCATTAGTTGTGCATACTTCAATTTTTTAAAGGGAATAAATTTAGATGATATTTGAATAGATCCGATTTTTTGGTCACTTGAGATTGTTGGATCAAGATCAGACCAATAGTTAGAGAAGAGCGCCTCATGTTGATATCTGAGAGAGACTATAAGTTTGTATGCATTGGAGATCATTTTTTCTTTTTCATTGACAGTAGGCTGCAAAGTCTTACAAGTATTTATATCGCTGAGGGTTATGTTTGGGTCATCCAGGATTGTGGCACACAACTCTCTAATTTGTCTCAGAATGATGTTATTATTTTTGGGGAGTTTTACTGCCAGACTCATCTCAGTAATAGATTGATTTCTATCGGGGTAAATGTCAACTAGACATTCTTTTAAGAGACGGTAGTTATTTAGGTCAATCATTTTGCTTTTCAGCCTAAAGTTCGAGCTAAGATGTAGTGGCTGCAGAAAATAGAAGGTATTAGATAACTTTAATGATAAAAACAGTTGTTGCAATATGGTGATTTTATTCTTGAAAGAAGGATCAAGCTTGATTTTCTTTAAATTCTCCTTATTAAGAAAAGGAAGGGCTTCAGGATTACACTTAATATTTTTAAAATAGTTATAGAACGACCATGATTTTTTTATTTGAGTTAAAATTTGAGATTACCACTATTCTGTTACTATTGATTATGTCATAGTAAAGTCTGAAGTCAGGGAGGTTAACTCCCCTTTATCGTTGGGGTATATTAGTTTTTGATAGGAAATTCTCATCAATTTTGGGGAAGTTGGATAGAGAGGAGTGACATACTTTAAAGCATTTGTTATTCGTACACTTTTCACTTCTTCCTATTGTAGGCTGTGCGTGCAGCAGAGCAACTTGTTTATAGTTTTCTTCATTCACAAGCTTCTCACAGTACTCCTTTCAGCTGCCCTTCATCATCATCATCATCATCAGCCACCCCCTTTTTCACATTTTCTACTTGGAGTTGTGGTGTTGTGTCAACTGTCTCCATCCCTCTCTGTCAATGACACTCTCCTGCCTTCTTTGACACTCATGTCTGACTGTTGCATGTCTTCACTAACACAATCCATAAATCCTATGTGCTGGATGAACTTGTTTCTTCTTGCCTTCTTCCTATCTGCTGTCCAAAATCATCTTCTCCAGACTGTCTTCTGCTTTCCTGCACATGTGCCTATACCACAGTAATCTGTTCTCTTTGATCTTTTCTGCAGGTGGAGCTACTTTGGCTTCTGATCTTATATCCTCATTTCTTTACCTGTCCCACAGTATGCATCCTGTCACCCATCTCAGCACTTTATCTCCATCACCTCTAGCTTTCTTGACTGCTCTGCCTTTACTGCCCAGTTTTCTGTACCATCCAATAGTACTGATTGCACCACTGTTTTGTACACCTTTCTTTTAAGCTTCTTTGGCATTCTTCTGACTTACACTACACCTGACATTCTATGACAGTTGGCTGCAGCCCCTCTGATTCTAGCTTTGACCTCTTCATTCAGACTTTCCTTTTTATCTACCTCCCCTCCCAGATACTCAAAGCTGTTAACCTGTTCCACTATTTTCCCTTCTATTTCAGTTCTCAGCTTCTTCTGAACTTCACTATTTGCTGCCATTACAGCTGTGTTATCTGTACTCAGTTTCATTCCCTGTGCCTTTAGTTTTACATTACATTCACCTATTCCTCTATTCTTTGCTGACATTCTTGTTCACATTCTGCCTGTAATGCCACATTATCTGCATACAGCAACTCTGTTGAGCTGTGCCCCTGACTGATTTGCTAATGTAGTCCATCACCAGTATGAACAGCAGTGGACTCAGAGCTGAACACTGGTGCACACCCACTCCCATTGGGAACATGTCTGTTCCTTTCTTGAGTACTGGGGCTTGTATTCAGCTTGCAGTAATTCTATCAATGTTTATGGGACTTCAAACCACCACAGGACTGCCCAAAACAGCTTTCTGGGGACCTTGTCATATGCTTTCTCCAAGTCTAGAAATGCACAGTTGGACTATTTCCTCATCTCTAGCTTCAATTATCTGTCTCACTGCAAACATTAGGTCAGCTGTGCTGCATCCTGATCTGAATCTGAGCTACTCATCTCCTATCTAACTTTCCTCTACTCTGCGTATTCGTTTATCAATCACCCTCTCCAGAACATTCATGTAATGTGACAGAAGTTTGATACCGCTGTACTATCCACATTTGTGAATGTTCCCTTTGTTCATGAACACTGGCACAAGTATGCTTATCCTCCCATCATCTGGGGTATGCCTTTCTCTCCATACTGCTATGAGTAGCCTCAGCAGCCATTTCTCCGCTATTGGAACCAGCATCTTAATCATATCTGCCATGGCCTCATTTGAGCCTGCTGCTTTCCCTGACTTCATTTTCCTTAGTGTTGTTATTACTTCTTCTGTTGTGGGCTCCTCCTCTTCTATCACTGTAGATTGTGCCTGGGGCAGTACAACTTCTGTGGGGTTTTCTTCATTCAAAAGCTGCTTTAAGTACTTCTTCCATCTACCTTTGATGTCCTCTTGACTGGTGAGCAGGTTATTGCTGGCATCCCTTATGAAGGGTGTCTGACTATCTTCGTTATCTTTTTGTGCAAGCCTTGCAACCTGATATAGTTTCTTTGTTCCATCTACTGTCTTACTTTCCAAAAGCGGGTAGAGTACCTCTGATGCTTTGTTCTTTGTTATTGCAACTCCTTTCTTAGCTTCCCTGTTAGTCAACCAGTATCCCTTCCTAGACTGGTCCATCTTTTCTGTCTCCCACTTTTTCCTGCACTTTTTTCTTTTGATGACTTCCTGGATTTCTGCATTCCACCACCAGCTTTCCTTATGTACCTTATTTCCATATCTGGCTCAGCTACATATCTGTTCTGTAGTCCTCTCACATGCTATTTTGAGACACTGCCATTCTTCTTCAACTGCATCTATTTCCTCTTCTTCTTCTTGAGGTGTTAGAGCCCTATGCAATTCCTTGAACTGTTTTGCTTTCGCTCCAGTCAACTTCCAGGTTTTCAGCATGACGTCTGTTGAACTTAGAGCCTTCTCTGACCACTACTGTAGCTATTTGTGGTAACCAGTGGTTTATGTTGTGAGCTCACTGTTTTATTAGGGATGGATTTGCAATCACTGATTCTACCCCAGTGCCCTTTTCTTACTAGGAGGAAGTCTACCTGAGTTGCATATTGGCCACTCTTGTATGTGATTTTGTGACTGTCTCTCTTAATGAACCATGTGTTGACTAACATCAAGCCACTTGCAAAACAGAAGTCTAGAATGGCCTATCCTTCTATATGCCTGTTGCACCACCCATGTAGACTCAGGCAGTACTCATATCCTGTTCTGTCTGTCCCAATATGTGCATTCACGTCAATCCATTATCAACACCAGTTTCCCTTGATGTACCCTAAATTAGTGAGCACATTGCTGCTAGTATATCTTATAAATGACATTTGCTGAATATCTTCTTTGTCTTTCTGAAATCCCCCTTGCACCCCGATAGAGCTTATTTGTGCCATCTGCTAAATTGCTTTCCAAAAGCTGGCCGAGTTTCTCTAACACTTCTTTGTCACTGTGACTGCTTTCATAGCCTCTTTCTTAGACAACCATTATTCCCTTTTCTTCATATTAATCCTGCACTCCTTTCTATTGGTAACTTCTCAGACTTCTGCGTTCCACCACCAACTTTCTTTATACACCTTATTTCCATGCCTAACCTTACCACACGTCTGTTCCATTGTCTTTGTGTATGATGTTTTAAAATGCTGTCATTCTTCTTTGACTCCACCTTCTTCTGCCTCTTCATGAAGTCCAGCCCTGAGTATTTCTTTCCTCGAACTCCTGAGCTTTTGCTCTAGTTACTTCTAGGTCTTCAGCCTAGTCTCTGTTGACCTCAAAGGCTGTATATTAAACTAATATCCTTAACTCTGCCAAAACATAGCTTTTTGAGCCCAGATTTTCAACATGTTATCTATGGACAATCACCACTTGGACTACAACACTGAATTTATCAAACTATGATCCAAAATGTGAACTACAAGAAGAGTTATATGATGAAATTTGCAAATGGAATTGCACAGTATCATACAATGCTTTGAAAAATAGTCCCCAAAATGACTAACATGACGATGTCATACCAAAGTTTCACACAATTAAAAAGTTATAACCCTGAATGCAATCAGTTAGTTAAAATGGACTTTCTTTTACATTCTTTTTTCAACAAACATCTATAAGTATACAAAAGCAACATTTTGATCTCAGATTTTCATTTTGTGATCTATGGGCTACCACCACCACCTGAACAATGACATTGAATTTGTACAGCTTAGATCCAGAAACCAATTTATAAAAAGAACTGCAAGGTTTCATTTGCACATAGGATTGTACAACATTACACAGCAGTTTAGCAGAACACACTGCACTAAATTTGTCATACCAAAATTCCACGCAGATAAAAAGTTTAATCTTACACAATAGTTAACTAGTTAAAATTGGCAGATTATTTCACATTAAAGTACAATACAAAAGATATACTTATCACAGATTTATTATTAAACATAAAATTCAAACTATAAAAAATATAGATGCCTATTTTTCTAAGTGCAATAGGGCACTTGAGAGTGTGTAAAGTACAAATACCATGCCCTCCAGAAAACCAGGCTTGTGTCATGCCTTATTGCATGCATAATCACTGTCAGTGGCACAACAGGTAGCACAGTCACCTTTGTTGAAGAAGGCTGTGGGTTCTAGTCCCACATCAAGTAGATGGAATGCTGACACTTCAGTGTAGCATAAAGGAGGAGCCGCACTGCTGAGTATGTTGTCTTTCAAATGAGACACTAAATTGATGTCCCATCTGCTTGAGTTGGTGGGAGCTCAGATGGATGGAAAAGATACCATGGTACCAACTGAAATGAGTATAGGAAGTTCCCCAATACCACCCTGGGTTTCCTCTGAAAAGAAGCCACTGATCTGGTCAACAAAGGATACAGTATATATATATATATATATATATATATATATATATATATATAGAGAGAGAGAGAGAGAGAGAGAGTTTCACAATCCTGCCCATCGGGTTCACCCATCAGATACTGACAGATATGTCCCAGTAATAAATTATTAATACTATGTGAGAATCAGGATGTCTTGGTAAGAGTACACCAGTGTACTTTTGTACTGAAGCCATATTAATCAGTTGTAGGCTTGAGGCACTAACCAGCTAAAACAAATACTACAACTGCACTTGTTATTTTATTGCTAAATCCAGTTGACAAGAATTTTCTCAGCATGAAGGTTGATAGTCAGTATTATGCTAACTGCATACTTAAGACATATGCTATACCACATTCTGTGGTTAAAATGATACATGCACACACTGTGTACTCATATGGCTTATGATTCAAATAGAACGTGTCGCTACTCTTGTGTATTCAAATAAGACAATGAGGCTCGGTTGTTCGTTTAAGTAGTTTATTATAAACAAACACATCAGGATAGAGGACAGGAACATAAAACGTAAACTAACTGACTAACTGCTACACACATACATGCTTTCACTCTGGCTGCTTGCTCAAAATGGCACTCTATCTTGCACATGCTCAGTACTTATATGCATGTGCCAATGGACTGGAATGGCTCTTAAAGGAACACACACACATTCTGATCAACATCCTCCCTCTTTGACTAATCTGCCCTGCAATGAAAATGACAATTGGCTGAGCAAGCAGATTATACAGATATATATACAAACAATAACAATCATGTCCAGGTTGCTGTATATTTGGGATTAGTCCTTGAGATAAACCTAGACCCACGGTGGTGGTGCTGCGGTAGCATTGTCGCCTCACAGTAAAACGCTGTCCGGTTCGATTCTCAGCTAGAGCGTCTTCTGCATGGAGACATGCGTGAATGGGCATACCTTCTTGAAGGTTGTGCATCAGGGCTGGTAACTCGGTACGTAAAACTCAACTACCAATCATTAGCGGACCAGAGTTCCGCTGTGGCGACCCCTAACCAGGAAAAGCCGAAAGACACAAAAGTCCTTGAGATACAACCTGACCTCATAATGTAATAATTAGAACTGGGTTTAGCACTAGGGACAGTCACTGGGGAATGTTCTGCTTCAGAATTTTCAGGGATACTTTCAGAAACAGGAACAGAAAATGAAATGTTCTCTGGAACAGGAATATTAGATAAATCACTCTGAGAACTAGTCTTTATTACAACAAGATGTTATAACACTGGCTCAGACACCAGTAGTAAATGTTTCTGATTCCGCCTAAATTCCATCCCATGAGACTCAATGATGTATGATCTCGGTTCCTCACATCTACGTTTCACAAGTCCTATTTGGTCAAATCTTTTCGCTGTCTGCATCCTCACTATCTTTCCTTCTTTTAATGGATTCAGAGACTTGTTGGTTTTGTCATAGTAGGACTTTTGGGACAAATGCTTCTTAAGAGTTGAGCTTTTTCTGCTTTGTTGTTTTTAGCACTTGGAATCAACAAATTCTTATTGATTGGTAGTGTGGTTCTAGTTTGTCTTGACATTAACATCTGAGCAGGTGAACCAATTAGATTGTTGTGAGGAATGTTTCTGTGATTTAAGAGATTTAGAAAAACATCAATATTGCCAAGTTTAGATTTTTCCAACAGCTGTTTCGCACTTTGAACTGCATGTTCTGCCAAGCCATTAGACTTTGGGTTTTCAGGACTACTAGTGATATGAACAAAGTCCTATGTTTCTGCAAATCTTTTGAACTGCTGACTGTAAAATGTGCACCATTTTCAGAAATAACTTTGTGCGGACTATCAGGGACATAAAAATGTCTCTTCAGCTTCGTAATGACAGTATTGGACATGAGATTAGAAAGTAGGTCGATCTCGAACTAATTGGAATAATAGTTAACTAACATCAAGTAATGTTGACCATTCCATTCGAAAATATTTAAGCTGCTGTCGACCAAGGTAGTTCAGGAATCTGGCTTAGCTGAAATGGTTATTTCTGTTGATGCAGTTTAGTACTATTACAAACTGAAAGTTCTTTCTCAATATCTTTTGACATAGAAGGCCAAAATAGTAGTCCTCTCACCCTTCTTTGGGTAGAATCAGTTCCTGGGTTGCCATGCTGCAAGATTTCAATATACAGTTGTTGCAAGGACTTGGAACAATCACTTTTTTGCCTTTCATGATGATACAATCTTCTATCAAAATTTCATCTCTGTAAGGAAAATGCTGCATCTAATAGTAAACAAGTTGCTTTGATGGTCATCCTCGACTGATAAAGTGGTTGAGCTTCTGAAGAACTGGATCTGAAGCTGTGTGAGTTCTAAGCTTATCAAGATGTGTGGAAGAAAAAATTCTCACTTCCATGACTTCAAAATCAGGTTTCTCATGTCCACGCTGTTCAGTGGTTCTTCTGAGCAATCTGGATAAAATATCAGCAAGATAAAGAAAATTGCCTTTTATATAAACCAAGTGAAAATTGTACTTTTGCAACTTTAACATTATTTTATCTATTATTTATTTTTATTTACATTTGTTTACCTGGAGGTCTACTGAGCCAGGGGGAACCCGTTTTCAGTATAGGCCCGGGGAGAAAAGATTTAAAACAAACAACATGATAAAGCTACTGTAGATCAATATATGTGTATATACCTTTAAGAAGCAATCTAAGGGCCTGCACAAGTGTATAAATAGTGAGCATGTGCAAGTCTGACTGCCATTTTATAGTTAGCTGTTGAGATGTAAGCATATATGTATGTAAGGTCTGTCTGTTAACTAGTTTGTTCTTATACATCCTGATGTGTTTCTATCTATAAAAGCATCTAAATGAATCCCTAAGCCTTCTTGTCATATGTGTTAGAGATGAACAAGTGACATGGTGTCAGAAGAGGTATATCTAAAAGGGCTTGGAGTCAGAACTGGCATATCCAAAGGGCATGAATATACAAGAGTGGATCATCCCAAAAATGTGCACACTTTGCAAAATAGGTCAGAAACAAATTTCAGATATTAAAACTTGCTCTGCAATATTTAGTTTCATATAATATGAAACAGGGCATACAGAACATTCTAAATAACATTCGCATAAACCAATATGTACGATACTGATAAAAATATTCAAATTACTACGGAAAATGTTTGAAATAAAGCCCGTATTGCACAAAACAAATAAAATAAGGGGAAATGACTGCATTTTCATAAATCATGTCTTTGTCATATTAAAAAAAGATATCCGAGTTATCAGAAGTATATAAAGTGTTTGCATATTTGTGCAGTGTTACACTGAAGCTATTTCGCAAAGTACAGCCATTACAGGGCATATTTTGCAAAGTACAGCCATTACAGAGCATATTTCACAAAGTACAGTATTCTGAAGAGTTTATTGTGCATTTGAATGTTATCACAAGCTCACAGCACAGTTTGTTCATACATAATTACAAGGGCCACATTTTCTGTGTGTTTGTGTATACTTTGTGGGCATGGCAGATAGATTTCGAAAACACACTGCACTTGTGTTTAACAGTAATATTGCTGAGAACTGGACAGTGTTTGAGCAAGAGTATGACATTTTCATACAGGCTGCATTTTCTGATAAAGATGACCATACAAAGGCATTTATTCTACTTAATTTAGCTGGGTCAGAAGCTATAGAAAGGGAGCATTCATTTGTGTATGCACCTGCTGTCTATACAGGAGAGGGGGGAAAACGTCATATTGTTGTACTGGCTGAGTCAAGGGAGCACCCAGAGTGCTTGAAATGTAAATTTAGAGAAATGTGCAACCCCCTGGCAAATATTACAATGGAAAGGCACTTATTTTACACAAGGAATCAAAAGCCTGGTGAAACTTTTGCAGCATATATAACTGACCTAAGAAATAAATACTAAAACATGCAGATTTGGTGACTTAAGGGATGAGTTGATAAAGGACAGACATGTGTGGCATAAAGGATGATGCGGTGAGAAAGATTTTGCTTCGTGACAGTGATTTAACTTTGAATAAGGCCACTGAGATTTGTCAGATATATGAGCTCACAGAAAAGCACACAAATATGCTTACAAATGAGAGCAGCTCTGGAAGGCAGAGTGATAAAGCTGATGTTGATAGTATGCAGCACGTGGTTAAAAGAAACAAGCCCAAGCACATGGCAGCAATTGTAGCCCCTGCAGCACTCACTGGCAAACCCAGAACTTTCTATCAAATTCCAGAGTTCACACAGTCTAAGTGAAGAATAAGAGTGAGTCAGCAAACTCAGAGCATGGGCCCCAACTTAGTTTCATTGCCAGCTGCCGTAATTGTGGTGGAAGTCATGAGTCTAAAAGGAAAACATTTTTAGCTTTTGGTCAACAATGCCACAAATGTAATAAGTGGAAACATTTCAAAAGATTTTGTAAATCAAAAGGCCCACATTCTTTTATTAAAAGGGAACATTTTAAGAGTTGATCAATTAGAAAGCTGTGGAGCAGGGCCGCAGGCCACTCTTCATGTAGATGGTGCATCAGTACTTCATGACACAGTTAATGCGGTAGATTTAAGGGCAAAGAATGAAGCATTTTGTACTGCTTGGATAAACGGCAAACCCACAGAGCTCAAACTTGACACAGGTTCCAAGTGCAATGTTATGTCAACAGAAACATTTGCTAGAGTGTGTAAAGGTGAACAGTTTGATTTGGCAAGGTGTGCGAAGCTTGTTGCTTATGGAGGTGAGGAAATTCAAACTGAAGGCTCAATAGTGCTTTCATGTTACTCTGCTGGAAGAAGCAACAACTTATTATTTTTTGTGGTCAAGACGCACCTCCAGTCATTATTAGGTCTCAGAGACAGTTTGATAATGGGACTTGCTTTCATTTAGTAAGGAAGTCCACCATGTTAGTTTAAAAAAAACACTACTCTAATTTTGCCCAGCATATTTTTTTCTATCTATGCTGATCTGTTTGAAGACAAACTAGGCAAGCTTCCAGTTGTGTACTCTATGAAGCACATAAAGTCCCAATACCCATGCAGGACAGAGTCAAAGCCGAGTTAGATAAATGGTGTGACAAGGTGTGATTTGTCCAGTTGAAACTCCAACTGAATGGGTATCTTCCATAGTGGTAACTCATAAGAAAAGCTCAGATGACATCAGAATATGTATTGACCCACGAGATTTAAACAAAGCACTAAAAAGACCTCATCATCCAATGCACACATTTGAAGAAGTCGCAGCCTTGATGCCAAATGCCACTGTTTTTTACTGTCTTAGATGCAAAGAGTTCATTTTGGCAAATTCAGTTTGACAAAAATCCTCATTGCTCTCTACTTTTAGTACTCTATTTGGCAGATACAGATATTTGAGAATGCCCTTTGGGATAAATTCTGCAAGTGAAGTCTTGTGCCATTATAGTAGATAACATACTAGTAGGAGTTCGTGATGAAGCTGAACATGACAGAAACCTCAGAAAAGTTCTAGAAAGGGCACGTCAAGTAAATCTTAAGCTCAATCCACACAAATGCAAATTCAGGCTACAAGAAGTTATTTATGTTGGTCATTTATTTACAATTACAGGCTTACAACCAGACCCTTCAAAACAAACAGCCATTCTTGAGATGCCAGCTCCAGATAATGTTCAAGCCCTGCAACATTTTCTTGGCATGGTCAACTACCTAGGCAACTTCATTTCAGAAGTGAGCCAACTTTCAGCACTGCTTAGAGCTGACAAGTAAAGATGTATCCTGGTCTTGGTTAAAGCAATACCAAAGAGCATTTGATGTCCTGAATCAAAGAATTGCTAGTCCACCTATGATCAGATACTATGATGTTCACAAACCAGTTACACTTTCCTGTGATGCTTCAAAATTTGGTCTTGGTGCAGTCATTCTGCAAGAAGATCAACCTGTTGCCTGTGCATCGAGAACTCCTACCCAAACTGAGATGCAGTATACCCAGATCGAGAAAGAGCTTTTAGCAATTGTGTTTGCATGTTCAAAGTTCCATGATTATGTTTATGGTAGAACTATCCAGATCGAAACATACCACCAACCTTTAGTCACTATCTTGAGAAACCAGTGCATTCAGCTCCAGCCAGACTGCAACGCATGATGCTGAGATTGCAAAAGTACAATTTCAATCTTGAAATCAAACAAGAAAAGCTGGCTTTGAGCAAAGCAGGCAGTTAGCTTCAATATAAATTCCAACTCTCAACGAGGAACACTTCAGTACTCTGGTGTACAAATGACTCTCCGATTTAATGATGAATAAAAGTTCCTTTAATAATATAGAACAAATAATTAGCTTCCTCAGGTCTATATGGGATAACATAAAAACTGTTATTTATATATACAAGTCCCACTATCAATTAGACAATTCATTTTACATTTAAAAGGGAAATGCTTGAAGCTATATCAGAATATTCCTACAGAGCATGTATACCATATATGCTAATTTAAAAAATCTCTTGAACAAACATATATATTTATTTGCTTGTAGTAATGTTATTATAGATAATAAATAAATAAATAAAACATTAATAAATATCTATGCATACACTTAAATTCATGTGGTAATAATGATATAATACATTGCTGATAATATCTTGTGATTCATATAAATATATCAACAATGCTACATATAAACAATATATATGTGCCTAATAAACAGTAATGAACTTGTCTTCTCAGCTTAATACCAAAAAATTTAGTTAAAATCAATATTACATAAAACATACAAATATTAAAAATTACATGTCAACTATATATTAAAAGAAATTGTTGCTGGTAATAACATATTTAGGACATCCTAAGAAATATAATAAATAAGTGTGGCTAAATGTATATATACCAAAATTTTCTTGTGTTTAGATATATATCTTATTGTGTACCATCCATCTTATCTAATTTTCCTCCTCTTTCTTAATCTTGGTTTAATGGATACCCTTTCATTCAGGCCCGATCCATGATCTGCCATGATCCAATCATTTTCTCTATCCTCAGTGTGGTTGTTAATGTCACCTCCTCTCACATTAATTGGTATAACTTCCAATACTCTAAACAAAAATTGATGTGATGGGTCATTATCAATCACATGTTTGGCTAGTGCATTATTCAGGGACCCCTTCCTTATATTATAAATATGTTCTCTAATGCGATCCCTGAATTTGCGGTTAGTCTTACCTACATAAAAACTAGCACACACTTGACATACCGCAAGATACACTATATTACATGTCATACAATCAGCTATAGTTGTTGTCTCAAAGCTCTTTCCTGTATCAGGGTGCACAAAGGTTGAATTCATATCTATGTACATACAAAAATTACATTTACCACACGGCATAGTATTACCTAACTTCCTACTGTTATTGCTCACGTTAGTGTAGCATAACATCCTCTTAAGGTTCTTTTTGTTCCTATACTGGAATTTCGGTGTATCACCTACAATATTCTTGATGTCCTCATCTATTTGGAAGACAGTCCAAAATTTACTTACAATATTCCTGATTATATGCCAATCTGATGTATATGAGGTCATAAATTTCACATTGGTGGTATTATGTGTACTCTTATCCTGTCCATTTCCAGGTACCTGTGGTCCAAAATATGGTAGGGCACTAGTACATCTTAGCTTAGGTACATCTTTCAGGTTACTATCTATTTCTTGTCTATCATAACCTCTCTCTAATAGTCTATCCCTCAGACTATATAATTCATTACCAAAACCTTCATTAGTAGGGTTAAGTCTGGATGCTCTTATTCCCTGTCCTCTTACAATGTTTTTAAAAGCAAATGAAGGGTGCATACTCGATCTCATCAGTAAAGAATTGCAATAGCAATTCTTTCTAAATATGCCAGTGTTCACCAATCCATTTGGTAATTTCTCAATAAACAAATCCAAAAACTCTATCTTGTTCATAGAATAGTTCATGGTAAACTTAAGAAAATCAGTCAAAGTGTTTATATTTTCTAAGAATAACTTTAACTGCTCAACTGTCCCTTTCCATAAAAAAAGTATTACATACTTTTCATATAACTCTGTCTTGTGTAGGACATTTTCCTCCCACCAGGCCAAAAACCATCCACCTGCTTATAAGTAACATCATCAAACATGAAAATATTATTGTTGAGTACTAATTCCAATTTTTTTTTTTAGTCTCTTCTCATTAAATCATAATTACTATGCTCTTTTAAATACTGAGAGATATACATCAGGCCTAAAACATTCGGTATAACTGTAAACAATGACTGGATGTCAAGAGTAACAAATATACACGGCTCTATTTCAATCTGTTCACCAATGCAATCATACAGGTCAAGTAAAAACTGTTTAGAATCTCTGAGGACGTACCTATTGTTATTTAATATTGGTCTTTCAATCTTGTCTACAAAAAAGGCAAACTTCTTTTTCTTGCTGATTCCTTATCCAGATCACCCAGAAACACCACAAAACAGCATGAGAATGAGAACCTTGATTTTGAAGTCATGAAAGGTCCAAAAGTAATTGTTTCAAAGCCCTTGCAACCAGAGTACATTACTATTTTGCTCATGGTCAGCCAGGAACTGAATCTACCAAAAGAAAGGTGAGAGAACCCATATTTTGGCCTTCTATCACAAGACATTGAGAGACCACTTTTATCTTGCTCAGTGTGTAATAGTACAAAGCCACATCAACAGACGGAACCAATTCAGCTTAACTAGATTCCAGAACTACCTTGCTCGACAGTAGCCACATTTTCGAGTGGAATGGCCAACATTGTTTGGTGATAGTAGACTCTTACTCCAGGTGGTCTGGGATTGACTTACTTCCTAACCTATCATCCAGTACAGTCATTGCTAAGATGAAGCATCATTTTGCAGTACATGGTAGCCTGCACAAAGTTATTTCTGACAATGGCACACAGTTTACAAGCCAACAATTCAAAAGATTCGTAGAAGAATGGAGGTTTACTCATGTCACAAGTAGTCCTGAGTACCTGCAGTCAAATGGTTCAGCAGAACGTGCAGTTCAAAGTGCAAAGCAGTTACTAAAGAAGTCAAAACGAGATAATAGTGATGTTTTTCTGAATCTCTTGAATCTCAGAAATGTTCCTCGTGATAAACGTCTTGGTTCACCTGCTCAGAGACATCTGTCAAGACAAACCAGAACTACATTACCAGTCAGTAGTCAATTGTTGGTTCCATGTGTCAAGAACAACAGGTTAGTGAAAAACAATCTGTTGAAGAAGTGCATAACCTAGAAGTCCTACTATGGTAAGAGCAGCAAACCGCTCAATCCGTTGCAAGACGGAAAAGTGGTAAGAATGCAAATGTCCAAAGGTTATGATAGGATTGGTGTCATGAAGAATATTGGTCCAGAGCTGAGATCATACATTGTGGAATCAGAAGGCGCAATCTTTAGGCAGAATCAGAAGCATTTGAGACCGGTGTCTGAGCCTATACCACAACAGATAGCCTGTGAGAAAGACTCTTATCTCAGAGTGAGTTGTCTGGTGTTCCAATTCCAGAGGAAGTTCCAGACAACATTCGAGTTCCTGTGACGAATCCAGAAGTTCCTCATATGAGCTGTGCACCCTTGACTGTCCCTGTTGCTAAATTTGTTCCCAACTGTTATGTTATGAGATATGGTCGAATCTCTAAACTCTGTAGTACATATGAAGCAACTTGGACATGAACGTTATGTTTTCTTTCCAGTGTATATAGTATATTATTTCATGTAAAGGGCAATCTTTTTAAGATGGAGGATGTAGATCAATATGTGTGTATATACTTTTAAGAAGCTATCTAAGGGCTTGCACAAGTGTATAAATACTGAGCACGTGCAAGTCTGACTGCCATTTTGTAGTTAGCTGTTGAGATGTAAGCATGTATGTGTGTAAGGTCTGTCTGTTAACTAGTTCATTCATATTTGGAGATGCTGCTATCCATCCTGATGTGTTTTTATATATTATAGCATCTAAACAAAACCCCAAGCCTCCTTGTCATATGTGTTAGAGATAAATGAGTGTCAGCTACAGAATCAAAATACAGAAATCAATTAGCGATGGTACAGAACACTACACTACAGAATAGGGGATACAATAAAATAGATAATACCAATTATACAGTTGTTATTTTAAATCTGCAAGCCAAACAAGAATACAATTGATGACACAGGATAATAGTGAAGGTGTGGACATTACAGTATTGCAGTTTAGCAGTAGAGAGGAAAAGATAGTGAGCAGCAGTTAAAGATTCTGAGAGTAGGTATAGTCTTAGAGCAATTGCTATATAGGCATCAAGATTGAATAGACACTATAGTAGGTAAATCTGATTTAGTTAGATTATGTGTGGCTGGGTGGCACATATGTATTGGACTTGGTAAGTTGGAAGCACTGAATATATATATGAGGAGTCTGAGGCATAAGTGAGATGGGAAGGAAAAGTAGGAAGGCTAGGAATATTGTTTTTTTTTTCAGGTGTTGTTTCATCATACATTGCAATCTCACAGGAGCTGTGTGCATGGGCTTTTTCAATGCAGAGACCAAAGGTTGGTGGTCAGTCTCAATTTGAATAGGTCGGCCATAAATATAATTATGGAACTTTGAGCATAGAAACACAATTGCCAAGAGCTCTTTCTCAATCTGAGTGTACTGCATCTCAGATTGGGTTAGAGGTCTGGATGCATAGGCTACTGGACCACCCTCTTGAAGAATAACTGCACCAAGACCAAACTTGAGGTATCACAGGGAAGAATTACAGGTTGTGAACATCAAAATATCTTAAAGTGGGTGGACTGGCAATCGTCTGTTTCAGGACTTCAAATGCTCGTTGTTGTTGTTCTAATCATAATCAGGCTACATTTTTGCATGTCAGCTCTCTTAGTGATGCTGAAAGTTCACTTAAATCTGTAAAGAACTTGCCCAAATAACTGACCATGCCAAGAAAACATTGTAGGGAAGTGACATTGTCTGGAGCTGGAATCTCAAGAATTCCAGCCTGCTTGGAAGTATCTGGTCATAAGCCTGAAGTGGTAAACAAATTACCCACATAAGTAACTTCTTGTAGCCTGAATTTACATTTCTGAGGATTCAGCTTAAGACTGACTTTACAAGCATGTTCCAGAACTTTCCTGAGATTTCTATCATGTTAATCTTCACCACTGCCTCCTACAAGAATATCATCCACTATAATAGCACATGGATAGCCAGAAAAAAATTAGTTCCACTGCACGTTGAAAAACTTCACTGGCAAAATGTATCCCAAATGGCATTCTCAAAAATCTGTACCTTCCAAATGGTGTACTGAAAGTGGTTAGCAATGAAGATTTTCGGTCAAGCAAAATTTGCTAAAATGAACTTTTTGCACCTAAGACAGAAAAACAGTGGCATTTGGCATAAGAACAGCAACTTCTTCGACTGTATGCATTGGTTGATGAGGTCATTTTAGTGCTTTGTTCAAATCTCTTGGATCAATATATATTCTAATATCATCTGAGCTTTTCTTATGAGCTACCACCATGGAAGATACCCATTCAGTTGGTTCATCCATTGGACAAATTACTCCTAGACACACCATTCTGTCTAGCTCAGTTTTGACTTTGCCTTGCATGGCTACTGGAACTTTCTGCGCTGGTCTGATGATTGGGCTTACCTCATCATCTAACTTCATGGAGTACACAACTGGAAGTATGCCTAACTTGTCTTCAAAAAGATCGGCATAGTCAGAAAAAATATTTTGCATAATATTTTCATTCTTACACGTGCTTACATGGTGGACTTCCTTATTAAATGAAAGCAGTCCCATTTTTAAGCTGTCTTTGAGGCCTAACAATAACTGTATGTGCCTCTTGACTATGTAAAATTGCAAGTCATAGATGTTCCCAACAGAATAACATGAAAGCACTACTGAGCCTTCAATCAGAATTTCTTCACCACCTTAAGCAACAAGCTTCTCACACTTTGCCACATCAAGCTTCTAACCAGCTTTTACCTCAGCAAACATTTCTGCTGACATAAGATTGCACTTTGAACCAATATCAGTCTTGAGCTCTACAGGTATCCCATTAATCAGAACAGTACAAAATACTTCATTCTTTACCAACAAATCTACTGCATTAACTGTTTCACCAAGCACAGACACACCATCAACATAAAAAGTAGGGTTGCAGCTTTCTAGTTGATCAATGTGCCCCTTTGAATGCTCTCTTTTAATAAAAGAAGGTGTCACTTTAGATTTATAGAACTTTTTGAAATTATTCCATTTTTTACATTTGTGGCACTCCTGACCAAAAGCTAAGCACTTCTCTCGCTTGGGCTCATGATTTCCCCCACAGGTACAACAGCTGACTATGAGGCTGGTCACAGGTTTTTCTGAGTCACCCCTCTGCTTTGCTGAGTGTGCCCTGGGTTTTACTGTAGCTGCTCTGGGTTTTGCTGAAGCTGCCACTCCCTTTGACCTGTATCTTTTAACCTCATGCTGCATACTATCAACATTAGCGCTGCTAGGCACTGCAAGCATGCTTTTCTCATTTGTAGGCATATCCGTGTGCTTTTCTGTGAGCTCATATATCTGACAAATCTCTATGGCCTTATTCAAAATTAAGTCACTGTCTCAAAGAAAAATATTTCTCACTGCAACATCTTTAATACTACATACAAGCCTGCCTTTTATCAACTCATCTCTTGAATCAGAAAATCTGCACGTGTTTGCCTTGTTTTTCAAATCAGTTATATATGCTGCAAACGTTTCACCAGGCTTTTGATCTCTTGTGTAAAATATGTGTCTTTTCAATATAATATTCATTTGGGGTTGCACATTTCTCTCAATTTACATTTTAAGCACTCAGGATCTTCCTACATTTCAGCCAGTACCACAATATGGCAGTCCTCCCCTCCACTGCATACACATCTGGGGCATACACAAATGAACACTTCCTTTCAATGGCTTCTGAACCAGCTAAATTAAGCAGAATAAATGCCTTTGTACATGTGTCTTTATCAGAAAAAGCAACCTGTATGAAAATATTGTACTCTTGCTCAAACACTCTCCAATTTTCAGCAACATTATTATCAAATA
This sequence comes from Protopterus annectens, assembly GCF_019279795.1. Lineage (NCBI taxonomy): Eukaryota > Metazoa > Chordata > Ceratodontiformes > Protopteridae > Protopterus > Protopterus annectens. The sequence goes on along the minus strand of NC_056731.1, from coordinate 1,241,642,552 downwards.
CAAGTGGAGCAGGTCTGCAAAATCTGTCTGCCATGCCAACTGAATGCCCCTGTAATTATGTTTAAACACATACTCAGTGCTTAAAAAATAATCAGCTGCACAACAATTGCTTTGAAATTACTATATTCTGCAAATTAACTGTACTGTAATACTACACACACTCTTGCAAAAACTTTGCACACTTTGGATATTTTGAATAGCTTTAGTTAATACAAAAAAGAAGCACATAGCAAGAACAGTTGTTTTCCCCTTTTTATACATTTTATGCGATTTGGAAGTTATTTCAAGGATTGTGTAAGCATTTCAAGTACTTTTATCAATTTATCTTAGTTTTGAACATTTCATTTAATTAGAAAGTTGTTTTGAATGTTTTGAATGCTTTGTTTTATATTCGTTGAATAAAAACTCATTTAAACGAGTTTTGGTACCTGGAATTATCTTTCTGGCCTGTTTGCAAGTTGTTTGAGCTTCAGATGATTCACTTCTGTATATTCCTCCAGTTGCAACTGCATGCCTCGTGGTTTTGAAAAAGTTTTACTTTGGATCCCATTCTGACACCATGTCGCTCATCTTGCGTATTCAAATAAGACAATGAGGCTTGGGTCTTCGTTTAAGTCATTTATTACACAAAAACATCAGGATGGAGGACAGGAACATAATCGAACAAACTGACTGACTGCTACACACATACATACTTTCACTGTGGCTGCTAACTCAAAATGGCATTCTAGCTTGCACATGCTCAGTACTTGTATGCATGTGCCCATGGACTGGAATGGCTCTTAAAGGTATAACACACACTGTGATCTACAGAACATTCTTCTGTTTATAAATGCATTGTACTTCCTTACAGCGTGTGCACAATTTCCATATAGTCATACTCAGGAAAGGAAGGAGTGTGGCCTAGGCCATAGTACCATTCTTATGCATTGTTACTGGTGCTAACACTGTGGCAACAGAGTCTTACTTACTGCTGAGTGAAACAATGACAGTATTAAGACAGTTGTCAGCTGAAGTGGAAAAGGTAATTAACAACAATGTATACAAACTACAGTGTCCAAATACAGAATCTCTTTGGCATTTTAATTGAAGAAGACAGGGAAAGTTGAACCTACACAACTGAATAATATTGCTGAAAAGCAGAAGGATGATCCACGGATCTGTCAGGTTTTTCTTAACTGCTTTTGACAATCTGCCAAACATAACAACCAGAAAGTTTTGGCTTGCCTTCAAGTGAAGAGTGACTAGTACAAGTATCCTCGTCGCATGGGTGACAGACATGATTTTTTTTAATTTCTCCTAGTCTTTTGGGTTTCTATTACCATGATGGGAATGGACCCCATTCCTAAGTCAAAGTATGATTAAAGTTCATGAAATTAGTATTGTTTCAATCTTTGATGTCAGCTGGAAGTGCTTTTCGCAGCATCCGTAATGTGCCCAGTTATGACTCCTGCAATTCGTATGGAGTTACATATATTGGTATCATATCTAAATATGATTGTAGATTCTTTTTTATAAGACCAATTGCTCCTACTGCTATTGGAACTGTCTTGATATCTTTCTTCCATATTGTTCTCATTTCTGCCTGCAAATCCTGATATTTTATGACTTGGTGTCTCTGTACACAGGACACTGTAGTCACTAGGTGTAATGATTTCAATGCTCAATGCTACTTTTGTCTTCTTTGCATGGACCACTATATCTGTTTTTCTCGCATATATCTTTTGAACTGTTGGTAATGGGTGATCCCATGTGTTGTAGACTTCATCATTTTCTATGATTCTTTGTGGCTCATGCTTCCATTTTTTCAGCTACTTCAATATTATAATGTTTACACACTGTTCACACAAGATCTATCTCACACACATGATCACTAATTACATTGTGTACACAAGATCTATCCCACACAGAAGATCACTAATAGGTTCATAGGTTAATAGGTGTGTACTAGGCTAATGGCACTGGGACCTTTACAAGCCTAGCCATAGGATTACCTTGACATAGTGCCACCCAACATTAGTTCCTAGTGCCTCTGTCGAGTAGAGCCACTGGAATTATCCCCGGGGTGAACTTTCTGTTTCCCATCCACTCATCAAGATTTCTCTTGAAAAAGGTCAGTGAGGTGCTCTGCTTGACATGTATGGGAAGTCTGTTCCATAGCATGGGCAGTCTCTGGATTATGCACCTGTCCCTCCAGCATGTTCTGTTAATTGTGGTAATGAGGTTGAGGTCTCTGCAGCGTGTGGTATGGAGGGATTGGGATTTCTTTAGATGCAGCATTTCTAACAGAGCTCGGTCAGACATGGCTTTGTAAGTCAAGCAGAGTTCGCCTCTAAGTAGGCGATATGAAACAGAGAATAGTTGGAGTTTTTTGAGTCTGTCCATATAGGACAAGTGTTAAAGGCCTAGGATCCTCTTTGTGAGGTACTTTTGCGGCCTCTCCAGTTGTTGCAGGTGTCTATTGAGGTACATACCAAATGGGGCATTGTACTCGATGATTGGCCTAATGAGGGAAGAGTAGAAGGAGACAATGACCTCTTTCTTCCTGGATGCAAAACCCTTAGTAATGAGATGTGCCACATAGAAGGACTTTCTGACCACAGTGGCAATGTGGTGATCAAAAGAGAGGTTGCTGTCAACCAGTGTTCCCAGATCTCTTATAATGTCTTCTGTGTTCAGTGGACTACCATCGATGTGGTAATTCATGGGAACTGGGTTTTTCCCAAAGGGGATGACGACACATTTTTTGGCATTGAGCTTAAATCCATGGTTCTGACACCAGTCGTTGGTCTCAGTGAGGCCATTCTGTAGGATGTCAATATCACTTGGGGAGTTAATAATAGCTCTCAACTTGCAATCGTCTGTGAACTTTGTCAGCCAGAGTCCCTTCGTGTTGGCCTGGACTTCAGATAAGTAGATACCAAACAGGACAGTACCCAGGACCAAACCCTGTGGGACTCCACTTGTGACTAGTTGGCAGTCTGACTTGGAGTTACACTGTTCAAAAAAGAACAATCCCCCAAAGCTGGATCACTAATTTTATATATATATATATATATATATATATATATATATATATACATGTGTGTGTGTGTGTGTGTGTTTGTGTGTGTGTTTGTGTGTGTGTGTGTGCGTGCGTGCGTGCGTGCGTGTGTGTGTGTGTGTGTGTGTGTGTGTATATATATATATATATATATATATATATATATATATATATATGTATACACACACACACACACACACACACACACACACACACACACACACACACATATGAATATGTATCAGGTTTATGATGGCAGCAACCCCATGTTGAGTGTGCCCCTTGGTGTCCATTTTTTGGTTGTACTGCAGTTAGCTGTGGAAATGGGTGACTGGCAGTGACTACATGAGATATGTGCAGATGGTACTTAAGCTCATATAGTAATTCCAGTTTTTCTCTGTCTTATTGAGCCTGATCTAATCAGTGGATGCACATGTAATGTGTTGGTTTGCCAGTAATGATAATTAATCTGGCAGAAAAACATGTACTTGTTTGTTAACCAGGTAACTGAACTGATCTGTTGTATAACCTTTCAGCCATTGCCTGGGCCACAAAGACAATGATAAATGTAATATTTTTGCAGGGCACCAAGGTGCCCTGCATACTGTGTGTGTCTATGTGCCATCTGTGTGATGGCACTACAGATAGGGTACGGAAAATCTCCCGTTTAGTGCTTCTGCATATAGCGCTAAATGGGAGATTTCTCTTTACTCCACTGTAGTGCGATCTCGGAGTTGGAATATTAAAGTAGGGGGGTGCGGGGGGGGGGCGCAGCCCCCACATGGGGGGTGCAGGCGGGCAAAGCCCCCCTGCATACAGTTGTTAAAGTTTATTTTTCTTTGTTTTTTTTTTTTTTTTTTTTGGTTATATATATGTATATACATATTAACAATTTAGAGAAGCCAATTAGACCAACACTTTCTGCGGAGGAAACAGGAGTTCCTGGAGAAAACCCATATGGACACAAGGATAATATGCAGATTCACAAATACAGTTCTGAACTCTGGAGTTGTGAGACACAAACCTACTACCCCAAGCCTTAGAAAAAACACCAGAAATATTAGATTTTACATTGCACATTAAATAGTTCGTTTTACTTACAGTAAATGAGGCTATCCTTGATTCAGGGGGATGCTCCAGGCATTCTTTTCATTTCTTCCCCGCTTGCAATTATAGAACGTTTTCAGGTGCATTTCTGTATGCAAACTACTTCCTGTACATTAATGAATTAATAAATATCATCACAAACTGTAGTTTACTCCCTCCCAAATATAAATTGTAGATTTTTTCCTTAGATTCAGCACCACCTTGTGGTTGCCTAACTTAAACATCAGAAACAGTTATCAACAATACTGTTACATAAATATTTCATATTTTAAATCTTTACATATCCAATACCAGATCCAGATACTTCAGTACAAATTCAGGCAATTACTCAGGTGACTAAAACCTAAAACAACTCTGCCATGTGGTGCACTCCTGCACTGTTTTCTGCTTTTAAAGTCAAATTATGTCAGGATACTGGCCCCCAGCTACTTCAAACAAATAGCAAAGTACAAAAACACAGCTACTACCTGATCTATCATAGGTTCATAGGTAGGTACTAGGCTATTGGCCCAATGGTCTAAGTAAGCCTAGCCAACAAGGTTCCCTGGCTTATGCCACCCAAGAAAGTTAATTTCCTGTGCCCCTGTCAAGCACAGCCACAGAAGTGATCCCCGGGGTGTATTTCCTATTTCCCATCCACTCATCAAGATTTTTCTTGAAGAGTGCTAATGAAGAACTTTGCTTGACATAGATGGGTAGCTTGTTCCAGAGTATAGGAAGTCTCTGGGACAGGATTCTATCCCTCCAGCATGTCCTGTTTATTGCGGTGACAAGGTTTAGGTCCCCAGAGCGTGTAGCTCGGAAGGATTGGGATTTCTTTAGGTGTAGCATGTCCAACAGCTCTGGGTTTAACATAGCTTCATATGTTAGGCAGAGATCTCCTCTGAGTAGGAGATATGCTACAGAGTAAAGCTGGAGTTTTTTTGAGACGGTCAGTGTAGGGCATTTGTTTGAGGCCAGTAATCCTCTTTGTGAGGTACTTCTGTAGACTTTCCAGCTGCTGCAAATGTCTTTTGAGGTACATTCCAAAAGGGGCGTTGTACTCTATAATGGGTCTAATGAGTGCCAAGTAGAGGGGAACAATTACCTCTTTTTTCCTGGATGCGAACCCTTTTGTGATGAGCTGTGCCACATAGAATGATTTCCTGACTACTTTGGCGATGTGATAATCAAAGGAGAGACTACTGTCCATCTGGGTCCCAAGGTCTCTTATCACACATTTGGCATTAAGTAGACTGCCGTTTATGTGGTAATTCATGGGTACAGAGTTTTTACCAAAGGGGATGACAATGCACTTTTTGGCATTGAGCTTGGGGCCATGCCTCTGACACCAGGCATCTGTCTCAGTGAGGCCCTTTTGTAGAATGTCCACGTCATTTGGGGACTCGACTATGGCTCCTAGTTTGCAGTAATCTGCGAACTTCATTATCCAGAGGCCTTCTGTGTTAGCCTGTACTTCAGAGAAATAGATACCAAACAAGAGAGGTCCCAGGCCTGAACCTTGTGGTACTCCAATTGTCACTAGTTTGAAGTCAGATTTGGAGTCTGCAACTTTTAGAGTGTGGGTTCTGTCAGTGAGCCAGTTGGCAACCCATCTTGTGACATAGGGATTTATATCTAGTTTAGTGAGTTTAGCTATAATTCTAGAATGGGGGATGGTGTCAAAAGCCTTGGCAATGTCAAGATAGGCTGTGTGAACCACCTTACCCTCATCTATGGCTTTGCTGACTGCCTCAAAGAAGTCAATCAGGTTCAGAAGGCATGATCTGCCTTTCACAAACCCGAACTGGTTGGGGTCCAGAGTTTGGAGATTACCAATGTCTTTGTTTATGAGTTCCATGATGATATGTTCCATGGCCTTGCAGACCAGGCTCGTCAGGCTAATAGGACAATAGTTCCCAGGATCAGTGGTGGCTTCCCCCTTTGTGGAGTGGATAACTGTTGCTGTGCTCCATTCACTGGGCACAAAGTCTGATGAGACTATGATTAAACATGGTGCTTAGATGGGGAGCCAGTTCATTCTGAAGTTGGTGTAAAACACAGCCTGGGATGTTGTCTGGTCCCATGGATGCTCTGTTTTTGGTTTCAGAGAGTGCATATTTTACCTGCATAGATGTGATTACAGGGACTCTGCATTCTTCCTGTATAGATATGGGCCCTTTAGGGGTTTGGGGGGTGTAAAGTTAGCACTGAACCTGTCAGCCAGGATGTTGGCAATATCAGTTGGTTCTGTAATTTTGTGCCATTGTGCTGTAACTCAGAGCAGATCTGGGTGTTGCCATTGAGATTCTTGACATAGTTATAGAATGCTTTGTGGCTGCACTTAGAATCAGTGGTGATTTTGTTTTCATAGCTAGCTTTGGAGGATCTTATAAGGGATCTCAGCTTCTTACTGAGGCTGACCAGGGAGCTCCTCCACTCATGGGATTTTAATCTATTTTGCATCAGATTCTTCCTTCTGTTGTAGAGTTTGTTTATGGCAGGTGACCACCAGATTGGCTTCCTTTTTTTGGAGGATAGCATCTTGGTTCTGTTTGAGATAGCATGATCCATGCACTTGTGTAAGTGCTTATAGAGTGCATTTGTGTAGGATTCAACAGTCGTAACTGTATTGTCCATCTGCATGAGTGTCATGAAGTTCACTACTTCTGTCTTAAGAAGCATGAAGTTGGCTTTAGAGAATTTTTTTACCATGGTTTCCTTAATGGTGGGTGGGGGTGGGATGCGGATATCTAGGCTGATTAGCTTATGGTCGGATCTGACCAATGAGGAGTTGACTTCAGGTGTGGAACACCGGTCACTCATGTGGTAATGACTAGGTCTAGGATATTGTTGCCCCTGGTGGGGGTGTAGATAAGTTGATCCAGGACATTGGAATTTATGAATTCCAGAAAGCATTGAGCGAAGGAGTTGGTACAAGAGTAGTTTTCCCAGTTAATGGTGGGGTAGCTGAAATTGCCCATTATTAGGGTGTTTGGTTGAACCCTAATATTTTTCAGTATATCAAGAAAAGAGGAGTGGGAATCCTGGGGCATGGTGGAGGATCTGTAGCAAGCTACAATTTAGATTGCAGTTTTGCCCAGAGTTAGTTGCACTTGGATAACCTCAGATGCATTATGCTGCGCAGCTAGCCTGGAGGTGTGGATATCCTTAATGAATATGGACACACCTCCACCTTTAGTGTTCTGGTCCAGGTTAGATGGCCAAAAAGTGTGGTATGAGTTATAGCCTGGTAATGCAGGGGTGCTCTCTAGAGCCTTGAACCAGATCTCAGTCACTGCACAGATATTGATGTTCTCCATTTTAAGGAGTGCCTCGAGTGAGTGCATTTTGAGATTTAGACTTCTAGCATTGAGTAGCATTACCCTTAGTTTTTGCTTGCCTGTTCTTGTTACAGTGTTGAATTTGTCATTTGAACCTTGCCTAAAAAAGGCACTATATGGGCGGCAAGATCCTTAGCCGGAATCCCAGGGGCGACAGGTGCAGGCCGTCTCTGGCAAAGCATCGTGGTCTGTCGATCATGTCATCCCAGGCAGACAGATACTGGACCCCCTTAGAATGACACCAGAAGCTTAGCCAATTGTTGAAGTCAATCATTTTGTATCATTCTGGGCGATGGCAGGATGCTACTCAGGGCTAGGGTCATACCTGCCTGGGCTACAAGATCAGAGAGCTCTTCTATGTCTCTTTTCATGTAGTCCAGGGAGGTACATCTCAGGTCGTTCACACCAACATGGACAATGACAGAGTCATATTTGTACTTATTGTGGAGTGACCTGAGTGCGTGCATTATGTGGTGGATCCTAGCACCCAACAGGTAGCTGACAGTAACCTTCTCCTTGTTTAGACTGGTGAGTGGGACATCAGTGGGCCTGACTATAAAGTCACCTATGACTAGTGTGTTGGGTACCTTGGTTTGCCTTATGGGCTGTGGTTTATTGACACACTGAGTCTGTGGGCTATGTGTCATTTGGGTTGTGTTGGGGGGTAGAGGTTGCTTGCGTTTCTGCTTTGGAGGTCTCTGTTGCTTGAGCAGATTATTATTGAGAGCCCCTGCAAATGTTTTTTGTGTTTCTATGTGTGGATTTTGGTGGTGTAGGTTTAGTGGGACTATGTGATGAGTGTGGTGTGGTGCAAGTGTTTACCTTCTCCTCTTGACTGTCAAGTTCAGTCTTGGTTGGAGAGAGCTTTACCTCCAGTTTGGCTAGATAAGTGCATCTCTCACAGGTTGTGGTGTTGGGTGGTAGGAGGAGAAAGTTGTCTGTGTACATGAGGCAATTGCTGCATTGCCTCAAGATGCCCAGATTCATCAGATAGACAGGAGAGAATACTGGGAGCTGACCCCTGGACATGCCTGAATAAAAAGTTACTTTCCTCTAGACAAGTGAGGAAAGTGTGTATAACAGCTGCTTTTCTCTAAGCAAGTGAGGTAAGTAAGTACAAAAACTGTTTTTCTCTAGGTAAAGAGGAAGTTTGAGTGCTGTAGTAATTTGTAGTTTATTTAGTGCTAACAAATAGCTCTGAACAAGTGCTGAGCACGAATAAGCAAATTCAAGTGCTAAAACTATGAATCTGTACCTGGATCTTGTGGTAGATAGGCTACCTAGTGCTTACCACTCCCACTGATAAGCTAGAATGCTTCCCTTCAACACAGAAAGGCTTGGGGGGGGGGCTCAGAAGCTTACAAACAGTCCTGGATAAAGCAAATATGTAAATGGACTAGACTAGTTACAGGAAAGGTGGGAAACAAGCACAAGTGTGGGCTTTTAAACCAGAAAATTGAAAGAGATGCAAAAACTGCCCAAATGGCCAATAAATTGGTTACTTGGTCAAGCCTGGTAATAGAACAAAAGGGCAATAAAAGAAAGTCATATGGAACAAAGGATCATCTGTTGCTAAATAAAGTCATAATGGAGAATATAAAAAGGGGGAAGAATCTAAGTATGGCGTGGAATTACTATATGAGCTTAAGTACCATCTGCACATATCTCATGCAGTCACTGCCAGTCACCCATTTCCACAGCTAACTGCAATACAACCAAAAAATGGACACCAAGAAGCACACCCAACATAGGGTCACTGACATGACAACCCTGATATATATTCATGTGTGTGTGTGTGTGTGTGTGTGTGTGTGTGTGTGTGTGTGTGTGTGTGTGTGTGTGTGTGTGTGTGTGTACATAAAATTAGTGATCCATCTGTGGGGGGATTGTTCTTGTTTGAGCAGTGTAATTAGTGATCTTCTGTGGGGGACTGATCTTGTGTACACAATGTAATTAGTGATCCCCTGTGAAGGATTTTTCTTATTTGCAAGGTATAATTAGTAATCTTCTGTGTCTGATTGCTCTTGTGTGTACAGTGTAATTAGTGCTTTTCTGTGGGTCATTGTTCTTGTATGCCCAGTGTAATTAGTGATCCCTTGTGGAGGATTTTTTTATTTGCAAGGTATAATTAGCAATCTTCTGTGCATGATTCCTCTGGTATGTACAGTGTAATTAGTGCTTTTCTGTGGGTCATTGTTGTATGCCCAGTGTAATTAATGATCCCTTGTGGAGGATTTTTCTTATTTGCGCGGTATAATTAGCAATCTTCTGAGTGTGATTATTCTTGCATGCACAAGATAATTAGTAGTCTTCTGTGGGTGATTGTTTTTGTGTGCACAGTACAATTACTGATTTTCTAAGGGAGATTGTATTGTGTACACAATGCAATTAGTGGTCTTCTGTGGGGTTTGTTCTTTTGTGGCTAGTATAATTAGCAATCTTCTATGGGGGAATTATCCTTGTTTGCACAGGGTAATTAGTGATCTTTTGTGGGGATTGTTCGTGTGTGCCCAGTGTAATAAGTATTCTTCTCTTGGGGATTGTTCTTGTATGTAGAATGTAATTAGTGATCTTCTTCTGCTCTTCCCTGGGGTGTTGTTCTTATGTGCACAGTGCAGTTAGCACTGTTCTATGGGGGGTTGTTCTTTCATGCACAATGCAATTAGTGAGCTTCTGCTGGTGGCTGTTCTTGTGTGCCCAGTGTAATTAGTGATCTTCAATGTGATACTGTTCTTGCTTGCACAATATATTTAGTGATTTTGTAGGGAGGAATGTTCTTTACTGCACAATGTAATTAGTGATCTCCTGTGGGACATTCAGTGCTTCCAGTATAATCGAGATGAGTAAAAAAAATCAGGGCATTAATAACGAATATATGTAAATGACTTAGGGCTGCATATGGGGAGTATAAGAGATGATTTTGTGGCTATCACTTAGTGAGAAAATGCACTATTTTTGAAATTAGATTAAAGTAGGGAAAATGTAATTTTTTCCTATGCTGTTGCAACCCTGGAGCCAATTATATTAAATAAGAAGCAGATAAAAGTTCATAGGTTAGTACTAAGCTAACTGCCCTTGTGAGCCATTTTAAGCCTAGCCAATTATCCCTTGTGAGACTCAAACCCTGCACCTTGTGTTTGTAAGGCAAACACCTTAACCATTAGGCCACCCTCCCAACCCTTTCTCCTTACTTGGAAACGAGAAAGGTTTTGCACTCGTGGGAATGCAGAAATACATTTCTGCTTTAAATCCCTTTTTTTCAAGGTCATGTAGAACTGGAAATCTTCTGTCACAAATGTGATGTGGTTGATTGAAGTACATGTACCTATTTGACAATGAGAAAATAAGATGCTTACTAGTGCAAATAGTGTTTATTAACTCATTAAAGTATTTAAGAGGACAGCAGGATGTGAATAAAATGCAGCGTTCTGTTTTTTTTTTTCCACTTCCTATAATCACAAAGTGTGCCCAGAAGTTTATATATCGGTGTTCACTACTCATGTCTGCATTTGGACTTGGCATTAATAGTCTGAAGGCTTGGCAAATAAGCAAAGCCAATCTTTTGTTTAATGGAGGGTTCAAGTTTCAGAACAAAATGTTTATTTATTCCAGTTGCTGTCTTATTTACTTTAGCCTTCATACTTCCTTTCCAGCAGGTGGTCTTTTTCAATGAAAAACAAGTCGGATTGTTAAGGCACTTCTTAAGCTATTGCACAGCTGTTAGAGTAAATGTTATTCAATGGCTGTTAATAATGTTTTTTTAGTCCTAAGGAGTTAAAAGTATAATGGTTAAGATGCTGAAAGATGTGAAATCCCCTGGGCCTTGATGGAAGCTAAGCAGCAATATTCTTCATAAGATTTCTGAGGCAAATTTAGAAACACGATCAGGGAGTGACAGTCATTGGAGCTGACACAGGGGATGAAAGAAGTCTGGATTACTTCATAAACTTTATTCAGGGTTTATGTATAGTTTAATTGCATCACCAATTAAATCCTTAAAACATAATTAATATTCATAATTTTGATGCTTCCATCCCCCTTAAGATCACACTCTAAACTGAAAGTACTTTTTGACTATCAAAAAAATTATTTTGTTTTGCTGTGGTTGCTGGCTTTTTGTCATGTGTCATAATGCATATAAGAGGCACAATTACAACAGTTAGTATGTAAGTAAGCAGAGCTGTGTAATTTCATATAATCTCTCGTGGTTTAATTTCTCCCAATCTTTTTCTAATACCATGAGGGACTGGACTCCATTCCTAAGTTAGGATATTATTAAAATTCATGAAATTAGTATTGTTTTAGTCATGGATGTAAGCCAAAAGTGTTATTCGCTGCATCAGTAATGGCCTAGATGACTCCTTCTACAATTCATATGGAATTACATGTATTGGTAGCATATCTAAATGCAACTGTAGATTCTTTTTTTATTAGACCCATAACTCCTACTACTATTGGAACTGTCTGAATAGCTTTCTTCCATGTTGCTCTCATTTCTCCCTACAAATCCTGATATTTTACGACCTTGTGTCTCTTTGTATTTGAGGCATTGTAATTTCTAGATAAAGCAATTTCAGTGATCAATGCTATTTCTGTCTTTTTTCATGAATTACTATATCTGGGTTTCTCGCATCTATTTTTTGAATTGTTGGTAATGGATGTTCCCACAAGATTTACACTTCATAATTCTCTATAATGCTTTGCGGATCATGTTTCTAATGCTTCTCAGCTACTTCAGTATTGTAGTGTTTGCACAATCCCCAGTGAAACAATCTTGCCATCTTATTTTTCCTTTCAGTGTACAGGCCCTCTACCATTAGTGTATCACACCTAGCAACAAGATGTACAACTGTTTTCAATTCTTTTTTTACAGAACCTACATTTGTCTGTTTCTCCCACAATGTCAATGGACTTTGTAAACCAACATGTACATAGTCTACTATGCTGGGATGCCATTATCAACTTTTCATCCTTCGATTTCAACTAACCTTTCTTTAAACATTCCTGCATCAAATCCTGATCAAAGCCATTTTTAGCCTAGCCAATTATCCCTTGTGAGACTCAAACTCTGCACCTCGTGTTTGTAAGGCAAACACTTTAGCCATTAAGCCACCCTCCCAACCCTAATCAATTTTGAGGCACCCATACCTCCTTCAGAACGAGGGATATATATAATCTTGGTTTACCCTAATATTTATGTATCATCTGATAAGCGTGATGTATTTTTCTTGCTTCTCTATCCAACAGATTCAATACCTTTGGGGGCCAGTCAACCACACCAAAACTGTAAGTTAAACCAGGGAGATCAAATTGGTTTATAGCTTAGACTTTATTCCTAGATGTCAGGGCTGTTTTCGATATTAGCTTTAGTGTTCTGAAGTATTCCTTACTGAGTTTTGTTTGCATTTGTTCATGTTTCATTGTCACTCCTTCATCACTTCCCAAATATTTATATACTCCCTCCTGCTCAAGTTCCTTTATATCATATTTCTGTCCCAGACTGATATTTTCTTGTTGTTGCAGCTTTCATACTTTAAACGTTAATTTTACACATTTATCAAAGCCAAATGACATTCTTATATCATCTGAGAAAGTTTTGTCCACCTCCAGTTATGCTTTCAGTTCCTCATCTGATGAACTATACAGTTTTAAATCATCTTGACAAGAAGATGAGAAATCTTTAAACTTTGTTATTTTCTAAGTGCCAAATTGTAACCATGACCTAATTTGTTAAGTAGACATCTTAATCTGTTTAGGGCAAGACAAAAAAGCAGCAGTGACAAAGAGTCACCCTGGAATATCACCCTTTTGAAATTTTATCCCTGGGATAATTTGTCTTTTATCATTGCTTAGCTACAAAGTGGGTTGCCACTCTTTCATGGTCACTGTAATGTAATTGATCAATGTAGGGTATATCTTATAGGTCTGTAAGCAATCCTTTATCCATGAATGTGGGATGTTGTCAAATGCTTTTTTGTAATCTATCCATGCCATACTTAGATTATTCCCCTTTTTACAATAATCTATTATGGTTTTATATGGCAACAAATGATCATTTGTTCCATATGACTTTCTTTTGTTACCTTTTTGTTCTATTGTCATGACTGAGTTGTATTCTAAATGAATATAAACTCTGTCAACATCAATTCCTGTATATAGTTTATACATTGTCAGAAGGCAAGTTATTGGTCTATAGTTTTTAGCATAGGCAAGTTCACTCTTAAGGAGAAGTATCATTTTTCCTGTTGTTAACCATGTTGGTGTCTGTTCAGAGTATGCATAGAAGTAGTTCTTACTCAGGGCAAAATCTTTATGTAAAGATGTTAATAATGTTCATATTTTATTATTAGTTATTATACTTTAGTCTTCAAAAATATTCCTTACTGAGTTTTGTTCACATTTTTTCATGTTTTGTCAGTCCTTCACCAGTTCCCAAATATTTATCCACTTCTTCCTGCTTAAGTTCCTTTACAGTATATCACATTCCTGTCCCAGATTGATACTGGTACTGCAGCTTTCCTGCTTGTCTCATGTGTAGGGCAACTGCAGTAAGATAAGATAAACTGCTGAGTAACGTAAATTATAACTTCATCTGCAAGAGTGTGGAGCTGTAAGTAACAGGCTGTCTTTGACTAACAGAAAGAGTGTATGTTGAATCACATGTATGAAGTTATTGGGGAAATGATAATTAGAAATACTTATCTTGTAGTAATATGGCACACTTGCAGGGATCCTAATCTTTGTTGAATAATATCTACAATTTCAACACCATTCTAGTAGGAAGAGGTACATAGTATAAAGTATCACATCCATGCTTTTAGCTTTGAATGTTGAAACACTATCTGTTGGGTCAGCTCAAGCCTAATGCATCCCTGAATTAACACAACAGTGGTCAGAAATAACACATTACATAGATTACAACTGGATTCCAAGAGGCATGTGCTTATCATATATCACAAAGACAAGCATATTGAAATTTTGTCTATGACAGTAGATTCCACTTGCAGAGAAAATTAACATTGTATTTGCTATTATATGTTATTTTTGATGCCAGCATTATTTCTCGCAAGCAAAAGTTGTTATTTTGTTAAAAACAGTTCTTGTAACTGAATCAGAAATATTAGTTTCTTCACAATTGCTTGTAAATCCAACTTTACACATTTAACAAGCATTAAAAATAACACAGCAAGTCTGAAAATAACCTTCTTAGTACTGAAAAACCATTCCCTATTATCAGATCCATAAAAATAAACTTATCAGACTCATTCCAACATCTTTCAAAATGCAAAAAAAAGAAAGAATGTTAGACTGACATCTTGCCAAAGCATACATTAATTACACAGCTTAAGTCTGGCGGATACACAAGGAAAAGAAGAGATAATATTACACCCAGCTGGATACTTTGTAGTTAGCACAAATGTAATATAAAGCATACCAGAGTCTGTCAAGTGTCTGTCTGGATTCTCAGTTTTCATTAGCATTATAATTAAAGTCACATTTTGAGCTACACTACCAGCAACAAGAAAAGCATGAGGAATGAGGTTGTCAGGGTCAATCTCCTTTACTTTTTATAGTGAGGATCTGCAGACCACAAGTTGTTGATTTTGCTGTAAGCCAGACCAGCTCTATGGAATGTCACATTAAGGCCAGATTGTGGTTTAAGAAGAAACTCATGAAATACATTGCTGCTGGGCTGAATGAAGGATGCATTTATTCATACATCAGCTACTGGTCTGCAATTTATCCTTTTCAGCAAGGTGCACAGTAATAACTGATATTCAGAAATAAGTACAGATTCAATTTGGTGACCCCTATAATTTTTGGAATAGTTTTTAAGACAGAAAGTATTGCTTCCTAAACAATTGTTTGAGATTGCTGTTAGGAAGTCTATATATAAGTCTTTTTTATATTGATGGAATGAAATATTACAACAGATATATATATAGATGAAGTGTCATTTCTTCATTTTTTTGTCTACATAAATCTATTTAATGATCTGTTTCTAAGACATTAGACATGAGTTATTTATCATGGTCCAGTGTATCTCATTTCTATTGAACAGTGTAGCTCAGACCCAAGAATGTGCCAAACAATGATTAGTCAGAGTTGCAGAGACCTTTTGAGTCTGGAGTAATATTTTGTTTGACTTCTGGTCATTTTGTAGTGACAGCAGCAGGGTATGCTGGTGATCGTCGGGTTCGAGTTCTAAATGCCAATGTACATTACCCCTTCACTTCTGTGATTCTATCAGTGTCAAAGCAAAGGAATTTCTCTGTATTTGTCTATGTGCGTGTTTGCAGTTCTACTAAATTAAGGCTATTTGTCTGAAAGTGATCCAGATTCTAAAGGTGTAGTGCAGATTTACCCTTTGGTAGCTGTGTACACTGAACAGATCAAGTCTGCTGAAGAGTATTACAGAATTCTACACACTTATTTACTCTTGCTCTTCTGGCTTAAGTCCCTCACTTCTTTTGGTTGAGGAATTCTAGGTTGACTGAGAAATCCCAGGTCTGTTAATTCTGTTATCTAAATTCAGTTAGTTCTTGTAATCGAACTACTGCTTAGTGATACAAACTTCATCTTGTTGATATACTCTCAGTTCATTGTACAAAAAAGTCATGCAAAATATGTATTATAAAATCATTGCATTAGTGATTTATTTAATCTGCAATTCAAAATACACACACACACACAGACACACACACACACACACGCACATATGGTGGAGAAGTCAGTAATCATGAAATACTGAAATAAAACAAAATATAATTGTATTTACCAAATAATACCATTCTAAATTAAAATAGGCTTATGTTGTATCACCATTGCACCTATTGCTACTGTCATGCAAGCAAGCCAAATATGAAAAAGATAAGTGTTTTTTCAATACATTGCCTGAGATTCAGAAACAAATAGTGCAACACATTAGGCAAAATAGCAGGAAGACCAGCAGCTTGCAGGGAGAGGTTAAATAAGAGACACAGGTAGCACTAGCACACTGCTGGTGTAATTGCACAGTCAGCATCATATGATAATGATGGTATAATGATAACAAAATGAGTAACATTACGGTAATAATTATCTATGGCTTCGCCCTCATGATTAAACCACACCAACTGTGGGTAAATCTTAATATACCACACCAAGGAGTCTGTTATTGCTATAATATATCACAATCCTACCACTTTGTGATGCACCAGTAGTACAGATAACAACTATGCAAAGAATGTAAACAAACCTACCTTGCATGGCATACATTCAGGCCTGCATCCCAGATGTGTCTGTAGAGGATTAATGCAAGTGCTAAGTACCCCTGAGCTCATGGCATAAGTGTTTCCCTAGGCTCTCTATGTCAGCACTTGGAAAGCCAAAAAAAAAAAAAAATGAATGAAAACTCAGAGAAGAACAAATCTCAGAAATCACTCTTCCCCTTAAAACTTCTTTTTGCAGGGGACCTTGAATTTATATACCAGCTCCAAGAGCCCCATACATTGGAGAAAGAGGAATATTCTGAAAAATGGCTTCTTGGACTTAGTATATGTAGGTATGATCTTTCAGCCATTCAGTCTCCACATTTCAGGATTTTCACTAGCAGATTTTGACATTTCAAATGATCACAGTTTTCCTAAACTGCATCACTAGTCTGTGCTGCTTAATCAACAGAGACATGTGATGTTGTACCAGTGCAGATTCTATATTCTGGCTTCTAGCAGGTATCATGATTCTTTAAGTATCCCCAAACAAGGGCACTAGGAATTCCTCATTGACAGTGACAGTGGTCTGGTACGACAGCCCACCACCTATGGCTATATTCTGCTGTGCAAGGGTCTGGGCTTTCTAGTGAGCATGTAGGATCATGTTGGTGATCTTGCAATAAACCTGAGGGTCTGCCCTACTGAGGTCATTAACTGTAATCATGTCCACTACCAGCTCACATCACACATAGTCACAGAAGGCCCGGTCAGTGTTAATTGTGTCCCATATTTCCTGTCTGTGCTGACATAGGGCCTGCAGTATTTCTGCTGCTTTTGTTTTGTAGAACATCTCTAGGTGCTTCCTTCCCTTAAACACCATATATAAACCTGCAAATGTGAACATACAGCCATGGTCACTGAGTGGACACATTGCATAAGCAACAACATTTCTACTGGTCAGATATGCATGTGGCAGCCATGCCTACCATTCCCCATTATCACAGGACTGATCCTCATAGTGTTCCAGAGGGGCAGTAGGAGGATCAACTGCTTTGTGATGTAACCTGTCAGGGGTCTATCTGTGCTCAGTTAAGGAAGGCCATCATGTGTTCCACACATTTCCCCCAGTATCAGTAATGTGATATACCATTCCCACCTCACCCTTGACATTATGTTTAATATCTTATCCACAGTTGCAGATGCAGTACATTGCAGCACAGTCCTCTTTGTTCAAGCTACAAGCCAGGGGTCATAGTAGGCCTCACACAGCCCCACACCCATTGGCGAACTACTGTTGCCTACATCTGAACCCTGTCCCCAGTGGTGTCTCCACATTCTTCTTCTTGCCAGGAAGCAATAAGGGCATAGTAGCCAAATAGTGGGGTACATGAAAACCAAAACAAATGGAAAATGTGTAGCAGATGTGGAAGATGCATACATACGGTCCTGTATCGAAATGAAATGTTAGAGTAACTTTTAGAATGATATGTCAAAATTTCCATTTATAATTAGCAAAGTATACTATCTTACCAGACTCTGCAAGCAAATCATTCAGAACCTTGGCATTGCGTTTTCTTGATCCATATCAATGCACTCAGATAACATTTATTCCTGCTTTCTAAATCTCTCTTCTTCGTACCCTAGCTGCAGATACCCATAATAAATCCTTCCCTTAACATCACCAATAGACAAAGGTAAATTAACTGGTGCAGTTTTTTTTTTTTTTTTTTTTTTTTACCTTAAAAGGGACCTCTGACACTTTACATCACTTACTTTGCATAAATCAGCTGCATTTATTTGGTATGGTCATGACAGCCTATCTCAGGACAACAGGTTATCTAAACATCAGAGTCCTTATGCAGTCAAAAATCCACAAGTTAACCTCTACAGAAGTATACATAGTTCCTAAAAGGTAGGCCCTTGGACGTTTACTATTTACACAGTTGATTAACATCTTATCTCCAGCATAAAATAGATATTTTGTATTCAGATTATCTGCTTTTCTTTAGAAATGGTTCTTTACTCTCCAGCATGAATTTTCGTGGAGATGATGTGTAAGACTTGCACTTTTACATCTCTTAATCATCTACCAGCTAATCCAGCAAATTACACTTGGAAGTTTGAAAAATACGGGTGTTTGAGTGTGTCATAAAATTACAAGAAGATATAAATGCTGTTGTTAATCCTGACTCAACTGTCATATCTAAATTCCATTCACAATTTGGAGCTGCAGTGAAAAAGGGACTTAGTTAAGGGGTCCAGGATTCCTTCTGACAGATGTACACTGGCATCTATGCCACCAGCAGGAAACATTTG
Organism: Protopterus annectens; assembly: GCF_019279795.1. NCBI lineage: Eukaryota > Metazoa > Chordata > Ceratodontiformes > Protopteridae > Protopterus > Protopterus annectens. The sequence continues at coordinate 1,241,623,569 of NC_056731.1, read as the reverse complement.
TAGTCTTTCTCATTGGGGCTCTGCTTTGATCTACATTTATTTTATTTACTTAATAAGGATCTTTTTAAATCTTTGACTTCGACTACAAGGCAAATGGAGCTACTGACAACCAGTTAAGCCAGTCAATATAATGTAAGCATAAAGCAAAGTACAGCTATTATACAGAGCATAAAATAAACATTAACAGGAGAAAAAAATAGCCAGTGGGTTCTTTTTTCAATGGACATTAGTCCAAAGAGAACACTTTTAAGTCATTAATGTTAAAATACCAAGTTCAGAAATACCAAATTCAAAAATCCAAATGTCAAAAATCTGGCTTCATGCATAAAATATTGAATATGTCATTATGTAAACATACTGAAACACTAGATTCAGAAATATCAGTCTGTTACTTTGCAACACTATAAAATTTTGCAACATGAGGTTATAATCCCCACCAGCTTGCCTATCCTTGGTCAGGTATAAAGTGTGCAAAAATTCTCAAGTATAATTCCTGGAGCTGAAACTCCTCAATCACTGTTTTCAGTTAAGAATCATTCCAAGGGCCCTTTGTATAAGTCTACCAACAGAGATTCAAAGATATTGGGCTTTTCAATCTTCAGTCTAAGGTTGTGCAATCCTGGACTTAATATACATAAATAAGAAGGGTATGACAGGCAAACCCACCCTACAGGAAAGTTGTAGATACTCTCACCCTTGTGCAAAAATTTTTTTTCTTTTTGCCCGATTGAAGCTTCTTCAAATGGTTTCTTTTTTTCTGCTTGAAGCTGCAGCCAGTGTGGACTCATCCAAATTTAATGGGGTCAACATAGACTGTAATGATGTCAAAACTAAAGGTGGCTACAAGATGTATGATATTTACAAAACGCTGTCAATAAACAAAAACAATGAAACAAGTTAACGTAGTCTATATATGTCATTTAGAAAATATTTCAGATGGAAAGACCTATGGGGGCGTATGGACAAACTGACACATTTTAAAGAAAGGACAGGCAACATGAAGCCATAAGAAAGTCAGCTAGCATACAATACTGCATACTGGCACAGAAAACAAGTAGCAAAAACAGACAAATAATTTATTTACTTAAATAAATAAATTAATTAAATTAAATAAATAAATATTACATGAAATAGAGAACAAGACCATGTCAGTCCCCACAAATTATCTTAGAAAATCTGCTGAATGTAAGCGCTAATTTGCCAAAGCACTGAAAAATATTTTATTTGTTTGTGTCTTTCGGCTTTTCCCGGTTAGGGGTCGCCACAGCGGAACTCTGGTCCGCTAATGATTGGCAGTAGATTTTTACGTGCTGGCTTGCAGGGCCTAACGCACAACCTTCAATGAAGGAATGCCCATTCACGCATGTCGCCACACAGAAGACGCTCTAACTGAGAATAGAACGGGCAACGTCTAACTGTAAGGTGACAACGCTACCGCAGCACCACCACCGCAGTACTGAAAAATATTTTATTTATTTTACATTTGTTAACTGAGGGTGTCTGACTGAACCAAAAAGGCCCTTTTTCAGCAGAGGTCCAGGGAGAAAAGCTCCACACAGAAAAATTACAGATACATTTAGTTATTTAGACATGATCAGTATACACACAAATTACAAAAGACATGTTTTTACAGTGGTATGCGACACATAAACAGTTACAGTGGAGAGAACAAACAAAAAATATTCATTTAAAAATAAAGGTAATTAATAGATTTGTGGTGTACAGCTGAAATTTGAAACATAGTTACAATATATACATAGTACACAGGTACAGTACATACATTGCAGATTAGCCAGTGTTTGTGAGTAACACTGAAAACTATTATCAAGTACTCTGAGTTTAGTATGTGTACCTTATCCGATTTCACTAGCCTGGGGAGCAATCATGGCACTGCCAACTTTGCTTGAGATGTTGCCTGATGAGGTCTTTAAAGGAGGCTTTGGATGATGTGTTTTGAATGCTAGTAGGGACAGAGTTCCAGTTTTTTAGCCACTGAACTACTATATAGTGCATCTCCAAAGCTATTGTAGCTGTTGGTGACTTCTAGTAGTAGTTTGCTTGATGATCTAAGAGGCCTTTTGGCTGAGTGATGTTGTACTAGGTTTTTGAGGGCAGGACACTTATTGGGGAGGTAATAGATAGAATAACAGAGGCAGAGCTGATTGTAGGTTAGGAGGTTGGGCAGTTCAAGCCAGTGGAGCTGTCTTAAAGCAGTACAGTGATGAGTTCTATATGAGCAATTTGCAGCAAAACGGGCAATTCTGTTATAGCAGGCTTCTATTTTGTTTAGTTCAGTTTTGATGAGATTAGTCAAAATGGCAGAGCTGATTGTAGGTTAGGAGGTTGGGCAGTTCAAGCCAGTGGAGCTGTCTTAAAGCAGTACAGTGATGAGTTCTATATGAGCAATTTGCAGCAAAGCGGGCAATTCTGTTATAGCAGGCTTCTATTTTGTTTAGTTCAGTTTTGATGAGATTAGTCAGAATGGGAGATGCATAGAGTAGGGTGGATAGAAGTTGGGAGTGAGCAATGGCTGATCTTGTGTTGTTGGTAAGAAATGGTTTGATATGGTAGAGTGATCCCAGTTTGGCATGTACTTTTTTAATAGTTAAGTTGAGATGACTATCAAATTTTAGGTGGGAGTCTATGGTTATTCCCAATAGCTTAGCCTGTGCCACTGGAGCGATTGGAGTAGCATTTGTGGAGTAGATAGTGAATTGACTGTTATCAGTGTTTTTGTTAGAACTGGTTATAATCATAAGCTGAGTTTTCTTTGGATTGAGGATAAGTTGGGCTTTGGTAAGGTAGTTTTCAACGTCACAATCCTAGCTGAGTTGTTTGCAGGAAGGTGGGAATGTTTCATGCAGCACAGATTAAGGTAGTGTCATCTGCATACTGAATGATAGATGCATGCTGTTTGGAGGTATGGAGGTCATTTGTGAAGATTGTGAATAGTAGTGGTCCAGTTATGGGCAGCTGAGGAGAGAGAGAATTTTCCCATTTCACACCTTGGTACCTGTCAGTTAAGTAGCTTTGGAACCAGGTAAGAGTGGAATTTGATAAGTGATACTGGTTTAGTTTGTTTAGCAGGATTTGGTGCAAGACTGTGTCAAATGATATGGACATATCCAAAAAAAGAATTGACACCTGCAGGCCTTCATTTTTGAGAAAATTTACTGTGTCTGTGAAGCAGAGGAGGGCTGTAGTGGTACTATGGACAGGTCTGAAACCATGCTGAGTAGGTGACAGGATGTTGCTGTCTATGAGATATTTTAGCACCTGGGTATGGATGCATTTTTCTAGGATTTTGGCCAGATGGGAGAGTAAAGCAATGGGTCTGTAGTTATTAAGTACAGTGGAGGTCCCACCTTTATGTATGGGTGTAGCATAGGATATTTTCCAGAGTCTAGGCACATAGTTTTCAACAACTGATCTGTTTATGAGAGTGGAGATTGGGATAGCAATAGCATCTGCTGTGAGTTTCAAGAAATAGCTGGGGTGTAAGTTGGCTGCTGTTGATGAGGTTTTTAGTTTGGAGAGCATGCTTTTGATTGAAGTGGTGGAAACTGTTTTGAGGGTAAAGCTTGTATTAGTGTTATTTGTGTTGGGGGGGATAGTGAGGAAGTAACTGTCCTGTGATACTAAGGATAGAATTGAGTTCACAAAGTGGGAGATGAATTGTGTTTCGATGGGAACTTTAGTGTCAGCGGTGGTTGGTTTGGGGGTAGCCTTTTGGGTGGGTTTTAGAAGTTGGTTTACATTTTTACAAAATTTCTGGGGGTTGTGTTGGTATTTAGTTTGTAATGTTGTGTAGTAGGGTGTTTTGTCCAGCCTAATGCATTTTTTTGCACAGTTGCGCAATTCTTGGTACTTAGTTAGGATTTGCGTCTCTGGACTTGAGGATTTGCTTGGTTTCTTTACTGAGCCAGGGGTTTGTAGAGGTTCTAACCTTGATTTTGCGCAATGGAGCGACAGTGTCTAGGTGTTGTAGAAATGTTTTGCTGAAATATGCTACAGCCTGGTCAAGTGGGATGGATTTTAGGGGGGTCCAGTCACAGTTACAGAGTAAAGTATTGATGATCTCAGGAGATAATTTTTTTGTGTTTCTAGTAGATATATAGTTAGTGGTTTTGCATATGCTTGTTCTACTACATAAAAGGTATATTATGTTGTGGTCACTTAAGGTGTCTGGGAGACTGCCTGCGTGGGGGTACAATGTGGGATTGTTAGTTAGGACCCAGTCAAGGATGGATTCCCTTTTAGATTTTTTATCACATCTAGTTGGAATTTGGACTAGCTGCTGGTAGCCATGAAGATTTATTAGATTACTTGGTGGTTCTGATATGCAGGTGAACCAATTTAAGTTGAAATCCCCCAGAAAAAGGGTTTCTTGTTGAGTATGTGGAAGAACACCAGGATAAGAAGTCTTCAAGGCTAGCAGGTGTATTTCCAGTTGGAATATAGATCACAATTGTGGTGATGACCGTTTTAGGGTGAAGTTGAAGTTGTGAGATAAGTATGTACCAATTATTGGGGGAGGGGGAGGCAGTAAAACTCAGAGCACTGATAAAAAGAATGCCTAAAAATATCTTACTTTACAAAAATACTCCCTGATATCTGACAACTCCAGACAAATCATAGAAAACTGAAGACTAAAAACATGCACTAAAATGCAACAGCAACTGCTGTTGGTGCATTTAACCCCTTAACTGATGAGCATTTTCAGTTCCATTCCCAGAATGTTGTCTTTTTTGGACTATTTTAGTTCTTTGATTTAAAAGCCTATAACTCCAAAATGGTCCACAGATTATTCATGAATCATTCAGGGAAACTCATTGGCTTAAATATCTATAAAGAAGACAAAGGAGCAGGCATCCCTAATTTAACTGGAACAACTGCTTAAAGTCAATTGTATGATACGGTGCATACAAATATGAAACTCCTTTGAGGTGTGAAATCATACTAACATTATATATTTGTTTTTGTAGCTTTTGTTTATTTTTAGTCTGAAGAAAGCTGAAAGCCACACTATTTGTTTTCAGCTCTTTTGTAAATGTTTCATTCTGTCAATTTACACATGCTATTCTTACCTGAATTCTGCCCTAATTTCCAGACAAGACCCCTTAATAATCTAATTTCCATTTTGTTTGCACAGCCCAATTGCCTTTATGAAAGTTAAGCAAGAGAATTTCAAATATGGGTTTGCCTTTCGTGCATGTAATATATGCATATTTTACTAAGACATACAAAATGACAAAAGATATTCTTTTCCACAGAAATGAGCATTATTTTTGTTTCTCATTTCATATGAACAAATCAATAATATAATTCTGATATACAAGGAGTTTATTAGCTTGCAAGGATGCAAAATATGCATTTTGTATGAAATAAATGTCAAAACTAGACCACCCAAATGACTACATGAGACTACTGGTGGTACCGAGCAATAAAGGACCATTTCTCTGTAATCGCACCAAGTATTATTACGAACTTCTCCAAATAATATATCATGACCCCTAATATAAGGTGCAGTTAGCTACTTATTGCAGATGTAAAGGCACATGCAAAACTTTAACTTCTTGTAATGCAGACTACTGCACATCAGTCGAAAAAGAGAAGGTGGTCATATGTCCAGTGACAAAAATGAAATCTGTATTCAGGAGAAATAAATATAACTTTTATTTGTGATGCAATGACAGCTTAGAAAATAAGTATTTTAGGCCATTTCTGTAGTCAGCCACCTGAGCAGACACTTCCTCATAACACACAGCAGAAAAAGTATAGAATGTAAATTGTCAAACTGGCAGTAAAGGCATATGAACTAATGACATAGGGTCCTGTCTTTGTAAGGCTATGGCTTTGTCACACTTTAACATATCATTACAAACTTTCAGTTAACAACAGCAGTGTATTTAGCTACAAAACACAACTAAGACTACAACTCATACCTTACATCCTCCAGTGCACCACACCTCTGAATTTGACTCCATAGCTTTAGCCAGATGAAAGCATGACACTCCACCCATTGTTTGTTATCAATTAAAAAAACATTTTTTCTGGTAAAATACATAGGATTTTTACTTTTGACATAATAGATCTCAATAGACAAACAAACATTCTGGAAATTAGTTTTATCTGGCCTTTTGTGCAGAAGTCAAATAGTCCCTCAAGCTGAAACCAAGCTTAGAGCTAGACTGTAACTACAAAAACCCTCTGAAAATCTGGATTTACTAGCTGTATAATAGAACAGGTCATCTGTTAGTTTCCCAATGACAGTTCAGAGTAAAAAAAACATCAGGGACTTCTAACAAGATACCTGCATACAAAACATATGCATAGTAACCCAGTGGAATATATTTCTTCTGAAATTGTACACTACATTTGACTGTGAAGGAATCATATAAATATAATGGTGATTTTTGCTCATTGATAGATACTGTTCCCCAAGTGGACTTGTGGTTGCCATTTGCTTTCATACATCACGCAACAACAAAAAACAGCTTATCTGAAATAAACCAGTGTTGGTTTGTGATTTATTGTGCAACAGCTTATGAAGAGAAGATTTATATTTACTTATATCATATTTTTACCTCTGATTGTTATTGTTTTCATTGTTTGTAGGAAGAAAGTAATAGCTTGTAGACAGGAAAAATATATATATATGGTTTACTATCATATTTGCGAACGTCATTTAGACGAATGCAACGATTTCTGACAAATACTGTCAGAAATCAAAACACCGAGCAACCAAAATATCGAATGGAACATTTCAGCAATGTCAAATATTGACTTTGCTGAAATGCTCACATCTGCCCACAACTAACAATAACGTTTGCAGGGGGCAAGCCCCCCTGCACCCCCCACACCCCCACTACTTATATATACAAACTCCAAGATCGCACTACAGTGAGGGTAAGGGTACATTTCCCGATACCCACTATAGTGCGATCTGCACTGCAGTGTTGAAGCTGACAATAGTGGCTGTTCGCTCATGTCAGCTTCGACATTGTGGTGATCGAACTTTCAGTTCGAGAAAATGATTTTCCCACATATTCGATCATCTAAATGACAATCGAATATGTGATAGTAAACCTATATATATATATATATATATATATATATATATATATATATATATATATATATATATATATATATATATGACTTTCACTGATTGTTGTTAGAAAGGGATAGATTGTGGATAGGCAGACACTAGCTATCCTAAGTGGCCCAGTCATCATTAAAATCACACAGTCTGCAGACAGGAAAATCCAAAGCTTATATGAAACAATCCAGCATTGTTTTTTGATTTATTGTGCAACTGCTTAGTAACAGACTATTTATTTAAGTTTATATTTTATTTTTACTTCAAACATGGTTCAACATTGAGCAATAGTGAAAGCAATGTAAATAGCATATTTAGTTGCATATTGTTTGTGCAATTTCCTCATACAATTATACTTAAATTACTGAGTGCTTTAATTTATTTGAATTCTGTGGTAACTGATTTTTATTATTCTTTTCTTTTAAAATTCTTTAATTGTTTGCATCAGAAAATGGATTCCTTACATGAATAAGACATTATTGATTTGCTAAAGCACAAGTATATTGCACATTATGCTAAATGCAATGTATGTAATGGTAATGCTTAATAACATCGGAGACCTGTGTTCTTCATGTCAAAAGCTGGATGATCGGTTCACTATTATTGGTAGAAAATCTAGACTTAATGATGATGAATTTATTTGTTCACTTGGTACAGCTTGAAAAGATGTTACATATATTAATGACTGGACTGATGATATAAATAATACAAAGTAAAGTGCAAACAGGCCACAGGAAAGGAAATATCCATTGTCAGTAAAGATCACTCATCCCCTGGTAAGATGATAATACCAATGACAATTTCAGGAACACGTATTCAGCCATCTGAGGATTCAGAGCATGTAGAAGAAATTTAAAAAAAAGGAAAGGAAGGAAGAAGGGAAGAAGTTCACAACAATTATCTAGAAAGAAAAATAAATTGATTAATATCTATAATGCAATGAGGATATATACTAGAAAGAACACAGCCTTGCTCTGTAACATACAGATTTAATGGAATTACAGCATTGTTCAATCAGAAAACATTCAGTCTACAGAAAATGGCAACATTTTTCCAACAAAGAAGGTAAGAAAAGAGGCAAGGGGCAGGCTAGAAGGAATAATGAAAATTAAACTGGGAAGGATTGAAGAACATTACTGTAGGAGAAAAGAGGAGAAAGACCAAAGATGATAATATGGCTCAAGCTATGGAAGAACAAAGACAGCTGTCTAAGAATTGTATGCATGCAAATGAAATAAGAAACAAAACAGTGAGAGTAATAAGACTAATGGTGATGAAGATAATTTCTTTGTAACAACTGATAGAGCAGGCATTACTGAATTAGAAGTAGAAAATTTTCAGATCTCATCAGAAATGACATACTAGCAATTGAAGATTCAATTATTAGAGGAACTGTTGCTTACATTTGCAGAAAGGATAATGAACACTGAAAGGTGCTATGCTTGCCACGCCCAAAAGTACAGGATTTGGGTAAGGCTTTAGAATGCCTTAGTGTGAGGAAGTATGGAGTCACTTTTATTCATGATGATACAAAAGATCTCATCTTCAAAAACTATCTGACTGACAGTAAGGAACTTATAGACTTATTTGATAGCATAGCTTGTACAGGTGTTAGGACATATTTTTTCATGTATAGAAAGGAGAGTCAAGTTAGCTTAAATGAAAAGATTTTAGATATAAATACCTGCATGGAAAAAAATTATTCATTTTGAAAACTGGAAATGCTTAGATCGTCAAAGTCTAATTTTGGTCACGCAAGTATTTATACAGGATAGCATGCACTTGTCATGACAAGATAAGAGATTTTTGCAGCAAATATACTGTAATACTTGATTAACATTAATTTTTCCAGGTCAGAAATGTAATAGTTCATAGATAGCAACATTTGATCTATATGTGTTAGTTGTTAATGCTAGAGCTATTAGTAATAATTTTTTTATTATTATTATTGGAAAATGTGCTACATTCCCACAAGACTGTTCTTATTATTGTTTGTGAAGCATGGTTAAATAACAATGACTGAAAGCCAGTTCTGTCAGGTTATAAATGTTTTACTGTAATAGAAATTCTAACTATTACAGTAAAAACAGGTGGAGGTGATATGATAGAAATTAAAGGCTGCTATGAGACCCTTGATTATTACAGGTTTGATGATAACACCAAAAATGTAGATTATTTAACTGTGACAATAAAACAGCCCTGGAACACATAATTATAGAAGTGTAAAGATCACAAAGTCAAGTGCTGATGACCTCAAGGAATTCATAAACTTCTTGCGTAAAACAGGGGAATGAAAAATAAATGTGGTTGGGGACACAAATTTATCAGAAACAGATTAGAATAATATTGATTCAACAGCATTAGTAGGGAAATTATTTACAGTGTATGTCCAGGAACAATTTAAATGAAAACTACTAAAGAACAAAACATAGTGGCATTGTTTGCATTCCTAAGGAAATGACAGACTTTGTGTCAAATTTTGTCACCACTGATGTGCAGTGATCATGGAGTTATAAATGTTAAATTACTGCTGGATAACTCAGCCAAACTGAAATCTAAACCAACACATGGAAGAAAAATAACAGCCTGTACAGAAGGAAAACAGTTACTATGTGAAACTAATTGGAGTGATGCTTTCAATGAAAAAAATCTGCAAAAAGAATTTTCTGGATGCAAAATAAATAAATAAATAAAAGGTTAACATCAGGATCTAGGTCAGAAGGATATGTTTCCATAAGACCAAGATACTTAAGATGAAAGAAAAAATATAAGAAATGGAAACAAGGTTAAACTATAACTTTCAAAGATGATATAAATAAACTGGACAAAAAAATTAACATAGTGTGAGACAAGATCAAGAAACATTTGAAGAACATTTATATAAAGATATTATACATAATAGGAGACCATTTTGCAGATGCATTAGATTTAGTAGGAGTAAAGACATACAAATTGTTAAAATGTATATAGAATCCAAAATTTATTATCAAACACAACATATTGATGATTTATTTACACAATATTATGCAAAACAGTTTGGCTCTGCAAATGGGTGATAAACTATCCTAGCAAAATCCAGATAACTTCAGATACTGAAATAAAATTAGATTGTTTTGAAAAACAAAACGATACAACTGGACCCAAAGTACAGGGAAGAGATGGAATAAGTAATAATGACTAGAGAGTATTTCAGCATGAATATACAGCACCATTATATCTGTTATTCATTGGGTCATTTAAGTATTGGGAAATTCCTCAAGATTGAAAACATGCACTTTTTAAATCTATCTTTAAAGGGAAGGGGACTGCTACACAGCTGGAGTCGTTAGTTTAATTTATTGTTGTGGGAAAATAATGAAGAAATGTTATTTTGGATAAATTATTGTCAGAACTGGAAAGACTGGGACTTGAAAGCATATATCAGCATGCATATGTTGAAAATAGATTGATAACCATATATAACAATGTGTTCTGTAATAATATAACAACTGCTATAAAAGAAAAATTGTGCTGTGATGTAATTTTTTATAGACAACTTCATAAAAAAACACTGATCAATAAATTAGAACAACTAGGTATTGATGTAATCTTGACAAGATGGATAGTTGTATGGCTTACAAATAGGACATTGATCAAGTATTATGCAGTAATTGGACAGGTGAAATTCTACGTTACTGTTGGGGTGTCCCAAAGGGCTCTGTCATAGTACCATATTTGTTTTGGTTGTATCTTTCAGATTTATCTTTTTCATCTGAGGTGCCCCACAGTCTGCATGTAAATGGCTAAAAATGAGTAAAATGATTATATGTGTGTTACAGATAAGGCATGTCTCCAAAATAACTTAACCAAATTGACCATTTGGGCACAGGATAATAATATGCTGATAAATACATCCAAAATTAAGCATATGAGATTTGGAAGACATAGAATGAAGGGTGACTTTTAATATAGCATGCTATGATTAAAACAGTAGATTCATTTAAATCAAATTATGAGATTTGGAAGACATAGAATGAAGGGTGAATTTTAATATAGCATGCTATGATTAAAACAGTAGATTAATTTAAATAGCTGAGTACATGGGTAGATCCAGTTTTGAATTTTTCTAATCATATCAGCTAAATGGTTAATGATTGTTATAAGACTATAAGTTATATAACAGGATTTATAAAGTCTAGGGAATCAGAAATTAAGAAATTATTGTTTGTAAGTTAAATTACACCCAAAACTAGATTGTGGAATAACAATATGGAAACCTTTAAAAAAACAAGCATAAGTAAACTGGGAAGAATACAGCAGAACTAAACCAAGAGCATCAGTGGATGTGAAAATTTAAGTTATTACAAAATATTAAAATATCTGAAATTGTACTGTATCTCATATAAATATTTTAGAGGAGACTGTATTCTGGTATATAGGACATTTAGAGACAACTGCCTCTGGGAATGTTTGGTTTTATAAAAAATTGGTAGGGGTTATCAGATAACCTATATAGAAAATGATATATGAATAAGAGATGTCCTAATTGGTTCTTTGAAACAGTAGCTGATGCATGAACTAGACTACCAAATTATTTTAAATCAAGCACTAGTTCAGTTATTTTAGGAACAACTTGGACACATATTATGGGATTTATTGTTTTGGAATATTGGTAGGCTAGAAGGGCATTATTGTACATACCTGAAATGTTTGTATGCATGCATGTATATATGCATGTATGTGAGTATGTAAAAATGGCACCCATGTTCTCTATACTCCTGATGTCATACTGAAAAGAGACCAAAAACACACAGTAATGTATTTTCACTTTCTCCTATAGGGCACCCCACCACAACATCTATTGCCATAAAAGTTAACAACAAAAACAAAATGCAAGTATATTGTGCTGTGGGCAGTGTGTACTATTACTACTATCAACAGACCTATCTGGTGTTCTGCCAGAAAAAGTAAAAGAACATTAAATCACTATAATGAACTAAAACATGGAGCTTTCAGATACTAAGCTCTATCCTCACACCCCACCAAGCTACAGCAGTGATCAGTTTAATGTGATCAATATTAGCCTACAGTTTGTTTTCTTCTACTGAGTGCATCAAATAATTCCCAGCCTTACATTTCCAAAATATGGACCACTACCTTTCACATGCCAGAGAATAAATGGGAAAATGGGGAACACAGGACCACTTAGTAACTTCAACCAGAAAGTTCACAGCATGGTTAATAATAGTTTCTTCATACTTATTAAAAGGTTAGTTTGATGAGGTAATATGATTCATTATTATTTACCCTGACTATTTGCTAAAAAAATCCCAATATTAAAAGTGTGACAAACATTTTTTAATATGGGACAGTGTGGAAAGTAGAATTTTAAACATTCAGAATGAAGAATGTTCTTCATAATGAGGTAGAGTTGAGAGTTGGGCTACCTCTCCTCCCCGGAGAGCCACTGTTGGAGATCAGCTGTCATCACCAACAATGATAAGCAAATAGCAGCAGAAATGTCAAGTGCCGCAGATGGTGTACGGTGCTGCTACAGAAAGCAATATCTCTCAAAAGTCTCTAATTTTGCAGAATGCCTTGGATTTTGTCCCATATTTTTTACCCTGTCCCCTATGTTCTGGTAAATCACAGAGGATCACAGACAAGTCAATAATATGAGACATTACAGTTCCATGCTTCTTATCTTTTTAATATCTTTATTGAATTATCAGTTAAGACATAGGCAAACATACATTTATATAAAAGAAAACAAGCCATATTAACATGTTCCTAGTTACAAACATTATGCATTACATATTTTTGTATAAGTCTCATCTATCCAACTTTCTATAACTTGCTCAATTCTTGCCTTCCCTTAAACCTTACTCCTCCTCCAAAACATTCTGCATGCATTGTTCTCACAATTTCCATTTTTTATGCAATTTGCTCATACCCTTTTCTAAAGATCCCTCTTTCAGTTCCTTTAGCTCTCCTACAATATTCAATAGTTTAAGTACAGTTATTTTAGACTTTGATTTTCATTTTCAAGTAACTGTTTTTGTCAGCCACCAGAATTAAACTTAGAAATGCAATTCAGATCTTGTATCCCAGTTAAAAAATTATTTCCTTAGTTACACCCATTTGTTCACTGAATATATTTGACAAAGTACTCTGTAGGTCTGCCAACTCATTACATTCCCAAAACATATGTTCCAGTTGTTCCTTCCTTCCCCATCACTCATTCAACATTTTCCATCTACCTGAAGAAAAATTCTTTGGAGTCTAATTGGGTTATAAAAGTACCTATGAAAACACATCCAAGCAAAAAATCCTACGTCTTCTAAACTTGTTGCATATTTGGGAGCCATACATATATTCTCTCATTGTTTCCTTGTGAATTGCTTATCCAGTTTCTCCTCCCAATGTTTTCAAACCTCCTCCCATTCATTCCTTAACAGCAGCTTCTGTTCTTAATTCAAGTAAAAACTCTACTAGAGCAGGTCTTTCACTTAGGATTCCCCATATCACTTTCTGTTGGCCTATACTCTGATATTAATCCCTGACAGGGAAGGCAGACTCTAGCCTGCAGTCCAAATCTCTTTTTGGCCTCTTCCCATTTTGCTACCTTTCCCTCTCTAGTTATTTGTTCCCAATACCTTTGTTACTTCACCAGTTTTCTCCAGTAAATTCCAGGCCCTTCTTGCCTTTTCTCTGTTCCTCTAATTTCAGTCATCCCTATTAGCAAAATCTCCTTTCTCCATTCTCATATTGGCTTAGTTCTTAGAAAAATTTCTTCTAATTAATGTATATATTATTCTGTATGGCTGTTTTTATTCTCTTTAAGGATCTGCATATTAAATCCTATTCTCTCCTTATTAATTGAATCTCTCTCCTGTTTCATCATCATCCTTTTCTACTTTGAATTAGAGCTTTCTGCATGTGTTATGAATATGAAGTGTGTAGCTCTAAAACATCCCTTCAAATCAAGTAATCCTGAACCACCTTGTTTTGTTAGAAGAATCAATTTATCCCACTTCACCATTGCCCTTTTCCCCTCCCAGGTAAATTCCTTCAACTCCTTATTAATTATTGTCCACAGTGTCTCTTCTGCTTGATAAAAATATACATGACCTGTACATAAAATAAGAGGTACTAAAACTTTCCAGTGCTTGTAGCCATATCCATAAAAAGAGCTTCCAGTTTCTCTGTTTGTATATTATCTTTTGTTTAGTCTCTTCCCACATATCCGTAGCTGCTGCAACAGGATCCTTTTCAATTCATACCATGTCCCCATAAATGTGAGCATTGCCTGACTAGTTCCTCTGGGGGTACATAGTTTACAGCTATAGCCTTTGTTTTATTGTCATTAATTTTATATCCCTAAAAGACTTGAAACAGTCTCAAGATGTTCCACAACCCTGAGATGTCTTTTTTCTGGCTTTATCAGGTACAAAATGATATTGACTGCAAAAAAGACAACTTTTCTTGATTAGCATACCAATTATATCCTTGAATGTCTGGGCCCCTTATTTTATTTGGCAATGGCTCTAAATATAAAGCAAACAACAGAGGGGAAAGAGAACACATCTACCTAGTTCTTCTATTCAGACACAACTTGTCAAAGAGGAACCATCTCACTTTAATGTTTGCCTCCGGTCTCTTACATATCCTCCTAATTAACCCTATTATTGTACCTGGGAATGCAAATGCTTTCATTGCCCTACTCATAAAATCCCAACTTACTCTATCAAATGCTTTCTGTGCAACAATACCCACCGACAACAGTGGTATTGTCTTACTTTCTACTTCCCTATGGATCATTGTTTATTAATGTTGCCAAATATCTGCTTCCCTTCCTTAAAACAACAATGATCCATATCTGTCAATTTTGGCAACAACTTTGCCATTCTTTTAGCTATTATAGACATGAACACTTCATAGTCATGATTTAAAGTTAAAATGGGGCCTACATGAATATGAATGTAATGGGCCTTTACTGTCTATAGGTATTACAGCCACCACAGATTTCTTCCAGGATGTTGGTGCTTCCTCTACTTTTAAAATACAGGTTAAACAAAACCTTTCAGAGCTTTATCACTTTCTTCTCTTCTACCTTCCAAACTTCCACTTGAATACCATCTATTCCTGGAAACTTTCCTGCAAGTTGATTGCATGTTACTGTTTTTATCTCATCTCCTCCTATCTTAACTAATTGTTAACCCTCATGTACTTCCAATCTTGGTATTCTTAAGTCTTCCAGAAATATTTCCATTTGTGCTCTTTCTTGATTTTTACATTTCACTGCTTTATACAAATTTTCATAAAATTTCAGAAATATCTCTAATACCCCTACAGGATCTATGATTCAAAAAAAGTATCTCGCTGACCTCTTCAAGAGCAACCACCTTGAGTGGATGGGAAACCACAAATATGTCCCGGGGTTCCACCTGTGTTCCTCACTGAAAGGGGCAAAAGGTGCTGACTGAAGATTCTTTTTGGGGATAAACTCTTGGCTAGGCTTGTAAGGGCCCCAGGGCCATTAGCCTAGTAACCTCCTATGATCCTATGATATAGGCTCCCTATATTTTGCAATAACCCTTTCTACTTTCTGTTGCCAAGGTTGTTGCAATAAAAGTTTTTGTGCTCTGTAATTATTGTCAAAAATCAGTTGCTTGTCAGCGATCTTTGTAAACTCATGCATATTATCCAAATACTCCTTTACTTTCTGTTTAGCACTCTGCAGTTGTGCCACTTCTTGTTCTGTGAGATTCCCGTTATTCTGCAATACTTTATTGTCAGACCCTCTAAATAACTTCTGTTACTTCTTAACCATATCTCTTTTTTCTTTTTTTCTACCATGTTTGTAAAGTCCACATTCAATATATATCCTACTCACTAGTTTTAACTTCTGAAAAATTTTCTATATTTCCTAATGACTCTCAAATAATTTCCACTACCCATTCCTTAAATTACTCTCTTTTTAACAAATAGTTGGGGAAGTGCCAGTGACTCCGTTTTACTTTAATACCCTGCATTTTTGCCTTAGCTGTTATTGGTGCATGATCTGAAATAGTTATTGGATATGCGTTGAAGCTTTCAATTAAATGGACATGTTCCTGTGAAATATAATTTCTGTCTAGTCTAGCCCAGTTGTTGTACCTTGAAGAATAAGATGGAATTTCTCTCCTAGTTCATACTGCTGAATGTACATCTTCCATACCAATTATTTTTCATATATTTATTCAGAAATAAACCTTCTTTTGTTAGAGTTTCCCTTGTAGATCCCCAGATACATTTCACTGTTGCAAATAAAATTCCAGCCCCCACCTATAAGTAATATTCCCTGCTGAAAGCTCATTACTTCTCCCAAAATCTTCTTAAGCTCCATAATAGCAGATTTAGGTGGAATATAAATACATGCCAGCATAATCCTCCTCCCTTGCTAGTAGCCCCTTACTACCACAAATCTGCCATTATTATCTTTTTTCTTCTTCTATCACTACTGGAGCTCCTCTAGCAAATTAGTATATGTACTCCCCTTTTCCTTTATCCCTGACACTCTGCTGAATATCCACCCTGAAATTTTTCTATATCAAATTCTCATGCTCACTAATTTCCAAATGTGTCTACTGTAGCATTGCTATTTTCACTCTGCATTTCTGAATATAATTCAATATTCTTTCCTTTTTGCATATACGAGTCCATTCATGTTCCAAAATAATATGGAGAGAGTAGCCATTATGTTAAGATGTTATTATTCACACCTATTATATATGACAGCTTTTTTAAATATCTATTTCCAGCTTTTATGTTACATCCATCCACTACTGGTTGGCAGCTTCATCTTTTTATATACTTGTTTCTTGTCATCTTCATTTGAACCTATGCCACATTTTACAAGATGTTTTATTCTAATGAAAACAATCAAACATAAAAACAACCCCCAGACCATCATATAACCTATTAACTTAAAATAAACACAAAAAACATGTACACCTTCAAATAATGAAGTTTAACTCTCCTGGTAAGAACAACTGTCCCAAATAGACACCTGCAACCACAAGCATTACCTAACTTAAAATTAAGGTTAGCCATGCTAAGACACATGTTACAGCCTGTGCTCCTGCTTACACTAATTGCTGTCTGTCCTTGTCTTATATTTATTTCCCTCCCAGATGTGAAAAACAACTTATATGCCTTCAGAAAACATTTAATTTTAGCCTTAAAAATGTTGTGGATTTTATTGCCTTGACCTATAGCCAGCTGCCCTCAGTTGCAGACTTCTCAACTCACACTGAAAATGTATTTGCTACAAAAAAAATTTTCATTACATTCAGTGTTCTCTTATTTACTTGTTTGCACACACACACACACACACACACACACACACACACACACACACACACACACACACACACACACAAATGTCATTAGATTAGGTCAAGGCCTTAATCCAGACATTCACCTATGAAAAAGTAAGACAAAACATATCAACTCCGCATATATTATTATTAGCTGTGCACTTTTACACCTTACCCCTTACCTTAACAACCCAAGATTACAGCATATTAACTTAAGCATACTTTTGTACAGCCTCTCATCTCTTTTTACATTGTAATGGCTACATTTCTTAAAACTAAAACAGAAGGGAAAGAGGTACTTGTTTACTTTAGTATCTTTATCACATACAGTAGTAACTAGAAATGCTTAACATATATCATGCAATTTATATCATGAAATGTTTTATACATATACTGTTAAGGACAAAAAATATTTTGCTTAAAGTTACTTTTTTCCCCTTCCCTTTAGAATCCTTCTAAACATTAATGATATGAAGTGGGTTGCACCCTTTTCAGTCCCCCACAAGTTTAACAAAGTTAACAAAAAGTCCAGTCTCAGTCTTTCCACTTTTTATTGTAAAACCATATTTCACAAATGTGATTGATACTTTATAACCCCACATTTATTCACTAATTTCACTGTTGCTAGTTTTCTTCCTGTTCATCTCCATCACCCAACTCAGGTTCTGGTTTAAGTCCAAGGTACTCCTGATTCTTCTAGTCAACTCCTGTGCTTTTTTCTGCCTCTCAAGCATTTTCCTTTGGAACACTGGAAAATGTTTAATTGGCAAAGTGTCTTCATGAGCTTTATTAGCAGAAGATTGAAAAGCAGAGCAGCTCTTCTATTTTTGATGACTTACTTTTTGTTGGACAACATGCCCAGATGTGCCCTGGTA
This sequence comes from Protopterus annectens, assembly GCF_019279795.1. NCBI lineage: Eukaryota > Metazoa > Chordata > Ceratodontiformes > Protopteridae > Protopterus > Protopterus annectens. The sequence goes on along the minus strand of NC_056731.1, from coordinate 1,241,605,252 downwards.
TAGGTCTCCTATGCCTGTCCTTAGTCATGCATCATGGAAACCATTCCTGTGACCCTACACCCCTGAGAACATAGTTCTATGAAACCCCATCCAAAAAAATGTCTCATGGTTATGCAGTCAATCTCCTCCGTAGCCTGTTCTACATCAAAAACTGACTTTTATTCTCCAGGAAAAAAATATTCTGAAGACAGCTGGATATAGCAGCTTGAATTTCACACCTGACTCTTCACATCCCCTGATTGCTGAGATAAATTTTCTTCCCTTCTGCCTGGTGTGCAGTGAATAATCACTTTCCACAAATACTCTACTATCACCAATTTTTAATACTTTGCCCTTCTGCCACACATTTGTCAGGATCACCTATTTCTGCTGGTATGATTACATCTTTACTAATACAGGTCTTGGCTGCTTTCTCATAGCCAGGTTTGGAGCATACACTTGGTGACACCTTTAGGTTCATAGGTTCATAGGTAGGTACTAGACTATTGGCCCTAGGGCCTATACAAGCCTAGCAAAAAAGGTACCCTGGCTTTTGCCACCCAAGAAACTTATTTTCCTGTGCCCCTGTCAAGCAGAACCACAGAAGTGACCCCTGGGGTGAATTTCCTATTACCCATCCAATCATCAAGATTTTTTTTTGGAGAGTGCTAATGAGGAGCTCTGTTTGATATAGATAGGTAGTCTGTTCCAGAATATGAAAAGTCTCTGGGACAGGAAAATATCCCTCCAGCATGTTTTGTTTATTGTGGTGACAAGGTTTAGGTCTCTAGAGCATGTAGCTCGGAGGGATTGGGACTTCTTTAAGGGTAGCATGTCCAACAGCTCTGGGTTTGACATAGCTTTGTATGTTAGGCAGAGATCACCTCTGAGTCGGTGATATGGGACAGAGTAAAGTTGGAGTTTTTTGAGTCGGTCTGCATAGGGCATCTGTTTGAGGCCAGTAATCTTCTTTTTGAGGTATCTTTGCGGCCTTTCCAGTTGTTGTAGATGTCTTGTGAGGTACATACCAAAAGGGGCGTTGTACTCTACAATGGGTCTAATGAGTTATGAGTTGACGGGAACAAAGACCTCTTTTTTTCTGGATGAGAAACCTTTTGTGATGAGGTGTGCCACATAGAAGGATTTCCTGACCACTGTGGTGATGTGATTATCAAAGGAGAGACTACTGTCCACCTGTGTCCCAAGGTCTCTTATCACACTTTCCATGTTTAGTAGACTACCACCTATGTGGTAGTTCATGGGTACAGTGTTTTTACCAAAGGGGATGACAATGCACTTTTTGGCATTGAGCTTGGGACCATGGCTTTGACACCAGGCATCTGTCTCTGTGAGGCCCTTTAGTAGGATGTCCACATCATTAGGAGTCTTGATTATGGCTCCTAGTTTGCAGTCATCAGTGAATATAGTTAGCCAAAGACTATCTGTGTTAGCCTGTACTTCAGAGAAGTAGATACCAAACAGGAGAGGACCCAGGACTGAACCCTGTGGTACTCCACTTGTCACTGGTCTGAAGTCTGATTTTGAGTTTGCTACTTTCACCGTGTGGGTTCTGTCAGTATGCCAGTTGGCAACCCATCTTGTGACATAGGGATTTATACCTAGTTTAGTGAGTTTATCTATAATTCCAGAGTGGGGGATGGTGTTGAATGCCTTGGCGAGATCTAGATAGGCTGTGTGAACCACCTTACCCTCATCTATGGCTTTGGTGACTGCTTCAAAAAAGTCTATCAGGTTTAGGAGACATGATCTGCCTTTTACAAACCCGAACTGCGTGGGGTCCAGAGTTTGGAGATCTCCAATGTCTTTGTTTATGAGCTCCATGATGATATGTTCCATGGCCTTGCAGGCCAGGCGTGTCAGGCTAATGGAGCGGTAGTTCCCGGGGTCTGTTGTGGCCCCCCCTTGTGAAGTGGGATAACTGTTGCGGTGCACCATTCAATGGGCACAAAGCCTGAAGTGAGGCTATGATTGAACATGGTACTTAGGTGGGGTGCCAGTTCATTTTGTAGTTCATGTAGAAGGCAGCCTGGGATGTTGTCAGGTCTTATGGATGCTGTGTTCTTGGCTTTGGAGAGTGAGGTTTTTACCTGTGTAGCCATGATTACAGCAACTTTGCATTCTTCCGGTATAAAGATGGGCCCTTTATGAGGTGAGAGGGGGGTAAAGTTAGCACTGAACTTATCTGCCAGGATGTTGGCAATATCAGTTGGTTCTGTATATTTAGTGTCATTGTGCTGTAACTCAGAGCAGATCTGAGTGTTGCCATTGAGATTCTTGACATAGCTATAGAAGGCTTTGTGGTTGTCTTTAGCATCAGTGGCAATTTTGTTTTCATAACTAGCTTTGGAGGATTTTATGAGGGATCTCAGCTACTTACTGAGGCTGACCAGGGAGTTCCTCCAATCGTGGTATTTTACTCTTTTTTGCAGCAGCAGTTTCTTTCTTCTGTTATAGAGTTTATTTATGGCAGAAGACCACCAGATTGGCTTCCTTTTTTGGAGGATAGCATCTTGGTTCTGTTAGGGATAGCCCGATCCATGCACTCGTGTAAGTGCTTATAAAGTGCATTTGTGTAGGATTCAGCAGTCATTGTCCATCTGCATGGGTATCGTGAAGTTTGCCACTTCTGTCTTAAGAAGCATGAAGTTGGCTTTGGAGAAATTTTTTACGGTTGTTTTCCTAATGGCGGGTGGGAGCAGGATGTGGATGTCTAGGGTAATTAGCTTGTGGTCGGATCTGACCAACGAGGAGCTGACCTCTGGTGTGGAACACCGGTCGCCCATGTTGGTGATGACCGGGTCTAGGATATTGCTGCCCCTGGTGGGGGTGTGGATAAGTTGATCCAAGGCATTGGAACTGATGAATTCCAGAAAATGTTGAGCAAAAGAGTTGGTACACAAGTAGTTTTCCCAGTTAATGGTGGGGTAGTTGAAATCACCCATTATTAGGGTGTTGGGTTGTACCTTAATATTTTCCAGTGTATCAAAAAAAAGAGGAGTGGGAATCCTGCTGCATGGTGGGGGGTCTGTAGCAAGCTACAATCTGGATTGTGGTTTTGCCCAGAGTTAGTTGAACCTGGATAATATTGGATGCATTATGTTGAGCAACTAGCTTGGAGGTGTGGATATCCTTAATGAATATGGACATGCCTCCACCTTTAGTTTTTGGTCTGGGTTTGGTGGCCAAAAGGTGTGGTATGAATTATAGCCTGGTAATGCAGGGGTGCTCTCTAGAGCTTTGAACCAGGTCTCTGTCACTACACAGATGTCGATGTTCTCCATTTTAAGGAGTGCCTGAAGTGAGTGCATTTTTAGGTTTAGACTTCTAGCATTAAGTAGCATTACCCTCAGATTTTGCTTGCTTGTACCTGTTACGGTGGTGAATTTGTCATTTGAACCTTGCCTAAAAAAGGCATTATAGGGGTGGCAAGAGCCTTTGGCAATATCCGGAATCCCAAGGGCGACAAGTGTAGGCCATCTCTGACAAAGCAGCGTGGTCTGTCGATCATGTCATCCCAGGCAGACAGATACTGGATCCCCTTAGAATGACACCAGATGCTTAGCTAATTGTTAAAGTTAATCATTTTGTCCTTGTACTGTGGTATCATTCTGGGTGATGGCAGGATGCTACTCAGGGCTAGGGTCATACCTGCCTGGGCTACAAGATCGGAGAGCTCCTCCATGTCTATTTTCATGTAGTCCAGGAAGGTATGTCTCAGGTCATTCACACCAACATGGACAATGACAGAGTCATATTTGTACTTATGGAGTGAATTGAGTGCATGCGTTATGTGGCAGATCCTGGCACCCGACAGGCAGCTGACAGTAACTTTCTCCTTGTTTAGCCTGGTAAGTGGAACATTAGTGTGCCTGACTATAGAGTCACCTATGACTAGAGTGTTGGGTACGTTATGCCTTATGGGCTGTAGTTGAGTGGCACACTGAGTATGTGGGCTATGTGTCATTTGGGTTGTGTTGGGGGGGGTGGAGGTTGCTTGCATTTCTGCTTTGGAGGTCATGGTTGTTTGGGCAGATTTTTACTGAGAGCCTCCGCGAATGTAGGTGTGTGTTTTGTGCTTCTGTGTGTGTGTTTTAGTGGTGTAGGTTTTGAGGCATTATGTGATTGATGAGTGTGGTGTGGTGCAAGCGTTTACCTTCTCCTCTTGACTGTCTAGTCCAGTCTTCGGTGAAGACAGCTTTGCTTACAGTTTGGCTATATAAGTGCATCAATTAACAAATCATGCTGTGGAAAACCAGTCCAGTTGTTTATTTGTGCTTTCATAAAATTAATACAGTTTGTTCCTTTCAGTTTCTCTGGTACAGCAGAAAATCTCAGATTTTCCTTGCATGCTGTGTCCTCTAACTTTAACATTTTTTTAAAACAGCTCTTCTTGAACAGTCTCATACTCAGCATTTCAATCTCTGATCTTTGCAGTTTTTATCAGTTCATCCGAATAGCTGTTTAAACCATCTTCCATTTTCCGGCCTTTTGCTATTTGAGTTAATATACTCCTTTAGTGGTACATTTATTTTAAACCGCTCTGTGCACATTTGCTTTATTTTTTTCTCTAGATTTCTGGAAGCCATGAGTTGCACCAAAAGTAGAACTTGAACTGCTTTTTGCTCAACAGCTGCAAGATTCTTCCCAAAAAGTGTATTTTCTCTTCACCTTTTCTAGTTGATTTTTTTTCTGGCTCTCTAAGTTTCTTGTTTGCTAGCATCTAGACAGTGTACTTAATTGCCCGTAACTGAATTTACTAAAACTGCCAGAGTTATAGGACTTTATCTCTCAATTTCTTGTTTCATACTGGGAGTGCTGAAATTAAGCTGTTGATCAGTAAGCAGCCATCTTGAAAGTCCTAGTTCCATACTTCTTAGTGTTCAGAAAATGCATGTTGATGTAAAACATGCTGTTCTATTAACGTTTTTAAGTGCATTAGAGGGATATTTAACATTTCCCTTATTCTGGGCCTTTATCCTCACATTCTTTTTAGCTATGTCTAGAATTCTTGAACAAAAGAATTGAGATGTATGCAGGGAACTATACCTCTCAAAAGTCACTGCTTTTGCATAATGTCTTTGATCAAGCCTCATATTTTTTTGTACTGTCCCTGATTTTCTGGTATATCACTGAGGATTACAGAAAAGTAAATAACTGTGAGATATTGTAGTCTCATACTGCCTTATTGCTTAGAAAATGTATGTTGATGCAAAATGTGTTGTTCTGTTAAGTTTTTTTTTTTTTTTAAGAGCATTATATTAATATTTAAAAATTGCCCACTACCCATTACTTTTGGCTATACTAAGAATTCTTGAGCAAATCATTTGGGAGGTATGCATCAGGGAACCATATTTCTCAGTTGTCTCTCATTTTGAAGAACACCTCTGATGTTGATTCTTATTTTTTGCCCCATCCCTGACTTTCTGACAAATCAAAAAAGATTATATACAAGTCAATAATGCTAGGCATTAGAGTTTCATACTTTTTATTGTTCAGAAACTGCAAATTCACACAAAATCTGCTTCTATATTAACTTAAGTGAAGTAGAGTAATATTTACAACTTGCTTCTACTAGCTGCCTGCCAGACAGTCTTTAATGTAACACATAAGAAGCATGTACCTACCCTAAAAAGAAAAAAAAGAGTCCATAACTCTAAATCTCCTAGAAGTCCCTAGTCATATTACTACTTGACTAGAAATTGCTTGTAAACACTGTGATCAGTTGTCCTTTGCAACTGACTACATGTGTTTATGGCAAAGAGTTGGTAGTAATCGCTTGTCAATATTGATAAGCAACTAGAAAGTGCCAATGGAGATGTTACTGTAATGATTGCTAAGGGCAACTGATCGCATGTGCTTAGGCTACACATGTCCTATTGCTATGATCAGGGAAAATGTAGAAATCTTTTTTTTTTTTTTTTAGAAGGTCACTTATCAGAGCACAGTATTTCACAGCTAGGCCAAATGCCCTGATGTGCCCTGGTGTAGCTCTCCTATGCCTGTCCTTAGTCATGCATCATAGAAACCATTCCTGTACCCCTATACCCCTGAGAACATAGTTCTATGAAACCCCATCCAAAAATGTCTCAAAGTTATGCAGTCAATCTCCCCATCTGCCTATGCACTTTATACCTTTACCCCTTCAGATGTGTCACACTCGTAAATTCTTCACTGTTACGGTTATTTACTACAGAACTCTATAACAACCCTGCATGTATCTCCCTGTCAGTAAGTAGCTGTGTAACAACTCCCCTTCCAAAACAACAAATGAATGCTACAGATATCAGTTATTCTCCCCACTTACTTCTGGCTTGTGTACCCTTACCACAGCAGCTATAGAATGGTCCTGTTCTCTGCACATAGATAGCAATATCCAAAGAGTTACGTTCCATTTGCTATTCCTGCAAAATTAGGTAGCATGATGAGCATAGCAATGGCTACTGCTGTTCTTATCACACAGTTTTGAAGTGCTTAGAACAGCAGTTATGTTGAGTGAACTTAGAATAAATATCTCAGAAATGCACATTTAACACACTGTCTATCAGACATGAACTGTGCTATGACCCTCATAGACTGTCGTATAAGACTCATACCTCTATTTAACCATGGGTTTCTTAATCATCTGTGCTATCCCTAGGGCCAATGTGACACAACTATGAACATCAGTATGAGTTTTATGGGCCACATACATTTAGCCCAGAACATTCTACCCTCCATATCACACTAGCACAATGGCTGGTAACATGCAGCTGGTGGAACTGAACTCCATCATGTTGTCCTGTTGACTGGCATTGAACTTTACATGATACCTACAACATATATCCTCATCAATCTACTCCAAAATGTATTTGCAACATGCATTCATTTTGCTCTTGCTCTTCCAATATTTTTAAACATATTTGCAAGTACATTTTCCTCCTGACTGCAACCTCTGAAGTGGCCATAGCTTTCTGAGGGTGCTAAGTGTAAGAGAGCTCCCAAGTGGTACAGAAAGGAAATTAAAATATTTTTGTACCACCTGTATAGGGACTACTGGGAGTGCCTGCTGGAGGGCTCTTATGATAGTTCCAAGTACATACTGGGTATCCGGCACTGTCTTTTGACCAGCTAAGTGGAACAAAGACAAAGAGGTGGGAGGGGGAAGATACAGGCAAACAGTTTCTGCAATGGTTCCAGTCATTGGTAATGAAATGTTTTACTTTGCAGTGGACAGCATGGCTATGTTTCCAAGCCAAGGCTAAAACTCTATAAAAAGGTTTAAGTACTACTACCAAGCAAGTGTCATTGTTCAAACTACAGAGTACAAAGCTAGGACAAGTGAAAATTATATAACTGATAAAAGTTATTGGAGCACAACAGAAACTTTAAACAGTTCTGCATTTGTCAATGACAGAAGATACAGGCCACTAAAGTCATGTTAAAAGTTACTAGAATGCTTTCCTTGGCCACATATAATGGCAGGCCAATGACCTCCTCGGCTACACATAGGGCTGGTCCATAGTGGATATTCCCTGGAAATGAAGAGGGTCAGCAACAAGCATTTCTGAAGCTGGCATGAAACTTGTCATTTACCAGTGGGGTTGGTATAAAATCAATACAAAGAAGTACAATATGTGCTTGGCTGTTAAATACAGGGAATTAAGACTATGACCTGCTGCTGAACTATACCCTAAAACTTAATTTGTTGACTGGAAGTAAGTCTCTTAACCAGACAGTGTGCTCCTATGTCAACACTGAAAAAGGACGGTTGTGCATAATATGGTTCTACCTAGTTAACAAACAAACTTAATACGGTGGCAAAAAGGCATTGTCCACTGAGGCTTTCCCTGTATCTTTTGGTGCTTTGACTCCATTTACTTCTGTGATAATATCTATGCTTACTTATTCCTTTTAGGATCTATCAGCCCCCCCCCCCCCCCCGATTAATCAAAACCTCTCTTTTTCTGAAACAGAATATCCAGACATTCCTTTTACGCATTTCCTTTCCATTTTTCAGTGTATGCCTTCTTATCTGAGTTTGTATGAATTGTGTGATAAAAACAAACTGGTTTGCCTGTATACTGTCATTCACAAAATGATGCTTACTCAAAACATTGCAAATGCATATTTTAGTTAGGTTTCTTGTTTATCCATCACTTTGAAAATTTGGCTTTATTTTAGTAATCTGGAGATATACACAGGTTTTCCTTTATTTATTTTTGCCTTTAAGATTTGACTTAAACATTTATCATTTCCATGTGAGTATAACACCCTCGGCCATCTTTTGAAAGCAGGAGATAAAAAGCAGCTCCGTTGCACATTGCATAACAGGTGTCATATTTAACTTGAAGTCTGGGGCTATAAATAAGAAAACTGAAAAATAAACACTACTTACATGAAAGTAATTCTGTTCAAATATGCAGTGCTTTAACCTACCAACCACAAACCACCACATTCCATCCAAGCATTAAAGGTGTTCCCACGGGAATTGTCTCATTCCCACCACAGCCAATATACAAATCTGGATGCACTGATGACAACTTGTTTACAAAGCAAAAAGCTCTCTTAATTTCTTCCAGTTGTTAAAGAACACTCAGATGAGTTTTTTTGTCTCTGTATAATATCCCCCTTTATTATTCCTAAAACCCGAAGCTCATTTTATGTATTCCATCTTTGTGCTACTCCTGTATATTTAAATCAATTTTATTTCAATTCCTATTTTGTGTATTTAAACCTCTTCTGGTAAACATGTTGAAACATAAAACTGATCTTGATGAAATATCCATACATCGTTCAGAAACCTAATAAAATATGGATCTTTATATTAAGTTAGAAAGTTAAGGAATGTAATAGAGAATGGCTGATACAAATGTAGATTAAAGACTGACCTGCAGCTGTGTTTCATGCAAGTTAGGAGCACTTCATCACTGCAATGAATGAACGATTACTATATACAAAAGATGTGCTTACAGCATTTCATTGAAAACTAGAAATCCCTTCATCCCTTATGATTTTATTTTATTTATTTATTTATTTTACATTTGTTAACCGGGCTAGTCTAGCTGGATATATTTCCATTTTCAGTAGAGGCCCGGGGAGAAAAGCTGCAGTAGTAGCACAATGAATCTAAAAACAATTATAATCACAACGAAAATGAAAGGATTTAAAAATACAGAAGGAGTAATAATAAAAAGTAAGAAATATAATACTAAAAGTGACATACCGACTAAGACGTTATAAGACAGCATGATACAGGAGGTAATTTACAGTACATAATAAGACGTTAGTATACAGTATGAAACATGAGGTAATTACAGTACATAAGGATTGAATACATGCTATAATGCTTTTATTGATGTTGTATGTATTGACCTCAAGTTATATAATGATTTAACTTTACATTTCAGTATTAATACATCTTTAGACTTTCTTTTTACTGACTTCATATTACAGCTTAGTTACTCAGTTATTACATTCCCCTAAATTGTGACTTAAATGGAATTAAAACAGAGTATGCACTATTACAGCAGAAGTATGATGTTTTACCACCACATTTTGTCCAGATTAGCACAGTTTTGTTAATGAATTTTTGAGTGTGTTGATATTGCGTTACTTTGTAGAAGTACCTACTGAAGAGCCATTAATGACTCAATGACAAGTGAAAATACAAAATCAGATTAATGGAGCAGCAGTTCTAAAAGCAAAAAAAAAAAAAAGTATTATTTTCTTTAAAGGAGAATAAAACACATTTCATAAATAATGTAACAATAAAAACAGGAAACTCCAAAACATATTTGCAACATGGCATTCATTTTGCTCTTGCTCTTCCTGTATTTTTAAACATATTTGCAATGTACAGTCTTCTTTTGCTCTTTGTTTTTTTAAGCAGTTACCTGCCTCAGTAAGCAACAAGCAACTGGTGCATTAGACATTTAGCAAAAACGACAATAACTGTACAGGCCAGAGTCAGAGTATAACAGATAAAGAGAGGAATAAATAGTGCACTGCCTATAATGAAACAGCATGATGAGTGGGAACATGCAAGGAGGGAGTGATTCAGAGACACACATACAGCAAGACCACACTAGCAGAAAATGAGGACAGTATGCATTGTATACAAGTGACTGCATAACGACAAGACATGTGTGAGTGTAGAGTATTAAGAAGCATCACCTATGCAAGTACTTTATAGGTAAGTACTAGGCTAGCTGCCTTTATGGGCCATTTTCTGCCTTGCCAGTTTCCCTTTTGGTGCTTGAATTAAACTATCCCATTTGGAGTTAGACTGGTCTTACCCATCTCATGGTCAATAATTATAAATTACCCCTAGTGAGACAAACTGGGATTATACCATAGATAATCTGAGGGAATCCATGCATGGGATAAAGCACTTAGGGAGCTGCCTCTGTCCATTAGTAGTACAGGGGCCATCCTAGGTTACAGTTTTATTATTCATCCATTGGTTCAAGCTGTACTTGAATATGGAGAGGGATGGCTTTTGTCTTATGTGGATGGGAAGTCTGTTCCAGAGCAGTTATATCTTCAGTGAAATATACCTGCCCTCCCAAACAGTTTTGTTGATGTTGCAGAAGAGGCTAAGATCCCTAGATCAAGTATTTCTGATGCAATTTGACTTGCTGTTGTGCAGTGGGTACATCAGTACTGGGTCACAGGATGCCTAGAAATGATGAAATGAAACACAGCAGCAAGGTTTAGAAATGTACATACCATCACCTGTATAACTGCAACATAGCTGACCACTACTGTGTGGCTAGAGACATTGTATGGAATTTAGAAATCATGTGCTGCCCACATATGGGATTCAGGGAGATGCATGGACTACCTATCCAGTGAACATGAAGATTTGTGCAGCATTAACCAGCTTTGAATTTAGAAAACATGTGCTGCCCACATATGGGATTCAGGGAGATGCATGGACTACCTATCCAATGAACATGAAGATTTGTGCAGCATTAACCAGCTTTGCTGGGGGGGACCAACACCAATTCCTTAACATATTGCCAATACATGTGGAAGAGCATATTTGGTTTTCCACAGACAGCAGATAAGAGAACCACCACTATGTAGGCATTCTATAACATAGCACATTTCCATGAGGCCCTGATTACATTGACTGCACCCACTTTGTTATCAAGGCCCCATCTGATCTCTATGACATCTGGTATATCAGCCAGAAAGGATTCCATTCCATCAACTGCCATTTGGTGTGTAGTGCACAGGATATTTTATAAAATGTGCCTCTGCACCATCTAGGCAGTTCCTACGATGCCTACATGTGACACATGTGTGACCTATACCAGTGTTTTGTGTGTGGGGGGAGTATATATCTGCAAATTCTACTGCAGTGCAGAACATAGTCTACTACATCTCAAGGATATGCAAAGCACATGAGCACATAATTACCTTGTTGAACAGGTTGACTCTATTGCAGTCCTGACATTCTGACATGACATAAATGCAAATGTGCATGTCAGAGTAAACTACAAAGAGGGACTAGGTAATGTCCTATAGATCTAGCATGTTCCACAACTCACCTGGGGCATCACCTACAGACATTCAGGCAGTTGTAGCATGTTGTGTAGCTTATCTCTTTTGCATTCCTGATGTCCCTTGATGACATATGTAGAGAGTCATGTCAGAGTAAACCAGTTAGAGGTCCTATGCAACAGGAACAGCTTGTGCCATTACTCATCTGAAGCATCTCCTACAGATGCTCAGGCAGTTATTGCCAGCTCAGCTCAACATCCCACCCACCACTAGGTCTGAAGATTCTGTCAGTATCACCACTTAGGGATGCAAGCAGGTCCTCAGTGTCCATGAGCTGCTGTCACATGCACCTCTGCCATTAGTATAGTGTGTGTCCAGTGTAGTGGATTCCTGGCATTCCCAGTAGTCTGTCCTGCTGTCCTGCTGTCTGTGTATGCAAATGAAGCCATATGTAGGACAGTGACATTGCAGGACTGTGACTCAGCTTGTCTGCTCCATCTGCCTGACTGGAGGCACAGTCATACAGAATAAAGCAACCTGTCCTGACTGTTATCTGATCCCTGGCTGTAGGAACACCCCCTGCCAGGACTAGAACTTGTCCTGACTGTTGCATGAGCTCAAGGTGAACAATGCCCCCCCACCCACAAAACTGCAGTCTGCCTTGCCTGATCCCTCCTCCATCTTGCCAGACCACTGTCATGGCTCAGTGCAGTGTTACCCCACACACACACACACACACACACACACACACACACACACACACACACACACACACACACACACACACACACACACACACACACACACACACACATTGTACCACTATGTAGCAATGTCTGTGGCAGCTGTGCCCCCTTCACTAGTCACTGGAGTTCATAAGTATTGCACTACCCAGTTACCCATCATGGTCATGCTTGGACATGGAGGTCATGATGCACACTTGTGGAGCCTGGCCATACTACTGTCACCCTTCCCCACACTACTGCAACATGCATCACATCACCAAAGATGGTCATCACACTACTGTGCTGTCCACTGATGCATGACATGTATTCTCTGTGTCATGCGGCCATGCACCCCAGCTATCATTTTCACTCCTGGATTTGAGCTGGTGAGCGGACCTAGCCCCAGCAGAACCTAACTCTGGCAGGTCTTCTGCATGTTGCAACAGATAGTGCAAGATCTTTTTACACCTGCTTACACATACAGATATACCTGCTTGGGGATTACAAAGGTTGCCTGTACAAAGTGGATGCCTGGCACATGCTTGCCAGGGTTGTGAGGGATGCTACTGTCCTCACCCACTCTGACAAGCAATACTGTTATAAATATAGGGAACTGCAGAGGCAACACCCAGACTTTCTCTTAAAGTGAGAAGAAGAGGTTTAAGGCAAGACAGTCTCCATACTACAAAAAGTAATCGAGTTTTACTAAGTCACTGTAGAGTAGGCCTGGAAAGTATAGTTCACTCGCCTTCTGCTGGTCATAGCTATGTTTTTTCTGTCTTGTAGCAGAGCAGGAATCACAGAGAATACGAATGCCTGCTAGTGGAGGTACACCAAACTCTCCAGGCAGTGGGAGTAAATATACTGTACTGCTGGCATTACTGAATGACTATGATTAACCTGTTCATCACAGCACTGAGCAGCTTTTTAAAATATTTAACTACTGCATAGTTGCCCATTTGCTTTGTAGATTAATTATTCCTCAATTTACTTTGCTGCTCTCCTAAACTATACCAGTAATATCTGCATTTTCAATTACTATGTGCTTACCCTGTTTGCCACAGCACTGTTCAGTTGTACTTTTATGCATTTTATTGTTTCACCATTGTTCATAGGTTAGTACTAAACTAACTGCCTTTGTAGACCATTTTTAAGTCTAGCCAGTTACCCCATATAAGAATCAAACCCTGAACCTTTGGTTTATAAGGCAAACACCTTAACCATCATGCCAACCTCCCACCCCTGCTTAGTTATTCATTGGCTTTGCAGAATGCTTTTACTCCAGTTACTAAGCTACTGTCCCACATGGCTCTAGTTATACTCTCTGTATCCCCTTTATTATTTGTGCATAATATGGTATGCTTTCTTGCAGAGCTGTAACAAGGGTATGGCAAAAGGAGTGGTTGCCCCTGGCTCAAGCTATTGCATGGGGTGTGATTGTCAGGTGCCAGTTGAGTATGACTGTATTAACAGCATTAACTTATGAAGCCACAAGGATTTTGTGGATTCATAAGTGCCGATAATGCACTCATGCATCATTGGAACCTGCTAGTTGCATAGTTACCAAGCAGCTTGCCGCTAGAGCAGCAACATCAATATCACATCAGTTGTAGCAGTTAGAGGAGATTTTTTTTTTTTTTGGTCCACAGAGTTTGGAAAATACCTTATTTTGTTCCTCACTTTGGAAAACACCCTTAGACTTTTTTTTTTGTCCTCACTGCTCAGAGAACAAGATGACTTAGCTGTGGTTTTGCCTGTTTGGCTTCCTCTGTTATCATCTGTTGCATAATAGTGTGCTCCATTGCCATTGTTTTGCATTGCTTTGCTGACTATTGCTGCTCTTTCCATGTCCTGCTTTTATAAACTGTACTACAGTTTATGCCCTGTTTTTTTCTGCTTTTTTTAATTATGTTGCTTTATTATTTTGTTTTTCTCCATTTATTTCCTTTTCTTTGCAAGATCAACCATTTAGTAGTCAGAGGTGGGGCAGCAGTGACCATGCTCTGCATTGGTTACTGCAGCAATAGCTCTTTCCCTAGTAATCCCCAAGCCTATCTGTATGAAGAGGAGCAAGGCTTACCCTGTGGAAGGTGGCCTGCAGGGCTCATACTTCATGATGTAAGCTTCTCAGCACAGAGTGGTGCTTCCTTTGACACCCAGTACAAAAGTTGGAGGCTGCTGAAAACCAAGGTGAGTCAGTTACTCAAATGCCTACATTGGCACCCTAGAGTAACTCATCATGCAGCTGGTAGAGTCACATAGATGGTCATCCTTGACCATCTGGCCACCAAAGATGGACCCTACCTATGATATCACACAGAGGTGACTGGCATTTGGGCAGGTTTCATTCTGGGCTGGTTTGGCAGGACATCCTCAGCCCACCCTATCCGCTATCATATTGTCCTCCTTCTTTGTGTGTCTCTCCGCATCCCCTGTTTGTAGACCACTCCTCCCCATCAGCAGTTGTCCACCCTCTGTCAGTCCGCATATCTCTCTGGTTGTCCCATTTTTGTGTCACTGCCTCACCTGAGAAATAGTAGACATAATCAATATGTATACCTTAATCCAACATAAATTTGTTATTTAAGCAATGTCTGTTTGTCTGTTTTATGTCTGTGTGCCTGCCCATGCTACATTCCCTATAGCCTCCTTCCTACCCACACCCATGCTACTTTCCCCTACCCTTCTTATATATATATATATAAACAGCACATATCCCACAAAAATATACATTTCTTCCCACCCCTACACCACTATTACTTGCCCATTGTTCTTCTGTGTGATCCTCAGCGTGTTCTTCCATCTTTCTGACTGTCCCAGCAAGCCCCTTCCTTCCCATTTATATAATAAAACTGGCTGACACTTTTCTGTTTAGCCCTTGAATGGGCTCCCAGCTATGCTCATTTATCAGCTATTTGGCAGCTTGATGCCGATGTCAACATGCATCGCGCTGGACACATTACCTGCATGTTGATGTCTCGGGCATCCCTTGTTCCAATTTTTAATTTAGATAAAAAGGAACAAATTATATGCTATTAAGTAATTGCAAAAACTGAAAAAAAGATTTTATGCTTTAGAGTGGCAGATATAGGCAGTAATTGTGTAATAAAGTATAAGCAACAATATTTACTTATGCATGTGAATTTATCAACCATGACAGAATATAAGATGTTCCATAAAGGAAAAAAAAAACATTGTCAAAATTAATGTTAAACTGAAAGAATTAATTCTGGGGGTCATTAGATTTTTTTGACCAAACAGAAAGTGAATACATTGTACATAGAGTATCCCATACAATTCTATTTTCTGTTCACTACATAAAATTCAATTTAAGTTTCATGTCATCCCACTGGATAGACTTTTTGTTTATTCCATTAATTGCTTTATGTTCCACATAGCTATCTAGCTTGAATCTGTTTTTAAACCTTTATCATCACAAGTGTTATCTGTTCTGAGCAACAAACATGGATATTTTTTAAGGAAAAATACAAACTATACAATGCCAATAATCATATTATTGAGAAATAGTAGACATAATCAATATGTATACCTTAATCCAACATAAATTTGTTATATAAGCAATGTCTGATCTTTTGGAAGGGAATCCTACAAGTGTTTATTTTGTTTATATATGTTCACATTTGCATTTCATCATACCTACGATCATTTTAGGTTCAATGGCTTTTGCATTCTTCGATTACAGGACACAGCTCTGGAGGTTCAGTTCACACCAATGCACACAATTACTATGTTTTTCTTTGAGAAATCTTACATGCATGTAGTCCCTTTATTTCTACAACAGGCAGCTTTCTATAGATGCTTTATATACAACCTGAGTTTTCTGTGCCAAGATGATGAAAAAGGAGTTTGGAGATGTTTTGAATGACATGATTAAGAATCTATTTGATTTACATTTTAATGATGTTGTGGGTAGCTATCCAATTAATTATTTAGATGTGACTTTAAAGAGCATTTCTAGTGAAAATGTTAAATAATGTTTAGCATGCCTCTAGTCAACATTCCAAAATATGTAACTGATTTTATTTCTTATATTTGTTTGTACCGTACCAGTAAAAATACAACTTTACTTTATGATTCTGCATTAATAAAAGAAGATGCTTTCAAATATTTTTATCTCGGGTAACAGCTTTTCAGCCATAAACAAGAACATTACATTTTGAATCATTTTAATGTATTTTTTTAATTATTCTAGTTAGTTTTTTTAACTGCCTTTTCAGACTTTTCTTCTACACTCGAGGAATAATGTTGAAGAATCGGTTTATTTTGTCCTCTCTTGTTACTTTAAAACAAGTTTGTTGAAGATAATATTATTTTTACCTTTAGAAGACAATGTATCTTGTATGGTAAGTTAATTGCAAATGTTTTTACTACTGAAGTGGTTGTTTCCATAACCTGTTGCATGTCTCGTGTATTCAGATGAGGCACTGAGGCTGGGTATGTGTTCAAGTCGTTTATTATACATACACACATCAGGTGCTGTAACTTGTACATCTGCTTCATACTTCATATGCTTACTGACTGACGTGTTACTTCTAACGCACACATGTGCAGCTCCATTCGAGCTTGCATTCACACTGACAGACTATGCATAATGGCACTGATCTCGTACGTGCTCAGTAACTTGTATGGATGAACTTTCTAGCTTCAGTGCCTGACTAGGTTCAATATGCACACTGATCTATCACTTCTTTGTAGGGCATGTTCACTTGCAGAAAGAGCAAAATTTGTTTACAGGTAAGTAGTTTACATAATACAGATATCCATGGGGTTAAATGTGTGGCAACAGCTAGATATCCTTGTTTTTTAAGATGGTACTGTTCGCTTGAAACCTTTGTTGTGATATACTGAATATACTACAACAGTCTTCAAAATTTGAATTTTGGAATATTATGTTAAGAAAATATACCAAATCCAGTTGTGGAACATGCTTTCAAGTATCATGGAGAGGCAACCTGGAATTTTTTAGTTTCCATAACTCATTACCTCCAGTACAGCTCTTTTGAGTGTGTACCTTTAACTCCTCAGTGGGTGTGGCTTAAGCCTTTAAATAAATTAAGTTATCACCTTACAGTTCTAACAAATACTCATTGACAAAGGTCAAATATCAATATAGTTGTATTTGCCATCATGTATGCTTCAAGATAAAAATATTCTGATACCTTGTATGTATTCTAGAAGTCTCGGCCTATGTACTTTTTATAGCTTCTTCCCATCCCATATTTACCAAACCATGCCCTCCACCTTAAACTATCTGAGGTAAATGTCTAATGCTGTCTAAGCTTTGAAAAACAATAAAAATCCCTATATTGCAACAACTGCCTCTAAAAATTGAAAGCTGTATCCAATAATTTAGTAATATCTGCCTCCCCATCTCAAGACTTGGTTTGAAAACTAACATGTATGTAGGTGTCCCTGAATATGACCATTGCAGGCTTGCCATTGAGAGAGTGTTAACTGTCTAAAATTGTAAGAGTGAGTATATTCCATCAACTCCTCCCTCAAGGAGCCTTTGAAAGCAACTGAGTTGTGACTCTAAATTCTGGTGTGTGTGTGTGTGTGTGTGTGTGTGTGTGTGTGTGTGTGTGTGTGTGTGTGTGTGTGTGTGTGTGTGTGTGTGTATGTGTGTGTGTATGTGTGTGTGTGTGTAAACGTGTGTGTGTGTGTGTGTGTGTATGTGTGTGTGTGGGTGTGTGTGCAGTATACAGAAGAGAGACCTGGCAACACAATTCCATTCCCTACTTCCCACTTCCTTTGTGGATGTCAGCAACCATTCATGCGGTTACGAGAGAAATCAGATGGGACTTGTGAGTATGGATGGATGGATGGATGGATAGATGGAGATAAGCTGGTCATGAAACATTATTCAGCCTTGTTCCAAATGTGATAACACAGAAGGTTACAAAGCAATTGCTTCACATATTATACAGAACAAACTTTTTTAGTAAAAAGCATTCAAACTTTGTGACTTACAAAATAAGACAATACTCTGAACAAACCTATTAATGTGGGAAACATGCTTAAGATGTGTGTCTTGAACAAACATTTGTTCTCTTGCATTAGCAGCATGAGTGTACATAGCAAGTCTCACATTATACAAAACATTCATTATTATATTAGTTAACAAGGTTACAGAGAGCACCATTTAATAACTGAGATTCCGTATTTACCAATGTTCATCTGAGATTATAAAGAAAAACAAAGAGGAACTGTTTAGCGAGATAGTTATGAAAATTACTACATATGTGCAAAGTAGATGCTACTACTCGGTGAGAGAGCTGCACATTTGCAGGTCACTGTGAGGATTTGTACGCAGACGTTAAGTGTCTTCAGCATTTATCTACAAAGCATGTATATTTGTAAGTGGTTTTTAGACATTTGTGTAGATTTTGTCTAAAGTCTTAGTAGATAGTAATACTGAGAACAGAGAAGTGATGGTTTTAGTAGGCAGGTGCATGTATAATTTTTAGAAGCTTTTTTTGCTATGGTAAAACCAGATGGTGGAGAATATAGAGTAAATGTTTTGCTATCTCGCTGTTGCAAAAAGTTGAAGTTTACTTTTGACTGAGGATCAAAAAACATTCTTGAGGATTTTAAGTGTGAGAGAAGATGGTAGGAGAATGGAGCATGTTGTGCTTGACAGGCATTCAGCTTCATAGAGGGCTAGAGGTGCGAGATTAATAAACCCGAATTTGTCAAATCATTTGAAGCTTTTTTGTATTGTAAGTTGAAGTGAGATAAAGACTAGGGCATGTTTGATTTTACAACTCAAATAAATTTTTCTATGGTGATTTTAGCTTCAGAGGTGAGACGGTTAGTGATAGAGTAAGAGGGTTTTAACAGTGCAATGACTTTAGCTATGTAGGCATCTATGTGGTTTTTGAAAGACGGTGTTGGGTCAAATGCAAGACCAAGGTATTTATGTGCTACTAATATTGATTTAATGGGTTTATAGTTCAGGGTTTTGAATGGGTTCATTGTTTAGAGTTTTTATTTGTAGGGGGTCAGTTTAAAATAATTGTTGGTGACTGCCAAAAAAACATTACAGCAGTTCTGGAGACATTAAGAGCTATTATACTTGAAAGACATTTGCATAGTATATTAAACTCTGTTTGAAGGCCTTTTTATACTAGTGTGGGGAGGGGGAACTGTAATTATGCAGGAATGGGTAATCTGCATACAGAGTGACAGCTGAAGCAGGGATAGTAATGTCAATGCGATTGATGGATAGTGAAAACAGAATTACAGGTTCATAGGTTCCCAGGTGTTTATTAGGCTAACAACTACCTTTTTAAGCCTAGCCATGCATCCCAAATCTCTGACAAGTTCTGGTATCCTTGATAAGTGTAAGCAGGGGCTTGGGAGGTGAAACATTTACAGGCTGCCTGTATCCATTAGAGACATAGGCTCCAAACCAGGGATAAATTTCCTATTCCTCATCCAATTGACCAAGTTACCTTTGAATTGCGTTAGGGAGGAACTCTGCTTCAGGTGAATGAGGAGCCTGTTCCATAGAAGGGGTAGTCTCTGGGATATTAACTGTCTCTCCAGCAGGTCCTATTTATATCATAGGCAAGGTTTAAGTCTTTAGAATGGGTAACTGTGATGCTGTTTGTTTTGTAAATATGCAAGACGTTCATCAGAGTGGTGTCTGGTAATGTCTTGTTTGCCAGATATAGATCTCCTCTCAACAGCCTGTAGGCAACAGAATACAGGGATAGGGCCTTGAGAAGGTCTGCATAGGATATCTTACTTACACTCTGTATTCTTTTAGTGAGGAATCTCTGTGGACATTCCAATTGCTGGATATGCCTGATTAGGTACACACCAAAGGAGGCATTATTCTCAATGATAGGTCTGATGAATGCTGAATACAGTGGAACAATGACTTCCTTGGACCCTGATGCCATACCTTGGTTTATAAGTTGCACAAAATAAAATGATTTCCTCACTATGTATACACATGATGGTCAAAGGCTAGATTACTGTCTATGCATGTCCACAACTCCCTAACTACTGGGTCAAATCTTAGGGGTGTGTTGTCAATATGATAGTTACCAGGGGGGTGGATGACTTCCCAAAGGATACTAGTATGCATTTCTAGGCATTTAGTTTTAGGCCTTGATTCTGACACCAGCTGTTTGTCTGTGTCAGCCCTTCCTGGAGAACATTTGTGTCAGTGGGCGACTCAATGACAGCTTCTAATTTGCAGTCATCTGCAATTTTAGTCAACCAGAGGCCACTGACATAGGCCTTGACTTCAGAGAAGTAAATGTCAAAAAGGAGCAGTCTCATTACGGATGCCTGAAGGACTCCAGTTGTGACTGGCCTCCCTGTAGAGGTGGACTCCCCAATTCTAATTTCCTGGGTCCTGTCTGTGAACCAGTTAGCTATCTACTGGGTCACATATGGGTATGTACCTAACCTCTTAAATTTGTCAACAATGCCTGAGTGTGGTATTGTGCCAAATGCCTTGACCAAGTCAAGGTAGGTAGTGTGAACTATTTTGCCCTAATCCATTTGGTAGGATCCAGTGTCTGGAGGTTTCCTATGTCATTAATGATCATTTCCATGATAATTCTTTCCATGACTTTGCATATGAGACTAGTGAGACTTATGGGTCTGTAGTTGGCCCAACCTTGTGCAGATGGATGACTGTTGATGTTCTCCATTCATGAGGCACAAAGTCTGTTTGGAGGTTACACTTAAACAGCAATTCCAGAGGCCCTGATAGGTCATGTTTCATGCTATTTAGAAGCCATCCTGGGTTATTGCCTGGGCCCACTGATGCAATGTTCTTGGCCTTAGACAGAGCATCAAGTACCTGTTCCCTAGTGATAGCAGGGGATTTATATTTGATGGTATTTCATGATGGAAGGTTGAGGGGAGAGATGGGTAAAGCTGGAGGTGAATTTATCAGCCAGTAGATTTGATATATCCTCTGGCTCAGTATGGTGGCTCCATTTACAATGAGCTCTGCACTCAGTTATGCACTGCTTTTGAGGTTGCTGACATAGCTAAAGAATGCTTTGTGGTTGTCCTTGGTCTGGGAGGCCAAATTGACCTCAAATTTGTGCTCTGAGTTGTTTGATTAGTTTAAGAGTGCTTTTATTCTGCTGGGTGCTTCACATCCTTATTTTTGCTATGATTCTCTTCCTCCTGTTATACAGCCTAGTGTTGTGAGACTACAAGGATGCCTTGTTTTTTGAGTTAATTCTACACTTCTTCCTGGTGAGTACAGCTGCCTCTATGCAGCAATTAAAATGCTTGTATAGGGTTTCTGTTAACAGGTCTGCATAGGCAGCAGTGTTCTCAGGGTTTATGGGAGGTTGAAATTTTGCCCAGGTTATCACTTAATAGTAGGAAGTTAGCCTTAGAGTAGCTCCTGAATTTTCCAGGGTTAGCTGGGGTTCCAGGTTTTAATTTTACTTAAACTGAGACCATTTTGTGGTCTGACCTTACCAGAGTAGATGTTATACTGGGGGGTGTGCAGCCCTCTTCCATATTAGTGAGGACCAGATTCAGTGTGGTTATGTCCCTGGTTGATGTACTGACTATCTAGTCCAGGGGAGTTTGTGTTTACAAAATCTAAGAATCTCTGTGCTATACATTTGGTGTTGCATATGATTCCCAGTTAAGAGTGGGGTAATTAAGGTCAGCCATGAATATGTTATTAGGTTGGATGGTGAGTGTTTCCAAGAATGGGTCTCTGGGGAATGCCTGATGTAAAGGTGTCTGCTTCTGTGATGATACTGCCAGACTGCACTATGAATGTTTTATTTCTTAGATGTTTAACCAGTGCCCCATCTCAGTATCAAATCTGGGTGATGCATGCTTCTTTAGTAATGTGTTTTCATTTGTGGTCTGAAAGCCTCTGCACAGCTCTATAACTAATGCCTACCCAAATCCCTTTCTGGATATAACAACAAAAGTATTATGGCCACTTCTGAAAACATGATGTCAGTAATCAGGACTGAGCCTGAAATTTGTCAGTATTGATCAGTGTACCATCCTGGTAAACAAATATAAATAAATGAACAAAATAAATAGATAAATAAATTAATAAATAACTAAAGCAAGTCATATTTATTTAAATAGTATATCACTTGATCACACATTATTTTCTTTCAAATGTGTTGGTTAGAGAACATAGTGTGTATATATATATATATATATATATATATATATATATATATATATATATATATATATATATATATTGTGCAGAATTCTTCAGGGGTTCATGCTGCAGCTATTTGGAAATAGAAATTTTGAGGGAATGTTTGAACTTGGGGGGATTATTCCTGAGGAGAATGGGAGGCTGAAGATGTGAGCATGTGGTTTTGGTAGTAGTTTAGTTGTCATTTAGGTTATCCTAACCCATTAGCAGTGCAAGAAGTTATCTCCATTAATTGAAATAATCACATATATCATACTGAGCACACATTCTGCCCTAACAAAAGATATTCTCAGCAAAATTAATGACTGCAGCAGAATAGGTGGAAGGCTTTACCAAATAAATTATTTCACTATTAATTATCCTGACCCATTCCTTTAGGGCGAGGAGAACAGTATGCCACCTGGAGGACCTTTTGCTGTTATCTTAAGAAGTTCTTTTCTAGATCATTTTGCAGGTGTAATGAAGAAAACCCTGACAACCTTATTATCCAGTTATCCATCCTAGCACAGGCTGTACTCATGCCAAATTAATTAAATACTGACTTTACACCAGCCTCAAGGAAACTCCACAAATAAGTTACATTAGGAAACAACTATAAACTTCTAAAGCATCCAAAAAGAAAAGATTTATATAACTGTTTATATTTCCAAACAATGAACTTTCTACCCAGAAAGGATAATCATATTGCAATGTCACCCAAGGCATTGATTTGTGATCAGATAACACTAAGAGCTCATGGATGGCAAAATATCTCTATTCCAGCGGTGGGAATATTGCTGGGCCAAACAAGATAATGAGAACACCACACAGTTATTGAACTCTCACCTAAGAGTTAACACTGGGATAATTAAATGACCAAACATGGACACGTAAAAATGTTTACTCTAAATATGTCGACTATGTGCAAGCCATACATAAGAGTACCAAGCAAAAATGTAATTGGTTAATTCCTATTCATCCCACCCTTCAGTCAATGAATTTTTCAGTTTAATAAAGCAAGTCTCACTAAATAAAATAAACAAGTCAAAATTCTAAAAAAGATTACAATAACAGAGCCCTAAATATGGAGTAAAAAAAACACATTTATAATATTGGTGCCATCAGACCAATGAGACAAAAACCTAAACAAAAGTTAACTTTATTATTCATCATCTGTGAAATAGCCAGTTTAATGCTGCAGTTAGTAACACCATAGTACAGAAAAATACAATGCAATCCAGAGGTTTTCATCTGCATACCCAAAGTATACTGAAAAGTTAAAATATGCAGCTACACCAGCACTTTTCAGCTCATTACAGAATCAATATTTTGATTAAGAAACAAAAGTTCAGTTTGACAAAAACCCAATGAAAGCTGTGAACTAAAATTTCAGTCTGTCCCATGCTACAGCAAAAGATATCCCTTACAGTGCTACAACACATTTTTATCAAAAATTTTTATGGAGATAATCTTATTGATTCATAATAACAAAATTGCATGAACAAATATAACAAATGTAAAGTATTAATCAAGAACAAGGTAATATTCAAAATCTAAAACACAAACATCATAAACTAGTGCACATACAAACATAATTTATAAGAGTAAAGATTAAATTAAAAAGTCCAAACATTGTTCAGTGATTATAAGTTACAGTGCCTGTATATGCAAACAAAATACATAGATTTACAAAGAAGAATATATATATATATATATATATATATATATATATATATATATAACAAGTACAAAGCACACCAGTGCACACAGCCAACGGAGCTCGGACTCTGTACCAGAAAAATATTTAGCAGCAATAACAAACTCCAAAGTCATAGACAGAGTCCTATGGCAGTAAGCGGTCACACAGACGTAAAATTCCACAAAATATTCCAACACACTTATCAACGGATAAGAAAGAGGACGATACTGTGTACTCTGAAAACGTTTTATTCAACAACAGACAAACGTGAGCGCTTTCACCCTTAGGCTTCATCAGACGTTTCATTGTATCCTTCCCACATCACATTTAAATATCAGTATGAAGTCTCCTATAGGCTAACCAAACCAATTGCATGTACATATACATTAATAATAAAGCAGCTCACATCAGCATTAAAAAATGCATTAATACATATAACCACAATATGCAGTCATTGTCCATAAAAACTCATCAATATTAGATGAAAAGACAAAACCAAAATGGAATAGAAATAAACATAATAAATGCTTATAAATACATATAAAAATATATATAAAAAATATACATAAAAAATTTTTTTACAGAATGGTGCTAGACAAGCTGACAAGGTGGTCAATAAATAAATAAATAAATATTGCTGGCATGCAACATATGGACAATATAAAAAATGGAATGGAATCTTAACACTCAACTTAAACTGTTGTAAGCAGACATTATCTCTTAGGTCTAGCACATCTTCTTTTCCTAAGTACTGGTCTCAAATTAACTTTCTCGTTCAGACCTGGGGCTTGGTCCGCTTTACATCTAAGTATCCACCTCAACTCACATTCTAATGTGTAATTAATCAAATCTCCCCCCGTGCACTTGCATATACCTCTTGTATCACACTGTACAGGAACTTGTGTTGAGGGCCAAAAATCTTGTTATGCTTAGCCAAAGAATTGGTATCAGTGCCTATCCTTATATGGTACTGATGTTCCCGAATTCTCTCCCTTAGGGTCCTGTTCATCTTGCCTATATAGAACGATGTACATGCTACACACCTAGCCAAATACACCACGTTCTTACTCACACAGTTAGTACCCGTGTTAAAATTATAGACAAAGTTATTGTGTGGATTCACAAAGGTTTCCCTAGTGTCTATTAAACTACATTGATTGCAGCTCCCACAAGCTCTGGTGTTATAACCATCAGATTTCCTACATTTCAGTGACAGACCCTTATAACATAACAATTTCTTTAAGTTAGGTTTGTTCTTATATATGACCGACGGTACTGGCCCCACTAGCCGACCTATGTCTTGATCCAACCTTAAGATCTCCCAGTGCTTGCCCATCAACTCTCTTAGGAAGAACGCATCTCTAGTATAAAAAATAGGTGCTCTAATGAAGTCAGATACATTAGGATTACAAACACCCAACATGGGTGTAAAATCAGCATAATAGGGTCTAGCTGTAGTAGACCTAAGTGTATTGACCTCACCTAATAACTTATCAAAGGCTTCTCCATCATATCCTCTCTCTGAGAACATGAGTTTCAACCTAGCTACCTCCTCTATATATCCGTGTCCACTAGGATTTAGCCTAGAGGCTCTCATAAGTTGTCCTTTCATTACATTCTTAAACACGTAATTGGGATGCATACTGTTCCTGTGTAAAAAAGCATTCCTATAACATAACTTACGATGAATAGACGTGTTCAACAAACCAGATGGAAGTCTAATTATATTGACATCTAAAAAAGAAATACATTCCTTGGAAAAAGTGGAGGTAAATTTCAAAAACTCAGTGGATGCATTCATCTCATCAAAGAGCAACATCAAATTATCAATGTCACCATGCCAAATCAAAAAGAGGTCGTCTACAAACCTCTTATAAAAACCAACACCCTCATTAAAGAGTGCTGATCTAAACAAAAAGGACTCTTCCCACTGTGCCACAACCACATTAGCGTAGCTGTTGGCACAGGGAGTGCCCATTGCTACACCATCTTTCTGAGAGAATACGAAGTCCCCAAACATAAACACATTATTACATAAGATGGTCTCCATAAACAAAGAGATCAGCTCCACATTCTTATTAGTCAAACCAGATCTAGAATGCAGAAATTGCTGCAAATATGAGACACCTACATCATTGGGTATCTTCGTGAAAAGACTAACTACATCTAAGGTAACTAACGTATAGTCAGTCTGATCATCGAAGTTCTTCATATACTCATACAATTCAAGTAAGAACTGTTTACTGTCCCTTAAAATATGAGGAGTATCATCTACCAATGGTCTGATAAAATATTCCACATATATAGACATAGGTTCAGTAAGCCAGCCTTGGCCAGCAACAATAGGTCTCATAGGGGGTGCTTCCGCAGATTTATGGACCTTAGGGAGGCCTTGTATAACAGGTATGCGTGGATTGCCAACTTTCAAATAGGTATATAACTCGAATGTTATATCCTCAGATAATAACAAATCATCCATCCAGCATGTTATACACCCTAAACACTTTCTCAGTCACAATATCCATAGTAACTTTCTCATAAAACATGTCTTCATTAAGCAAATTCAGCATACTATCTTTATACCAACAGGTATCCATCACAACAATAGGCCCTCCCTTATCTGCCGGCCTAATCGTGAGACCAGTACTTAGGAAAAGAAGATGTGCTAGACCTAAGAGATAATGTCTGCTTACAACAGTTTAAGTTGAGTGTTAAGATTCCATTCCATTTTTTATATTGTCCATATGTTGCATGCCAGCAATATTTATTTATTGACCACCTTGTCAGCTTGTCTAGCACCATTCTGTAAAAAAATTTTTTATGTATATTTTTATATATATTTTTATATGTATTTATAAGCATTTATTATGTTAATTTCTATTCCATTTTGGTTTTGTCTTTTCATCTAATATTGATGAGTTTTTATGGACAATGACTGCATATTGTGGTTATATGTATTAATGCATTTTTTAATGCTGATGTGAGCTGCTTTATTATTAATGTATATGTACATGCAATTGGTTTGGTTAGCCTATAGGAGACTTCATACTGATATTTAAATGTGATGTGGGAAGGATACAATGAAACGTCTGATGAAGCCTAAGGGTGAAAGCGCTCACGTTTGTCTGTTGTTGAATAAAACGTTTTCAGAGTACACAGTATCGTCCTCTTTCTTATCCGTTGATAAGTGTGTTGGAATATTTTGTGGAATTTTACGTCTGTGTGACCGCTTACTGCCATAGGACTCTGTCTATGACTTTGGAGTTTGTTATATATATATATATATATATATATATATATATATATATATATATAAAACATCATAATGTACAGTATGGAGTGCAGAGTAACAAATACTGTGCAAGAAATAAATGAAGTTATTAACAATTAAAACTGATAAAAAGATAATCAGGTGGATTAAATAGACTCCATACAGGTTCTGCACAGAGCCTACATGGAGTGATTTTGCATACGTGATATTGCTCATTGCACAGCACAGCGTCATGCATATTAATGATGCGCAGCATGTGTAAGCAAGGTTTCGCAGCTCGCACCAGTGTTACTGGCCGTGAATATGAATGCAGATCATTCCTCCCAAGCTTTTAGTGCAAGAAATCTAGAGAAAGACTAAAATAATGGGGGACAAAGGGCCAAACATAGGGACAGATTTACCATACTGTTCTTATAAACATAGAAAGTAGGTAGAATAATAGATTTGTGTAAGCGTGCATTTCCTGAAGCATACGAAGTATGAAAGTGAAATGTATTTCATCATGTATTGACTTCAATCTTCAGTGATCTTCCAGAAAACCACACGTTTTACAAGGAAAGCCTCAGTAAGAAGCTGAGATCCCTCATAGAATCCTCCAAAGCTAGTTACGAAAAAAAATAATGTAAATATTGACAACACACCTCTAAGAGATGACCCAGTGCAGGTATGGACTTGGAGACACACTTAGTAATGCAGCCTTTGACCATGACCTCTGTACCATCATGCACCCACTTCAAAGCTTTACTTAAAGCACACCTAAAACATGCTGACTATGCCCGTGTAACTCTCCCCCCTAACTTCTCCCACTCCATCTCCCCTCTACCTCTCCTCCACCCCACAAACTACCTTTGATTACAGCAAGCTCTGATACTTTCATGCCTATCTACTTATTATATGGCAGTACATCTTATTGTAACAATTGTTAATATCTGCTATGACTTCGTGGATGGATCAGATGCTAGTTATCTACTGAATGTACTATGTTCTTCATCTGTAACTATGTTTGTAATATTTTAATTGCTAGGATTCTTCATCTGTAACTATGTCTGTATTATTTTAATTTATGGAGCTTTTCTCCCCGGGCCTCCGCTGAAAATGGACCTGCTTCCAGTCGGACATTCCCGGTCAACAAATGTAAATAAATACATAATAAATAAATAAATAAATAAAATAGCCATTGATTCTAAAGACAACCACAAAACATTCTATAGCTATGTCAAGAATCTCAATGGCAGCACTCAGATCTGCTCTGAGTTACAGCACAATGGCACTAAATATACAGAACCAACTGATATTGCCAACATCCTGGCAGATAGGTTCAGTGCTAACTTTACCCCCTCTCACCCCCTAAAGGGCCCATCTCTATACTGGATGAATGCAAAGTTACTGTAATCACGGCTGCACAGGTAAAACCCACACTCTCCAAAGCCAAGAACACAGCATCCATGGGACCTGACAACATCCCAGGCTACATTCTACATGAACTGCAGAATGAACTGGCACCCCACCTAAGAACCATGTTCAATCAGGTACCTGTCAAATCTTTGAACGCTCAAAATTTCCAAATGTTACATCGTCGAGACCAAACGTTCAAAATTTTGAGTGCTCGAAGATAGACTTTCAATGGCACCGTACGGTGCTGATAGGGAGAATTTCCCTTTTCTGCACTGAAGTGCAGTCTCAAAGTTGGTATATTTAAGTAGGGGGGGTTGGGGGTGTAGGGGGGGGTTTGCCTACACTGTTAAAGTGTTTTTTTCTGTGTTTTTTTTTTTTTTTTTTTTTTATGTTCGAACATCCAAATGTCGAACATTTGGTCTCGACCATGTAATGTTCAACATTATGGATGTTCGAACATTTAACAGAGACCCGTTCAATCATAGCCTCACCTCAGGCTTTGTGCCCAGTGAATAGCACACAGCAACGGTTATTCCACTCCACAAAGGGGGAGCCACCACAGACCCCGGGAACTACTGCCCTATTAGCCTAACAAGCCTGGTCTGCAAGGCCATGGAATGTATCACCATGGATCTTATATACAAATATATTGGTAATCTCCAAATTCTGAACCCCACCCAGTTTGAGTTTGTAAAAGGCAGAACATGTCTCCTAAACCTGACAGACTTCTTTGAAGCAGTCACCAAAGCCGTAGATGAAGGTAAGGTGGTTCACACAGCCTATCTTGATCTCACCAAGGCTTTTGACACCATCCCCCACTCTGGAATTATAGATAAACTCACTAAACTAGGCATAAATCCCTATGTCACAAGATGAGTTGCCAACTGACTCACTGACAGAACCCACACTGTGAAAGTAGCAGACTCCAAATCCGACTTCAGACCCGTGACATGTGGAGTACGACAGAGTTCAGTCCTGGGTCCTCTCCTGTTTGGTATCTACTTTTCTGAAGTACAGGCTAACACAAAAGGTCTTTGGCTAACGAAGTTCACAGATGACTGCAAACTAGGGCCATAATCAAAACTCCTAACGATGTGGACATCCTACAAAAGGGCCTTACGGAGACAGATGCCTGGTGTCAAAGCCATGGCCTCAAGCTCAATATCAAAAAGAGCACTGTCATCCCCTGTGGTAAAAACTCTGTACCCATGACCTACCACATAGGCAGTAGTCTACTTAACACTGAAAGTGTGATAAGAGACCTTAGGACACAGGTGGACAGTAGTCTCTCCTTTGATAATCATATCGCCACAGTAGTCAGGAAATCCTTCTATGTGGCACACCTCATCACAAAAGGTTTCTCATCCAGGAAAAAGAGGCCATTGTTCCCCTCTACTCATCACTCATTAGACCCATTATAGAGTACAAAGACTCTTTTGGTATGTACCTCACAAGACATCTACAACAACTGGAAAGGCTGCAGAAATGCCTCACAAAGAGGATTACCGGCCTCAAAGAGATGCACAGACCGTCTTAAAAAACTCCAGCTTTACTCCATCGCATATCACCTACTCAGAGGTGATCTCTGCCTAACATACAAAGCTATGTAAAACCCACAGCTGTTGGACATGCTCCACTTAAATACATCCCAATCCCTCCAAGCTACACGCTCTAGGGACCTAAACCTTATCACTACAATAAACGGAACATGCCGGAGGGATAGATTCCTGTCTCAGAGACTTCCCATACTCTGGAACAAACTACCTATCTATATCAAACAATGCTCCTCATTAGCACTGTTCAAGAAAAATCTTGATGATTGGATGGGAAATAGGAAGTTCACCCCGGGGATCACCTCTGTGGCTCTGCTCAACAGGAGCACAGGAAAATAATTTTCTTGGGTGGCAAAAGCCAGGGTACCTTTTTGGCTAGGCTTATATAGGCCCTAGGGCCAATAGCCTAGTACGTATCTATGAATATGCGATGCAAACATCTGGACATTCTGCAAAATTCTGGACAGTTGGGAGGTATGATGCAGATACCATTTCCATGTAAGGTTGCTGGCCCCGAAAGCGGATTGTAGGACAGCACAGCAATTGCTTTTCCCTTGCTTGAGTTTTCCTCATTAAAACATGTTTGGGGCACTGCCACCATAGAATGTTTTTCTTCATTTCAACTATGCCTCCAATTTTTTTTTTTTTTTTTTGAGGGCAAGTGTTTGCTCAATGCACCACTTAGCACAAACATGTTTGGATGCATACCTGGTTTGCGCAAAGCGCAGCAGTGCACAAACTAGAAGAATAGACCACCCAGGTTGCAGACAGGACCCAGACAGCCACAAACATAAACCAGATGCATTCAGTTAACACCATTGACCATCACATAAACTTAGTAAGTGGCATTATGCTGCAATTAACAGCGAGAACTTTATAATTAATACTAAGACAAGGCAAATCATATCACCAATCCTGTGTAGGTGTGGAGTGCAGATAGTCTGGGGTTCTAGTACAGGGTGTGCAAATTTTGTTTTACTGTTGTGAAATTCCAGATTTTAGCAATGAAGTACAATATACACAACTGTTTTCTTAACCTTCTTGTGGCAATAGCTGTAAGTGTAGGAGAACTAAAGACATGGTCCCTTTGACTAGCACATTTACACAAGTGCCTGTATACCAAATAATCTTGAAATTACAGTGCTTGCCACTGTTGCACATCACTTAACATCATGCAAACAGAGCACCCGGCAGTGCACACCCATGCCTACCATGTTTGCTGGATGGTAAGGGATGCACAACATTTTCAAATGTTGCAAAACCAATATCTGTGCACTTTCAGTAAGTGCAAGATGTGCAAAAGGTGGGAAAAGATCAGGACACAAAATGCAATTGGTGGAATGCTCATTCTTCATTGAGCTTGAGCTATGGTACATGTCCGGTGTTTCTGGTGAGGCAGTGCACTTCTGAGAGCAGGTATGGTGTCTTCAGGGGTCCAAAGTCTTTATTGGACTCTTAGTTAAGGAGCATGGAGCCCTGTTGCTGTATAGGGATTATTCAGGCTCAGAATACAAGTCTGAAGCCTGGAGTAGTATGACCAGGGCTTTGACCAGTGCTACAGGTATCCCCTGCACTGGGGAGCAATGCAGACATCACTTTGATGATCTCCAGAGTAGGAAGAAGTGGGATGCCCCCGACCAGTGGATCAGGGTATTTAGTACAGGGAACACCCCACAGATGTGTACATATCAATTTTAGTGAATAATTGTAGGAATTAAAAGCTGAATATATGTAAATGTGCCTATGTTCACAAGTGATAATTGAATAAAGGTGTTTAAAAAAAGACTGGTATTCATAATGATATTTTGTTCTGTTTTTTTCAACAGCTGCCATTGAGTGAGCCTCAAATATCAGGTCCCATACTGCGTGTTTGTTATGGATGCGAGAAGCATGTGGTATGTATGCATCAGAACAGTACTGTTCTAAAGAGTAATTTAATAATAATTTTAACATTTTAACTTTAATAGTAATTTAATAGCATTAAAAGTTATGAATGGATTAGTTGGTATTTAATACAGTTGTATCAAATTGAGCATGCATATCTCAACTGTAAAATAAATGATGCATGCCTTAGTCTGTAGCACAAAGCAACAGTTCCATATTGTCAATTAACAGTGAGCATGCATTTCTAAACTATAAAAGGAAAGTATGCATGCAGTAGTCTGTATGACAAAACAACAGTACAGTATTAGAGAGTAGTCAGCAGTTGTGGGTTCAAAAACCACACTTCCCAAATATACAATACTGTTAGGTTTTCGTCATTATTGCAATTTAACTTCAGACCTCTATACCACTGATACAAAAGGCCTTCTGTAAACTGTAATCAATATAATTGAAACATGCATATGTGTGATATATGTGCACATCAAGGATCGGTGGCTACATCTGTACTATAGTGTGCCTCTATTATGAACTGGGTAGTCTTAAAAGTAATGAAGAAATTTGTTAGGAGTTTGTAGTGTTACAAGTAAAGGTAACAGAATAGAGTCAAATAATTGTATCAGTGCTTTGTATGTCACATACAAAGTTACTACTTTCTCCCTTTTTTCTCTCACCCCAATCCTTATCTTTTTTTTTAATTTTTAACTTTTTGTTTTTTCCCACAACACAGCAGGGTAAGCCTGTCACATGGTATCCTCCTGCCCCCACTTCACCAGCTACAGCACCACTCCCTGGCACATCCGGTGCGTGACCTAGCAGCACCCCCCCTCTGCTGCCCCTGCACTACCTGGCCCTTCAGGTAGTTCTACCCCAGAGGATAAGCCTGTGGCTCCCTTTGGGAGCAGTGGTGAAGGTGGTGACTTTATCACTCAAGAACTGCCAGGGATGGTGCGTAGGATTGTGTGCTGCAATGTGGGTTCACGCCTACATTGGATGGAGCACCTACTCTCCATCCTAGCTCAGAATACCCATTGGAGACACAGACACTGGGCACTGCAGCCAGTGACACAGTGAGGTGACAGTGATGACAGTCCACTGAGTGAGGACTAGATTCTCACTCTCAACTAGCTTGATGTGCATGAGATCTTGATTTCCTACCCTCTCCCCAACCATGGTGTTCAGTGTCACCCACCTCTTGTGTCCTTCACTGTTCCTGTCTCTTGTCTTATTCGTCTTGTCTGTCTGCAATTGCTTCCTCACTTACCCAAATTACCTCACCCAGACATTCCTACATCCCTTCACCAACATTCCTCTCTCTCAAAAAAAAAAAGGGCACCTGTCCCACAAAAAAGAAATGTCCTATACATAACTCTCCATTTCACACATGTCTTCATGACCATGACACACTTGATTCAGTCTAATTGGCTATACAATATAATTGTGTTGCGGTCACCACTCTCTCTGAAAATGACAGTCCAAATTCAGCTAATATTTTGCATATTTGATCATGTTTCATTGCTGAAGAATTGGAAGCTATGGTTTGTTCCTACATCCCTCCTGCACATTCCTGCCCTCCTTCCACTTTGTTTTCCCCCTGCTTGCTCCCCATTTCATCACTTTCCTATCTTCCCCATTTCTTTTCTTTAAAGAATTACTGTGAGATGGTGTGCATCATGCACCAAAGCAAAGTAACAGTGAACAGAAGCAATATAAGTGAATGCATTTAAAGTATCATACTCACTTGTAAAATTACTATTTCCACCCATATTCGAACCCAATAACATCTGCCTCCAGCAACAATGCATTAACAAGTGCTGCCACAGAGTCAGTTAGATAGCAGATGTATTCTATGCAATCAATAGTAACTGACACAATTTAGCAAGTATTTCCCTTTGTACTCTCTCATGCTTGCTCCCCATATCACCGATGTCTTATCTTTCCCATTAATTTTGTATGAAACATCATTGCATGATCTCCAGTAATGTTTTATAAAGCATTATTGCACAATACCCATTTAGTTCTATAAAGCATTAGTGTGCAATGGTGCTTGATGTTGTGCATCGCACATTATCACTAAGTAACGCTAATACAAAAGTAGTTCAAGGTATTATCTACAGCTTTATTTGGAACCAGTACCATTTGGCCCCAAAAAGGAATGTATTACTGGATTAAGTGAATTAATACCTGCAGCCAGAGAGTCAGTTAAGTAGTAGGTGTATTCAACAGCAGTTAACTCTGCTATTTGCTATTCAGTGTCTAAAGTGCACATGCTACCCAACTGAGTCTGTAGCACCATCTGTTAATGCATTGATCCATTCATTTTTAGGGTCAGATGATACTGGGTTCAAATCCAGGTGTATGTAACAGTTTAAAATATTTTTACATGTAAATCCAACTTCTGAAGTGTGATGGTTTGGAGTCTCTAAAATATGGCTAGATGGTACTGGTTTACAATAAAACTGTACATAGCACTTATAACTGCTTTTTGCCATAGCCACACATTAGTGCACGACACCATCATGCAATTATGCTTTAAAGAAAAAAAATGGGAAACATAGGAAAGTGATCACTCACTGGACTGTAATCACTGTCACCTCACTGAGCTGGTCTGACGTCTGCATCTCCTGCTGTTATTCGGTACAATGATGGAGAGCAGTGTCTCCATCTTGCGTAGGTATGCACCAACTGTGTAGCGCACAATCCCACGCACCAACCCTGGTAGTTCAACTCTGGTGATAAAATCACCACCTCTGCCACTGCTGCTGAAGGGAACCACTGGCCTATTCTGCAGGGCAGAACTACCTGAGAGGCCAGGTAGTGCAGTAGCAGAAGGGGTGCTACCAGGTTGCGTCCCAGACATGCTGGATCTTGGTGAGGTAGCTGGTGGAGTGGGGGCAGGTGGATCCTGTGGGACAGGCCTACCTCATTGTATTGTGGAAAAAACAAAAAATAAAAAACTGAAAAAGAAAAAAAAAACAGAAAATAAAGGCTGGGGGTGAGAGAAAAACAAGAGAGAACATTAGCAACTTCATATGTGACTTACAATGCACTGATACAATTATTTGACTCTATTCTGTTACCTTTGCTTTTAGGACTACCAACTACTAACAAATACATGTTTTACTGTTAAGACTACCCATCTCATAACAGCTGCACTCTATACTACAGACTGCAGCAAGCAATCCTTGATGTGTGCATATATTGCACATAATCATGTTCCAGTTGTACTGGTTACAGTTTACAGCAGGCCATTGGTGCCACTGCTTTAGTCCTATGACATTACATTTCAATAATGATGAAAACTTAACAGTATTGTATCTTTGGGAAGTGTGTTTTTTGAACACACAACCTCTGACTACTCTCTAATAGTGCACAGTTGTTTTGGCCTCCAGACTAATGCATGCATACTTTCCTATTACTGTTGAGAGATGAATGCTCAATTTGATACAACTGCATAATAAACCAATAAAGGTGGCTTTACTTTTAATTCTAAAATAACTGTACTGTTCAGATGCATACATACCACATGCTTCTCGCATCCATGCCAATCTGGCTGCATGGGTTCACGCATTCAGTTCTCGGTCTGTGACAGCTGTGGAAAATTAGAATAGAACAGAATACCATTATGAATATTAAGCCAGACTATATACTGCTTTTAGCTCTTACAAGTAGTTTCTGTAAGTAATATTTAAGCATCTGTGGGGCACCCCCAGTTCTACATTCCTCGATCCAATGGTGGAGGTTATCCCTCTTCATTATCTGGAGGTCTCTGTAGTGATTCCTACATTGTTCACCAGTGTGGGGGTTACCAGTAACACTGGTCAAAACCTGGGAAAGACTATTCCATGCATCTGACTTGTAATCTGAGCCATGATAGTCCCTCTGTAAAAGCCTGGGCCCATGTTCTTTCACTAGGAGTCCAACAAACACTTTGGACTACTGAACACCCCAGCTTTGAGCACAGAATTTCAAAACCTCTCCATGAATGTGTGACATGCCTATCACAGATCAAGACCAAAGTAGAATGATGTTTTCCCATCAAATGCAGGTATCACGCTTACTGAGAGCACACACTTTTTGGTTTTGCAACATTTAAAAGTGTTGTACATTGTTTACCATTGCGCAAATACAGTATGTGAGGATGCTCATTGCTGGGCAAAGTGTTTGCATGATGGTCAACAGTCATAATTGAATGCATCTGGTTTATGTTTGTGGCTGTCTGGGTCCTGTCTGCTAGCTGGTGGGACATTCAACCAGTTTATGCACTGCCAGTCGTGCAAACCAGATGACAAAAGCCAAACACATTTGTGCTAAGAGACGCATCACTCAAACAGTAGTCCCCAAAAAATAAAATAAAAAATTAAAACAATGAGAAAGAGTTGAAATGAGGAAAATCAATCTATGACATACACGGTAGAATATGTTAGTACACATGAGATATGCCAACATAGGTTTGGAACCCAACTCTCACTCCAATGCTCCATCAGAAAACAGGATGGGTGCCTTATCCATCTTTGCCACACAAACAGCTTTGCAAAAAATAAATGAAGTAATTCCTCACACAACCAAGTACAACTGAATGTACACTGATATCAAGGCATAACCTGTTATTCGTAAATTTGTTATTATAAATAATATATTTGGATGTAGTGCACTTAGTGATCACGCAACCTGTTATGATTATTCCTTGCAAATATACAGCTCCGTCTTACCTTAATGTGTTTATTAGTCATTCATCAGTTATCTGACCAGTACTCAGACAAGCAGTGTCTAAGCCAGTCTATATCATTTACCTTAAAATGTATGAGGATATTAACTGGGAATACTATGATATGCAGTTGCCATCAAATGAAGGCCAGGTTGGATGGTACAAACAAGCATAGACTGCTCTTTTTTTTTTGGGGGGGGGGTAAATCTGAGTTCCTGTTATGGCATATGCAAGGGTACACTGTTCTTTCAAGGGGGTGGACCCAGGCTGAGCTGCTGTTATGGCACAAACAAGGACATGTTGCTCTTGTTGCTCTCCTTGTTTTCCATCCTGCTTGTTTGATTTTGTGAGGGGTGTGAAGTCGGAAACGTCAGTGTGTCTCATTACTTTATAACTTCTCTCTGTTATGATTTCCCACTACAAATGTATGGTGCTAAACAGAGGGCATGCAGTGACCATCAGAACTTTTGAGAGGTATGAATGTCTGAATCTTTGATGCCTGAGGTCTACTATTTACTAACCGACACATAAAAATCAAATAACTCCCTGCTGTCACGTGTTAGTTAATTTATGCATAAATCTCCCATCTTTTACTTGCTTACTGTACCAAGTGATGAAATACAAGGACATGCCGTAAATATTATTATACAATATAGTACATGTTCAAGACTTGCCTTGTAAATGCAGCAGTTGCCACAGTGTTAGTTCAGGGCTGACTGTGATGCAAGAAGTACATAGCCAATACCTGGGAAGCTAAAGGCTCTGGCTCTGAGTTGGGGCTGGCATAGGTCGCAGCGTTCCTGTACTGTGTCACTATCCACCCAGTAGCACTCTACAATGTCCATGTCATGTATGTTGTGATAAGTTAAATGTGGCCTGAAAACTCTTCTCCATCTCAGCCTAGGCCTATTGGCAGCAGCACATACAAATGGAGTTAAGTAGCAGCAGTACCTAACATTCTGTCTGTGTAGACTTTCTGTGTCTATACTCCACTACTTTTGAAATCCACAGGAAAAAACAACATGGAGTCTGCATGGCTGTTTTATAACTTTTTGAATAGCTCCACCAGATTGCTTGATTTGTATGCACTTCAGATGCTTATGCTGTAATTAGCATCTCTGAAACACAGATTAAGACAGCTGCAACCCTTTAATAATCTACTCCATTATAAATTGCAAATGCGTAGCTAGCCAAACTGATGGTGAGGACACTTGCTACATGTTTGCAGGACTTCACAAAAGCAAATTTGTTTCAAAGATAGCTTTACAGAGGAGTATTGAACTCCAAGAGGTATGCTCCCATTATGTTACCTACATAATGCATATGCTGGACTATATTAATAAATAATGTGAAGCAAAGGCTTTTACACTTTAATCTGTATGCATTAGTTAGAAATGTACTGATGGCATGGCCATGTTTGTCAAACCATTTCAGAGGTGCACATGATTGACAATACATGAAAATAGAAAGCTGTGTGATACATATGTACAAATGCTTCAGGGACAAGTCCATTAAAAGCACTTTTAGCACTTCAAATATGATTTATTAGTAAAATGGTTCATGTGCCTGTTCTTTTGTGGGTGGGTGAGCAAAGAAAAGTTACTGTTATGTTACAAACTAGAATGGACTGTTCTTTTTATCATTGAAATGTTCTGAGTTGGGCGGTCTTGTCATTATTGGTTCATACGTTTTGTTTCATTGCTTACTGGAAAAATGTTCAAAACTATAAAACACTCTGTAACAAGTGATACTGTAAAAAACAAGCAGAAGAATGACAAACTAATGACACCAACAACCCAAGCGGAGCGGCCAGGAACAGCTTCCCCAGACAAAGACCACCCAAGACATAAAAAATATGCTTTAATAATGTAAACGCTTTCGGTGGGATCTGTGTCTCACCTTCATCAGACAAAATTACAAACATGCACAAAACCCTTAAATGCTAGAGCAATTCAACAATTAACAAACTCGTTTACTAAATACTATCATCAATAATTAAACAAATAAATTAATTACACAATAATTAACTCATCACAATAGCACTATTAAAGGTATATATTATATTTTAACCTATTTATATATGCATACACTTTAACATATATTGTTTATATTTCTTAGGTTTGCTGTAAGTGTTAGTTTTATCAGGTTTGCACATTGAATACCTATCAATATTTATGCTTAATGATTGTGTAAGGGTGATTACTGTTTTTAGGCAACTTTCTGTCACATGTACCTTTAATAGTGCTATTGTGATGAGTTAATTATTGTGTAATTAATTTATTTGTTTAATT
This sequence comes from Protopterus annectens, assembly GCF_019279795.1. Taxonomy (NCBI): domain Eukaryota; kingdom Metazoa; phylum Chordata; order Ceratodontiformes; family Protopteridae; genus Protopterus; species Protopterus annectens. The sequence goes on along the minus strand of NC_056731.1, from coordinate 1,241,566,065 downwards.
ATTGATGATAGTATTAAGTAAACAAGTTTGTTAATTGTTGAATTGCTCTAGCATTTAAGGGTTTTGTGCATGTTTGTAATTTTGTCTGATGAAGGTGAGACACAGATCCCACCGAAAGCGCTTACATTATTAAAGCATCTTTTTTACGTCTTGGTTGGTCTTTGCCTGGAGAAGTTGTTCCTGGCCACTCCGCTTGGGTTGTTGGTAACAATTGGTACTGTATTATACAAGGGATATAATTTAATACAACCAGGAATGTGAATCAAAGAACTCTTGCATGTCTGCATGGTCCTAAAAATGTGTGCAAGGGGACTATGATTTGAAAATAGCCCAAAGTTCAACTTAATCCACCACTGGCCAGATGCATTTTCTTTGAATATGGGTTTCAATGCTGTTTCAGTGAATGTGAGTTTCAAGGGCAGAGAAGTTTAATGCTAAGTATCTTTTCATTGTGAGACTGTATTGCTTTGTTTACTAAATATCTATCAGTGTTCGTGCTACAAAATTTGAAATAAATGTTTTAAATTAAATCCAGATGTCTGTAATCATTGTAGAAGTAAAGCAGAAAACAGTATGCACACTGACAGTTTTGAACAGTATTTATGATAACTTGGGGAGAAATAGCCAAATAATGGGACACTAGACTGCCTGTGGGGGGGGGGCTTTGTATGGGGGCCCTGATCCATTACCCTGCCTAAGGCCCCATTTGACCTTGATCCAGATCTGATTCCTGGTTAGTTGAGAACTATACTCTGATCTTTGGTCCATGCAGCATAGGAGTCATAAGCCTAAACTTACAACAATATAGTACATTCAGTTTTTGTTTTTAAAAATTACAGTTACCCAGAACCTTTATAATTTTTATGTGAATGATTTCAGTATTACAGTTCCGTTGAGGTCTTATTTCATAACACTATAAATCCATAGAGACCCTGTCAGTTTCTCTACTACATTGTGGAATACAGTAGGAGTTTTTGGTTATGCACATGTAAACAGATATCCCTCAGAGCTGTGGCCTATGGGCTTGCACCCCCCTGTAAAAAAATCCTGTGGGCACCCTTGAACAAAGCCATTCCCCGCTTCCACTGTTTATACTATGTGGAGCATCATGCAAAACATGTAATTAAAAATGAGAAAAATAAGAAAGAAAAACTTAGTAATTGACACATATAAGTAAAATAAGTGTCTGCTGTCACATGTTAAGGTACTTTCTGTACAAATCCACCACTATTTACTCCATTACTGCACCAAGTTAAAAAATACAAATATACGCTATAGTATTACTAAAGAATACATTCTAGGTTCAGGACTTAGCTTGCAAATGCAGCAGTTGAGACAATTTTGTTTCAGGCCTAAAATGTCCTTGTCTCTACCCCCATGGTATTGAAGTATTCAGGAAAAAACAGAATATAGGCTACACGGATGCTTTATAACTTGCTGAATAGCTCCACCATACTGAAAATGACCTGCTCATGCTGTAGTTAGCACCTATAAAAAGCATCTGCTGCTTTACTGAATATATCATCTTTGTTGGTGCTCATTAGTGTGTGATGCGCACCTAAGTGCCATCGCACACATCAACAGTGAAATAAGGTAAACACAGGTGATCTTGTTGTTACTTTTCTCTGTGCCTATAATTTCGTGCAAACATGCAGCTCAAAAAGTGGAGGAAAGGTTGTAGGCCCTGTACTGGAACCGAGGATCTTCTATACTCTAGCTTTACACATACACGTGCTGCCACAGGAATAGTTATATGGCAAGCACCGAAGAAACCTGCCATTCATTCCTCCCTTTCCTGTGGTTGCATTAAGTGCCACATCACTCAAACAAGGACAAAAATTAAAAAAGAAATTTTAACTTAAAGCAGACAGAGACAATATATTTTAACAAACAATAAAGAGAATGGAACAGAACTTGTGTATTGTGCACTACTTACATGGACTTTTACACTTCACAGATCTACTGGTACACCTCTGTAAGTGCAACCTGACACCCCCCCCCCCAATGTCATCATTCACTGTTGCCATGCATTCAGCATGAACACTGTGGAAGTGTCTGCACTATGTGAACATCCCCACATGGTTACAATTTTTTTAGGATTCAGCAATTCTAATGAGTTTTGACCTCATTTGCATCTTCACCATGCTAACAGCCCTTGATCTACATGGTTGGAAATTGTGTAGGCAGAGAAAATGAAGAGGAGTCCAATGCTGCACATTCAAATGAGGGTATTACTTTGGTATATATCTGCACAGAGGAATGCAGGTTTTGATACAATTTGACTGTATTTCATCAGATACATACTGAATATGCTTACATGATAGTATGAATAGCATGTTTCGTGTGATTTACACTTTACCTGTCAACATTAGTTATGAGTACAGTCTTCATTTGGGGGTGGGGGAGCAAAGCTGAATTTATGTCATGGCACATAAAAAGGAATTCTTGTTATTGTTAATCTAATTTTCTGGCATCTGCCATGTCTGATACTGTCATAATGTGTGTGGGGTTACATATTACAGTCAGTTCTGTACAAATCTACAGACTTTTATTTCATGCAGACTCATTTCCGTGGCTGTATTCGGAAAGCTTCTGAATATATGGGCATCACGAGCAAGGAGTCTACACAGCTGGCTTATAGCTTGTTGAGTCACTCCACCATGTTCATTTTCTTCATTAGCATACAGTTCCGCTACTTATGCTTCAGCTACATATGCTGTAATTTGCATGCCATGGAAGTTTCTGTGTTTGCGAATGAGTGCGCTCTGCTATGCCAAGTTTACTGAATCTAAAACTATTCGCGGGTGGTGCGACATGCAAACAGTCAAAAATGAACATGTAGGCTTTATTGAATCCCCTCAACCAGCTAACCAACATTCTTAAATCAAGTCTGTTTACTTTCATTCTGTAGATTCACCTTTTTGGAAAAGTGAGAGATCCGGCAATTCCAAATTTTCTGGAAGAGAATTTTATGAAGTAAGTGATCATTTTAGGAAAGATCTTTTACAAATAGCTAAAGTGGATTTAGGTCTAATCTTAAGTTGAACATAGCTTAATTGAAGTTATCAAGCATTTACATGTATACTCATACCACACAAGCATTTGGTGACTACATACTAAACCAAACTAAATATAGTAAACTTAAACTGAACATAGATAAGTTCTAGCAGCAAGTAATTGTGATGTTGATAATAGAAATACTGCCAAGAGTGTAAATGTATAGAACTACAAATCTGATATATATAAGGTAAAACCTTCCTTCCTTCCAGCACCACTACATAGATCTTTATGCTGGGTATAATCTAGTAAAGGTCAGTTCTTGATCAAAGTGGGTGATTGTGTTACCAGCTTTATTGCTAACCTGTGTCTCTGAAGCATTTGCATTTATTTTCTTGAACCAAGTATTCCTTAAGTTTTGTTTTTTTTTTGTTTTTTTGCAAAGCTATCAGTATTATCAAGTCTGCGAATATTGCTAGGCATAGTGTTCACATTTGAAGGGGTATGCTTATAGAAAACATTTTCACTGATATTTATCTTTTAAGAAGGCCTTATCATTCACAAGGACTTTCTTTACACCTTTGGTGCTTTCTTTCACATGTCTTACTGCCGCATACGGTGCAGCTAATGGCCAAGACTTATTATCCCACTTCCCTTCCCCCCACACCAAGTTTCTTCTTGCTGTCCATGGCCTTTACCTTCCACTAGCTACCTCTCAAAGTAATACTATGGCTGCTGTTAAATAAACCGCTCATTACCTTTCTGCATGCATCTGAGCTCTTCCTAGTAGCTGCCCAGATCATTGCTCATGGAAATGGTTCAAACTAAACTAGGAATATGTTAAAGTATTAAGAGACAGAAACCAGTGCATGGCACCCAGGGAGGGAGAGATGAAATCTTTTATCACTTATCATTCTCTATCTATCTTTCTTGATCTTTTTACAACTCATGAAAAACTACTCATATCCCAATCAATCGAACAGTTGTATAACCATATTATCATACTCTTCTTCAGGTGTTACATACAGGTGTATAACCATGTAATCATCCTCTGCTTCAGGTGTTACATACAGGTGTATAACCATGTTATCATCCTCTGCTTCAGCAGTTACATACAGGTATATAACCATGTTATCATCCTCTGCCTCAAGTGTTACATACAGGTGTATAACCATGTTGTCATCCTCTGCTTCACATGTTACATACAGGTGTACAACCATATTATCATCCTCTGCTTCAGGTGTTACATACAGGTGTATAACCATGTTATCATCCTCTGCTTCAGGTGTTACATACAGGTGTATAACCATGTTATCATCCTCTGTTTCAGGTGTTACATACAGGTGTATAACCATATAATCATTCTCTGCTTCAGGGTGTTACATACAGGTGTATAACCATGTTAACATCCTCTACTTCAGGTGTTACATACAAGTATATAACCATGTTATCATCCTCTGCTTCAGGAGTTACATACAGGTATATAATGATGTTATCATCCTCTGCTTCAAGTGTTCCATACAGGTGTATAACCATGTTGTCATCCTCTGCTTCAGGTGTTACATACAGGTGTATAACCATATAATCATCCTCTGCTTCAGGTGTTACATACAGGTGTATAACCATGTTATCATCCTCTGCTTCAGGTGTTACATACAGGTGTATAACCATGTTATCATCCTCTGCTTCAGGTGTTACATACAGGTGTATAACCATGTTATCATCCTCTGCTTCAGGTGTTACATACAGGTGTATAACCATGTTGTCATCCTCTGCTTCAGGAGTTACATACAGGTGTATAACCATGTTGTCATCCTCTGCTTCAGGTGTTACATACAGGTGTATAACCATGTTGTCATCCTCTGCTTCAGGTGTTACATACAGGTGTATAACCATGTTATCATCCTCTGTTTCAGGTGTTACATACAGGTGTATAACCATATAATCATCCTCTGCTTCAGGGTGTTACATACAGGTGTATAACCATGTTGTCATCCTCTGCTTCAGGTGTTACATATTCTTCAAGAGCCAGACTATGTGATATCGCTCTTAACCTTTCCTAATCTTATCTGAGTGAAGCTCTTCATTACTAGTGTAATATTCAAAGATTGTAACATATTTGATGTTATAGTTCTCAGTAAGTCTCATGTTCTCTACTTTTCCAGTTATAATTGTAGTATGACTGCTTTCCTCCTTTACTGAAGATAAATACAATATTTTTTTGGGTAAAGACATGATACATACAACTGAAAATAATACTTTTCATCAAAAGTGTGTAATTCCACACATAATTTTCTTCAAGTTGGCACATGCCCAGACATTGTTATAAAATGTTATGATAGTGCACCTCTCCAAAAATTACTTTTATGTGATTTTTGTGAGTTTCGCCAAAATATTCTTTCTTTGTACTTAATTATATGGGTCCATGTTCATTAAACCTGTACTTGAAAGGTGTTATGTATAAAAATAACACTTCAATTTTATCAAGATCCCAAATCTACTTTATATGAATATCATGACTAGTTCGCACTCTAACAAATTCCTCAAGCAAACGACAATAAACTTTAGTTGAATATTGCTGCACATGTGCACAAGTGGATGGCTCCCTTTTAAAAGGTTATCCTTTAGTACGAGTAAAACCCATCTGACCTGTTTAGTTTAATCAATTTAGCAAAAAATGTCAGATCCTGTGAAGATTGCAGAAATATTTAGGAAGTATTATCAATCCATGAGCAAGGCTAAGACAGGCTGGAGGCACTATGAGGTTAAAATAGATACTTATTTGAAAAGACTGCAGTTGAATGATATCCCACCATGTCAGGCAGATTACTGATGAGGCTAGATATCTCACTATGTCAGGCAGATGTACTGATGAGGCTAGATATCTCACCATGTCAGGCAGATGTACTGATGAGGCTAGATATCCCACCATGTCAGGCAGATTACTGATGAGGCTAGATATCTCACTATGTCAGGCAGATTACTGATGAGGCTAGATATCTCACTATGTCAGGCAGATTACTGATGAGGCTAGATATCTCACTATGTCAGGCAGATTACTGATGAGGCTAGATATCTCACTATGTCAGGCAGATTACTGATGAGGCTAGATATCTCACTATGTCAGGCAGATTACTGATGAGGCTAGATATCTCACCATGTCAGGCAGATTACTGATGAGGCTAGATATCTCACTATGTCAGGCAGATTACTGATGAGGCTAGATATCTCACCATGCCAGGCAGATTACTGATGAGGCTAGATATCTCACTATGTCAGGCAGATTACTGATGAGGCTAGATATCTCACCATATCAGGCAGATTACTGATGAGGCTAGAAATCTCACTATGTCAGGCAGATTACTGATGAGGCTAGATATCTCACTATGTCAGGCAGATGTACTGATGAGGCTAGATATCTCACTATGTCAGGCAGATTGCTGATGAGGCTAGATATCTCACTATGTCAGGCAGATTACTGATGAGGCTAGATATCTCACCATGTCAGGCAGATTACTGATGAGGCTAGATATCTCACCATGTCAGGCAGATTACTGATGAGGCTAGATATCTCACTATGTCAGGCAGATTACTGATGAGGCTAGATATCTCACCATGTCAGGCAGATTACTGATGAGGCTAGATATCTCACTATGTCAGGCAGATTACTGATGAGGCTAGATATCTCACCATATCAGGCAGATTACTGATGAGGCTAGATATCTCACCATGTCAGGCAGATTACTGATGAGGCTAGATATCTCACTATGTCAGGCAGATGTACTGATGAGGATAATTACTGAGGAGGTGTTGTTGGAAGCTATGGCAGTGTAGGTGATATGGAAAACCACAAGTAGTGATGGTATTACAGTAGAAGTCTGGAGATCATAAAAAGATAAATGTGTACTGTGACTGATAAAATGATACTATACAGTAATCTGATAGGAAGATGTTCCCTATCCATAGAAACCAGCAGCAGTAGCAGACTTAACAAAGGAAGAGAAGTACAGGTTGGTGATTTCATCTTATCAGCTGATTTCTATATTAAATCCTGACTATAAATTGTTTAAGACTATTTTATACTAGTATGGTATGGTGGTTTCCATTGTTCATACCCTTAGGCCAGAGTGGATGTCACATGGGGAAATGGCTTTTGCTAATATTCTGAAAACTGAGATAATAATGTAGTTAGTTCAGAGTGAGAAGAGTAGTTTAAAAGTAGATAGCTCACATGACGTGATGGTGATCAATAGGAAGGAGTAGTATTATTTGGTAAATGCATTGTTAGTTCTGAATTTTATCATGAATTTGTTTCTTACTGTGTATAAAGGGTCTGAGGCTAGGATAAAAACTGATGCAGCATTATCACTCCTTTTAAACTTATGACGGGTACTTGAATGGGATGTCCTCTGTCAGCTTTACTTTTTGTAGTACATTTGGAGCTCTTGCTGTTGTAGACAAGACAATCAGATAAAAGTAAAGAGAAGAGAAGAGGATTTTAAGAAACCTCAATTTCAGATGACAGTCTTTTCTATTTATCTAGACCAGGACAGAATTTGTAGAAACAATTTAAAACACTAACCAGGTTTGGTAGGTTTTCAGGTTACAAAATTAACACCACTAAGACAAGGGCAGTGTCAATAAACTGTTCAACTTGGCATATGAAAAACACTTAGCAATATTTTTGGAAGTCTGTTTACATGAATTTTTGAGTGTTTGAAGAAATAATTTAGCTAAAGCATCCATATCAAAATATATCAGGAACCTTTGGAAAAAAACTTAAAAATTAGTTTAAACACTGGAAGATTTGAAGGTTATAATTAGACCAAAGAGTACAGACTCAACATTATTTTGGATTTCATCTATTATTATATTTTTTTTCTTATACCTTCTCTGCAGATATCCCACAAAACTCATAAAAGTGTGTAAGTTCTGTGATGAACATGATGCAGGTCTTTATATGCCATGGTGGTTAAGTGCTGGCTGTTATTGGAAAACGTGATAATGCCACAATAATTATGTGGGTTAAATGTATCAGATTCATTTTGAAGAGGCACAAGTGATTTTTTTTTTATTTAATGAGGATTTCATCATGTATGAGATTAAGGTGGAGCAAATGACCCCCTTTGCACATGGGAATCAGAGGTGGCTGTGTGGAGGTATTCTGGAGTAAGAGTAGAACCCATATGGATGTTTAAGCAGATCATGCAATTATTAAAACATATGTTCCTTTTGCCAGGTATATGATGATGTTTGAAGCTGGCTTTGCCTATTGAGTATTGCATACCAGGAGGAAAGAATGAAGATGGATTAAGGACATGCAAACAGAGGCAGACCAAGATGATATTTGTAAACAGTTAAGGTGGTCAGATGACCAGATAACATAGAATAAGATAGTAAACAAGTTCTCATTGTGGAATATGCTAGCACTGGAATATGATTGGAACGCAAAATTTGTTGGTCTGTCTAATGTGATAAAAACTTAAAAAAAAAATATCTGGTGGCTTTCTTGTTAGAAGCTGGGGGAAGCTCATTTGTTAATGTGTTAGTGAGTTGGGTATGTAATATCTTGAAAGACTTTAAATGTTTGAGATCCTCAGCTCCTCCTGATCTCAACTTCTCTTCATCCCCTCCTTTCCTAATACTCTTTCCTACAACTTCTTATATGCTTCCCATCCAAACTACCCTCTTACATACAAAAATTGAAAAAAAAGGTGAGTTTTAGCCATATCTCATTTAAGGCTAGTATATCAGGAGAGTGAGATTTGATCAGGAGTATAAGGATGGGAATTTGTAACATATACTCTGGGTGTTTAGATGAAGAAGTTTGAGCATAATGAGATTTTTCGGTTATTTTGTGTTATACGCATAATGATGTGGAGGGGAGCCAAGGTTGGAATGAATTTGGCATAATGGGTTTGGTGTAATGGTCAAGGTCTTAACCCTATAGACACAAGGTACAAAGTTTAGTTATGACTTTGGTTTATCGGATAAGCTTAAAATATTTCTTCAGAGCAGTTAGTCTAGTATTCACCTATGAAACTATATCCTTACGAAGGAAGAGATACAGTTTGCTTATGGTTGTGTAAGATATATCTGTCTCCATTGTGCTGTAATGAAACATTTCATGAAGTACCTCTGCATGACTCCTATCCCTGTCTGCCTCTATACTTCCACAAATGTAATAATGCAGAGCCAAGAGAAATTAAGAGACATTACTTCCACTTTGTAAATATGAGTATGAGATTTAGGCCATTAGCTCTGAAATAGCTATCACTGTGCTTCAGACTTGCAGTGTAATATTGTTTCAAATGTAATTTTCTGTGTTGCTATTCTCAGTTTCTCTGAACTAAAATTGTTCTGGATAAGATGTCAGCATTGGGAAAACTGTTTTACATACCACTATGAAATGTTGCTTTATTTTCTTTGCTGTATGCACAACTTTAGATTCTATGAAACTACTTTTCAGCTACTGTGAAATGCAATAACCTGTACATTCATCATAAGCGTTATCCTGCAATTTGATTTGTCTCTTTAAGACTGTTACTGCCTTCAGCAAAGCTAAGTAGGACCATACAACAATAACTCTGCACAGTGGAATGGTAGGAAATGATTAACAAGTTTTCAATGTTACTCTGTTACTGCCTTCAGCAAAGCTAAGTAGGACCATACAACAATAACTCTGCAAAGTGGAGTGGTAGGAAATGATTAACAAGTTTTCGATGTTACAATAATGTGGTGATTTAAAGAAAATATTCATAACTTTTAATACCTTTAAAAATACGGATCATACAGACAGTTTGGATTCATCTGTTTGCTTTTTAAGGGAAAAACAAGCAAAACAGTGTAATGGAACAATATTCTCCACTTGAACACTGCATTTATGGCCATGATGCATTTAGGCTTAAGTATGTGCCCCTGCATCAATGGGATGGATGTCTCTAATTATCTTTGCAGAGTAGGGTGGAAGTACGACCAGTAAATCTCTTCCATACTATCCCCAGAAACACCAAACAAGTTGTTTGCATCATGTGTACCTGTAATTTGTGCTAGTAAGAAAGAAAAAGAACGATATATATATATATATATATATATATATATATATATATATATATATATAGAGAAAGAGAGAGAGAGAGACTGAGCGAGTGAGAGCAAGAGAGAGAATATAGATATATACAAATTCCTATGCTGACATCAGACTGCACATTATTATGGTGTGAAGGGCACAGTCCACACAAAGTTAAGTATGTTTCTGTTTACTGGAGTGCTACCTTTACTTGTGGGGCCATAGGAAGGAGAACAGCCATCGAACACTCACATTAAATAGATTTTCAGTACATGTCATAGCAGTAATTCTACACACATAAAAAGGCTTAGTTCACTAACATCCATTGCAATTGTCACGGACTTACAGGTAATACATACAACAACAACAATGTATTTGGACACCACAGATTTGAAGACATACAGTTTTTCTTTCAGAAGCATCCCCTTGATGTGCGTAAACATGGTGACACATTTCTTTCTATACTATGTGTAGTTCTAAGCACAATTGTTGGTGAAATGCACTATGGTCTACAATGAGATGTTTGTATCCCATATACCATTAGTATTCTACTCCAGAAAAATGTGAGAATACCCTGAATTGTTTCCACTATAACAACTGGGAAATAATTGTTTCATATCATAACTGCCATTTACCATGTCTTCAACATAACAGGTAGATTGTGATGAAGAATGACAGAATAGTGATAAATCCACTCACTGATAGCAGCCATTAGTGGTGGGAAACATGGCTGAATGAAAGCTAAAACAGTAAAGTATATAGTAAGTCTGTATGAAAACTACAAGTATTGATCTGTGGCATCACTGCAGCATTTCAGCCATTCTCATACTGGCAGTATGTGGTATGAAGAACATATGGATCTAGAACAACAGGGTGGAAACCAGAGTGATCTACAATGCAATATACATTCTCATGTTCATATCTTGTAGTCAAATGGTGAATTTCCTGACAGTATACATACTTCAGAACATCTGTCATATGTGTGCAGTTCCAACACATGCATCTGAAATCCATCCATACATGTTGTGATGCTTTGAGATGCTACAAAGAGAACTGTTACTTGTTTACTTTTTACAGTACAGTAGTCAGTGACAAAGAAGGGGGACTCTGTTATTTTTACTTTCTTTTACCCTAGGAGTGCTGGAGGAATGCATGTAGACATTACTTGTAGTGAAACTGATATTAGGGCACACAACAAACAATGGTATGTCCCTGCTGGGCAGTACTGGCAGGGTTGACAACACTACTGTTCCATGCCGCATACTACAGTAGAAAACATGGAAAGGATTAATTCAGCGTCCTTAGGGCTTTCCCTTTTCAGTCTTTCCTATCCTCCTCTTTCCATTCTTTAAAAAAACAGGGTGTCTACATATGCATACTCCTGTATAAAACATATAAACCCCCCTATACTTTTTAAAAGTTAATAATAAAAGCTTCAAAACTAGAAAAAGCACACCATATGGAAGGGGAAAGTGACCATCAAGTCAAATAATGTTATAAAAAACTATTTATTACACTCATATATGACCTTAAGCAAAAAACACTAAAAATATAGTGGAAAAAATATGAGAAGGCCCGTACAGCAATGGGCAGTAAGAAAGGTACTAAAAATGCAGGGCTTGCAATCAATGTAGATTTATTATAGAGAGAAAATGCCTTATCCTCAATAACACATTAAACATCATTTTTTTCTCAAATAGGGGGAATAGTAATACAAAGGGAGCGGTATATTTAGTAATTTGTTCAGAGTGACCCGCATTTTATATGGGTAAGACCGAACGTATTTTTAAAAAGCATACTGTGAACATGGTTATGACATTATCAAGGGTAAAATGTCAATAACGCCTTGTACAGACACTCTGTGAAATGTGCAACTTTCAAGCAGTTTTTATTCACCATTCTAGAGAGAATTCCACCTAATCCTAGGGGTGGCTCCTGGGAGGATAAAACAGACTACAAACAATTGTTGTATCAACTTAATTTAGATGCCACACATCCTCCTTGCTTGAATGATTATGTGTTACTGATTCCAGTGCTTAAACAAAGAGCAGCCAAGCTGTCATTGTTTTAATTCTATCATATTCTATATTTTATTTTCATTGTATTGTTGCATTTTATATATATATATGTATATATACATATATATATATATATATATATATATATATATATATATATATAGATTCACTTTATAGTGTCGAAATACTGAAACATCGAAATGCAGTATCACGAAACTATAAAGTCGAATGCCCTAAACCCCGACCATCCATAAACGTGAAACCCACAACTGTGAATCTACAAATTCCCATCAAACACACATCACACTAAAAAACATATACATACACCAGTGTACATACCTCCCAACACTTCCCTACTAGAAACATACACACGCACACAACCAAATACATATACACACCTACCCTTAGTATATGCAGGGGGGCAAGCCCCCCTACACCCTTCATGTGGGAGGCTGTGCCCCCCACACCCCCCAACTTAAATATACTAACTCTGAGGTCGCACAGCACTCCAAAACACACACAACCTAGCATCGCACATTCCACAGCCCCCCACACAAACACACATCACATACACACAAACACCAGCAGTCCCAACGCTAACACATTCACACTACACAACACCTACCCTAACCCACACCTCAAACATCCCAACACACTCAAACACACACAAACCCTCCCCAAAACCCCAAAAAAGTACACTTACCTAATGTGCTATCCGCACCACGGGTTTGACATCCTCCATTCAGCACTTCTGGGTTCACGGTTTCCATCCGTTCAACTTTACAGGCTCGAAATTCTAAAATTCGATATTTTAGCATTTCGAGCATGTAAAGTGAACCCATATATATGTGTGTGTGTGTGTGTGTGTGTGTGTGTGTGTGTGTGTGTGTGTGTGTATATATATATATATATATATATATATATATATATATATATATATATATAATGTGCATATACACCCCCTGAAAATTATATATACCAACTCCGAGATCACACTACAGCGAGGAAAAGGGTAAATTTCCCAATCCGCACTGTACAGCAATCTCCATTCAAAAGCTTCAGGTTTTCAAAAACGTATTCAAATTGTCTCAGCCACATGGATTTCGAGTTTCTGAAAACTCAATCAACTGCTAGGGCTCTACATATATATATATATATATATATATATATATATAGATTGTGCATATTTTATATAATATATAACAATTATATTGATGCTTTGCTATGTTTTTTAATGTTTTTAATATTTTATTCTGTTATAGTATTCACATCTGTAAGAATCTGAATAATGTTTTGTTTTACAGCTCTGACTGATTAATTACTTTTTTGGATTATGTAACTTGGTTTGGAAGGCATAAATTCTCTGTCTGAGGATACTGTGATCATTTCTGAAGAAGTCCTGTTTTTTTTTTTTTTTTGTATTGTGGGATGAAAAGCTATGTTTAAATTTTATGCTTAAACTTGATATTAATTTCACATATTTTAAGATAATTTTTGATTATAATAAGTAATTTTTTACAACATTATTTGACTTGGCTGTTGTTTCTCCCTTCCATCTGATGTGCTTTTTCTGGTTTTAAAGTCTTAATTAGTACACCTACGCCTCATTTGGAAGGGTTTAATAATAAAACCTGCACTGTCCACTATTTGTCTTAACTACTTCAGGAATCCTTGCATATAGCTGCATTCGCCCACAATATCTAAGAATGCATAAAGCTATACAAATACTAACATTTTCACTTAGTACTTCACACAAACTTAAGGATTAAGTTAGGTAATTTAAACTTTTGCCACAAGTGGATATGTTTATTAAAACACTTTTGTATTTACTTAGTCAAAGCTAATAACCTGCACTTTGTACATAGGCATAACGGCTCCCTTTGTGGATAACTGCTATGCAAGTGTGAACCTTGAGACTATGAATACTATCCTTTATATTAGGCAGCTGCAAAACCTTAGATGACAGGGAAAGATGAGAGAACATAGTATATATTCTGGTCATGTGCTAAAATAAATGCATTCAAGTATAACCTTGGCAGTCTTTTGCACGGGTAGATTGATAGAGAGGTAGCACATAATTACCTTTATTATTACTGGGTCTTGATAGACACATACATAAAACTAAGAATGAGAAAGAAGGCATGTTAAATATTATTGTGACAGCTGCAAAGAAAGCAATAAATAGAAGATGGAAAACAAAGGTTTTATCATGTGGAGAGGATGCAATACAGCTAAAGAATGAATTGCATCACAATGAAGAAAATATCATGAAGAAATTAACCTGGACTAAGTATATAAGCAGCTGGCGTCAATGATTAATGTATAAAGACTGAATTAGGGTGTATGCAGGCTAATGCATAGAATGGGTGGTAAGAGCTGGATTAAATAGACATGATTAACACTGAAAAATAAATGGCCTTCCTATGAAGAAGCATGTCAAAGCTTTATTTGCATGCTCTCATGTTCTGACATTATATTAATTCTTTCTTTGCTTTATATTTATTAATACATTTAATTACATGTCACATTAAAACAGTTATTGCTAAAGTTATCTGTCAAGTTTACAGTTGTTGATGTAATAATATCAAACAGAAAATATATTTATTTTCACTACTGTATGTTAAAATTATTATGAACCTGTGTCCAGCTTAAAGGAACTGGGACAGATTAGAAATTAATGAGCTTTTAAAACAAGAATGTTTAACAACTGTTTAGAGGTAAAGGTCCTCCATTAGTTCTTTTAAAAATAGATATGATGAAATAATAAGGAATATATTATGACTGAGCTGCTTTTAAATGTTGGCAAAGAGCTGCCTGATAAAAAGTTAGCAAGATTTGATATTAATATTCAGAAAAATATCACAGCAGAGTTCAAATGAGACTTAATTCATTTACAATTTCTCAAACATTAGACAATATGGAGTTATAGAGCACAGTTTAGGCTATTTTGTACAGAGATGAGCTACAACCCATTTTGTACAGAGAGAGTAGTTATCAAGAACATAAAAACTTTTACAATTTAAGTATAATTCTTTGTAATCTCGCTGGAGCTAAATGCACAGACTTCTTTAGAATAGTAACTAAAGGTTGGTGATCAGTTTCAATCTAAATAGCTTGACCATAGATATAATCATGAAACTTAGAACATGCAAATACTATTGCCAAAAGTTCTTTCTCAATTTGAGCATACTGCATTTAAGTTTAGGTGAGTGTTCTAGATGCATAGGCTACTGTTCTGCCTTCCTAACTATGCCAAGACCAAATTTTCAAGCATCACAGGAAAGACTGACAGGTATATTGACATTATATTATCTTAATGTAGGTGGGGTGGCAAGTTTTCGCTTAAAGTCTTCAAATAGATTCTGGTGCTGTTCCAAGCAAAACTATGTAACATTTTTGAGCATTAGATCTCTTAAAGGTGCTGTCAACTCACTGATGTCTGGTATGAGCTTGCCTAAATAGTTGACCATGCCAAGGAAACGATGTAGAGCTTGAATATTGTCTGGTGCTGACATCTCAAGAATAGCTGCTTGCTTAGATGGGTCTGGTCTTAAGCCAGTGTTGGTAAATAAATGACCTACATATGTTACTTCTGGTAGTCTGAATTTGCACTTTAGACGATTGAGCTTTAAGTTCACTTCAAGTGCTCTGTCTAGAACTCTCTTAAGGTTTCTGTCATGCTCTGCTTCACCATTGCCTCTAACCAACAAATCATATACTATTATGGCACAAGGATAACCTGAAAAAATCTGTTCCATTGCATGCTGGAAAACTTCACTTGCAGAATTTATTCTAAATGGCATCATCAGGAATCTATGTCTAACAAATGGAGTACCAAAAGTGGTTAGTAATGAGGATTTGTGATCAAGCATCACTTTTCAAAATGAACTTTTGCATCCAAGACAGAAAAAAACAGTGGCATTTAGTATTAGGGCTATGACCTCTTCAATGGTACACATTGGATGATGTGGTCTCTTTAATGCTTTGCTCAAATCTCTTGGGTCAACACATATTCTGATTTCATCTGAGCCTTTCTTGTGGGCTACTACCATGGACAACAGCCATTCAGTTGGTTCTATAACTGGACAAATTACACCTTGATGCACCATTTATCCAACTGAGCTTTGACTTTATCCTGCATAGCTATTGAAACTTTTCTTGCTGGTCTGATGACTGGACTGACTTCTGGGTATAAATTTATAGAATACACAATTGGAAGTTTGCCCAACTTGTCATCAAAAACATCAGCATACTCTGATAATATGGTTTCAGAAAAATTGGAACTAGGATCTGCACTTATATGATGAACTTCTTTGGCAAAAAAAAAGCAGATTAATTCTCAAACTGTCTCTGAGACCCAATAATGACTGCACTGGTCTTCAAATTACATTGAAATACAAGCTGTAATAGTTCTTAGCCGAATAACATGAAAGCACTACTGAGATTTCAGTTTGGATTTCTTCACCTCCATAAACAACAAGTTTCACACTACTAGCCACATTGAGTTTTTCATTAGTTATCACCTTAGCAAATGTGTCTGCTCATATAACATTACACTTTGAACCATTGTCTACTTTGAGCTCAGTGGATTTAACATTGATCTGGACAGTACAAAACACTTTGTTCTTTGCCAACAAATTCACTGCATCAACTTTTTACCAATTACTGATACACCATCTACATAGAAAGTAGAATTGCAACCTTCTATATGATCAACTTGCTTTTTTGAGTGACCCTTCTTTATAACCATGTGAGGCTTACGTGATTTGCAAAACTTTTGAAAATGGTTCAATTTTTTACACTTGTGGCATCGCTAACCACATGCTAAGCATTTTTCTCTTTTAGACTCATGACTGGCACCACAATTGCGACAGTTAACAATAAAGCTGGATTTGGGTACTGCACTAAGCATGCTCCTTTCTTAGAACTTGCTGAAAAACTATGAAATTTCCCTGGAGAACCAGCTGGGACTGTGGCTGTTTCTGTTTGCTACATGTTGCATGCTATCTACATTTGCTCTGGAGCCTGCTGAAACCATGCTCCTGTACTTGCAAGTATACTTGTGTGCCTTTCTGTAACTTCATGGATTTGAGAAATTTCAATGGCTTTACTCAACATTAAATCACTATCACGAAGCAAAACCTTTCTCACAGCAGCACTATTAATACCATACACAAGCCTGTTCTTTATTAACTCATCTTTTAAGTCACCAAACTGACACATTTTAGCTTTGTTTCTCAGGTCAGTAATGTAAGCTGCAAAAGTTTCCCCTCGTTTCTGATCTCTTGTGTAAAACAAATGCCTCTCTAATGTAATATTTGTCTGAAGTGCAAATTCTGGGAAATGTGCAAGCCCCAAACACTTGGGGTCTTCCCTTGATTCAGCCTGTACAACAATATGACAATTTTCACCTTCTACCTCATATACTGCTGGTGCATACACAAATGAACGCTCTCTTTCAATGCCTCTGACCCAGCTAAGTTTAACAAAATGAATGCCCTGGTGCATGCATCTTTGTCAGAATAAGCTGCTTGCATAAAATATCATACTCTTGCTCAAATATCCTCCAATTCTCTGCAATATTCTGATCAAATACAAGTGGTGAGGGCTTTCAAGATTCATCTGCCATATTAACACATACCAGTGAAGGGTTTTGCAAATATGCACAAACAAATAAAAACCTTGTATGGACCAACAAATCAGCAAGGAAGCTGAGAAATTAGTGTACCAAACTATACATAGTTTGGTATGCTAATTTCTCGGCTTCCTTGCTGATTTGTTGGTTCATACGAGGTTTTTATTTGTTTTATTTTTATTTTACCTCAGTCCTTGTAGTGTTTCTTTTTAGTTAAATATTCACAAACACACACATATATACATATGCCAGAAATTTATGCCAGTATTTGTAACTTTTCCCAATAGGACAACAAGCCTCTGAATAGCTGAACTTTGCGAAATAAGTCTCTCAGGCACTGTAATACTCTTGAAATTGCTGTACTGCAAAAAAAAAAAAACTCTTATCAATGTAAGAAATATTTCAAATAATTGCACTATCTGAATGAACTGGACAGAAGAAGCTCAGAGTAAGAAACATTTCAAAGTAACTGCACTTTGTGAATAAACAGTACACGGCACACTGAAACTTCCCTCAAATGGTGGATCTTTGCTAGATAATTCTTTACAGAGCAAGAAACACTATGTAATAGTAGCACTTTGCAAATGGATACACCCAACACAAGAAACTTTTCGAAATGGCTGTACTTTGACTGTTCTTTACAAAATAGTTGCACTTTGCACACAAATAAACTTTTCAGTACATATGCACAGTAATAAGCATACACTGTAAGCACTTTCACACACTTTGAGATACATTGAATAACCCTAATTATACCCTTGATACAATATGAAGCCATAGTTATGCCAAAACACAGCACTTTGCCAAAAAACATACAGTCGCCCTGCTTTATTTATGCTTAATGTGCCCTTTTTACCCTTTTTATATATTTGTTTCACTCATTTAATCTCATTTCATGCCCATTGTACTTTTCTTGTAATTGCTTTACTCTAAACATGCCCGTTTTGCTTTAAACATACTTGTTTTGCTTTTCTGATAATCGTTTTATCAAATATTTTAATCTTAAGCATTTTGTTTAATTAATACATCTTTCATGCCTCTCGCTTGTTTAATAATGCAGTTTGTGCCCTTGTAATGCTCCATTTTATCTTTTTTATAACATAAACTATTCATGCAAGTTTTCATTACCTTTGGTTCTTTTCTAGCTCTTTTTTGTGCTCGTTTCTCTTAGTTTACCTTCACTGTTATCTCTGCACCTTGTGGCTCCAAATATCAGTCTCTGGAATTCCAGTTCTCACACCATGTCACTCGTCTAGTCAGGATGTAATAGACAAGTCTTTGTGGGTTCTGTTCAAGCAGCTTTATTATGTACAAACACATCATGATTGCAGCTTATTAAATTTAACTTAGGTAACTTATATACAAACTAACTGCATTCATTCTTACATGCTCACTCTCTGGCTGCACTTTCAAAATGTCACGGAGTATAGCACATGCCTGCTATTTATATACACATGTTCAGTCCTTGATATGCTTCTTAAAGACACAGCACACATGCTCTGTTCTACCCTAACCTTAACCCAAAATACTTACAGACACACACACACACACAGACACACACACACACACACACACACACACACACACACACACACACACACAAGCATCTATCCCCTTAATTAATCTTTATTCTCGTGCACATACTTCCACCCTGTATACTCACTACTTACCTCTTTCAATAAAAAAAGAATTCATAAACAGAAATGTTCAGTAAAATGAACAATCAAGTAAAACAACACACAACTCACTTACATGAGCAAATGGATGTTCAACCAAGTGAAATGCTGTTTTATACACACACACACACATATATATATATATATATATATATATATATATATATATATATATATATATAAAGAGACAGAGGGAGGAAAAACTTAGTCTAACTTCTAACAAAAGGCACAGATCACACCAGTAGTAATACAATGTTTCCATCATATTGCTATTCAGTATACAATATAATGAAACTTGATCGCAAAAATTTTTCAGTCAGCAATACTTTCCTCAATGAATACTTGTTTTACCAAGTTCATTGCTGATTAGTATATAACATAATGAAATTTGATCTTCAAATTTTTTCAGGCAACACAAAACTTTCTCAAAAAGTACTTGTTTTCAAAATTGTATTTAAATGGTCCTTAAAAAATTACAGGCATCATTTGTGTTATTTGATTTTTAGCAATATGGACCTGATTACCCATGCAATTTAGATTTAAAGAAAGTTTACTAAAAAATATTTTGACCAACACTACAACAATACATTCAAATATTTTGCTTAAAATAAAATGAATGGTTACCATCTTGTCCAGAAAGGTAGTAACAAAACAAATCAAAACACTAATAAAAAGGAGAAAAATCACAGCAACTCTGAAACAATAAAATGTCCTACTTGTAATTCATGGTAAAAATAAATACAACACAGTCAGTGCTTTTGTTTCTGTATATTTAACAACACACTAGGTGATCAATGTTAGGTAACTCCTGTGTTCACCTACCCACTTACCACACTCAATGGTGCTGTTACTCAAAAATAATCAACCAAAGAGTGTATCTCCAAGCTGATGCAAACCTAAAGTAAGGTCCTAAAGAGAATGAGATTTAGATTAGCACCAACACAGATGTATACCCTTTCACTGATGTTTTATGTATATTTAACAAGAGACTACTTCCAACTATGTGAGGATTAAAAAAGTTGCACCTAAATATGGTGAAAGAAAAAAAAATCATGCAATCAGTTCAAATAGCTGACAACTTTAAAATGCACAATTAACAAAACATATTCAAAACTTCTGAGTATTTAATACACTTTTGAAATTAATACTTCCAGTCAGACCTGGTATTGTTTAAAAATACAAAAGGATTTGTAGATGATGATCATTATTTTCTGAAGAATTGCCTCTGTCCATTTATGCCAGGTGGCTGATGAACCTTTCTCACTTATCTATTGCCTCAGCTTGTATAAAACTCCCTGTTCTCATTCCTGTTTGTGCTGGCTTCATGTAAAAGTCACACTTTAGGGAATGATACCTCTAAGTCCCTCTCCTGACATCTCTCTAGCATCTCCCTGTCCCTGATTACTGCCACTTCAGCTGTCTCTTCCAACAGGTCATTGGTTCCTATATGCACCCAAACATGCATCCACCCTTACTGCTTTTGTTCATGTCCTGCAAAGTTTTACTCAGTCTAAGCCATGAAACAAATTTCATTAAAATCTTGTCTCTCCTTTTTCACTTGAGTAACCATCAATAACATGATTTATAAACTAAATTTCTAAAAAGGTATACTCATGGCTTACCTCCCTGTAACCCAATGTGGAGGGACACACCTCACATTCACCAGACCTGTATATACCTACTTCAAAGCTGGACAACAGTGGAGAATAGTGAAATATATATACCTACTCAGAAGTTGCACGATAATGGATAGAGGTGAAAATTCTACTGTCACACTAAGTGGTTTCCATGAGTTACCTTCGCACTAATGACATTCGCTAAAATTTTTTCAGCCTACTAACAGGTTCCCCTGTTTTATTACATATTACAGTCATGGCACTTGGCTTGAATTAGATCATGGATGGCATTCATAGTCATATGCACAAATGCGATAGGTGCAACCCTGATATTTAAGAATGAACATAGCAAAGGTAAGATTCATAGAGGCCATTTACTCTAATGTGAAATGCCTTAAGTATACTGAGAAATCAATAAGAAATTTTGTAAAGCAGTATATGTTCTTGCAATTCATAGTCCAGTATCCACATGGTATGCACATCCCTTGCTAAATGCAGTGCTTCACAATCCAAGAACGTGCCCCAAGCCATCCCTTCACTAGTTTGACAATGTATGCACAGGCACTTCACTGACACACAAATTAATTATTTCCCCCAGCAATCCATTCAGTAGCTTGTTGAAGTATGCACAAGCACTAAAATAACACAAAGTAAATTTTTTTGCCTGTTGATCATCATTTCAGCAGTTTGTCCAAGTATGCACAAGGACCAATATGAAACATTTCCCCCAAGTGATCCCTTCAGTAGTATGTCCAAGAATTCACAAGCACCAAGATGAAATATTTCCCCAACAATCCCTTCAGAAGTATGTCCAGTATGCACAAGCACCAAAATGAAACAAACCCCTACCGATCCCTTCAGCAGTTTGACCAAGTATGCACAAGCACCAGAATTAAACATTTGCTCATGGACCCCTTCAACAGTATGTCAAAGTATGCACAATCACCAAAATTAAATATTTCCCCACTGATCTCTTCAGCAGTATGTCCAAGTATGCACAAGCACCAAACTAAAAACTTCCCCACAGATCCCTTCAGTAGTATGTCCAAGTATGCAAAAGTACCAGAATTAAACATTTCTCCAAGCAATCCCTTCAGTAGTATCACCAAGTATGTACAAGCACAGAAATGAATCACTCCCCCACTGATCCCTTCAGCCGTATGTCCAAGTATGCCCAAGCCTTCAGTGACTCCAAATTAAGCATTTATCCAGTGACCCCTTCAGTAGTCTGTCCATGTTTGCCCAAGCATGTCCCTGATATCAAAATGAAACATTTCCCCAGTGATCCCTCCAGTAGCACGGCCAAGTATGCACAAGCACCAAAATGAAAAATTTCCCCACCATTCCCTTCAGCAGTTTGTCCAAGTATGTACAAACACCAAAAATGAAACATTTCCAAACTAATCCCTTTAGCAGTTTGTTCAAGTATACACAAACACCAAAATGAAACATTTCCATACCAATCCCTTCAGCAATTTGTCCAAGTATGCACAAGCACCAAGATGAAACATTTCCAAACTGATCCCATCAAGTGTGTCCAAATATGTACAAGCACTAAAATGAAACATTTCCCCAAACAATCCCTTCAGCAATTTGTTCAAGTATGCACAAGCACAGAATGAAAAATTTCCCCATCAATTCCTTCAACAGTTTGTCAAAGTATGCCCAAACACCAAAATGAAACATTTCCAATCCCTTCAGCAGTATGTCTAAGTCTGCACAAGCAACAAGCACCAAAATGAAACACGTTCCCCACTGATCCCTTCAGCAGTATGCCCAAGCTGCAAAAGGAAACATTTCTCCCACTGATTCCTTCAGCACTATGTGCAAGTATGCATAAGCACTTCACTGACTCCAAATGGAACATTTACCCAATGACCACTTCAGTAGTCTGCCCATGTATGTGCAACCACATCCCTGATACCAAAATGAAATATTTCCTCATTGATTTCCCTCAGTAGTATGGCCAAGTATGCACAAGCACCAAAATGAAAAATTTCCCAACCAATCCCTTCAGCAGTTTGTCCAAGCAGGCACAAGCACCAAAATGAAACATTTCCAAACTGATCCCTTCAACAGTATGTCCAAATAAGTACAAGCACAAAAATTAAACATTTCCCCCAACAATCCCTTCAGGTGTTTGTTCAAGTATGCACAAGCACCAAAATGAAAAATTTCCCCACCGATCCTGTGATGCCAGTAATCAAGGAGCCTCAATCCTCACCACTGACACCAGTGAGGGATGTTCAACTGGAACACAAAATGGATACATACAGTATTTCCAGATGCAGCTCTCTGCATCAAGCACAATTTCCCTTAAGAGCACATAGGGAACACACTCAGTCCTGGGGCTGGGTTTCCCTCTCTTTCTCTCTCTCCAAGCCCCAAATAAGACTCTCCACTGATACAGCTATATAGCTGAGTCCTAAGCTGAGTGTTCCAAGCCAAGTCCTCCACCACTCTCTCAGTGAAACCAGTGCTCTGTCTCCCTGCTCCAGTTAGCTGACACACACACACTTTGATATTTGATTGTCACACACACACACACACACACGCACACACACACACACACACACACACACACACACACCTGGGAAAGGCTGGCACAGATTTACCAGCTATGTTCCCTCTGTCCAGACTTTAAGGTAGATACTGCCACCAGAACACTCCAAAGCCAGCTACTCAAAGGATCTTAGAAGAGTACCCAATTATACTGAGCAAAATTAGTACTAATACAAATGGTAGTGTTTCACCAGTGCAGTAAGGCTTTCAGGAGCAGCCAGTGTCACTAAATAAATATAAGTACTCTCAAAGGTTAAGTGTTTTCTAAAAAGACCAACCACAATAAAAAGTTTAAATATATTTAATAATAAATAATTAAAAAACTTGTAAATACTAAATATCTATTTACAATAAACACTAGAGTTTCAATCACAGGAAATATTAAAATAACACAGATGGAAAGGTTCATGCAGATGCAGAAAAACAATACTTAATTAATTTCACTGTACTTTCCTGACTGATTAAAGAATTACTATTCCCTATTTCATTTACTAGAGCAAGGCAAGATGATGTAGGTATGTGGTCCTTCTTTGTCAGGTTTCAAAAACAGACAGCCCTGAAACTTCTGTCTAATCTAGTACGAAAACATCATTTTGGTGCTGGATTACAGAATGACATCGCATACATCTGGTCATCTGACTTCTGGTTCCCACACTACATCCTTTACTAGAAACTGAACCAGAATCTAGCACATCTGTGTCATAATACACACACATAGAGCTTTGCTAAGATGCGCTATAGCATCTGTAAGTTATAGAGCCATTTCTAAAACATCCACCCTTCCATGGTAGCAAGTAGTTCTCCCCAAGGGCAATACAGTAGGAATCCAAGTCCTGATTTTTGCAGACATTTTGTCTTTGGCTGCAATTAGAATTGTAAGATATAATCTTTATGGCCTTAACCACGTAATTTAATTTCAGACTATTTTTCAAAGTTAGCTGGACTGAAATGAACCTCTTCTCTTCCAGTATCCTCTGTTACACTATATTCATTTCAACAGTTACAATACATTCTGACATACAGGTGTTTTTCTTTTCTGTCCAGAAGGACCCACTGTTGGTACATTTTTAACACAAGCAGATTTACAAATACATTTTCAACACAAGCACTTGTACAAATCAGTTTGATATACAAATGACATATAATTCTTTACTCCAGTTAGCTATGCTAGCACTACCTCTTTCAATAGTTGCAATACAGTCTGATGTACAGGTGCATTTCTTTTCTGTCCAGTAGACCCCACTGCAGGTACATTTTTAACACAAGCAGCTTTACAACTACATTTTCAACACAAACACCTGTACAAATCAGTTTGATACACAAATGACATATAATTCTTTACAAAACTCCAGCTAGCTATGTTGATAATACCTCACATCATCACAGATCCCTTCAGCAGTTTGTCCAAGTATTCACAAACACCATAATGAAATATTTCCACACCGATCCCTTCAGTAGTATAGCTAAGTATGCACAAGCACCAAAATTAAACACTTCCCCACTGATCCGTTTGGCAGTATGTTCAGGCACCAAAATGAAACATTTCCCCCACTGATCCCTTCAGCAGTATGTCCAATTATGCACAAGCACTTCACTGACTCCAAATAAAACATTTACTCAATGACCCCTTTCGTAGTTTGCCCATGTATGCCCAAGCACGTCCTTGATACCAAAATGAAATATTTCCACACGGATCCCTTCAGTAGTCTGCATATGTATACACAAGCACTTCACTGACACAAAAGGAAACATTTTCCACAGCAATCCTTCAATAGTCTACCCATGTATGCACAAAACAGTTTCCTCCAACCTCCCTTCTGGTAGTCTGCCCATGTATTCATAAGCACTTCACTGACTCTAAATGAAACATTTTCCCCAACAACCTCTTTCAGTAGTCTGCCCCTGTATGCACAAGCATATCCTTGACACCAAAATAAAATATTTCCCAAAGTGATCCTTTCAGTAGTATGTCCAAGAATGCCAAGCACCAAAATGAAACATTTCCCCCACTGATCCCTTCAGCAGTATGTCCAAGTATGCAAACAGTTCACTGACTCCAAATTAAACATTTCCCCAACAATCTCTTCAGTAGTCTGCCCATGTATGCATAAACATGTCCCTGACATCAAATGAAACATTTCCCCAACCACTCGTTTTTAGTCTGCCCATGTATGCACAAACATTTCACTGACTCCAAATGAAACATTTCTAAAATGACTCCTCCATTAATCTGCCCTCCAATGACTCCAAATGAATCAGTTCCCCAATGACTCCTTCAGTAGTCTGCCCTTGTGTGCACAAGCTCGTCCCTGACACCAAACGAAAAGTTTTCTCCTTCCCTAGCAACTCTGTTTTCTCCTGTTGAACTGCTGCTTAGTTGTATAAATTCAGGGTCATTTACATGTTTGGTATGCAAATGAGCTCATTATGGATTCATTTCCATGAATCCTACTGGTATGCAAATGTATAATGCCCCTTATCTGCATATTAGTTGCCCCCTATCACTTATACCTTAAGCATATTATGGCTACAAAAATGTGAAGCCCCAGACTATGAGTAGCAGCCCACATCTATAAAGCTAGTAGTTAAGTGCAGCAAACTGAAACATTATTTCAACTGAGTCAAATAACTTTTCATTTGTATAAAAAGCATCCATTGTAATAAGATTCAGTTTAAGTTTTTGATAAAGTACCTTGTTCATGAAAGTTCATGTCTTTAATATATGTTCTTATAGTGTCAGTTTAAAAGTGTGTTTGTTATGTGCCATTAAAGATTTTATTGCTCATATAGTCTTACTATTAACCACTGTTAGAATTTTTATTTTTACACTATGTAGAATCTTGTGTCATTTTTATAATTCAATTCACCTGTTAGAAATTGTATGCAATATGCTAAACCTAGACAGTTTATTATCATTTCTATTTAATATGCTTTACTTGGCTATATATAGCCCTGTAACAAACTTACTCCAATGGTTTTACTTCATGTTATACTACTTTATATTCTTCAATAAAGTACTCATACCAAATGCATTTGCTTACGTTATGCTCTTGTTACTGTAACTTTTGTATTCTTGTTTTGTTTTCTGCTGAGGTTTTCTCCCTGAGCCTCCACTGAAAATGGCTCTTTGGCCCAGTGGACAATCCTGTTAAACAAATGCAAATGCAAACAAATAAATAAATAAAGATATTTCTGAGCTGACACAGTGGGTTTTTTTGTTTTTTTTTTATGCATTCAGCTTTAACTCCTCCTTGAGCTGTTTAGCTTTGGTTTGGGTCAGAGATATTATTCAATGCTGCCAGCATTTAATTTCTACCAATCAACATTTTAGGAGTATACAATAATTGGAATCTAACATAAAAATCAGCACAGTCAGGTTTGCGCTCTTTCAAAGACCCCTATCAAAGTTATTATGGGATATTGGGGATTCAGGTTATCACCTATATATGTTAAATTGGTTTCTTGTAAATTATTGAGGATCAGTTTGCTGTATAGCAGCTGGTCGGGCACTCACCAGACTTTCTGAAAGATTAAACAAGGGTAGAACAACACATAAACTGCATGTGTATGAAGAATGCCACTTCTGAACAGCATAGATATTCATGATCTCTGACTGCTCCTTGTGAATTCTCTTTGGAGTTGTTTTTCAGTCATTATCGTTGTCACACTCTACCATGTTCTATCAGTCTGTCTTTCACCAGACTCCATAAAAGCCAATACAAGCATAGCAAGATGTGTTGCAGCATTTTAAAATACCTTTCCATAGATTTAAATTCACTGTTTCTCTATACTTCATACACTATCAGTAAAGTAGTGAATGGGCTGCTAAAGAGAGTGCAGTAAAAAAATCCTAGAAGATGGTCTTCAGCCAATCACCAAAAACAAATGAACTAAAAAACTGAAAACTAAAAACAAACATAAAAGAAAGAAAATAGCGGCTTAAAAGAAGCCTCTTTAATCAGATAATGTGGTAAGCACTTTCATTCACAAAAACATCAGTGAACGTCTTCAGACATCTTATTCCGTTCACACCCTGTCTTAAATACACAATTCTGAACAAGTGACCCATCAATCAACATATTACATCACTTCCCCTCCTAGTCTCCCATTTGTTTAAAATAAATATATAAATATTCACTAAAAAATTCAATTTTAACCCTTAAAACATACAAGCAATATTCCTTCACTCGATTCAAGTAATTCACACTTATTAAATATAATTTAATTATAATTTTTGTACCTAAATTACATATACAAAAACTGGAAAGTAAAATAATTATATTAATCCATATTAAACATAACACTGTCATCTAGTCAAACTCTTCATTTTCAGCGCACTAGGTATAGAGCATTGATCATTCAATCCAGGATACCCGTATGCGTTCCCTGCTATTTGCCACAATAACTCTTGTTTTTCAAGTTTTAAGCCTTTCTGTCCTATTTCAACATGGTCTATAACCCTAAATTTAAATGTATGGGCTGGATTATTTTTTACATGCTTTGCCAGTGCATTTCCTTCCTTCATTTTACTAATACTGTAAACATGTTCATATATCCATTATCTTACCCTACGTTGGATTTCAGAGATTGTTTGAATAAAAAATCATTTGTCGGGAACAAAAATAATAATAAAAATAAAAATATGACAAAAAGGGAGAATGAAATGCTTAATACCCTAAGAGGGATGAATGTTTGAGTAATGAAACCTGACAAAGGGGGTGGATTAGTTTTTAGGACACCTGAGGATTATAGCAACAGAATGCTGGCTCTACTTAACAAGGAAAAATATGCGTAAACAACAAACTGAAGAAATACAAAGTAGTGGACTGCAGACCCAAAACGAACAGTATCCAAGTACAAATGTAGGCAGTAAATACTTCAAATCCCAAAAGTTAAATCCGCACGGAAGACTGCAAAGCCAAAAATAAGTTAAAAAAGAAATTTATTACATCACATGAGGTAATTTAGGTGCTCCAATGAGCCCACTGGATCTATTGTTACTACTAGTAGGTTTGTCTATGTTATTATTAGTCCATTGTGGTGAATTGCAAACTTGTGGGTTATGTTCAGAATTATGCACACGTGGTGGTGTCCTTTTGTCAGAATTCAACACATTTAAAACTGGCTGGTTATTAAGCATATTTGGTTCGGTGATGTCAACAAATTGAAATGGAGGGTTAACATGAACGTTGGTGGAAAGACTATCGACTTTCTTGGTCAGTGCATCAACTTGGTGTGTCAAAGTTTCGATTAAGGAAAGCAGAGTATTACTCTGAATCTGGTTATCATGTACTGATGAAGTCGTAAGGGGTGCTGCATCCTCGGCCATACAGACTACTGCAAATGAGTAAACAACAAACTGAAGAAACACAAAGTAGTGGACTGCAGACCCAAAACGAACAGTATCCAAGTACAAATGTAGGCAGTAAATACTACAAATCCCAAAAGTTAAATCCGCACGGAAGACCACAAAGCCAAAAATAAGTTAAAAAAGAACCTTATTCCATCACATGAGGTAATTTAGGTGCTCCAATGAGCCCACTGGATCTATTGTTACTACTAGTAGGTTTGTCTATGTTATTATTAGTCCATTGTAGTGAATTGCAAACTTGTGGGTTATGTTCAGAATTATGCACATGTGGTGGTGTCCTTTTGTCAGAATTCAACACATTTAAAACTGGCTGGTTATTAAGCATATTTGGTTCGGTGATGTTGTCAACAAATTGAAATGGAGGGTTAACATGAATGTTGCTGGAAAGAGCATCGACTTTCTTGGTCAGTGCATCAACTTGGTGCGTCAAAGTTTTGATTAAGGAAAGCATAGTATTACTCTGAATCTGTTTATCATGTACTGTTGAAGTCGTAAGGGGTGCTGCGTCCTCGGCCATACAGATTACTGCAAACGAGTAAACAAAGTGAAGAAACACAAAGTAGTGGACTGCAGACCCAAAACAAACAGTATCCAAGTACAAATGTAGGCAGTAAATACTTCAAATCCCAAAAGTTAAATCCTCACGGAAGACCGCAAAGTCGAAAATAAGTTAAAAAAGAACTTTATTACATCACATGAGGTAATTTAGGTGCTCCAATGAGCCCACTGGATCTATTGTTACTACTAGTAGGTTTGTCTATGTTATTATTAGTCCATTGTGGTGAATTGCAAACCTGTGGGTTATGTTCAAAATTATGCACATGTGGTGGTGTCCTTTTGTCAGAATTCAACACATTTAAAACTGGCTGGTTATTAAGCATATTTGGTTCGGTGATGTTGTCAACAAATTGAAATGTAGGGTAAACATGAACATTGCTGGAAAGAGCATCGACTTTCTTGGTCAGTGCCTCAACTTTGTGTGTCAAAGTTTTGATTAAGAAAAGCATAGTATTACTCTGAATCTGGTTATCATATACTGGTGAAGTCGTAAGGGGTGCTGCGTCCTCGGCCATACAGACTACTGCAAACGAGTGTACAACAAACTGAAGAAACACAAAGTAGTGGACTGCAGACCCAAAACGAACAGTATCCAAGTACAAATGTAGGCAGTAAATACTTTAAATCCCAAAAGATAAATCCGCACGGAAGACCGCAAAGCCGAAAATAAGTTAAAAAAGAACTTTATTACATCACATGAGGTAATTTAGGTGCTCCAATGAGCCCACTGGATCTATTGTTACTACTAGTAGGTTTGTCTATGTTATTATTAGTCCATTGTGGTGAATTGCAAACCTGTGGGTTATGTTCAGAATTATGCACACGTGGTGGTGTCCTTTTGTCAGAATTTAACACATTTAAAACTGGCTGGTTATTAAGCATATTTGGTTCGGTGATGTTGTCAACAAATTGAAATGGAGTGTTAACATGAACGTTGCTGGAAAGAGCATCAACTTTCTTGGTCAGTGCATCAACTTGGTGCATCAAAGTTTCGATTAAGGAAAGCATAGTATTACTCTGAATCTGGTTATCATGTACTGGTGAAGTCGTAAGGGGTGCTACATCCTCGGCCATACAGACTACTGCAAACGAGTAAACAACAAACTGAAGAAACACAAAGTAGTGGACTGCAGACCCAAAATGAAGAGTATCCAAGTACAATTGTAGGCAGTATATACTTCAAATTCCAAAAGTTAAATCCGCACAGAAGACCGCAAAGCCGAAAATAAGTTAAAAAAGAACTTTATAACATCACATGAGGTAATTTAGGTGCTCCATTTTACTTTCCAGTTTTTGTATATGTAATTTAGGTACAAAAAGTATAATTAAATTATATTTAATAAGTGTGAATGACTTGAATTGAGTGAAGGAATATTGTTTGGATGTTTTAAGGGTTAAAATAATTTTTTTTAGTAAATATATATTTATTTTTAAAAAATGGGGGACTAGGAGGGGTAGTGATGTAATATGTTGATTGATGGGTCACATGTTTAGAATTGTGCATTTAAGACAGGGTGTAAACAGAATAAAATATCTGAAGAACTTCAGCCAGTCAAACAAATTAACCGAGAAACAGTTCATTAAGCTGAAACTGTAGCCTCTGGAGGACTACAGCAGCACAGAATACATAATAAAGACCTAGGATTACACAAAGAGTATCAACAGAGGAAAGGAATCAGCTATCTTTATTGAAAGATTCACTTCACAAATACTGGAAGAGAGAAACATCTAGCCAAATGATATGGAATTCAAAGACAACTACACCATAAATGCAATACTTCTTTTTCCAAAAGTGCATTTCCACCCTTCAGAATGATTCTTCCAGTGCTACACACAAAATAAGCATGGATTAGCTGTTTTCCCCCCAGTGTGGCATTTGTATACTCTTCAATTTTCTAAGTGCACATTATGTTGAGTATGAATGCAGTCTCATAATACTTTCTTCAGGAATTTGCCTCTGTGGGTTTTCCATCATCTTGACCATACTAAAACAATGAATAATGAGGTCAAATAGACAAACCAATAAGTAAAAACTAAAAAAAGATCTAGCCAAGCTAGATTTTCCACTATGTGATTCCTGAAAACCTCTTGTATTAGAGCTAACACAGGATAAATACAAATAACCCCTTAAACACACCAGGTGTTTCAGCTATATGGCAGTTCTGAATGCCTATGATTTTTTTTTTTGTTTTTAAGTCTGTTATAGTCAAAGTGAGGCTAATAAAGCCAAACTCACTAGCTGTGATTGTGGGCATGCATGTTTCAACCTTCTTATGGCCTCATCAGCACAGCATAAGTGGACTGTTTGGCTAACCTTTGGAAACACAGGGTTGTTGTACCCAGCTGATGTCCATAACCATTACGGTGTTTACAGAATATCCCAACTAACAAACTAAAACAATAAGTAACAAGATCACACAGACAAACCAGTAAGTAAAGACTAAAAGAAAAATCTAGTCAAGCTAGATTTTCCACTGTGTTTCCTTAAAACCTCTTGCATTACAGGTACCATGGGATATATGCAAATAACCCCTTAAGGACAACAGGTGTTTCAGCTATATGGCAGTTCTGAATGCCCATGACTTTTTTTTTCTTTTTAAGTCTGTTATGGACAAATTCAGACCAATAAAGTCAAACCCCACTACCTGTTTACATGCATGTTTCAGCCTTCTTATGGCCTCGTCAGCACAGCATAGGTGGACTGTTTGGCTAACCTTTAGACACACAGGGTTGTTGTACCTAACTGATGTCCATAACCATTAGAGCATGGAAACACAGGGTTACAGTGGAAAATCTAGCTTGTCTAGATTTTTATTTTAGTTTTTACTGATCGGTTTGTCTGTGTGACCTTGTTACTGATATGATTCGTGTTCTTTTCTGTTAATGTATGTTTGCCTATATCTTAAGTGATAATTTAATAAAGATGTTAAAAAAAATAAATAAATTCTGGTAATTTCTACTTTAACATAAAAAGCAAAACATAAACAGCAAAAAATAAAAAAACAGACAGGGTCACCAAGTACTGCAAAAGTTTTAATAGCATTCTGGTACCGCGGCTAAATGCCTTCAGAGGAATCGTTTTTAAAACACCACGCAGTCTTTTTATACAAATGTTCAATTAAATAATTAATGAACAATTTACCAGTTAAACAGCCCTTAAAGAGCCATACCCATAGCCATCCATACAATAAACAATAGCTCAAATTTTTAAGTTAATATCCAAGTTTAAGCCCCTTGGTGTAAATGTTCTATAATTTAATATTAATCTACTTTCCAACTCTAATAGCTTATGTACAAAATTACCCCCACCCATTATTACTGATTTATCTAACACACTAAAAAATAAACTTCCATCATGTCCCACATGCACTCTATGGAAATGATCTGCAATTGGATTATCTAACTGCTTATTCCTAATGTCACCCAGATGCCCCATAATACGAACTTTAATCATACACTTAGTCTGATCAAAGTACCATTTAGGAGGGGAACAGCCACAACCCAAAATATAAACTACCCCACAGGAACGGCAGTCAAACCTATCAGTAGTTGTATACTTTTTGTCATTGATACTAGTGCCAGAAATATTCCTCACCCTAACACAAACTTACATTTTCCACATTTATACATTCCTATCTGATCACTTAATGGTCTCTTGTTTTTAAAACTAAGAATTTCTCTTAAATTACCATACTTACCATAAGAAAAAGTGATCTTCTTGGGAAATAAATGTCCCAATTCATCATCATAACACACAATAGGCCACAAACTATCAACTAAACCCTTCAAGACAGGCAAAAAAGGGGAATACTTAGTCAGAAAAAAATATACATTCCCCTTCATCCTTGCCCTTATCATTAACTGGCCTATAAATTTCATTTCCCATAATTGTCCCATAACCATCAAGGCCAAACTTCATTCTGTTCCTAGCTTTCGCAATAGAGGCTTCTTAACAGCCTCTCCATAACAATTATTCTTTAACTAACATAAATTCCTCTTCAAACAGATGACTGTCAGAGGTATGTTCAAAAATCATCTTATATTCCCCATATTGAAGGGAATCTAACAAATGAATAGGCTGAGAACTACTGGCATGTAAAAGATTATTGACCGCCGTAACCTTTCTATAGGGTTTATATT
The DNA here is from genome assembly GCF_019279795.1 of Protopterus annectens. NCBI lineage: Eukaryota > Metazoa > Chordata > Ceratodontiformes > Protopteridae > Protopterus > Protopterus annectens. The sequence goes on along the minus strand of NC_056731.1, from coordinate 1,241,532,423 downwards.
GTTCTATTCACATACAATTCAATATCCAAGAACTGGATAGTATGCTTATTAGTGACACTAGTAAATTCCATCTCAAAAGGATTATTATTATGTGACCTAAGACGTGACCTGAGCCCACATGCTGGAGGTGCAAGGATACTTGTCCACAAAAAAAATATGTAAAAGTTGCCAGTTGCGTGTACAGTCAAACAATCAGCAGTGAGAAGGTGAAACTCAAACAGGTGATGGTTAAGTACATAAAGCAGATCCATTCAATGGCCTTTCAGCAAACTGTTCAACAATGACATATACAAAATCACAGTTTTATACAACTAAATGACATGGCTAGGAAAGCAATATTCAGCCTCACAGCATTGATATATATATATATATATATATATATATATATATATATATATATATATATATATAGGTAAAATATGCATGTAAGCATTTAGATAGTTTATACAGCTCACTGAAAAGAGGTTTAAGTGTTAAAAAAAGAGTCCTTCTGTATCCTCAGGATTGATGTCAGTATGAGATATGAAGGTGCAACCTGCATGCTGGGGGAAGTGAAGCCTGTTGAAAAAATTTAGTTTTTTGTAATGTTTTAATGACCAGAGCTGTTAGTACATTTTCAGAGAGGTGCAGTGAGTGTCAGGATTTGTGACAGACGGGCACCAGTAAGAGTAAAAGGGAATGTCTACAAGAGGGTAGTGAGACCAGCTATGTTATATGGGTTGGAGACAGTGGCATTGACAAAAAGGCAAGAGTCAGAGCTGGACGTGGCAGAGATAAAGATGTTAAGATTTGCATTGGGTGTGACGAGGATGGACAGGATTAGGAATTAATATATTAGAGGGTCGGCTCAGGTTGGACGGTTTGAAGACAAAGCCAGAGAGGCGAGATTGCGTTGATTTGGACATGTGCTGAGGAGGGATGCTGGGTTTATTGGGAAAAGGATGCTAAGGATGGAGCTGCCAGGCAAGAGGAAAAGAGGAAGGCCTAAGATAAGGTTTATGGATGTGGTGATAGAGGACATGCAGGTGGTTGGTGTGACAGAGCAAGATGCAGAGGACAGGAAGAAATGGAAACAGATAATCTGCTGTGGTGACTCCTAACGGGAACAGCTGAAAGAGAGAAGAAATGATGTCCTCACATTTCAAACAAATATTCATATCTCTAGAACCACAGGGATTATAAAAGAAGTATAAATGGCAAACTCTTTTGCACAAACTATTTTTATAGTGGTAGTATTCTTTAGATTCTAGGTCTTAAACCAAATTTTATAAGTCACAATAAAAACAGTAACTATTGCATTTGTAATATTTTGTAAACCTTGCAATATCTCAGCAACCATTCAAGTTACATGCATACTGTCAGCAGCATTCTATTCATCTAGCTGAGAATTTGTATATGAGGCTAAGGAGTTCTGTCTGTGTTACTTGGTTGTTGAGATATTTAGAAAAATGTGAAAATTATACTTCTATAAATTAATATAATAAAAACAACAGTTAATATCTATTTATCTGCACTAGGCAGTGGTCAAATGTTAATGCAGCCGAGTTTGCCATTGTGTAAGCTTTAAGATGAAATATTTTAAAACCTTTTCATAGCATGTTTTTGGAATTACTGATGCAAATATGAACAAGCAATATTTGACACCTACAGGCATCAGTAGGATTTAACTGCAGATGCACATGGAAGCGTCACTCAGATATAATGAGTTAAAGGAAAACTATAAAGCTGAAAAATATATTTTATAACATTTTCATATTCCATGCACAAGTAATATATCAGACTCAGTCTAATGTTAATTTGTTTTAATTTATTAGTGTTTCTTCTTGCGTATAACATTTCAAAAAATGTATTTAAAAAAATTGATCTACTTGTTTCTTATTGTACTTCAGTTTCTTATACACCAAAATGGCATTCCTAGTGTCTGCCATAGTTTCTCGATTTTGTTTTTCACCTTCTTCTTTCTCCTTCCAGAGTGCAATTTGGGTCTTTATAATATGACATCATCTAGAAGTCATAGGTGATTATTTTCTCCTCACCATTTTGTTATTGCAATAAGACAGTGAGTCATTGGTTTCTTAGGTTCATAGGTGTGTACTAGGCTAATAGGGCCTTTACAGGCCTAGCCCATAGAAGTGCCCTGGCATTGTGCTGCTGCCCAGTGCCTCTATCAAGTAGAGCCACTGGAGTGATCCCCGGAGTGAACTTTCTTGTTAGATGGTCTATAAAAAGTTGTTGTGCTTCTTTTTAAATGAATTACCATGATATTTGCTTACCATAAGCTGGTAAAATCCTTTCATGGTCCAGTCACATTTTCTTCATTACAAAAGAGGAGAAAAAGCAAGGTATTGTTAAGTGTTCAAAATCACAGTCCCTAAAGTAATTCCAGATCCACCCTCTCTCATAATTTTTTTTAGGTATCTAGGTATCAAATTTGTCAGGTCTAATTATTCATCATTATACAATGACTGGCCATTAATATTACTGGCCCAACCAGCGTGGCCGTTGTAAATCCGAGAATATGCCAAAGGAAAAAGGTCTGGTTATCCGGACATTTTCCCATTGTTATATTCTGTAAGTTTTATTTTATTTATTTATTTTTTTTAACAAAAATTAAAAAAAAATCTGTAATCCAGACTCTGGACATATCAGAAAGAAAGGAAGGAGAAAATACTAAGAAAATCAGGTACATTATTTAAAACCAAAGGCACATACCTGATTTTCTTTGTATTTCCTCCATTCTGCCTCTCTCCTGCCCCTAATCTGTTCAAAACTTTTTTTATTAAAAAAAAAAAAAAAAAAAAAAAAGAAAGAAAGAAAGAAAGAAAGAAAAAACAAGAAAAAGGAGAAATGGTAAGCTTCGGAACGCAAGTCCCATACGCATGTGCAGTACATCAGAAAAAGCCACAGGATACTGGAAAAACATGGAAGGGCAGCACAGAAGCAATATACAAAGACATTATTTAAGAATAGTAAGTATTATTTTTTCTGAAATAATGTCATTGTATAATAGCAATAACCCATGTTTGGGTGTGGGCAATGCTGGATTTACCAACGGTTGGCTTTGGTCACTCGGGCTTCACCCAAGTGACCAAATCAACCATGGGTAAATCCAACATTACCCACACTCAAATGTGGGTTATTCCTTAAGTGAAACAGTGTAAGAAACTTCTCTGTGTGGAAGATTTTCAGTCCATATATTTCTAGTTAATCACTGTATATTAATCAGATCAGACAATAGTAGTAGAAGTAGCGAACGTAAACTCGTCTTAAGTCAAAACAAAACAAAACAAAAAGTAATAATAGAAAATATATAATTGTACAGCATTACTAAGTATTCAAAAGTAATCCAAGCAAGGCAGGCAGTCTGTTTCCAGTTGAAAATCCTTTATTAAGTACACAGACAAGCGATCCAAGTAAAACAAAAATAGAGCAATAATTTCCTCACAAGCTTTCTAAATATATATATACTTTTTATCAGGCATGGGAGTGGTTTATTGTGCTGTAAAACAAAGTGTTATTGGTACACATGTTAAATTCACATCCCTTCCCCCATCAGTGTGACATTTGAGCTGGTCTTGCCCTACTTAGTAGCTGTCATAATAATATATAACCCTTATGTACTTTAAATAAAATTATATAATGATGTGGTACCTCTTATTTAACCAAATTATTAAGTAGATTATTAAGTCTGTGATTTTATCCAAGACAATATACTACATGGCTGGAAATATATCAACCTTAGTTCATTTGGCAATCAAAAAATATATATAAATATATACATATACATTTTGCATGTAAAAATCAATTTCTATTTTCATAACCTATTGTTAACAAAGATCGCTTTCTTCCTTCTAGACTTCTTCAGGTCTGTGTACAAGAACCCTAGTAAAATTAGTTACACATCATTTTGAATAAAGTTGAAAAAAGAACCAGAAAAAAATGTATGTATGATGATGGAAACAAAATATACACTTAAATTTCAACTGATTTAAAATGGTATTTAAAACCAGTTTGTAGAATAAAATAAAATAAAAATACAAACCCGCAGTAGTGGTGCTGCGGTAGTGTTGCCTTACAGCAAGACGTTGACGCATTCGATTCTCTCCTAGAGCGTCTTCTGTGTGGAGGCATGCGTGAATGGGCGTGCCTTCGTTGAAGGTGGTGCATCAGGGCTGGTAACTCTGCATGTAAAAATGCACTACCAAACATTAGCGGACCTGAGTTCCGCTGTGGCGACCCCTGGCCAGGATAAGCCGAAAGACACAACAGTCATGTAAACAATGTGGCAATTTTCTAAGTTCCAGTGCACTTTTAATTGAACAGTAGTAGTTTAGTCCAGGCTTCCTAAAGGAGTTCAGCTTTAATTGCCACATGAGTTCATGTTTCGCCAAAATATTCGGGATGTCTCCTTCAAGATCACCCATGTCTATGCGATCCAGGATCTGGAACTTAAAACCTGTGTGTCTTTTATGAAGAGAAAGGTGTCTGGCTAGTGCATTATTTTTACATCCAGAGCAGATTTCTGACAGATGACATGAAATCCTACGCTTGAGTTTATTTACAGTCTTGCCCACATAGAATGCATCACATTCATTGCACTGTGCCCTGTAAATTACTTTTTTTACCAGCCATGTAATATATTTTCTTGGATAAAATCACAGACTTAATAATCTACTTAATAATTTGGTTAAATAAGAGGTACCACATCATTATATCATTTTATTTCAAGTACATAAGGGTTATATATGTTATATATTATTATGACAGCTACTAAGTAGGGCAGGACCAGCTCGAATGTCACACTGATGGGGGAAGAGATGTGAATTTAACATGTGTACCAATAACACTTTGTTTTACAGCACAATAAACCACTCCCATGCCTGATAAAAAAGTATGTATATATATATATATATATATATATATATATATATATATATTTAGAAAGCTTGTGAGGAAATTATTACTCTATTTTTGTTTTACTTGGATCGCTTGTCTGTGTACTTAATAAAGGATTTTCGACTAGAAACAGACTGCCTGTTTCGAATACTTAGTAATGCTGTACAATTATATATTTGCTATTGTTACTTTTTGTTTTGTTTTGTTTTGACTTAAGACGAGTTTACATTCACTACTTCTACTACTGTCTGATCTGATTAATATACAGTGATTAACTAGAAATATATGGACTGAAAATCTTCCACAGTGAGAAGTTTCTTACACTGCTTTGTTTTTGGACCCACTACGCCTTAGTGGGTTGTTTTGAGACTTCGGGGATACTACAGAGATTACTTGTTTTTTATTCCTTAAGTGACTAACAGTTGCTGCATAAAAGAGCTAGAATAGAAAGTGAAACGGTAACCGAATATACTTTTGATATCATACTTAATTTTTTCAGTTACATGGATAAAAATAACACTTCACTGACCAAACATGAGAATTTTATTAATGCAGCACTGCAGTATAAATCACCCCTGTTCTCCATATACAGCAAATATTACAACTAAATTGAAACTTTTTTTTCAAAGAGTCATTTGTTAGGGAACTCCTGATAGTACTTTACTGGACACAGTAAAACAGTATCAGGATATAAAATTGTGGTAACTGATGTACTGTAATACTTCCAAATAAATAACTAACTATAAAAGAGGCTAAAATGTTATAATTTGGCAGATTTGTTGGACTACAAATAAACCACATTGTCAATTTTAAGGTGGGTCACAACAGCACTGTTTCAGTTGTAATACAATAGCTACAAAGCTGATATGAAAATTAAGACTGACCATCTGCAAATACATACACTTCATAAAAAGCCTGAAAATCATAGTCCTTCCTTGTCAAGAAACTATAGCTGTGCCCAATGAGCATTACATAAAGCATCATTACACTACAAAGCATGCAAAAACTATAACTGTGCCCAAGGAGTCTAACATAAAGCATCATTACACTACAAAGCATACAAAAACTATAACTGTGCCCAAGGAATATAACATAAAGCATCATTACACTACAAAGCATCTGAAAACTATAACTGTAACCAAGGAGTATAACATAAAGTGTCGTTACACTACAAAGCATGCAGCTAAATTAAACAGCATCACTGGACAACTAAGGAATGACAGAGTAAAAGCCTATTAAAGAAAGTTTTAACAGCCAGCAGTCATTTTCCAAAGTCTCAAGCTGGAGTAATGAAATGCCATAAAAGTCAGCTATTTGATTACAGAACTATTAGCAAAGGGAAGAAAGAAATTCTCAGATGGAGAGTTTGTGAGAGACTGCCTTAGAATACTTGCAGATGTGGCCTTTCCAGAGAAGTTAGTGGGAAATATAAGCCTTTCACATCAGACCATTTCAAGATGAGTGGAGGACCTGTCCACAAACATCAAAGATAACCTTTACAAAAGACTATAACATTGTCAGTTCTTCAGCTTGGAAATTGATGAAAGTACTGATGCTGTAGAAGTTATTTGACTGGCTATACTTGTTCAAGGAGTTATCAAGTTTTTTGATGTGCTGAAAGAACTGCTGGATGTTTCTACAATGAAGGGCATTACAACAGTAAAGAACATTTCTGATCAAGTGAAAAAGTTGTTGAAGAAAATTAAGCTCAGTCAAGCAAAACTCTATGGGGTCACAACTGATGGGGCTCCCTCCATGACAAGGAAGTAAAATGGGTTTGTAAGTTTAATGACAAAGTCAGTGCCACAAGAATTTATGACACATCACTGCATAATGCAAAGAAATAGAGGAATATTAAGCAAAAGACCAGCAATCCAGCAATGGTAGTGATTTTTAGTAGAATGTAGAACAGAAACTGCTATTAAAAAAGGGCTAATTAGTAGGGCATATAAAATATTGCATCATAACTATAGGAATCAATCAGAGGAGGTTAGAAAGGATTGGGAAGAGAAATCAGATAAGCAATTCACAAAGAAACAGTGGGGGATACATGCATAGCTCCCGAATATACAACAAAACGTCTAAAAAAAGATATTTGCCTGGAATTATTTGCATAGGTATTTTTATACCCCAAGTAGACTCCAGAGATTTTTTTCCTCAGGTAGATTGCAAATGCTGGAGATGTAATGGGGAAGAAAGAGGTGATTTGGAACATATTTTGGGAATGTAATGAGTTGGCAGACTTTAAAAATTTCCTGCAGACTAATCTAACAGAAATAGTGCCTTGCTGAGTTCAATTTTCGTGACTGCCAAAAAAGCAATTACTAGAAAATCAAAATCAAAGTCTAAACCAAATACTAGAAGGAGTGAATATAGTAACAGAGGTAAAACAACTGGAAGTGGAATATTTAGAAAAGGGTAAGAGCAAATTACATGGAAAATGGGAACTATGGGAATAATACATGCAGAATAATATTTTGGAGGAAGAATGAGGTTTAACACAAGGCAGGATTTGAATGAGCTCTGGAATATTTGGCTAGCAATGACTGGATAATTTATAGGCAATGTATAATATTTGCAACTGAAAATATTTAAACATGGTTTGCTTTCATTTATATAAATGTATGATTGCCTATGTCATAAGTGATAATTTAATAAATATGTTTCTTGTTAAGAAAATGATAACCTGTGTGCCAAAACACTTGAAATTAAAGTGGTCATAGAAAAGGTAATTTCATCTGTTAACAAATTAAGATCAAGGGATCTGAATCACAGGCAGTTTAACATCATTCTTGAAGAAGTAGGTGCACAACATGCTGATGTGAATTAATTCGCTCAGGTCTGTTGAGTGAGCAGGGCAGCAACACTAGGCATATGTTGTTTATTGCATTTGAAAATAAAATCCTTCATAGCCAACAAAGGAAAAGATATCACATATTTAGTAGATGATCTGTGGTTAAATAGCCTTGGTTCTTTTTGTAGATATCTTTGTTCACCAACTTAAATATAAAACTACAGCAGAAGGATCAATTGGTTAACATACTTATTAACATGTAAATATAGTCACTCGAAAAGCTAGAACTACTGCAGATGCAAAGGTCCAAGCGGAAGGTCTTTCATTTCTCAACCTTAAACATAACACCTGCAGATACAATGAGCTATACAAAATATTGCTCCTTACCAGCCTGGCTCATTGAAGAATGCAAACGCATGTCTGAGGGCTTCCATAAACACCACAATAAACATGATGATATTTGGAGACCCACTTGCAGCAGCTCTTCACTGCCCCTGATATCATGCTGTTAGACTCATTGAGCTTAAGCACAAAAGTGACCTAAAGAGAGGCTTTGCAGGAGACAGTCTCCTGAATTTCTAGAAGCTATGGTTATGGTTTAAATTTCACTGGCCTTCACTAATGTGTAAGACATGGATCAGCCTTTGCCATTTATCACTTTAACATGACAGATCTTCAGTCATAACATTGTGCTGAGGTGCACATTCATTGCTTTACAACACTGTACTTGAATGATGTCTGACCCATGTGAGTTATAGCCATACCTCAGTTTCTAGAACTAGATTATCTTGTTAGCATGGGAACCGCATTACCTTCTTAAAACTTTATTACTTAGGTTACATAATATAGTAGCTCTTCATGTGTCCCAGGGTGCCATCCCGGCCTTGATTCCTGCCTCTGTTACACCACTTTCTTGTGCTTGAAATGACCTGTCACTACCTTATACACTGGTATAGATTGTCTGCTGTGCTCCTTGTTTTATCACTCACTACAACAGCATAACTGTTCCCAGTGGATTAGTTTTGCTCATTCCCCTGTATTGGGCTACATGCCATGAATATCAAGGTACCTGGCTATCTTATGATGTTGTGTGCTGCTGTTGCATGCCCCATCCCCTCCCATCCTGCTGTAGAGGGCTGTTTTGATGAAATACCAAATTACATTTGGTGGAGCAGTGGTGCAGTGGTTAACAATGTTGCCGCACAGCAAGAGGTTCTCTGGTTTGATTCTCAGCTGAGGTGCCTTCTGTGTGGAGTCTGCATGTCCTCCCTGCATTCACGTGGGTTTCCTCCCACATTCCAAAGACATGCATCTGGAGGGTTTCTCCCCAGGCCTCCACTGAAAATGGGCTCTGTCCCAGTCAGATTTTCTCAGTAAACAAATCCATCCATCCTCAACCTCTTTTCCCATTTTTGCACATGGGGTTGGGGTGTCACTTTAACAGTGACAATCATCTCGAGCCAAAGCTTAAATTACTGGGTACGTTAGCCCTGCCACATCCATACCACTCACACACATACACACTTCTAAGGCCAATTCAGAGTGTCCAATCCACCTGCTGCATGTCTTTGGAGTGTGGGAGGAAACTGGAGCACCCAGAGGAAACCCTAAATAAATACATGTGTGCTAGTTTTGGCTGCATGAATGACCTGGCACCTCTTCCATCTTACCATTGCTCTGAGCTGTAGTCTGTTTGACTCTGTGCCTTTTGCTTGCTTTCTGTTCTATTCTGCTAGATATCATGACAGACATAACACATTGGCATGGATTCATTTGTTGAAACTAAACGAACCTACTTGGAATATTTAGTTGTGTGCATCCTATTTGTTTGACAGTAATGTTTTGCACTGGCCTGTGTATGTCAATACTGCAACAGAAACCAAGTAAAACTATTGGTGCAGTACTTAGAATTTCTGCCTCACAATGCTTTGTTCTCTAGCTTAGTTACCCCTTGGGATACTTTCTGTTCAGTGTCTGCTGTATCAGTATTGCTGGGGCCCTAGTTTCCTCCTATACCCCATATAGTAATACGTGAAATTGTGAGCATGTCAATTGTCCATGAATATGACTGTAGTGTGTGTGTGTGTATGTGCATGCTGTCACATGTGCATACATGTGCAAGTCCTATCTGTAATGTATTTTATCTCATACAGACATTTTTTTTTATTGCCTTATGGCCAAAGGGTGTTAAGATAGTTTTATACTATTTCATGACCTGGAATAAGATAAACTGGGTATTCAGAAACTGAATGACTGAAATGTTTAATAATGCATATCAAACTGTACATTTCTCTCTCCCTCTTTTTTTTTTTTTTTTTTTTTTTTGTTCATATATCTGACTTGCCATTTTCCTCTGTCATTTCTTGCTTTTCCAGGTTTTGCTAGGTTTTGGATTGTTGACCCAATCTCCGTCTACCTTTTTTTTATTTTTGCTTTCCCTCTATGTACCTTACCAACAGCTGCTTCCAGCTCTTCCCCAGGTCTACAGGACCCACCCTAGCTTCCTGCAAGCTCAACCTGACCCACTTCTGGGGCTGATGAGATTCATGATACTGGTGCAAAATCATATTGCTGTCAGAGAGTGTGTCCTGGCCCCTTCCCACTCCAAGGGAGCCTTTCAAGCTTCACAATTGCTGCCTTCAGTGGGTGCATGTAGGCTTCCATGCATGCACATACTCCTAACCAAGTGATATACAGCTTGCAGCATAGAGCCCACCTGGTTCTTAGCGCTGGTATTGCATCGAGCCTAGGCTGCATCCCTACCCCTGTATGGGTGAATCGGCATCAGCTGCATACTCCCATCCTCCCTCACCTGGACCCTTCAGCTCCAGTGCCACTACTCAAAAATAGGTCATCTGAGGTACAGTAAGGGCTTTATCCCCCTGCACCATTGGTGTAGGACCTATTCTGGCATCTTTATACATTAAGTGCTGCTCATGGAATCATGTAGGCTGTCCACTTTGGCATTTCCTTCAAAATGTGCTGCTAAAGCATCTCTGAATCTGACCCCAGAAAAGATGCAATAATAAGGCAAGATTAAAAAAAATAACAACTCTGAGAAGAAATCGCTCAGGAAATGCCCAAGAAAATAACCACATTGTATTTTGCAATCAGCAGTGCATTTTTTTTCTTCTGATGCCATTAAATTTCAAGAAAGAAAAACCATTTCGGTGAAGTTCAAATGTGGTATAAAACATGTTATATAGCCCCTTTTTTGTTTTTATAGAATTGTAAACTATTAAGCAACCAGGCTTCACCTGTAATTAAGAAATCATCTCAGGTATACATTTTGGCAACCACAGGATATCCCAAACATGTGATTCAGCTTAGTAGCAATGTATGGTACTATATCATTTGAAACATTTATAGGTGTAAGAATGAAAGTACATAGGATAAGTATTAATCAGCTAGAATGCAGCTAAAGATGTATGTCAAGTGTAATTTATTATTTGCTGTTTATTATCATTATAAACTGCACATCTTATGGCTTATTTACTGCATATTTTTGCATACATATCGTTATTGCAACTTTTTGTGTTACTATGAATTAAAAAGAAAATAGTTAAGTATAAAGTTTACTACATTTTAATCCAGTCAGTCAAATGTCTCATTTTATAGAAATGATTTTCAAAGCAGATGAGAGGGCACTGACAGCAGTGAGTATTGACAAGCTTTCATTCTCACTAAAATTTGTTTTAAGAACAGACGTCTTTCAGAAAAGTACTAGCCCCACCTAGTGTTTGTTTTTAGTATTACTGTTCTCACACCTGGTAAACGAATATACCTCTCTTAATTTTATCTGCGGCTTATTTAACTAATTTATTAGTATTTTATTTCATTGATGTAGCTGGTCCTACAGTTTTTTTCTGTGTTTCAGAATATGCATTGATCTATTTCTTTCTCTCCAACCATTTCTGGTTCAGCTCTGCAAACAACAGAGATGCATATACATTGTAAACCTTAAAAAAAATCAATACTTTTTAATTTGATAATACTGTACTAGAGTGTTTTGCTTTACTATTTTTTACTAAGAAGATCTGTACTACACCCCAAGTTTATATCCAGTTCAGAAATGGAAACACAGAGATAATGAACACATTGGTCAATATCATAAAGCATGCAAGTTGTTGTTGGTTTCAAAATTATGCAAACCGAGTCTCCATTTCCACAGTCTGGTGCACAAAAAAACTTAAAGTTTACCTATGAATTTAAAGTGCATGCATATATAGTCAAAAGTCTTACAGATTCTCAGTTGTGTTAGACTAAAACATGAAGACTGTTACAGACACCAGTTAAAAAAATGTCTTGACAGAAAGAGACAGATTGATGGCTAACTGAATTATCAAGAGCGAATATTATCTAAAGTTACTGCTGATTTTTTTCCCTGTAATAATGGCTTGGAATATACAGCCTAAACGATCATGAAAGCCATAACCCCGGGGTTACAAAGGTCAATAAGACACAAAACAACTCCCCCAAGACTACTGATCAAGAACCTTAAATGTAAAACTTCGAGTCTAATTCTCCTACCTTTATCGTTAGGTCATTCAGAAGACTGCATTTCAAATAAAGACTTAATGACTGACAACTATAAATCATATACATATCAATATACATACATACATATATATATATATATATATATATATGTATCTATATATATATATATATATATATATATATATATATATATATACACACACACACACACACACTTTACACATAACAAAATAATATAAAATTGTGAATCTCAATTCACCAGTTCTGATACTAAAACATTTTATATAACAAAATGCTGTATCATTAATTACAAATATACAAAATGTTCTTGAGATGAAAAGGAAAAGCACGTGTGACAATAGTAGCAAAGTGTTATTAGGAGAACTGATAAAGTATATTACGACTGGATTTCTAATTATAATCAGGCTGTCATAAGTTTGAGACATGAAAGCCAAGGAACTTAGCTCAAGACTGGAATGAAGTAATGTTTGAGACAAATCTTGACATCAGTGTTAAGAATATATAACCAGTGAACTGTGATTGAAGAGACCTGATAATGATTCTTTGCAGTACATGCTGCTTCGGCCACTACTGCTAGTTGCAGAAAAAATGTAGGCACACAAATTGTTTTACAGCATTAAAAGCTGTTAAAACACTTAGTGCTGACACACAGTCAATGACCAGATGCTTTGTCAACCATCTTAAAAGCTGTTAGACACTTCAGGCCGATGCACTTTTATGTGTATTTGTGTATTAGAGATTGATGCATACAAAGCCATTTTAGATTCTTGTCTCTAAACAATGATAGCAGTTAACATTGTTATGTTATAGTGAGAGATAAGAGCTTAACAACAATAACAGGTGCTTAACAAAGCACAGTTAAGCACCTTACTTATGTCAAAAAGGTGGTTAACAAAGTAATCTTTTTCAGAATTCTAAGTGTAATTGCAGCATTTCATGTACTTAGAACTCTCAACTGTCCCTGGTTTGGAGGAATATTCCTACTTTCAGGCTTCAGTTGCCCCTGTGCATAATGTGCTTATTTTGGAGGTATGTGCCTATGTTCAGTCCTGATTTACCCATTCACATCATTTTTTAAACCTCCCTCATGACACGTGATTTATGAAACTGTCTAGTACACAGAAAACCATACTACATACTAGAAGCAACAACAATTTAAGAAAGAGGGCAAACATCTTACATTTCCCTTTTTCAGAAGCAAAAAAATTGACTTTGTGTGGTAGAATTTTGCGAAACACTTCATTAAAGTCTGCACATTTTCCACTGTCTCTTTGATAATGTGCTTATATTTTTCTGTCATTTTTGTCAATCTTTGTTCTCTAAACATGTGTTTCTATAGGAAGAGTTTTATGCTAATTAGATTCTAGATTTTTGGCAGGATATGCCTACTTTTCAAGGGCCTTTGTACCCATTTTTAAATGCCTACAGGTTGAGAGGTATGCTTGTTCTACATTGGTATTATGAATCAAACAGATTACACTTACAGGCGGGGGTAATATTGTTATAAAAACTTGACATTTTGGGGGGTTCAAACTCTATTGAGAAGACACATGCATGGTGTGTTACAGCCAGGGCCAGATCCAGCACTAGGCAATCTAGGTAGCTGCCTAGGTTCCAGTGCTGTTTGGGTGGGGGCAACCTGACCTTAAAAAACTCTGCTCTTACAAAAATATAGTTAGCACCCATTTCAACAGCACATCAGATTCCAGGCCTGCATCAGCTTGTCATGTCAGTGCATCAAGCACAGAACCCAGAAAGAGCACATTGTATCAGGTTTTGCACTTGAGAGAGCACAGCAGATTTGCATGGGAAATGTTATTTGAGAGAGTTGCAACAGAGTTATAAAGAGAGTCACATTTCAGACCAGGCCAGGGATTTCCTAGCACAGATGTTTAAGCAGAGAAAATTTTGTTCTTTTAGCAGAGCAGACATATTTATAGGTTCATAGGTCGCCTCACAGTAAGACGTTGTCCCGTTCGATTCTCAGCTAGAGCGTCTTCTGTGTGGCTACATGCATGAATGGGCGTTCTTCATTGAAGGCTGTGCATCAGGCCCGGCAAGTCAGCATGTAAAAATCTACTGCCAATCATTAGCGGACCGGAGTTCTGCTGTGGCGACCCCTAACTGGAAAAAGCCAAAAGACACAACAATATAGGTTCATAGGTAGATACTAGGCTATTAGCCCTAGGGCCTATATAAGCCTAGCCAAAAAATGTACCCTGGCTTTCGCCACCCAAGAAAATTATTTTCCTGTGCCCCTGTCGAGCAGAGCCACAGAAGTGATCCCTGGGGTGAATTTCCCATTTCCCATCCAATCATCAAGATTTTTCTTGAAGAGTGCTAATGAGGAGCTCTGTTTGACATAGATAGGTAGTCTGTTCCAGAGTATGGGAAGTCTCTGGGACAGTAATCTATCCCTCCAGCATGTTCTGTTTATTGTGGTGACAAGGTTTAGGTCCCTAGAGCGTGTAGCTCAGAGGGATTGGGATTTCTTTTAAGTGGAGCATGTCTGACAGCTCTGGATTTGACATAGCTTTGTATGTTAGGCAGAGATTGCCCCTGAGTAGGCAATATGCGATGAAGTAAAGCTGTAGTTTTTTGAGATGGTCTGCGTAGGGCATCTGTTTGAGGCCAGTAATCCTCTTTGTGAGGTATTTCTGTGGTCTTTCCAGTTGTTGTAGATGTCTTGTGAGGTACATTTTGATTGGAGATTTGTTTCATGGATGACAGAAGATCAGCAGAGACTTTGTTGATTCGATTTTTGCAGAGAGTATGTGTGTGTGTGTGTGTGTGTGTGTGTGTGTGTGTGTGTGTGTGTGTGTGTGTGTGTGTGTGTGTGTGTGTGTGTGTTGCATTCTACCTCCCAGAAGGACGGTTCTGCTGCAGTATAATTCTGTAGAAAGGAATTCTGCCTCCAGAAGATGTACCCAGCCAGGATGATTCTGCAAAAAGGACAATTACAGGCATGTGTGTTTGTTTTGCATTCTACTTCCCAGGAAGATGATTCTGCCTCAAAAGGTACACCTAGGATGATTCTGCAGGAAGGAATTCTGCCTCCAGTAGATATGCCCAGCCAGGGTGGTTCTGCACAAAGAATAATTACAGGGTTTACAATTAGTCATATCTTATTAGTCATGCTCAGAAAATACATATACTTTATCAGTCACAGGAGCACTGTCTGGTTATGTGATTTGCTCAACGTCACAAAGTAAGCAAATGGAGCTACAAAGAGTCAACCCTGCACTCTTAACTATGGGAAGTAGTTCAGTAAGAGCTTAGAGTCTTAATCCAAAGTGTTAAGTGCCAGACCTTCCTAAACTTCATTTTCTGGTAAGTCACTGAGGATAACATCAATCAATAATGTTAGTCACCACACTTTCATGGTTGTTAAGAAAATGTATTTCAAGTTAATTAGCATTACCTGAGCTGGCACATAATGCTCTGAGCTATTAACAACCTGCTTCCTGTAGTCAAAAGTTCAGGGTTCCATTCCTCCCACCTCCATTTGCCAACTGTGTGCCTTTGAGCAAGTTGCACAGAAAGTATTCCTGGGTCATCCATGAAAAGATAAGCTTTATACAATGAGTTAACTGGTTAGCAAATAGATAAAAAATGGTATTTAAAATTTGAAACTTTGCCCCTCTTTTTTAGTTTTGTCCAGAACTCTTGATCAAAGAAGGTGAGAAGTCTTTTTTGTTCATTCCTTGTAAAATGTGTGGCTTTCTGGTAAATTGTTGTAAATTTCTAGATATTAAATACAGAAAGGTATGAGTTTCAGACTTTGTATACTCAGAAAATGCTTGATAATGCAAAGTTTTTATTATAGAACTTCCAAAGTACACAAGAGAAACGTTTAAAACCTTTGCCTGATTTTTGGGTCTTTGTCTCTAATTTGAGCTAACTTGTTCTTAAGCAAATATCTAAGGTATAGTCATTCAAATGGTTGTAATTGATGGTTTTGTGTGTGTGTGCACAAGTGTATTTGTTTGTTCCTGCAATCCACAGCAATTATGCAGTAAAGGAAGGAACTGAGTCTAATAAATGGGAACTATTGTATGAGCCATGTTCTTTGGGTAGGATCCTTGGTTTCATTGATTTGTTGACTAACAGTGTATTTATTATTTGGCTGTGGCTAACCTGGACAGCACGAAGTCTACAGTGTTAATGCTAATATTTTAACTTAGTACATTTTGAATTAACCTTGTTTTTTTTGCAGGCACATGGGTGTAAAATTCATTATGTTGAGCTAGAACAGTCTCCCTAATACTTAGAATAGATAAGTAAGACTAATGATTAGCTTCTGTATCCAGTGGACTGTCCCAAGTTGTTAGCAAATGTGGTGCACATTTATGTTTTGAATTCCTTCATTCTTCACATAGATGCTAATTAGTGCTTCACTATATGCTATTTGACTATGAATCCCAGCACATGCCTTGTAGTTTAGTGGGTCGCCATGTGCATTTTCAATAAATGTGAAGTTTCAAGGGAAGAGGTATTTACTGTTGCTCATGCTAAGCTTGCTTTCAATGTGAGACTTGTTTTGTTTATCAATCACAGTTTTAAATTAAATCAAAATATCTGTGATGACTGCAGAAGCAAATAAATATATAGTATACACATTTATGTATGCACAGTGGTGCAGTGGTTAACATTGTCACCTCACAGCAAGAGGTTCTCCGGTTCGATTTTTGGCTGGGGTGCCTTCTGTGTGGAGTTTGCATGTTCTCCCTGTGTTCACGTGGGTTTCCTCCCACATTCGAAAGACATGCATCTGGAGCATTTCTCCCCGGGCCTCTGCCGAAAACAGGCTCTGTGGAACCTAGTCGGACATTCCCGGTCAACAAATGTTAAATAAATAAATAAAAAATTTACAGGTTTGAACAGTGTTTTCTGATAATTGAGGAGAGACAGACAAATAACTGGATATTGGTATGGCTGCGGGGGGGGGGGGTGCAGTCCATTACCCTGCTTAGGAATCTATTTGATCATGTGCTGGCTCTGATTGCTGCAGAATCTCCAGATCATAAGTCCTTATTGGGAGATTCTGAAGTGATACAAACTTAGGGAAGGAACTGCTTAGACTGGAAGCCAATTTTGTATTAAGACACAACATAAAACAATACCTTCCAAGTCTCAGGATAGGTCATATGGAGATAAGACCAAGCTACCCCGATGGGAATGAGTCAGAAAACAGTATTAGGCAAAACTGAAATATTTAATGCTGTAGCAGAAAAGAAGAAAAGCATTAGTTAATTATAGGAGACATATTTCAGGTTTGTATATATCCTCGAAAGAATTCAGGTTTGCATTTATCCTTGCAAAAATGTAAATATGAACACCATGATTTGGAAAAACATTATGTAAATGGGAGACATTCCAGGTTTGCATTTATCCTTAGATAGCAAAAATCTCAATCATGATTTGGGGAAAAAAACAACATTATTTCAGGAGAATTACATAAAGTTAAAAGAATGGCATGCAAAATAAAAATGCATTATAAAAGGTTTTGCATGCATCACTTTTACTGTAGCATATATGCTTTACTCTGGGATGAAGCCATGTGCAAACTGCTACCTCTTTGCCAGTGCCATGGCATACTGCACCCTCCTTAGTCTAGCATGGTCATCCCCTGCTGCTGGCTCCTGCACTAGCTCTCCTGGCTCAGCATCCTCTGCCTGGTGTGCTGGAGGTTGCTCCTCCTGCAATGACCCTTTCCTGCTGCATCTGCCACTTCTGTATGATATTGTGTAACACTGCACACACTTCTGTATTATATTGTGTAACACTGCACACACTTCTGTATGATATTGTGTAACATTGCACACACTTCTTTATGATATTATGTAACATTGTACAACCTTCTGTATGATATTGTGTAACATTGCACATACTGAAAACATTTTTGCACACGTGCCAGGCTCATACTGTAAGATACCACAGGAAAATCCAGACTGTGAAAGCATGCCTTCAGCAGCCCAGATACATACTCGATAATGCCCCTTGTTTGTGGCTGTGCATACCTGTACACTTTGACTGCTTCATTCTATGAATTTCTGATGTATGTCATCAACCAGTGATCCAGGGTAATACCCAGCATTGCCAATAAGATGCCCCTGGGGGAAGGCGGCCCTCACAAAATATTGTTACGGGTCACAGGTGTGTCATATGTGGGAGTCTTGATAACTGCCTATATGGCCTGCAGACACATTGTAGATGATACCTTACACATTGCATATCACCTGGGAGTTGATGGAGTGGTAGCTTTGGCAATCCATGTACCTCCTAACCAGTTCCACAGGTGAGGCCTTTATTTCAATATGTGTGCAATCTATGGCCCCTAAATCTCAGAGAATTCTTACATGGTGTTCCCTCACTCCACAAAACTGACAGAGTATTCTCGAGGAAGCTGCATGAGACACCTCCACCATGTCCCAGTTGGTGACTGAAAGGTCCCTGTTGCTAGTATACATAAAGTTATACATACCTTGGTACCCACTGGGATTAGTATTCCACAGCTCCTAAGGATCTGCAGATGAGCCCAACATAGGTGACAGTATATTGCATGGTGCCACTATCTACATGACACCAGTACACAATGTTGGTGTCATGGAATCCATGAAATGTTAAGCACAGTCAGATGACACGGTGTCTCCAGGAACAGTGGCAATGATTCACATTGTACTGTAGTTTAAGTAAGAGTTTCTTGCAGATGCACATTAACTAATGAATCTGCAAATCCTAACATTTGCTTTGCATTTCCTTTACATGAACACAGAGATTTGGCTGTGTTCATTAACATGAGTGTTACACTTTTGTGGTACAGCATTAATCCATTTATGAATGTCTCTGCCATCCTGATTTGCCTCATTATCATACAAGGCATGGTCATTTCAATAATGCTGCTCATTACCATCTGATTATACAGCCAACTCCCACTAGTGGTACGTATGTCTCTGAATCACGCACACCCTGTTCATGATCTCTCTAACTTTTACAAGAATGGTGATCATACCTCTCAGCTGTCCAGATTTTCACAGAATATCCAGATTTTTGACTCATATGTTTTATATATTCCTCATGAAATGAGTGGTTTTCAGGATTTTTTGTGGCAAATCACTGAGAACTGAATTCACTAAATAATGACACCCCTTTGAGTTTCAGACTTCATATCCATCAGAAAATGTATAGTAATACAAGATCTTTTATTTAGAAACTATATACATATACATACATATTGCTATATATATATATATATATATATATATATATATATATATATATATATATATATATATATATATATATATATATATATATACATATATATATATATATATATATATATATATATAAATCCATGTGGGTGTATGGGATGTATGGCCTTAATCTCACTTATCTATTGCTATGACAGCTTAGTGGTTAACTATCGTGTACAGGGTCCTGGGTTTGAGCCTTTTGTTGCTGGGTGGAACTTGGGCCATTGGATCCAGAGTTTTAAGACACTTTAAAGTGGTTGTAAGGGGGTTTGCAGGGGTTACAGTTTCTTATACTCATTAGCTTCTACTTTGCTTACTCTGTGTGGGCAATGCTTACCCCCGTGCAAACGCACTTGGATACGCTTACCGCTGCTTATTTGTGCTTAGACCTGCTTACATGTGCCTTATTCATTATGACACTAACACTTCAAATGTGCATTTCATGCAGTACTCCAGTTCACATTGAATTGTTATTCTGTAGGTTATATGGCAAAACGATGTAAAATTATGTTCATATACAGATTTCCCGTGGAAAATGATTTGTGCTCCAGTGGGACTCGAACCGGGAATGCCTGTTTGTTAGGCGGATGCTCTAACCACTCCACTACTGCTGTGCTGCTTCATTTGCATATATATTCCTTGTTATCCTTTTCAGCCTTTTCAGCTGCTTTAACCGTAGCTAGGCGATGTACAAACCCACACACCTATGGTTAGCAGTACTCTGCGTTTTAAAACAAATAAATAATAGGGTTTCTTCAATTTATTTGACTGTACTGTTGCTGTTGAGCACATGGGGACTTTTGGTGGGGATATAAGGACACTTGTGAGCTGTCTCACTCATTTATTTTCACATTCTTCTGTTTTACTTTGCAGGGGCGTGTTTATTCTGAGATCTGTGCTCTCAGACACGCCTCCTGCACTCATCCACACTCCGTGTAGCATTTGGAGTTCAGGCAGCACACCTTCATTAATATGCATGGTGCACTGCCATCCTCCTCTTCAACTGCCGCTTCTGTGCAGGACTAGATTAGGCCTGCATAGAAGATTAGTAAATCTGGGGGAATATCTTATGTCTGGTGAAAAAAGAATATGCTGGACTAAGTAAAGAAAAATTAAATCATATATTGTGATTAGTTGGCTTACAGCTGAATCCAAAAAATATATCATTGTGAACAAATTTCAAGGAATAGGAAGACCTGTGTGTGTGTGTGTGTGTGTGTGTGTGTGTGTGTGTGTGTGTGTGTGTGTGTGTGTGTGTGTGTGTGTGTGTGTGTGTATGTGTGTATGTGTGTGTAAACACTAAGTATAAGATTTGGAAAATTGGCAATGATGTACATCAGAAGAAAGTTGCTATTAGTGGATATAAGAAAAGTAAAAATATATGGAAAATGCACAATGTGATGTATAGAAAGAAAGTCAATTTAATTAAGTCTGTAGTATTAGGGGAAACAAAATTATGATCTGCTAGCCATTCTGGTAGTGTAGAGGGATAAAGCCTGGACAGCAGACAAGCTGAATTCAGTCTGATTAGTGGCTCAAGCAATTGACAGAGAAGCCGGGGAGGGATGGGTCTGCCCATCTGGGGGGTGGGGGTTGATTATCTAAGCACCCCTTGTGGCAATCTATGGTAGAGGCTGTAGGTGTCACATTGAAGGGGTGTCATCCAAACAGGAGACAGGGTGGTTGGCTTGATTGAGTTACTGTGGAGGAAGGACAAGATGCCACATACCCCGATTGCATTCCCACCCCTCTGACACTACCACAAAGGCACAATAGAAGGGTGTGTAATGGGGTAGGGCTAAAAAGTAAAAAAAACCTAGACAGATGGTGGTGGCCAAGACCCCCAGGATGCCCTTTGGTTCCATGACCAGAACCAGCTAAAATCAGAGTTAGTCTTGGGAAAACAGAGAAACTGGCAAATGCAACACAAATGTAGGGCATTGGGTAGGAAAGTGATAGAATGATGCATAGTAGCAAAAAGTAGTAAAAAATTTAATAAATAAATTGTAATCTGTATATCCATTTTCAATGCATTTGAATCACAATTAATGAGCATAATTTTTCCACTACCTTAATTATGGGATATTCTATGCTATAGAAGGGAGATGTTATATGACTCATTCAGCAGTCTTCTTAAGCTCCTTACATCTTAGGTTTATTATTAACTTAGGCTTGAATTAACTAATTTATTACAAAAGATGCTAAGAATTCTCACAGGGCTGTTGTTGGAAAAAAACAATATATTAGGTAGTTAATGAGGCATTAATTGCCTATCACAGCTGTATATAAGGGGGTTACCTGCAAACAATACTTCAGGAAGTTAAATCCCCTTTCAGAGGTTCAGAAAAGGATAAGTAGGATCTTAAGTGAGGATCCTGAGGCTGTAGTGTGATATTCCAATCAGGGTTTATTTGGAGAAGCTGTGAGTGTATATATATATATATATATATATATATATATATATATATATATATATATATATGAGTCTCAATCCTCACCACTGGCAATAGTGGGGGATGTACACACTGGGAGGATGACAAGTACACACACAGTAAAGTGCAGTTTCCCTTAAGAGCACACAGAGACCACAGTCAGTCTGGGGCTGTTTTTTCCCTCTTTCTCCAGATCCCCAGTAAGATTCCCCACTGGCATAGCTATAGAGTTGAGATCTCAGCTGAGTGGCCATGCCAAGATCTGTAGCACCCTCTCTGTCCAACCAGTGCTTCTTGCCTCTGCACAAGTAGCTGAAACACACACACACACACACACACACACACACACACACACACACACACACACACTGAGATTTGGTTTATACACAAACACACACATACACCTGGGAAAGGCTGGCACAGGTTTACTAGCTATGCCCCCTTCTGCCCAGACTATAAGGTAGTTTTCACTGCCACCAGCCACTACTTATCAGCTACTTTAAGGCCTTTTAGCAAAGGGTGTCCGATTTTACTATGTAATGTTACTGTTAATATAAATGGCAGTTTGACAAAGAGCAAGGCTATTAGGAGTGGCCTGCACAGTGTCACCAAATAGATATGCAAGTACTCTAAGAGTTTAAATATCTCTAGACAGACCAGCCACAACTGAAAGGTTTAAATATATTTAATAATAAATAATAAAAGAACAAGAAAATACTCAGTAAACAATCAGTTACTTCAGAGTTTAAAATCACAAGAAATATTTAAAACAACATTGCAGGACAGTCTCAAATAAATAAAGAAAACATCTAAGTTATACTTCATTATATTCCTAACTGTATCTAATGGAAATAATTGTACCCTAGTTAACTTACTTCTAGAGCCAGGCAAGACAGATGTGGTGAGTGGGTTTTCCAGCTGATGCTGCCAGATCAAAGACAAAATACAAAATGCATAGGTTCTGTCTCAGAGAGTTCTTAAATTAATATCTCAAATATTGCTGCTGGGATACTTGCAGCATGACATCACTTCTTGCCATCTGACTATCCCAGCTGAAAACCATTGATGCAGCTATAGCATTTAGCATCTCTCTGAGAAAACAGACAGACCTTAGATCTTTAGGCAAATGGTGGAAATCGTAAAATAATTTACATTTCTCCACATTTAAAGACCATACAAAAAGCATATAGTTCTAGACATTATGTCTGCTACTGCACTGAAACTGAAAGATAACATCTCTTTTGTTTATGGCCCAGCCATAAAGTAACTCAACCTCAACCATTCTTCTGAAGTTTCAGTCTCCCCTGTTAAAATACATGCATCTAAACAATTACAATATTGTATAAAAATATCTCTTCAGCACACGTCTATACAATATGGCATGCAGTTCTAATACATTTCTAACACAGGCATATGAATCATGTTGCTATTCACAAATGACACACAACCACTTACAAAAATCTAGATAGCTGGGCTGGCAGTATCTCCTTTTGTTACATTTTTATATAAATCATATTAATATTTACAATGACATATAATTATAAGTATTTCCCTTTGTCACAGATATCATAAGGTACATTTTAACTATAAGCCAAGTGGACATTTATTTCAACTTTCCCTTTGCAAATATACCAAATAAACATGTTTTATGCAAGCTACTGCCTTCAGTGTTTCTTGGACTTACATTGGTGGAGAATGTGAGCAGTTGACTAAGGACTAGCCATATATCTTTCTCTGCAATGCCTTTTCTACCAATTGCATTAACTGTTTGGACTTTCTATAAGGAGTTAGTCAGAGACAAGTCTGCTGCTGTATGTGGTTTGTTGTTTCCCTATTTCTCGATGACCCCAACCCTGAAGGATGTATAACATGGAAACCAACAAGAAGCTGGTGCAAAAGCAGTAACAGTTAGTTGCACTAGCAAATGTAGATGCCAACTCCAAAAGCGTGTCTTCTGTGAAAAAAGCTAAATAGAGAGGATGATCTGGGCTCTTTCCTGGTGGATTTTGAGCATTGCACCACCCTTGAAATCTAGGACCAAGTAGACTTGAAGAAAATCTTGTCATCCCAGCTGACTGGAGAGGTACTAAACATATATGTACATGGAATCAACTGATTACATAGACTATGGTAAGTTAAAAAAAGAACTTTGGGCTAGGAATGTGATACCCTCTGAAGTACAAACCATAATATTTTATAATTGCACTTTTAATGCTGCTAAAGTAGTAAGAGTG
This sequence comes from Protopterus annectens, assembly GCF_019279795.1. Classification (NCBI taxonomy): domain Eukaryota; kingdom Metazoa; phylum Chordata; order Ceratodontiformes; family Protopteridae; genus Protopterus; species Protopterus annectens. The sequence continues at coordinate 1,241,508,290 of NC_056731.1, read as the reverse complement.
CAGTGCATTATGTACAACATATTTTAAAGCTATGACTAGAACCTCTTCCAAACCAAAGGGTAAAATAGTCACATTACAAGAAAGACCCAGCAGAGCTAGAATCATCACTGTGCAATTCCTTAAACCTCCTGTACTGGATGTCTGTGGGATATGTGCAAATAGACAGCAGTGTTTCATCTAAATGGCTTCTGAATATCTGTAACATTTTTACTTGCATTTCTTTTTAAGTCTTTACTGGTGTATTCAGGCCAATAAAGACCAATCACACTGGCTACAGACATGCCATTTATGCTGTAATCATCAGCTCAGAAAAAGTGCAAAACATGGTATTATACAGTGAAGATTATAGATTTGCAAGGTCTTTCTTGTAGTTAAGGCTAGAATCTGATAGCAACTGTATAATGACAATGTTAGAAATGTTAATAGTAGACAGATTTAAAAGTGCTTTTCCTAATAATATAAGAAAAGAAGCTAGTAACCTTAGTAGAATGCATATTTGTCAATGATACATTATTTAAACCTGATTTGTCTGCTTCTAAGTCTAAAGTTTCAATAAAAAATCTGTCATCTTCTATGAAGCAAAAAAAAAAAGAAAGTAATATGGGTTAACTTGTTTCAAATGTGAGGGTTGGAGGTTACACTGCTAAGCTCTGTGCTACTGATACTTAAGAGAATACTAGTAGCAGACATAAAGACTAAAATGTACGCTACAAATGAAGTTGTACCTGTGGAGTGAGTTAAGACTAGAGCTAGAATAAATGAGTCAGCATTATGTCCTAACACTATAACACAGCTGGAGTGCTTTGTATTTCTAGAAAGATTCATGACTTGATAGATTCTGACAGCATGATTATCCTCGTCAAGGGTCCACTGTTATAAAAGCATAAGACTGGTGATAACCAAAACATAGAACTTATATGCACTTACAGGGATAAAAAAGAATGTCCCCACACACATGAAGACATTCAAACAGTTCTAAGAAAACTGCTATATAAAGGGGTGGCAGCCTCTGATTGGCTTATGATGTGATATTAGGAAATTTCTCCATGATAAAGCACTTTAAAATGTGGAAAGAGGGACATTCTTAGAAACATGGGAGGCTGATACACTCAATAAGAACGAGGTAAAGAAACAGCGTGGTACACTCATTCATTTTAAGAATGGAGGAGTGCAAGAAAGTGAGACTCATATAGAGGTCCAGAATTATAACCAGGAAAAAGAAGCTGGCAGAGAAGATACTAAAGGAGCTGGAATTTGCTTGCAATAACACTGAAAAAAGAACCCTATGTGTTATCAGAAACCTGCCTCGGTGATACTGTAATAGAACCTCAATACTGTGAAAGATGTCAATATGGAGACCAAAGGTCAACTGACACAAAGTACTGAAGTAAGGTTCAGTACATCTTAGGCATCTGTAGAGTGAGAAACAAGATGTAGTAGCACAAAAATGGACAGGACAAAGACAGAAGTAATGCACCTAAGTGAGAACCCTCAGAACAAAGTGAGTATTAAAAGTGAGATGGGCAAGACAATACAGTCTGTAACCCATTTCTATTAGGGCTGTGCAGAAAATTCAAGTAAAAGCAGACTCTAAATAACTGGTATCTGTAAATAAGGAAAGGAGTAAAACTGAAGATACTTGTTACTCTGCAATACCCTTTGCAGAAAGAGGGCAACCTAGGAAGGAAAAAAGTGAGAGAGCGGTATCCATTCACACCAAGACAAAGGCAGAGCAGCCTAAAAGAAAAGAGAGCACTTTGAAAGTAAAACAGAAGGTGATGTTTGTCTAGAATTACCCTTTGTAAGGAAAGACATAGAAGACATTACAGTCCCAATGGTTTGAGGGTAGGAAACTATACCTACTACCACAAGAAAAGCAAGTGAGTAAAGCAACCTTGAATTAGTGGACATTGATGTAAGCCTCATAAACTTTAAAAAGCAAAAGGGATAAATGATGCTTTATGTAAGCCAGGAGAGAATATAAGCAATGTTGTAGGACTGAAAAGTGAAAAACACATTCCATTACTTCTTACCTCCATTTTGAGTAAAATTATTACCTCTACATACTGTATAAGACTGGAAATACATTCTGTCTCAGTTACTAGTACCAAAACCTTATAGGACACTAATAATGAAGCTAGTCCGTAGGCATGTGTTAGGAGGTCAACTGAGGATTGAAGAAAGTAAGACACAATGACTAGTTAGGTTTTACTCACCAAACATAAAGAAAAGATAAAAATGGCTGTGCTTCTTGTTCAGAATGCCAGAAAATTGTTCCTCATCCAGGATTTAAGAATCCATTGATCCTGATGCCAATTATAAAGGTGCCATTTGACTGTACTGCCATGGACATGATGGACCCACTAGTAAAATATAGCAATGGTTACCAGTACAGAAGTTGTGCCATTACGCAAAGCTAATACTAAAGGTAGTGACAGAGAATTGATATTTTTATTTTTTTCCAGGGTAAGTATCCCTAAAGAGATAAAATCAAGTGCAATGTGTGTCAATACCTACTGACCAAGGCATGTCCTTTATGTCAAAAGTATTGCATCAGTTAAGGCAATGCTAAAATACAGCAGGAGCTATCAGTCTACCATCCACAGACTGATGGATTAATAGACAAATTAAATAAAGCATTGAAATACATGCTGAGGAAAGTTGTTTACATTGATTTTAAAATCTGGGAACAGTTGGTACTCTACTTACTATTTGCAATCCAACAGATGCCACAAGCTTCAGCAGAAAATTCAAGTAAAAGTAGACTAAATAACTGTTATCTGTAAATAAGGAAAGGAGTAAAACTGAAGATACTTGTTACTCTGCAATCCCTTTTGCAGAAGGAGTGCAACCTAGAGAAGGAAAAAAGTGAGAGAGTGGTATCCATTTACACCAAGACAAAGGCAGAGCAGCCTAAAAGAAAAGCGAGCACTTTGAAAACTTGTACAGAATGCCTGGCATTGCTAAGAAAACTGGGAAGAAAAGAAGATACTGTTTAAAAGTGTAATGGAACAACATATTGGTTTTAGGATAGACTAAAGATGTATATGCCCACACCAAAGGAGCACAAACAGAGAGTCCAGTAGCTGTAACAATGAGCTTATAACAAATATGGCTGTCATAGAATTTAACCCAAGAGATCACGTACTACATAGTGCCCTCCAGTGAGGACATTTCTGGTTAAGTGCCGTAGGCCATGTGAGGTGATTGAAATAAAAAATGCAGTGAAGTACAAGGTTAGACAGCCAAGAAAAAGAAAGCCGGAGTAAGAATGTCACATGAATGTACTAAAGCAATGAAAAGAGGCATGAAGTTCAGTGGTCAGCTTGCAAGCTGAATATCACTCAGGAGAGACAAGAGAATCTTTACCCAGAGAGCAGTTATAGGAATCCTTGTCAGGACTATAAAACCATGAAGAAAAATAATTTCTCTTAGGAAATAAAGGAGTGCTTTCAGAGGAATGTTAAGGAGAATAAAATTGACAGAACATAACACACAGTTAACATCAAGAATAAAGGTGAGATTTAGACCATACAAAGTACCAGAGTCACAAAAGGTTTAAAAAATATCAAACTACAAGTGACAGAAGAGTTACAAAATAAAAAGCTGAATAGTGCTAATTTCTAAACCTGATGTAACTATTAGATTATGTAATTACCTTAGGTAAATGAATAGCATATAAAGGTTTTAATTATTTACTTGTTGACCGGATAGTCCCACTAGACTAATAGCTTGCTTTCAGGGTCGACCCAATGTGATATTTATACTAATAAGGGAAATTTGGCAAAGACATCAGGGAACTTCCCCTACTCTTCATTGTTGTGAGTGGGACCCATTTTGGAGGAGCATTTCCTGTTTCTGTTCCAGGTGCAGAGGCAGCCTGGAGAAACAGGGAGGCAAATGGAGAGAGAATGAGATAATGGAGTGGTGAGAGAAATGGAGGAGAAAGCAAATATCGAGCCGGGAGAATGTGTGCAGGATTCTGAGATGTTACAAAGAAATCTGTTTGATGGAGATGAGTCAGCAAATGATGGTTGTATAATTACAACCCTCCAGTGGAGAGGGTTGAGGGATGATTTACTTAAAGAAATGGTGATCCAGAGTGAGACAGAAAAATGAAGGAGATGTTTCCTGGGGGGATATTATGGAGCAAATACAAAAGGAGGATGCAAAGACAATCCTGAAGAATATTAATGTGATGGAAAATAAAGCAAATGCAGGGAAAGCAAAAGGAGGCAGAAGGTGAATAGCAGAAATGAAGACAGAAGAAAATAAACACAGAAGTATGTCCTAAAGATTCAAAGTAAAGAAAACAAAGAAATTGACACGTATGAAGTGAGGGACAATTTAGCAGCTCCTTTGGGTGTAAAAGCACATGAGGTAAGAGCATTTATTCTTAATAACAAATGGACATTTTGTGACATTATATTTGAGACTGTGTGGAGTCTGCATGTCCTCCCTGCATTCGTGTGCATCACACCTCTGAGTGTTCTGGGTTCCTTCCATGTTACAAAGACATGCATTCAGAGTGTTTCTCCCTGGGCCTGACAATTGGCTTGTTCCAAGTCAGACTTTCCTGGTAAACAAATGTTAAGTAAATAAATAAGAGTGGTATAAGACAGGGATGTGCAATGAGTTGTATACTCTTTGCATTAGTTATGGATGAGATAATATGTGAAATAAATTACAAAGTGAAGTAAGTGGAGTATATAACACCTGAAGGGTTAAGAATTCCAGTTTTGTTAACATATGCAGACAATATTATAATAAATGCAAAAAAAAACAAAATATAGATAAAAGAAGTAATAATTTGCACAAATGAGTGTCTAAAGGTGATAGGGATGTCTTTAAATAAAGAAAAAGTAAAGGTTTAGGTGATGCAACAAAGAAAGGAGATACATTTTACAATGAATGAAATTTCTATGTTAGGTATAACATTTGGAAATAAAGCTGTAATGAATTTCAATGGGAAAACAACAATAGAAGAAATACAACAAACCTGTCTTTTCTGGAGAACATATAAATTAACATTCAGAAAAAAAACGGCTTATTTGATAAATTCAGTACTGATGGGGAAAATAGCATACTTAGCAAGTGTATTTATGTTGCCAACAGTATTTGAAAATGAATTATTGTATATATATATATATATATATATATATATATATTTTTTTTTTTTTTTTTTTCAATTATATGGGGTTCTAGATTAAACTCAGTAAAAAGATAAGTTTTGTATGTATATAAAGAAGAAGGTTTAGTGTTAATTAAGCCAGTGACATACTGATTCATTAAGTTTGTACAAAGTGTTAAAGTGGATAAATGAAAACAATGAGAGATTAGTAGTAAAACTGCATACATGTAATAAGTATGATAGATTTTGGGGTATGGTAAAAAAAAAAAAAGAGTGCATAAATGAAGAAATAAAACGTTACCAAGAAAAAATATTTTTGTGGAAAATGAAAATTGATGATATAGAAAAAGACATAAAAGTATGGTCTAAGAATGTGATGATAAAACACTACTAAGTAAAACCATAGGAAAATCCAACAGATGAAAAAAATAAAGCTATAAAAATAAGAAGCAAATGGTGTAATCAGAAAGTGGAATGTCAAGATTTTTGTGGAGACTGGCAATAGATAAATTACCAGTAAAAAGAAATATGCATATAAAAAGAAAAGTGATAGAATATGTTTACATTATCAAGAAGAAACTACAAAACATGTGTCTTTGAATTTTAAAAGAGTACAAAGTTATGGTGAAAACTATGTAAAGAAGATTTGTTGGTGATATGAAAGAAGTGGATAAAATAACAGGGATAAGATTAAATATGGATGTTGTAAGAATAGAAGTAAAGACTAAAAAGAATAGATAAAAACCTATTTTATGTCATACGGTTGTATGGAATAAAAGAATAAATGAAATTATGTTTAATGGTAAATGGATTTTAGGAACAATATTATAGGTTCATAGGTAGATACTAGGCTATCTGCCCTAGGGCATTTATAAGCCTAGCCAGAGTGTATTTGGCTTCCGCCTCCCTATTAGATTAGCCTACTGTGCCTCTGTAAAGTAGGTCACAGAAGGTACCCTTTTAAGATTAGTTTACTGTGCCTCTGTCTAGCAGGGACACAGAAGAGATCCCAGGGGTGAATTTGCAATTTCCCATCCACGCGTCCAGATTTCGCTTGAAGAGGGTCAGCGAGGGGTTATGTCTAACATGAATTAGGATTCTATTTCAGAGTGAGGGGAGCCTCTGGGAAATGAATCTGTCCCTCCAGCATGTCCTATTTATCTTTGTGCTGAGGTTTAGGTCCCTGGAGCATATAGCTCTAAGGGACTTGGATTTTTTGAGGTGGAGCATGTCCATTAATTCTGGGTTTGACATGGCTTTGTACGTCAGGCATAGATCGCCTCTGAGTAGGCGGTAAGCAACTGAGTAGAGCTGGAGTTTCTTTAGTCGAGCTGCATAGGACATCTGTTTGTAGCCCATGATCCTCTCGGTGATGTACTTTTGGGGTTTCTCCAGTTGCTGCAGGTGTCGGGTAAGGTACATCCCAAAAGGGGCATTGTATTCAATTATGGGCCTGATGAGTGACAAGTAGAGGGGCACAATGACCTCTCTTGATCTAGATGCAAACCCTTTCGTGATAAGGTGGGCTATATAGAAGGTCTTTCTAACGTCTTTGGCAACGTGATTATCAAAGGAGAGATTACTATCTACGTTGGTCCCCAAATCTCTAATTACTTCTTCCGTACATAATGGATTACCACCTATGTGGTAGTTTGTGGGCACCTTGTTTTTCCCAAAGGGGATGACTATGCACTTTTTAGCATTTAGCTTGAGGCCGTGGCTCTGGCACCAGGCATCCGTCTCTGTGAGACCCTTTTGGAGGATGCTTGTGTCAGCTGGAGATTCAATTATGGCCCCCAGTTTGCAGTCATCTGCGAACTTTGTCAGCTATAATCCTCCCGTATTAGCCTGAACCTCAGAGAAGTATATACCGAACAAGAGAGGTCCCAGAACTGAGCCCTGTGCAATGCCACTTGTAACTGGTTTGGATTCGGACATGGCACCTGTGATTTTGACCATGTGGGTTCTATCTCTGAGCCAGTTTGCAACCCATCTTGTGATATAGGGGGTGATATTTAAGCTGGTAAGCTTATTTATGATGCCCAAGTGGGGTATTATGTTGAAGGCTTTTGTGAGGTCCAGGTAGGCTGTGTGGACTACCTTGCCCTCATCTATGGCTTTGGTAACTGTTTCAAAGAAATCAACCAGGTTTAATAGGCAAGATCTGCCCTTAACAAAGCCAAATTGGGTAGGGTCCAGTGTCTGGAGGCTCCCAATGTCTTTGTTTATGAGTTCCATGATAATATGTTCCATAGCTTTACAGACCAGACTAGTCAGGCTTATGGGGCAATAGTTTCCGGGGTCCATTGTGGCACCACCTTTGTGGAGTGGGACCACTGTAGCTGTACGCCATTCTTTGGGTACATATCCTGTAGTAAGGCTAAGTTTGAACAGTGACTTAATGTGAGGGTTCAGTTCTTCTTGGAGCTTGTGTAAGACACAGCCTGGGACACCGTCTGGTCCCATAGATGCTGTGTTTTTTGCTTTGGAGAGGGCAGCTTTCACCTGTGCATCTGTGATGTCAGGGAGGTTACATTCAGTTGGGATAGGCATCTGCTCCTTTGGGGGTGAAGGGGGGAGACATTTGTGCTGAATCTGTCTGCCAGGATGTTGACTATGTCTGTAGGTTCGGTATATTTTGTACAGTTATACAACAATTCAGAGCATATCTGGGAGTTTTCGCCCATGTTCCTGATATAACTAAAGAAGGCCTTGTGATTATCTTTAGTGTCTAGGGCAATTTTTCTTTCGAAACTGACCTTTGATGATTTTATGAGGGATCGAAGTTTCTTGCTAATACTGATCAGAGATGCCTTCCTTTTTGGGATTTTGCTCTGTCATATAGTAGCTTCCTCCTTCTGTTGTATAGCTTATTTATGGCCGGGGTCCACCAGACCGGTCTCCTGTTTTTGGAGGAGTGAGTCTTGGTTTTATTTGGGATAGCACGATCCATGCATTCCTGCAGGCACTCAAAGAAAGCATGTGTAAAGGATTTTGTGGATTGGGCTGTATTATCCTCTGACCCAGGGACTTTGAAGGATTCCACCTCAGTCTTGAGAAGTGCGAAGTTGGCTTTTGAGAAATTCTTTACAGTGATTTCCTTGGCTGGGGGTGGGGAAGGGATATGGATGTCCAGGGAAATTTGTTTATGGTCTGATCTTACCAATGAGGGGTTTACCTCTGGTGTGGAACATAAGAGTCCCCATGTTGGTGATGACCAGGTCCAGTATGTTGTTCCCTCTTGTGGGAGTGGTGACCAGTTGTTCCATTGCATTAGAGTTTATAAATTCAAGGAACCGTTGGGTGAGGGTGTTTGGGCTTGAGTAGTTTTCCCAGTCAATGTTTGGGTAGTTGAAGTCACCCAATAACATAGTGTTTGGAGAGACCTTCATATTCGCCAGTGTTCTCAGGAATGCCAAGTGGGGTTCCTGTAATAGGGAGGGTGTTCTGTAGCAGGCTACAAACTGAAAGGCAGTTTTGCCCACTATTAGTTGCACATGGATGGTTTCTGATGCTTCGTGCAGTGCCACTAACCTGGAGGTGTAGGTATCTTTGATGAATATAGATACTCCCCCTCCTTTTGTGCTTTGGTCCGAGTTTTGGGGCTGAAACGCATGGTATAAGTTATAATCTGGTAGTGCTGGTGTGCTCTCAGGAGCCTTGAACCAGGTTTCTGTTACTGCACAAACATCGATTTTCTCCATACTGAGGACAGCCTCGAGTGCATGCATCTTGAGGTTTAGACTTATGGCATTGAGTAGCATTACCTTTAGTTTTTTTATCCTTGGGTTGTCTATCGAGGTGGGTTTGTCCTTTGAGCCTTGCCTAAAAAAGGCACTATGGGGGTGGCAAGAGCCTTGGCCAGTATACGAAAGCCTAAGGGTGACAGGTGCAAGCCGTCCCTAGCGAAGCAACGTGGCTTGTTGAGCATGTCATCCCAGGCTGACAGACACTAGATCCCCTTTGAATGACACCAATACTTTAGCCAATTGTTGAAACTGATCATTTTGTCTTTATACTGTGGCATCATTCTTGGTGAGTGCAAGATGCTACTCAAGGTCAGGGTCATACCAGCCTGGGCTACATGGTCAGAGAGCTCTTCTATGTCTCTTTTCATGTAGTCCTGGGAGGTACGTCTCAGGTCATTCACACCAGCATGGACAATGACAGAGTCATACTTGTACTTGCTATGGAGTGACCTGAGTGCTTACGTTATGTGGCAGATCCTGGCACCCGACAGGCAGCTTACAGTGACTTTCTCCTTGTTCAGTCTGGTGAGCGGCATGTCAGTGTGCCGGAGTCCCCTATAACAAGTGTATTTGGTGTGTTGTTTGGCCTTGAGGGCTGTGACTGTGAGGCACACTGATTTTGTGAGATATGTGATTCTTGGGTATTGTTGAGGGGTGGCTGTTGCTTGGATATCTGCTTAGGAGGTCTTTGCTGTTTAGGCAGATTTTTATTTAGAGCCTCCAAGTATGTTTTTGTGTGTTTATGTGTTGGGTATGCAGATGCAATAGGTCTGTGTGAGACTGGATTTGTGGTGTGGGTGGTTACCTTTTCCTCCTGACTGACTGTGCCAGTCTTGGGTTGAGAGAGCTCTGCCTCCAGTTTGGCTGTGTAACTGCATCTCTCACATGTATTAGAGTTTGTTGGAAGGAGGAGAGGGTTGTCTGTGTACATAAGGCAATTGTAACATTGCCTCAAAATTCCCAGATTCACCAGCTGGATTGGAGAGTAACCTTGAAACTGATCCTTGGACATACCAGATTAGTATAGGGAACTGTTTCTTACTGATCAGATTAGGGAAGGGAACTGATTTTTCACTTGATCAGGAAGGACCAATTGGGAGCCTAATACTTATGAGAAGTCAAGGAGGGTGTAGTGCTTTAGTTAGTTAGTGTTTCCTTATAAGAGCTGAGCAAGTGCAGGGCTTTAGAAAGAGAATAGAGTGTTTACTTTGAGAGTTTGAACAGTTCTAAGGGAAAAAGTGAAGAGCAGACTTTGTGGAGCCTGGAATAGTTTAAACCTGTTTAGGCGGCGCTGCCCGATGCTGTTCAGTGCGCAAAACCGCGCAAAAAGAGAGTTGTAGGGTTTTAAGAGAGAAAGATCAAGAAGTTTAGAATTGACCCAAAATGGCCAATAAAACTACAGCTTCTAGGTAGTAACCACTCCTCCAGGGACAGGCAGGCTGTTCAGTGTTAACCACTCCCACTGGTGAACACAGAGACTTCCCTTTAGCCCAAGCAAGCACTGGACTTCTAGAAACTTCCAAACAGTTCAGAACAGCAAATCTGTAACTGAACTTTCTTAACTTTCAGAAAGTGGGAAAAAAGCAAGATTTTTTTTTGTTTTTTTTTCTTTTTGTTGTAGTATAAAGGTAGCAGAGATACACAAGCAGCAAAATAATCACAAATCAGATGGTGGTTATGGAAAAAGGAGTTGGAGTCTAATAGAGATGAAAATTTAGTATGATTGTGAATGAACTTATGAATATGTGTAAATATATTTGTGTATGTATTTATACATTTGTAAATATGCAAAAATGTAAACAATAGTTATTTTCATATATAAATAAAAGACTCCTACTCTTTTCAATAGGCGCCATGGGATCTTTTACAGCCGCCTGAGCTACTACCAACTCAAGTAGATGGGGCCTTCGTTTAGTATCTTATCCAAAAGACGACGCACTCAGGAGTGAAGCACCCTCTTAGACTGCAATGCAGTGTCAGCAATCAATTTACCTGGTGTGGGAATAGAACCCACAGCCTTATGCACCAAAAGTAAATAAGGCACTTTTTGCCCCACTGACATTGCTAATGCTGATAGCTACCTCATGCTCAGAATTGATGAACTGTTAAAGAATCTAGGAAAGGCCAAATACATAACAATCTCATGTTCTAATCCAGTGTCAGTGCCTCCTGATTTTACTAGTAATGCATCCTGTATGTAGATGCATCACAGGGCAGGTTTGCAAGCAGTGCTGTCCCAGGATATTCAAGTTGAGGACCACCTTGGGTGTTATACCTGCAGGAAGTTAACCAATGCTGAAAGAAGATAGTTAGCCATGGAAATTATTTCTTATTTAACATAAGACTATCATCAGCTTTCTGGGATGGCCAAGGGCACAGCAATGGCACAGCTTTTGAAAGTTTAGTGATGGTAAAATAAAAAAAAATAAAAAACAGCTCTGTGTATCAAAGCAAAATTTTAGAACATATAGTAAGTCATTTTCATTTTACTCGATATATCGTTACTATGGACTGGCAATATGCAACTGCTTAATGAATTTGTGAATTACTTGAACATTACAACAAATGTTTTTAAGGTATACAGCAAACTCTACAGTTGATGTAATAGAGTTTTTGGACATTGAAGATCATAAACCACTTTGAAATAACAAGGTATTTACAAGGGCATAGAGAAACCTGATGGGTAGTAACCTTGTGCATCTAACATTAAGAAAAATATTAGATAGAATTAGGTAACTGGTGCAACCATATTATCACATGAAGTTGAAGTTTTTCAACAAAAGGTGTTTTGAGTTAAAAGGGATATTCTTAGGGAAGGGGTAGAATGAACATTTATTGAATGAGATGATATATGAAACAAAAAGTTATAAAGAAAGGAAAATATAAACCCATTGCAAGGGGGAATATGTCTTAAGGGCCAATGTAAAAGAATTGGGTTCTTCAAGATAGGTCCTTTGTTATAGGAGTTTGCCTCAGTGTGGTTAGAGTTGGAATTAAAAGAGTAATAAGAAACGACTGGAAAATTGTAGACAGTAAACTTATAGTGGGGAAAGCACTGAAGTATGGCCTATTTATAAACATTAGGGGAAATAATCTCAAAAGCTTTTTGTTGGAAAAGGCAATGAACAGAGAAGGAAATTATATGAAGTACAAACAACAGAAAAGAAAGCCTTTTCTTGTGGAATTTGTAGACATATAGTCAACAGCTCCTTCTTTTGTGATAAAAGGACTGGGGCAACTCAAACAGCAAGTGAGAATTTTATCTGTAGTAGTAAAATTGTGGCTTATGTAGCTGCTTGTAACTGCAGTACTGCCTTTTATGTAGGCTTTTATGTAGGGAGGAGGGGCAGGAAGCCCCAACAGAGAATTCATGAATATGTGTAATACATTGTATAAACATTCTACAAAGTCAGTGGATTTTAAGATGTCATTAGTTGATGTGCTTGAACAAATTAACTTGTTAATGAGAGGTGGGGACACAGAACTTTTGTAGGTGCAGAAGGGAGCATACCTTTGCCTCATATTTTTGGTCTGTTTTTCATAAAATTGTGATTTTCTGGCAAATTTCATGGCAAATCATTAAAGACTGAAGTTAGAAAATAATGATAGACAATTCAGTTTCAGACTCCATACTCTTTAGAAAATTCATGCTAATGTAAAACCTGTTATTCTATCAACTTTCTAAGTTTGTAAGAGCAATATTTAAAAATTGTCCCTATTTTTGGGCCTTTGTCCCACTTTTATTCATGGTTCATGGATTTGTCCAGATTTCATGCTCTAAGAGGTTGAGAGGTATGGAAGGGAGTTACATTGGTAGTTGAAGCTGGCTCCAAACAACTCCACTGGTTCGAATGATTCTTTGTCCATAAAACCAGAACAAAAGAGTAAAAGGTTAAAATGACACCTTTTATTTGCAACTTAGAAAAAACTTTAAGTCTTTGGTTCATAATTATTAATTATGTAAAAATGAGAAAGAAAGTTTTATCTTATAGGTTCATAGGTAGGTACTAGGCTATCAGCCCAAGGGCCTACATAAGCCTAGCCAGCAATGTATGTGACTGCATGTTATGTAATTTTTGGGGCTACCTACTGTAATTCTGAGACTCATAAGTCCAAGACCTGGATATGCAAAAAAAAAAGTCTGAAGAAGATACAGGTGAATAACAACAAATGTCAGACATCACTGTTCTCCCTTACTTATTTTTTTATTTATTTTTTTTACAAGGGGCAAGCCCCCCACACCCTTCAAACTTAGAATTACTCTGAGACTTCACGAATTCCTGATCTGATGAAGTAGGACTGATGAAAATGTGGTGATCCAGTTAAGGAGTTTTTTTTGTTTGTGTGCTTATTAAAGTTAATTTTGCTATCTGGTGAACCCTCCAATTCCTTATTCTTTGGTTACTCTGAGACTTCCATACTGCAAAACAAAAAAAATGGAATATTCTATGAAATGATCATTTTGGAATCAGTATGTATACAATTGTTTAATGAAATCTTGGAAAGTGAGAGGATGCCTGAGGAATGGAGAAAAAATGTTTTGGTACCGATTTTTAAGAATAAGGGTGATGTGCAAAGCTGTAGTAACTACAGAGGGATTAAATTGATCAGTCACCGCATGAAGTTATGGAAAAGAGTAGTGGAAGCTAGGTTAAGAAGGGACGTGATGATTAGTGATCAACAGTATGGTTTCATGCCGGGAAAGAGCACTACAGATGCAATGTTTGCTCTGAGAGTGTTGATGGAGAAATACAGAGAATGTCAGAAGGAGTTGCATTGTGTTTTTGTAGACTTAGAGAAAGCATATGACAGGGTGCCTAGAGAGGAGTTGTGGTATTGTATGAGGAAGTCAGGAGTGTCAGAGAAGTATGTAAGAGTGGTACAGGATATGTACGAGGGTAGTGTGACAGCGGTGAGGTCTGCTGTGGGAGTGACGGATGCATTTAAGGTGGAGGTGGGGTTACATCAAGGATCAGCTCTGAGCCCTTTCTTATTTGCAATGTTGATGGACAGGTAGACAGACGAGATCAGACAGGAGTCCCCGTGGACTATGATGTTTGCAGATGACATTGTGATCTGTAGTGAGAGTAGGGAACAGGTGGAGGAGACCCTGGAGAGATGGAGATATGCTCTAGAGAGAAGAGGAATGAACGTCAGCAGGAATAAGACAGAATATATGTGTGTGAATGAGAGGGAGGATAGAGGAATGGTGGGGATGCAAGAAGTAGAGGTGGCAAAGGTGGATGAGTTTAAATACTTGGGGTCAATAATTCAGAGTAACAGTGAATGTGGAAGAGAGGTGAAGAAGAGAGTACAGGCAGGATGGAGTGGGTGGAGAAGAGTCAGGAGTGATTTCTGACAGACGAGTACCTGTAAGAGTGAAAGGGAAGGTCTACAAGAGGATAGTGAGACCAGTTATGTTATATGGGTTGGAGACAGTGGCATTGATAAAAAGGCAGGAGTTAGAGCTGGATGTGGCAGAGTTAAAGATGTTAAGATTTGCACTGGGTGTGACAAGGGTGGACAGGATTAGGAATAAGTACATTAGAGGGTCAGCCCAAGTTGGAAGGTTTGGAGACAAAGCCAGAGAGGCAAGATTACGTTGGTATGGACATGTGCTGAGGAGGGATGCTGAGTATATTGGGAAAAGGATGCTAAGGATGAAGCTACCAGGTAACAGGAAAAGAGGAAGGCCTAAGATAAGGTTTATGGATGTGGTGAGAGAGGACATGCAGGTGGTTGGTGTGACAGAGCAAGATGCAGAGGATAGGAAGAAATGGAAACAGGTGATCCACTGTGGCGACCCCTAACGGGAACAGCTGAAAGAAGATGATGAGTATGTATACGTCCGTATTTTTTGTAATTCAGTCTTGCTATTCTGGAATGCACACTAAACTTGGAATTTCAAATGGTTACAGATTTTAGTATTCTTATGTAAATGGTAGAAGTGTGCGAGGTCTTCAGTAGTTTGAAAAAGTCTGTTGTGAAGCTTATTAATAAAGTGAAGTTCGGAGAAGCACTGGTTGAGCTTTGGATTGTTTTTGATTTATACACGTGTATTTATTTTAGTTTGTTTTATTTTGAATTAGCTACCTTTGTTTTATTTTATTTTATTTGAATTTGCTAATCAGGGTACAGCACTGATCCTACTGGACCTATTTCAGTCCCAGCTCAGAGTAAATAACAGATACATGACATTATATACAGAATGTTTGTACACTGACGCTATCTTCTCTTGCAACAAAACGAAGAGGAAACCCAGTGTAATCGGCAAATTAACTTGATATTTAATATAAGACAACTCACAATAACACACTACCACGGAAAAAAAATGACAAAACAAACGAAATCCAAGAGTTTAGCGCTTTCACCTATCACATGTAGGCTTCATCAGAACTGATTCTGATGAAGCCTACATGTGATAGGTGAAAGCGCTAAACTCTTGGATTTCGTTTGTTTTGTCATTTTTTTTCCGTGGTAGTGTGTTATTGTGTTATTGTGAGTTGTCTTATATTAAATATCAAGTTTAATTTGCCATATACACTGCGTTTCCTCTTCGTCTTGTTGCAAGAGAAGATAGCATCAGTGTACATTAGTATTTTGTTCTTCATTGCAACTATCCATATTTCAAAATGTTATGTACAGTATGTATATGTATGCATTTTAATATTGCTAGACTTGTCATTGCCTTACAACTGCATATTTCATTGCCTTACAACTGCATATTTCAGAATTAACACTTGACAATAGTTTAGTATATAACTGCTTTTATTTACTAGTAAATTATATAATATTTTCTTCCATTATAACAATACATTCAGTTATGTTTTGTATTTTACCATCCCTTTTATTCCTTCATTTTCAGGCAACTATCTCTTTTCATTAATAAATACATAATTTTGATGCATTGCATAAGTATATCTTTGTATTTCCCACTGATTTCTCTCATCTTTATTTATTTATTATTTATTTATTTTACAGTTGTTAACCGGGGGTGTCTGACTGAGCCGAAAAGGCCCTTTTTCAGCAGAGGCCTGGAGAGAAAAGCTCCACAAAGAAATATTACAGACACATTTAGTTATTTAGACATGATCAGTATTCACACAAATTACAAGAGACATGTTTTTACAGTGGTATGCGGCACATAGACAGTTACAGTGGAGAGAACAAACAAAAAAATATTAATTTTAAAAATAAAGGTAATTAATAGATTTGTGGTGTACAGCTGAAATTTGGAACATAGGCAGAATACATACATAGTACATAGGTACAGTACATACATTGTAGATTAGCCAGTGTTTGTGAGTAAGATTGAAAACTATTATCAAGTGTTCTAGATTTAGTATGTATATGTTATCCATTTTCACTAGCCTGGGGAGCAATCATGGCACTGCCAACTTTGCTTGAGATGTTGCCTGATGAGGTCTGTCTTTAAAGGAGGCTTTGGATGATGTGTTTTGAATGCTAGTAGGGACAGAGTTCCATTTTTTAGCCACTGAACTACTATATAGTGCATCTCCAAAGCTACTGTAGCTGTTGGTGACTTCTAGTAGTAGTTTGCTTGATGATCTAAGAGGCCCTTTGGCTGAGTGATGTTGTACTAGGTTTTTGAGAGCAGGACACTTATTGGAGAGGTAATAGATAGAATGACAGAAGCAGAGCTGATTGTAGGTTAGGAGGATGGGCAGTTCAAGCCAGTGGAGCTGTCTCAAAGCAGTACAGTGATGAGTTCTATATGAGCAATTTGCAGCAAAGCGGGCAATTCTATTATAGCAGGCTTCCATTTTGCTTAGTTCAGTTTTGTTGAGATTAGTCAGAATGGGAGATGCATAGAGTAGGGTGGATAGAAGTTGGGAGCGAGCAATGGCTGATCTTGTGTTGCTGGTAAGAAATGGTTTGATACGGTAGAGTGACCCCAGTTTGGCATGTACTTTTTTAATAGTTAAGTTGAGATGACTATCAAATTTTAGGTGGGAGTCTATGGTTATTCCCAATAGCTTAGCCTGTGCCACTGGAACAATTGGAGTCGCATTTGTAGAGTTGATT
Source organism: Protopterus annectens (assembly GCF_019279795.1). NCBI lineage: Eukaryota > Metazoa > Chordata > Ceratodontiformes > Protopteridae > Protopterus > Protopterus annectens. The sequence continues at coordinate 1,241,491,364 of NC_056731.1, read as the reverse complement.
GTGAATTGACTGTTAGTGTTTTTGTTAGAACTGGTTATAATCATAAGCTGAGTTTTCTTTGGATTGAGGATAAGTTGGGCTTTGGTAAGGTAGTTTTCAATGTCAGAGAATGCTAGTTGAGTTGTTTGCAGGAGGGTGGGAATGTTTTGTGCAGCACAGATTTAGGTAGTGTCATCTGCATACTGAATTATAGATGCATGCTGTGTGGAGGTATGGAGGTCATTTGTGAAAACTGTGAATAGTAGTGGTCCTAAGACAGAACCCTGTGGGACTCCTATAGTTATGGGCAGCTGAGGAGAGAGAGAGAGAATTTTCCCATTTCACAGCTTGGTACCTGTCAGTTAAGTAGATTTGGAACCAGGTAAGAGTAGAATTTGATAGATGATATTGGTTTAGTTTGTTTAGCAGGATTTGGTGTGAGACTGTGTCAAATGCTTATATTATAAATAAATATATAAATATTTCATAGTACAATAGCTTCCCTGCAAATCTATTGCTATCACCTTTCCAATTTCCATATGAAAGAACATTCTTATCATCATGAGCTATACAAGGTATTCTCCCAAAAAAACTCCTAGATACTTCAGTATGCATCACAGAGCAATTCATAAAGACATCAGCTTACACAGCTTATTAGTATATATGTAGTACTGTGCAGAACATGCACATATTGTAAGTGCAACTAATGTATGTATATGCACAGATAAGTGACCCTGTCATTTTATATTTTCACCATGTGTCACATTGATTGCATAGCACTATAGTCAGGATGTTTGTGAATGACAGCTGTCACTTTACAGGATATCTTTGTTCTACAGAGCGTGCTGCTAGATGGGCATCCTGTCCAGTACATATGGACCCTCTTACCTCCTAATGGAAAGAAAACCTGCTAAAGAGGCCAGCTATATGTGCCATATTCTAAAATATATTGTTATAATTGTGCAGGGACTAAATTAAGCAGGCACAGGAGGTACTATCATACCTTCTTCACTGATGAACCTTGGAGGCACTTACAGCACTGTATCCATTGAAGACACAGTGTTACTGAATAAAGTTAGCAATTCTGGCCCTTATCACAACCACAAACCCTCTTGCATTTGACATAAATATCTATGAAGCCTGCTCTTAAAACTGTGCAATCTGGAAACTTTTGTTCATATCTTATTATTTCCAACCTGTGTACTATGTGACCATCAGCCAATCATTTCACTTTTTTGTGCTTCTAGGTCTCTATTGTGAAAGGAAAGAGACTACTAACTGGGGCTTCCTGGTTACTTTTACAAAAATGAAGTAATGCTAATCCGAATGGAACTTCTTTGCAAAACAGCATTGTCTACACTAAGACAATGAAATATGTGAACAGGAGAAAAAAAAGTCAAATCATTCACAACCAATCATAAAGACTCAGCTTAATGAATCAACATGGCCAAATGGTGCAACAAAATTCCAGTCAGCATACAACTTGTTTCTAAACAAAGGCCGTTCAAAGTGGTCCTCAAGTAACATCTTACCAAAGGTTAGTTTGTAACTGTGGCATAACTTGTTATATACATCTTCTAATAGCCCGTTAATAGATTTTTCTCTGCTGACCACTTCACCCTTCTCCAAATACTCTGCTCACATTTTCCTTTCTCTTCTACTCCTATCTGTTGTCCTACTCTTTTTACCTTTTATTGTACCATTACTGCTCTCAGCGTCCCCCCTCTGCACTTTCATCACTGCTCTCAGCTTTTCCTCTCTGTATTTGTTGATTTAATACCCTTCCGCTTGTATTTATATCTTCCTTTATACTTTATTTTGCAAACCTCTTGCAGAGACAGATAAATCAATATGCCTGCATTTTATTCATTCAGAATTATGGACTTGATGGATTCTATTCAAACCTGAAGCAGCAAGGCAATTTCTACAGGGAAAATATAGCCTGCTTTCCCAGAGACTGTAAACTAAAACTCTGATAATATGCAACCACTACTCACTTAGTGGTAGTTAGGAGTTAGTCTTCAATAAAAATGGTTTAACAAAAGTATTTAGTTGTAGTCATCCTGTCACTTGTTTAAATGTTTTTCTTTCTATCCCATGCCATCCATCTACGGGCTTGTAAATTTAATTGACCTTTTTAAAATTAAGCCTGATTTTACTCTCAAGTAAAGTGATTTAATTTAAAAAGGTTGTGATGGGTGTCTTATTTGTTGGTTTATAATCTGACGGCATTGCTGTGACTGTCAGCATCTGCCTCTTTCTGAATATAGACGGTGATCATAACTTAATGCAATGTTTGGCTCATTGGAAGAGAAACTGAGACCTTAATACCAGAATAGTTTGTTGATGGCAAATGGCAGATTTTTTTTCATAACCAAGGCAGTAAAGTGCATTTTCCATTAGCTCTAAAGCCCAATCACCCATTTGCAAACATAATTGCTAACAATGTCATGAGTTTCAAGGCCCTTGTCCCTTTTTTGTTGTAGATTGTGCCAGCAGTGCAGATTTATGGCCCATAACCCCTTTGCACATCACATATTTGGTGACAGAGGTGGGCTATAGCATTAAATGACTAATACAGCCTGCAAATAAATTTAGTCACCAAAACATGCATGTACCCTTGCAACCGCATGATAAAAATGCATGGCAGTATACACTGCAGAGCACATTTTAGTCATAATAATTAAGAAACATATAAGTTTTGAAGAATATTCTGAGGGTACAAATCCAAAGGATTCCCACATGCTGGTTTGAACAAGGAGCAATGATAACTTAATAGCCATCCTGTGTGCAGTTAAGTTCAGTCCACTGGATGTGAAGACAGCCTAGTAGTGATGAAACGTGTGTAGCAGTATCATGGAGATTTTAAAATGAAGCTTGAATTAAATAGACCAAAACTGGAGATGGAGCTGAGATACTCAAAAGCAACTGATACAATTAAACACTTGAACACCACTGAGAAAGTGACAGTGTGATGCTGCTGAGAGGTAGAAGGAGCAAAAGAAAGAGAAAATCAGCATAACAGAGAACTCATGACACTTATACTAATGCACATCAGTAGCAGGGGTGAAAACTCAGCTCTCAATATTGAGAGAGAGATGACTTTAATAGTTTTATAGGGGTATTTGAAAGAGTATGTAATCAGAAATAAAGAATCAAACTTGATTGAAGCCAATATGTTTTAACTCTTCTTCTCAAGAGAAAAGCTATGCATGCCATTAACAATATGTCTGAACAAACTCCTTTGTCTATAATAAAGTAAAGCATGTCCTTTTCAAGCATTTGAGCTCGCACCTGAAACTTATAAACAGACAAATAATATACAAGAAAACCAGTGTATAGTGCCAATGATTTCACTGCAAAATTAAATTTGTACTTTCATAGGTGGGGAAGTAGATGTCAATTACTATGCTTCAAATGTTAGGAGACCTGATGATAAAGGATCACTCACTCAGTACCTTGCCTGAGGATAGGAGGACCTGGTTAATAGACCAAGAATGCCTTTCAGCTGAAGAGATGGGTGAAAAGAGTGATCTCTATTTAAGGAGCAGAGCAGGACAATTACACAACCGGAGTATTACCTAGCATTACACATGGGTAAGAGAATCCATGGGAGCAGTCTTAACCATTGTGATAGGTTCCACAGGCAAAGGGGAAGCACACTGGTTTCAATACACACATTAAAGTCATGGAATTAAATGTTTTGTTGTAACCTTGGGGGACATGTATGGTCTAAAAGTCTAGAGACAGGGCAGGGAATAAAAGCCATGTGAGGGAGCTAACAGATGTCGCCCCATAGTAGTGATTGGATGTCTTGAAACTCTAGCTGTTCCTGATTGCCATAGCAGCCTGGACTGTATCATGGTTGAGGGAATTAAAAATGGTTGCTAAGAAGAATACTGCATCAGACATAGTTACTGTTGAGGTCTCAGCTATTAGACATGAGCATTACTTGCCCAGACAATCCACTCAGATAAATGACTTTGGAGGGACGCCTCTTCAAATACCACTGGCCAAGGTTCATTTGGACTGGAAGAAGAGAAGACAGAAAAGCAGGTGGCAAATCTGTTGACATCCTAGCAGCTGCCTTCATATGAAATTAGATGGTACAGTACCTTGTTTACATGCATTACACACAGCCAAGTATGAAAACAAACATAGGAAAGACACTGATAGGACCCAACCAGCACCTACACCTCCAAATACAGGAAACCAGCTTTGTAAAAACAAGCCTAAATTAAAGTCCCATGTGTCAGAAGGTGTTGGGCAACTTCTGAAGGGGTCTACTTCAGGGGAAGAGATAGCTGGTAGTACTAAGCATAAACCAAAAATGTAGTTGTCAAATGACATGGAAGGAGAACATGTGAGGATAACAAGGAGATAAAGTTGAAACAGACAGAGCAGATACCACCTTATAAAACTTAAGGAAGGAAGGCAAGGTAGCTCTGACTCTCAATGATACAGGGATTACTTTACAGTAAACAGAGTCCTAAAGGGTGAAACTATAAAGAGAAGTGATACAGCAGTTGATAGACCCAAAGGCCTACCATCAGATACTTTTGGCCACAACCCATGAAATTTCTTTTTCAGGTTATCGAGGCATAAAGTACATAAAAAGGAGGCAAATGCAAATTTGTTACTGGCCAGTTATTGCAAAATAAATTACTGCATATTGTAAAATATGTGATGAGTGCTTAAAGGTTGGCAAGGTAAGAAACAAAACCAAAATTGATTGGTGCCATTTTGTGTTATTAAAGATCAATTTTAGAGGGTAGCCATGGTTACTGTGGGAACTCTAAGTACCTCAAGTACCACAGGTAAAAGTATAGCTTGGCGATGAGTCATGCTACTAGGTGTCCTTAGGCAGATGGCCTCTACTGGGGTAAAAAGGTGTAAAATGCTTGGTTATAAATGCACAGCAGTTAGGTTTCCCCATGAGATACTGCTGGGCAGAGGGGCTAAGAACTACTGACCTGTTTGTTTAAGATGTGTGAGACAAAGCAGTTAAAAACTACCGAATGGTTTTGTGGAGAGGTTGAACTGTACACTTAGGGCTATCCTGAGAGCATTTGCAGACCAGTTTAAGTGAGAGTGGAACAAGTACCTGCTCCCTCTCCACTTCGTATATAGACAGTAGCCCCAGTAATCAACTGTTTTTCACATGTTTTAAGTTTTTTTTGCCTGTGCTGATATCTTTAGCTTATTATTTGCATAGTGTACAATAGATCATAGTCTATTTTAATACTGTGCATTGTTTTTATCACATCTATCTTTCCAAGTATTTTTGTTGATCTGTTCCCTCTGCTAGACTCTTCTAACAGTAACACTTATCTTAATTGCTGTATAGTTTTCTCTATTTGATACTTCCATGATTTTATTTGATTTCTTCCCTGCCTTTCCCTTACTGACTTGTATTTTTATGGTAAGACTTTATCTGTTATTAATTTAGCTGCACAGTAATATATCCTATTTACTTCTGTTATGCCACACAAATTTCTGCTAATAGTCTTGATTACTATGTTCATTTGTTTTATCAGACTTGTAACATTTTGGGTTTTATTAACTTTCTGGGTACTTACGTATTATCGCAACCACATTTTTGCGGTAATGCTAGTTGCTTCTGTTTAGGTGAAGAAATAGTAATAAACTTTTAGAAAGTTTAAGAACATGTTTTCTGTAATGTTTTTAAGTTTTAGGAATGTTTGCCATTCAAACCGCTGAGAAAATAAGTGTTGAAAATAGGTTTCCCGTTTTATCGCTAGCAACTCTTGTCAGTTAAGCATGTCCCATACTACTTCATATGCATTCCTTTTCTCGTGCCATCAAATGTTGTCAAAGCAATCCACATCTTCTCTGCTTTGTACGCAGAAAAGCATTACAACACCAACTAAGCAATCCATATCTCTAGAGCCGTAATACATACTAAAATCAATGCAATTAAAACAGACATTGCACTAAAAACAGAAGCATCAGTACATAAAAGCGAAGCAGTACTGTCTACTTATAACAACGTTTACTAAGTATGTTTCATTTTTCCTAACAACCTTTCATGATATTGTTTGTAAAAGTTTAACCATTAAATACTTTACCTACATTAAATTGCATGTGTCCCACTTACTCTATACTGTTTGAAAAACTTAAACCATTAAATACTTTACCTACATTAAATTGCATGTGTCCCACTTACTCTATACTGTTTTAAAAACTTAAACCATTAAATACTTTACCTACATTACTTTGTATGTGCCCTGTTTTTTTTCTTTTCAACTAAAAACATTCAGTTAAAATAAGGTAAACATGAAGAATAATCCTTCTGGCTTGTGTCCCATTTCTTCTTTTAAGTAATAAGTCCAAAAATAACAAGGTAAAGCTGAAAAATAAATCTCCGGAAAGCTCCTCACATCGTACATTAAGTCCCACAGTCCTTTCAGGCCACCATTTGTATACATACAACTACTGTTATCGCTGAATTAAATGCTCAACGTCTTTACACCACGCTACCCACAACTCTTAAAAACGTACGTGCTAATCATTTATAAAAAGCACCATCGATATCCCAGCACACTTTATAACAGTTTACCTTTCCCTCTTACACTTCATTTTTGGTATTAAAGTAAACGTTTGAAGCATATACCGTATCGCAAAATGTGGTTGTGATAATACGTAAGTACCACTTTCTGTAATCTGTTTCTTTCATCAATCTTAATATGTCTGTCCATCTTTTAAACAACTCTTCCCTTAGATCATTTTCTTCTAAACTGAGGGAACATTCTTTTTTCTCTGTTTCCTGTGGGCATTCTACATAAAGCTCTAGAACATCTTCCTTTGATATATTCATTTCAGCTGCATCCTGCTTCATCTGTTACTGTTTTATATGGAGACTCACTGGCCTATCAATCCACAACATTGACTGTTGCCACTGTTTTCTGCTTCTTCCCTTGCTGTGCAACTCAAATGTTTGTGCTGGTTTCCTGCTGAAGGCTCCAGAGTATCTTCATGTGGCAAGTGATCAGATGCTTCCTGTTCTACCTGCTTCTCCTTAATTTTGTGGACTCGTCCATCATGCTGTGACATTACCAGAGTTATCTATAACTTCAGTTTCTACTCCTTTAACGTGTCCATTACTGATCACCTTTTCTCGTTTCCCCCTTTGTGATCTTATTTTTTGTATTGTGAAATTTTCCATGTCTGGGTACATTTGCCTGGATTTCTCTTCAAATATCTTTAAAGCTGTTTTTTTTGCATTGATTAATTTGGCTTTCTCCTTTGCATAAATATTCCACCATATCAGATCTCTCTCTTTCATTTCCATGTCCATGTTTCTTTTTTATACCTTTTAAAAATCACTGGGTTTTGTTCTCTAGATTTTGGTACTTCCTCAACTGCTTCTTTTTCCAAACAGCCCAAAGTGTCCTTGTGTATATAATGTTTTTCATGAATCTGTTGTCTTAATGAACACAAATTCACATTTGAAGCTTTTGATAGTTTTTCTCGTGCAGGTATTTTTCTTTCCTCTAATTTTGCTCACTCTTTTAGAATATCTTCTAGTTGGAAATTCTGAGCTTTGTGCATAATATTAACAATGCATAACTTATTTCTTTTCCTGAGTAGTCCACTCTGTCACTTTATGACTCTTTTTGGCCTATCAGTTATTGTGTTTTTTTTTTGAGGACTACAATGGGGTGGTGTCATCCTCCTCCTGAACCTGGCCTAACCACATTGTAGGAATGTTTCCTTGTCTTGAGGATTCTATACTATCATGTTTTTTTCCAGTTCTGGCACCAGTGTGCATACCAGGACTGGGGACTTTTTTTAATCAGGGACTTGTGTACCCATCTGTCGTTTTTATTTTTTAACACATTTCTGTGATATATGCTATATAAAATACAGTCTATATATCATGTTGTCTTCATGAGATTTAATAAAAACAGAATCCACCTCGTGAAGGTACTCACCAAGACTTGAAGATGAAATCCATTCCAGCAATACTACTCGTTTGTTGATTTTATCATCTCTCCATTCCATATAGGTTTACATATTATTCTTAAAAGCCTGCATCGAAAATCCTATTTTCCTTATTTCTTGAACTCCCCCCATTTCATCAGCTTGCCTTTGCACTTTGATTTGTAACGTTCTGCTTGTGTTATGCATGTGAGTCTTAAATGCATAGCTCTAAAGTATTCCTTCAAACCAGATAATCCTCTACTTCCTTGTTCTATAAGGGGAAACAACTTATATCACAACTCTAGCCCCCTGCCCCTCCCAAATAAATTCAACTATTTTATTATGGTCTACAACTTCTCTTGCGGTTTATAAAAATATGCCTGACCTATAGACAAAACTAACAGGACTAGGAACATTTTGACTATTTGTATATTACTACCCATAATCAAGGGCTTGTGAATTCTCAAATTTTGTATTTTTTTAATTTCTTATCACACATCCTTAGCTGCCATAAGACAATTTTTTTTTAATCCATACACCTAAATACCTCATCTTATTATGTCCCCATAGATATGGTCATTGCTGAACCAATTAGTAAGTGGGTATATAGTTTACTACTACAGTGTTTGTTTTATATTAATTTATTTTATATCCTGAAAAGACTTGAAACTATGTCAAAATGTTCCACAACAGTGAAATATTTTAAAGTACAAAATAATATATGTGAATGATGCTAACTCTTCTTGATTATCATACTGGTTAATATATTTAGATTTATGAGTACCATATTTTCTTTGCCAATGGCTCTATCTACAAGGCAGATAAAAAAGGGAAAGAGGACACCTCCATTGTTTAAACACAGCTTGTTAGAAAGAAACCCTCACATTTTAATTATTCCCTTTGACTTTTCATATATCCTCCTAATAAACCCTGTTTATTATACATTTGACCCTTCATATATTTTCCTAATTAACCCTATTATTCTACCATTGTTACTCAAAATCCCAACTGACTCTCTGCATCAAGCACTAATAATAGTAGCATTTTGCACTCTGCTTTCCTCTGTAAATCTTTGTTTTATTAATGTTGTCAAATGTCTACCTCACTTCCACAAAACCCCATTGATCCATATTTCTCAATTTTGGAAATGCTTTTGCCATTCTCTTATGTAGTACAGACATGTACATTTATATATTATGGTTTAAAATTGAAATAAATCTATATGAAGCTGGTCCTAAAGTTTTTTCCCCTCTATGGGTAATAGCTTTCTTCCAAGATGCTGGTAGTTTTTCTCATTTTAAAATATTGTTAAACAATACCTTCCAGATCTTTATCCATTCTTTCCTCCCACCTTCCACAAGAATACCTTATGTTCCTGAAGATTTCTCTGTTGATTATACATCACCATTTTATTGTATTCCTTCCTATATCGTACCCATTAATTCCAGTCTCACCTTCTTCTAACCTTGACATAAAGTCTTCCATAAATATTTCCATGTGTGCTTTTTCTTCCTTTCCTCATATCTCTTATTTATACAACTTTTCATGTAATTTCCAAAATATCTCTAACATCTCTATACAATATTTGATTAGCTTTCTTATCATAGGCTCTAAGATTGGCAGCTATTTGTTATTATTCTTGAACAGATACCTCTTCAAGAATAATAAAATAGTATGTGTAACTGTTATATCTCCAGTGGTATTTTCATTCAAAAATGACACAATACCCATTATACATGTAGTATTCATAATTACTGGGACTTAGCTGCAGGCATCCCTGTTCATACTGCCTGACTTCCAGAACTCAGAACCTTTCCTCTAGGCAGAGCAATCAGATATCCTCCCCAGGACATCAAGACACTCTCAGTATAAAGCTGGCAACCACCTGCTTCACCTTAGAGTTTTCTTGTCTGGAGAGGAAAGATATAATCCATTTCAAGAACAGGAGCACCAAGGGTGACCTACAGCAAAAGATAGTAAAGATAATGAAGTCCCATCCTACTTAGGAAGAGTAGAGATAAATCTTTAGTCTCCACAGCCAAGTAACAAAGCCCAAGCAGACCTAAGGCACTAGATGGAGAGGGAAGGAAAAGTTAGGAAACAGTATTTCAACCCAAACCCAGGATGCCTAAAGTCCAAAGGGTAGACAAAGTAGAGAACATAGATGGAAAGGTATGCTATTCCAGCAGTGAATGACTTGAACACCTACTGCTATGGCAAGTTCTTACTCAGCTGTATTGTGTTCCTGATTAGACTACTGCTACAGGCTTAACTACTGAGATCATTCCCAGAGCTTTAAGATGATAGAGGGAGACCTGAGATGAGATAGTGTGATGTAGCATACCCTGTAGAATGGTCATAGTAAACCATACCCCAATTCTACAGCCACTGCCCAGTCCGTAATGTTCTGTGAAGCTGTGAGCAAGTGGATATGAAAAGGTTGTTTTATTATATACATGAATTTACCCCTTCCTCCATTTTCAGAGACTTCAGAAGTTCGGTCACAAAGAGTAGCTCCTTATCTAAAGAGGCCATTATGGAGCTACATTCTGACAACTTTTGGCAGGGTTTATATCCTCAGCTAGGCATGTCTCACAACCACAGATGTGGTGGTTGCCGCTCTGGATGCTGCATTCATGCATTATATCCATACTTGATATTGTGCTTTGACACTTGACTAGCTAACTGAGTGAGCTCCGAGAGATCTGTCCTATGACTAGCATCAGAAACAACCCTATATTCCTCTTTTAGATGGTTTAGGAGGACTCTCTAGAATGTAGCCATGTGCATCTGACAACTGGCTGTCCTGCAGATCAGGGTGGCAGGTGTGTAAACATTTCAAAATCAATCTAAAGCTCTACTATCTGTCATTTGGGAGTGTGTTGGAAACAGGCACCAGTTTAGACTCTAAATATGGAACCATGCACATCACTACTGTATTTGCCACAGATAGTTTATAAAGACATTTGTGAGAATCTTGTATTCCATAAAATCCATCAGGATTCTTTGAAGCAGGGGGTTGAGGGTCAGGTTCCTGGGAGGCTATTAAGAAAGCATCCTCAAGGGCTCCCAAAAAAAGAAAGGTCACAGTTATGAGGGCATACAAATCCAACAATTCAAATATCTTTACTGAATCTTTTCCTTCCCACTCAAAGAAATCTTTCATCCTAGAAAATGTTTCTCCAAATGAGATCACCTCTGTGGGCAACATGAAGATGATGATGCTCTCAATGTCTGTATTGCAACTGTTGGAGTAACACCCAATAGGAACAATAAAGTTCTTCTCTGATAATTTTCCTGTTAATCCCCCCAGCAAAAGAATGGTGGTTCTTCTTTTAACTAGTGGAGACTCCAGACACTAAAGGCTCAGTACGAGGTTGCAGGATTTGGATAGCCCTTAACATTCCCTGAGCTAGGTTGAACTATTTTTCTGAAAAAGCCTGGGATGTTAAGTGGGAAAGAGAAGGAAGACCCATCCAATGTCAGAAAAACAAATACCAGTTGTGAGGCAGGAAGCAACAAAATCTGTTTCACCTTCTGGGCCTTCTTGTGAGAGACATGTGATTTCGAAGTCTTTGTCTCAGAATAGGATAACTAAGTTCCACGCAGTGGTCCATAACATCGTCTTGAACAAAAATGTGGGTCCAGTTTTTCCCTTCAGAAATAAGCCACAGGTTCCCAGGCATGGGCATGCAAGGAAACCCTCCCACTCTAACCCCATTTCACTTACATATACCCTTGTCCACAAATATAGAAGTCTCCGAAGGGCCATTGACAGAAGCTTGTGGAGGAGTAGACATTTGGTTGCAAGGGCTGTAAAAGCAACATACTAGAAATGGCACCCATGCACTAAGCATGGGCAGTGCACAGCTGGTTTGCATCTCCCATATCCCTGGCTTCTTTTTGTGCTTCATTTTCAGAGGGATGTCAAAGGAGGAAGATGACCCAATGGACACAACAGCAAAGTGGGTGAAGGCCTCAAGTCTCTTCCAGTTGTGAAAGTACTACAGAGAGAGCTTCTTACTTTGGACAGCTTTTTGTGTAAATCCCTGATAGACAGGGCACTCTTGGGTGTCCTGATCAAGTCATAGACAAAAAAAAACACAGTTGCTGTGATAATCCTTAAGAAGAATCAACCTATCAAAGATGCATCTGCTCTTTTTTACCCGAGACAGAAGACTGACAACCCACTACCCCAATACTGCCAAAATACCAATAGTGCTCTGAATTCAGGCATAGTAAATACAGTTTCCTCAAAGGGGTACTTATCTTGCTCCAGAAGCAGGTCAAACCACACTAGGAAAACACACTTTTTTGAGGTTGCAAACAGGAAGCGACTGCATCAGACTGTGGCAAGAAGGTCCTAAGATGGTGCAGGAAGAAACCAGTTTTATTCATTTTTATTTTATTTATCTTTTATTGACTGGGTTAGTACCAGTAGGTTGGTGGCCCCTTTTCTGGGAAGACTAGAGGTGTTATTTCTACTACTAAGGGAAATCTGGCTACAGCACTGGGGAACTTACCCTTTTGATTTGTGCCATGTGATCTTTTTACATCCACCTGAGCTACCACCAAGTCACGGAGATGGGACCACAATTTAACATCTCATCTGAATGACAGATACTAGTTACACTGCAAGTGTTTTGACATCCTAGGGGAAGGACATCCATTGCATATAGGTGGAAGGAATTTAAGCTACAGTAATTAGGTTGGAAAATGAAGAAACCTACAGCTCGGTTCCAGTAGAAGTACTACAAAAGTAATATAAGAAATAACATCTGCAGGTAATCGCTTTTCTAAGGTATGTTGCATACAATTGACTATAGCACTGTTCATAAAATATAAACAAAAAAGGCAGAAATGTACTAAAGGGACTCAATGCAATCAACAAAAGTCAAGAAAGAAACTCTACATATGGCTGGCACATTTTACTTTCCTCATCAGTGTGCAGACTTGAATCGTACTCAATGAAGGAACCATATAACTCACCAGAGAACACAGCACTGATCTGCCTGCCTCATGGAAAAGAAATTAAAAAACAAAACAGAAGAACAAACTTTGGCCATTCAAAGGGCTTCAGAAATGTCAGTCTGGGAGGACTTGCCTGAAACCAAAAGTGTGGGTACCTGCAAAGCAATCGTGCCAGAAGCCTCAGCCAAAAAGGACTCCACAGATGGGGGGGGGGGTGTGAAAGCACCTCATCTCATAGAAAGTCACTGGACCTTGGAAAACAGAAGTCTTCATTCACATTCTCTATTTTCACTGTGAGTTTTTCTTTGTAGGAAGTTCTCCCTGGATCTCTGGATAATGTCACGGTGGCACAAAATCAGGCTCACTCACCTTTTTTTGGCAGTGAACTCCTAGAGAGATTTTTGATGACACTGGATTTTCCTCAGGGATGAATGACACACACAGTGGACACGAGTCCACATCATATTCCAGACAGAGATAAAAAAGACATTTATTATGTCAGTCCTTATGTGTTATTTGTTTGCCACACACACAAAACATTTATTTTAGCAAAGAACATCTAAACTATCATCTGAATCAGACATTTGCTATTCAGCAATAACCATAAACCAAGAGAAGAAAGAAATTCATTATGGAATATTTATTTGTCCTGGGAAGAAGGTATTTGTGACAGAAAAAAGTACTTAACCACACTGGAGGCTTTGTACTGATATAAGAAAGCACAGTATGTGAGATACATCTTTCCACAGAAACAGCCCACTTCAAAGACACATACTAAACTATCACAAAATATCCAGTGGCTTTCCAGTAAAATAAAACAAAGAAACCAACAACTAGAAATGCAGAAGGACCAAAACAGTAAAAAAGTAATTTATTGCGTAAGATCAGCAGGAAAAATTAACGCTTCACAAAATAAAACAATGCGTTTTTGTCCAAGCACTTCCCAGACTTCATCAGATAATTCTCAAAGGCAATATACTACACCTTATATACTCTTTACAATCAATTGGGTATCAATTAACTCTTAAAGACATACCCCATTAGTATCATATTAAAGGTATAAAAACATACTACATAAATACACACTTGTTCAAGTGTAACAAAATAAAAAATACACATATATATAATTTAATCACATAAACAAGAGGTGGAAAGTGTACATAAATCATAACCCTTTAAAGCTTGGCAGACCTTAGTTTTAATAATGGAACCAGGGAAATGTGATAATTAAAACCAGGGTACCTATTGGCCTCCACAGCAATCTGCCAGTAGGTTTCCCTGTATTCCATCTTGGTTTCCCAAGCCACCACTCTCACTTCACTGGGAATTAACACAATAACAAAAAACCTAAAGCTGGCTCCCCCACATTCCAATGTGTGCTTAAACAGTGCATTTTTATGATTTTTGTTTTTTACATCGTTCATACGCTCATAGATTTGACGTTTTGTCTTTCTGTTTTACCAACGTAGAATCCATCACATGCTCCACAAGTTACCAAGTACACTAATCCAGAGGAATTATAGTTAGAATAAACTTCCTGTCACCTGCTTTTGTCTAGCTGTAAGGTATATATCCTCACCTTGAAGGATATACGAACACTGGTGGCAAACCCCACATTTGTAGGTGCCAGTTTTTCTCTAAGCGTAGACATTTACATTATTGACTTGCTCTTCTGAAAACTACCTTTAATAGTTCACCTTTTAAATTTTCCAAATCGGTGAATTCAGAAAATTTGATCCATTCCCTTTCCAGAACATTTTTGATGCAATAGGCATCCGCACCAAAATTAGTCACAAAGGCCCTATTGTACCCTTGTTCTAATTCTTGCTCCTGCTTATTATTTGGTGTAAAAGACCCTGTACCCAGTATTGGAAAATATTTTTCTGCCCTTCCTGCCAAAACCTCGTCTTTTACCTCCAAAATCAGGTCGCTAGGGTAGCCCCTATTCAAAACATGTTCTCCAGGACATTACATTAGTTATAAAAGTCTTTGTCACGTGATGTCATATGACTAATCCTGACATATTGTCCCTTAATAATACACCTCTTTTGAAAAAATGAATGGGCACTAGAGAAACTGATACAGGAATTAGAAAATGTCCCTTTCCTATAGACAGTGGGCTTAAAACCCCCACATAATTTTTGTATGGAAACATCCAAATAATTCATACAATCAAATGTTGTCTGGTGGGTAAATTTCAAAAATGATGGTTTGAGAAATGTATCGCACAAACTCGTCCAACCTATCTAGACTATCATCCCAAAACAAGCAGATGTCATCCAGGTATTAGCTATACATTTTCCAACAACTAGAAAAGGGGCAGTGTGTAATATATCTATGCTCCCATGTGGCTAAAATGATGATGGCTAAGTAGGGGCACAACTGGCTCTCATAGTCACACCCCGTTCCTATTGAAGAACTCCCCTTCAAAAAATCTGTGAAACAAATAAAATATTGGCATCTTAATATTTTATCTGTTTCATAAATTTTACTTGCATATATACACATTTTCAAGTACAGGCACTTTTACAGGGTAGGCATGGTAATTAATTGTTTGATTGCTGGATTGGGATTTTCTGTGTATATAAACTGTGTTCTAGATGTTGGCATACTCATTTGAGGAAGTTACCGTGATGAAAACGTGGTGATTCAGTTAATACGTTCTTATGTTTGTGTCTTGCTGTGTACTTCATTAAAAAGTGGATTGTATTCTGGTTGTCTTCCAGTGCCTCCTTCAACAGTTTAATCTCCAAAACTTGGTTTAAATTAAAATGTTCAGAAAACACCCCTCCATATCAGGGTTTTGTGCCTACCATACCTTTAGGCCTAATGGTAACTGTGATGGTGCCTATATATTTGTTATAGTCCTCATAGCCTCTAGGCAAAATCCTAGAGTCCAACAAACAGAGCTCATTAAGGTGCAAATCATTCTTAATAGAAAAAGTTATCAACTCATAACATATTACAGGACACACTCTATGTCCCCTGAAAATCACAGTAAGTTCCTAAACATACTTGAAGAGTTTCTCCAATATTCTACATGACTTTAACTACTCTTCTTTAAACTGGGACACCTATATCTCAAATATAGGGTATGCCCAGAAGCTCCTAGATTCAATAAACGAAAACTCCCACAATCAAATCAAAGAATGAAGTAGAGATCAAAATATAGACCTGGCTCTTACAAATATAGTATCTATATGTACCATCCTCACGGTATCTCCCTCCCCAGTTAAGTCTGATCATAAACTGGTAACTTTCACCTTTAAAACAGCAAAACTGACACATGCAAATATCACAAAATTCATGGATTTCAAATGTAAGAATCTCCACTAATTCTACAAGAACGTCTGAACATGTTTAACAGTTTCGCCAAGCCAAAACCTAGCAGTCCCAACCAGATCTAAAGATAATGGGAAGTCTAGGAGCAAACCATCCTGGTAGATCACAAACATAAATAGACAATACAATGGAAGAAAAATATTCATACAGTTTATAGCAAAACAAAGGATCCTCAAACCAAGGTTAACAAGAAGCTGTTAAAGAATTAAAAAAATACCGTAAGAAAAACCAAGACAGCTCATGAACTTATGCTACCATCAAAAGCTAAAGATAATTATAAGTCTGTTTTTAGAGATATCAGAAAAGTAAGAAGTAACACAGAACATTGCTTAGAGGTTATTCAAAATGGCCTCATCTACTCTGACCCAGTGGAAATTGCTAATTTACAGTCAAGAAAATTCATTGCAAACTTCAATCCAGAGACAACTATCCAAAGCCCTGTTATCTCTGAATATCTCAGAACCCCCATCATTAAAGAACATATAAAGAAAGTGCTTTCCAAGACTAAAACTATATCCTCCATGGGTCCTGATAACATACCTGGATGTCTTAAAAGACAGCACTAAACAGGTGCTGACAGATCTGCTCCTTAAATAATTCAACTTGAGCTTAACCATTGGCTATGTCTCTGAGGTCTGATGCACAGCCGTTGTGATGCCAGTTCACAAGAGTTGCTCAATCACTGGCCCTCAAAATTAATATGCCTAACAGTCTGAAAAGTTACATCTGCAGAGCCATGGGTCAAACTAACAATGCTATTAAAAATCTTATCAGGCTCAATCCATAGCAGTTTTGCTTTGTAAATGAATCAGGTGAACTTTGAAAGGGAAACACATGCTGTTGACAAAGCTCTTGATGAACACACTGTACTTCAACAGGGCAAAGGTATGTGATATCATTCCTCATGCTAGCATAATCAACAGGCTATGTTTCAAATAGATTCCTATGTAGTAAGGTGGATAACTAATGGGCTAAGAGAAAGAACCCACACAGGTGCTTCCTCAAAGTACAAAGGTGACCAGCAGTGTTTCATAAGGCTCAGTACTGGGACCTCTGCTACTTGGTATCTATTTTTTGGATCTTCAAATCACAAACCAAGACCTCTGGTTAACCAGGTCTACAGATGACTGTAAACTGTGTGTCATCTTCAAGTTCTTCTCCAATGCCCAGGCCCTCCAGAATGAGCTTACCATTGTTAATACACTGTGGACAAATAGCCTCAAATTAAATGCAGAGAAGTTCAATTTTTTACACTCTACAAACAACCCTCCCACCACCATAAACACCCCACTTCAAAGTGAGGACATAATTACAGAATTTGATACATGGGTTGATAATTACTGCTCCTTTGGTCATTATGATGTGGTTAGGAAGTCCTTCTACTTAACACAGCTGATTGCGAAAAGAATATCGTGAAGATCTAAAAAAAACAAGAAGGCAGGTGAATTGCTTGATGCAAGGACAAATCATTAACCCCCTTGGTCATGAAAAAGAAGGATTATTATGAACAAAAACATGTTTTTGTGAAGAAAAAAAAAAAGGTGGAAATGCTATGATTGCCTGAAATTCAGGGACTCTCTTGGCAGAAGTACATGCCACCAACAGCACTGTTTTCCAAGTACATTGCAACCAAGAAGAGGACACTGCAAGCTCAAAAGGAAACTGAGTTAATTTCTCATGAACAAAACTAAGGCTTTCTTGGGGACCTTTCAAAAATGTTTGACCTCAAAACAAGAAGTAAGGGATGGATTCAAAGGTAGACAAACATAAATGGCTGACAGTTGAGCTTTAATAAATAAATATGCCAGACCAGAACTGAATGACTCACACAAATATGAAAGGACCATAGGAATACCCACAAAAAGTGGCCCAAGTGACATTTGAGACAACAAACAGAAAATCTCTTTCATTTAGCCAAATTGGATTTTCTAGTAGTGGGTTTTCTGGCCTTCTGCTAAACCTGAAACATGTCCACAGAAAATTGTTAACTAAAAAGAATCAAAACATTACCAACCAGAGAGTAAACTGAAGAGTGGGCAATATGAGATCCCTTGTCCTGTGTGAGAAGATATGATCATAGCTCCTGGCAAGATGAAATAGAAGGTGGAGCCTGTGCTGTCTGGGCCAAAAGGGAGACACCAAGAAGATTCTGGGCCTATCCCACATGATTTTGGGCAAGGTTTCATGTAGGAGAAGAGGAGGAAATAGGCATACAGAAACATCCCCTTCCAAGAAAAAGAAAAGACATGCATTTTACATGTCAGATGACTTGGGCCTCTAGAACAGAACAGGGGAAGTTGTCTGTTCAGAGGATAGGCAAAAAGATCTACTTGAGGAGTACTCCACGGATGTATTATGTCTGGGAACATATCCCTGTGAATAATCCATTTGTGAAGATCTGTCCTGGATCTGACCAAAGTGTCTGCCACAAGATTGTGCTCTGAGGGAATGTGAACTGAAGAACTAAATGGTGGCTGATCACAAAGTCACAAGCCTGAAGAGACAGTCTACAAAGGTAAGACATTGTGCCTCCCTGTTTGTTGATGGACCCACATGACAGTGATACTGTCTGTGAAGATTTTTAGATGGTCAGAAACCCAAAGAGATTGGAAGGCATGAAGGGTCAGAATGAGAGCTCTCATCTCCTAAATTTTTGATATGGTCTGCCAGTTGCTGATTGAGACCAATGCCCCTGACTTTGATGTTGTTGGAAGAAGCTCCCCAACCCCTGATTGGATGCATCAGTGTACAGCTCCTGAGTGAGAAGAGGAACCAGAAAAGGTAGACCTGGATACAGGGAAATTTGGTGAACCCACCAGTGGATCACAAGGATCTATATTATAAGACAGATGTTTGAAAACATCGAACAACATATGGTCGACACCATATGGTCGATGTCTTCAAACATCGAACTTTTAAAAAAGACAAAAAAAAGAAAGAAAAACGTACCCTAACAGGTTTAAGCAGAGGCAAGCCCCCCTGCACCCCCCCGCTACATAAATATACCAACTCCGAGACCGCACTACATTGCAGTAAACAGAAATCTCCCCTTACGGAGATTTCCATTTACACATTCAAGATTCTGTGCCTACAATATTCTCGTGTTGACAATGTCAGATTCAACACTGTTGGCTTTCGAGAATATAATATAGACCCGATCTCAAGCTTGAGACAGGGCAAGAGAGGAATAGGAAAATACAGAGGATGGTAGTGCTGAAGCCAGACAGTCTTGAGATACCACTGAATTCTTTTCATATGGAGTTTGACAAAGGAAACCATGGGAATAGTGGATGCCATGAACATCATTACTCACAGAAATACCCTTGCAGGAAGGACTGGAAGAGGGAGAAGAGACTGGAAATAAATAAAGAGTTTGACTCCTGCATCCAATAACACCTGGTCCTAAGAGAGAGAACAGGTCAACTTAAACTCAAACAACTAGCATGGTGAAGTAGAGATGCAGAAGCAGGAGTTGCAGAGAGGGTGTCTGCATCAAAAGGTTGTCTAAATAACAGAATATTTGAATTCTTCAGAAGGATACCACTGGGGCCAGACATTTGCTATAGACTCATGAAGTTGAAGAAAGACCAAAGGGCAAAGGAAAGAACTAATAATGTGAGAGAGAAACATAAAAATGTCCTGAACAGAGGATGAACAGGAATATGTAGGTAAGTATCTTTCAAATCCAGGAATACCAGAAGTGTAGGTAAGTATATTTCAAATCCAAAAAACAAGTAATCTCCATGGTATCCCCAAAGTCTCAAACAACCCACTAAACAAGTATAGTGGGTCCAAAAACAAAACAATGTAAGAAACTTCTCTGTGTGGAAGATATATCTAGTAAATCACTGTATATAAATCAGATCAGATAATGGTAGTAGAAATAGCAAACTTAAACTCGCCCTGTCAAGAAAATACAAAGAAAATCCAGAATGTGATAGTTTTTATAGCCCTTATTTAAAGAAAATCATTAAGACCAGTGCAAGGGGTGACTGTAACACTACAAAAGTAATTTACAGGGCACAGTGCAATGAATGTGATGCATTTTATGTGGGCAAGACTATAAATAAACTTAAGCATAGGATTTCATGTCAACTAGCAGAAATTCGCTCTGGATGTAAAAATAATGCACTAGCCAAACATCTCACTCTTCATAAATACACACAGGTTTTAAGTCCCAGATACTGGATTGCATAAACATAGGTGATCTTGAAGGAGACATTCCGAATATGCTGGAGAAACGTGAACTCATGTGGCAATTAAAGCTGAACTCTTTTAGGAAGCCTGGACTAAACTACTACTGTTCACTTAATAGTGTACTGGAACTTAGAAAATTGCCACATTGTTTACATGACTAATTTTATTTTATTTTAGTCTTCCAGGTGGTTTTAAATACCATGTTAAGTCAGTTTTAATTTAAATGTATATTTTGTTTCCATCATCATACATTTTTTTCTTTTTCTTGCTTTTTTTTTCCACTTTACTCAAAACGATATGTGATAACAATACTAATTATACAATAACATTTTTGTATATAGCTTTTATGGTTCTTGTACACAGACCTGAAGAAGTCTAGAAGGATGAAAGTGATCTTTGTTAACAACAGGTTATGGAAATAGAATATGATTTTTACAATGGATTGTCTGCATGCAAATTATATATGTATATATTTATATGTATTTTTAGATTGCCAAATGGTGTAAGGTTTATATATTTCCAGCTATGTAGTATATTATCTTGGATAAAATCATAGACTTAATAATCTGTTTAAATAAGAGGTACCACAAAAGCTTGTGAGGTAACTATTACTCTGTTATTTTTGTTTTACTTAGATCGCTTGTCTGTGTAATTAATAAAGGATTTTCGGCTGGAAACTATGCAGTACAATATTTCAAATTATATATTTTTATTATGTTTTTTTACTTAGGACGAGTTTAAGTTCGCTATTTCTACTACCATTATCTGATCTGATTAATATACAGTGACTAACTAAATATATCTTCCACACAGAGAAGTTTCTTACACTGTTTTTTTTTTTTTTTTTTTTTTTATATTTCAAATCCAGGAACACCAGAAAAGCTTGGGGACGCAACAGAGAATAGTATCTGGAAAGACAACATCCTGAAGGATGGAACTTTTAGAAAGGTGTTGAGAAAGGAGAGATCCCTAGTGGACCTCCAAGATCCCTCCCTTCCTTGGCAGCAGAAACATACCAGAGGAAAAAAAAACGATCCCTGTTGAGAAGGGAAAATAGGTTGGATGGTTCCTTGAATGAACAGATCCTGAATAACCATAAGCAAATGATGCGGCTGGCAAGGAGGAGGCTGATGAAGGCCTGAGAAAGGGGGAAGGGACTTCCAAAATATAAAAAAAACCCTTTGGATAATAGGCAGAAAAAACACAGAGTTAACCTGAGAGATAGGGGAATCTGGCCAAGGAGTACAAGTGGTTAAATATCAAATAGAAGCAGATTTGTCAGTGGAAATTAGGTTTGTCAGGTAAAACTCTCTTGGAAGCCTGTTTACTTCTAGAAGGCTGCCTAGGTTGTCTGTGGACAAATGAAGGTTTAGATAGATAATTTCTCTGAAATTTAGGAACAAGAGAAAGAAAATTCTGCTTCTGATCCTGCATAACTTTATCACTATCTTGTAGAGTTTTAAAAAGTTCAGCAGCTGCAGTGCCAAAGAGATTCTGATTGTCCAAGGGGAATCCAATAATTTAGACTTGATGTCCTCAGGAGGAACCTATAGGCATAACCAAGAATACCACTGTATCACAGGAACAGATGTAGCTGCCCTAGAGGAAACATCATCAGTGTCATAGCTGCATTTAACAGAATGCTGAAACACCTAAAAGCAGAACTCAAGAGTCAGGCATATTAGTCAGAATGACTTCCAGTTTAGAAAGAAGAGCTAGTACATATCTAGTCATATGGATCTGGTAGTTAATATCCCTGAAAGATAAGGTATCAAAAGTGCACACTTTTTTCACATACATCTCCATAGCACAGCTGCCCTTATCAAAAGGTAAAAGCTTAGAGGGGGACAGTGACTTAGATGTCTAATCAGTATCAACAGAAATAGCCAGATCAGAGAAAAGACTTTAATACAAAAACGTTTGGGCTTCAGGAACTTTTTAGAACCTGTCAGGCTTCTTAGGAGCATGAGGCTGAGAACCAGAAGCCTATGAAGCTGAAGAGAAAGTGTCCAGAAGGGTATCCAAAACTGGAGGAACAGCAGAAGGCCTAGGAGAATCTATTTGCAAGAGTTCATAGTACCTCTTTTGGATGTCAGAAACCTGGGGATGATCCCACGTAGTGTTCCATCATATGAACTACATTGTCTCCAAAGGTTAATTCCTCCACAGGGAAATCAGGAGAAAGTGAATCCACTTCTTCAGACCCTAAGGCAAGAGGAGAGTATACCTGAGAAGAGTACATCAATGACTCCTTACCAGAGTTAAATCCAACTCTGCATCAGAGAAATGAGATTTCCTAGGATGTTTGGAAGCAAAAGAAGACCAAGGAGCAGAAGTAGGAGCAGATAATCTGTGAGGGGGCTTAAAGGCCATAACGGCAATGAAAATCCCCTAAGTTAACTCCTGCCATTCCTTGTGTGTATCATTAGCCACAGGGGCCACATGCCTGCTCTCCTGTTTCTTTTTTTAAAGGAACATCAAGCTTTCACAAACCTAAGAGTTTCAGACCCCTACCTAAATTCCACAAGGATACCAGGCACCTCCTCCTTAACAAGTATTTGTGGAATCCCCATAGGCCCCTCAGACATAATTAGCAGTGGTTCCCCCTCCACATCTGCAGCAGACGTAGGAACAGCCTCTTTCAACGTGTGAGTATGCAGCCCCATATCGGCCACCAACTGGGTCATGAAAGAGGAAGCTGACAGACACCGAACAGTTCTTAGATTCTTCATCCAACCTGATGGCGATGTCTAGAGGAGGTTGGACAGCCATACATTTGGTGCATGCCTTTTTGACTTTTTTCTTAAGCAGCAGTTTAACTCTGGAGTGGTTGTATTCAGAGGCCATGATACACTGAGCAAATAATTTCAGACTCTGGTTCTCCAACCAAATGGAAAGGGATGATAAGAGAGTGTGGAAAGTCCAGGGAACAAACATCTTACAGAGCTCACACTGAACAGTGTTGTGTGTAGCACTCAAACAAAAAAGGCACTGCTCATGTCTATCTTTATGGGTAATCTGCATCTCACACTCATATTTTTCCTTCCTGGATAACATCTAAAATGATAAAACCCAAAGACGACAAAAGGATGGAAGACTCCCCAACAGAGCACTTATCTTTAGAAGGCTCAGAAGCTGAATCAACATGGCAAACGTCTTACAGACCAAATTCAGCATAGAGTTCAGACTGGCGTAAAAGAAGTTCTGAGGATTAGGTGCTCATATATCATGTACCTTATGTCTTGTACATAGGACATACATCTGACATATGGCACCTATAAGGTGTAAAGGCTTTGGCATACTGGTTGGACATTCCTCTGCCCTTAGCAGGATATCTCAGATACACAGCTCTCAACTTCTTGGCAGAAAAAATCTGGACAAAGCCAAAAATAATGGTGGGACAAAGCCCTAAAATAGGAACACGTTTTAAATGTTGTTCTTATAAACTTAGAAAGTTGTTAGAATAAAAGAACTTGTGTTACCATGCGTTTTCTGGAGCATATGAAGTCTGAAACTCAAATGCCTGTCATTATATAGTGAATTCAGTCCTCAATGATTTGCCACAAAAATCCACAAAAACACCAATTTTATGAGGAACAGACCAAAAGTATGAGGCAAAAATCTAGACAGTTGAGAGGTATGTTCAGATGTAAACAATACTGTAACAGTGATAGGGAAGGAAATCTAAACCTACATTAGTAAATAAATATATGGTGGAGATTTATTATAGAACACCTTCACCACCTCTAAAGTAGACTTCCACTGCAAATTAACCAGTGCAACACAATATCTTACTTCAAAGATGAACTTGATGTCTGGATAGGCATTGAAAAAATTAATCCCTAGCTTGACTGACCAAGCCCATTTTATAGAAGTAAGGCTTGAGTGTGGGTACTGTCAAGTTGCAAATAGCAATCAGGCTCAGTTGACTTGTATTTTCTATGATTCTATGACTGACATACTTCATGTGCTTCAAAGAACATACTACCAATACAAATCGCATGTCAAGAAAAATTTGAATATGGCACCAGATGATGCACCCTTATTGGAAAGAGGATATCAAATGGAGCCCTGGAGGAGGGTAGATCTCTGGAAAACTGTCTAGCTATGGGTTACCTGTAGGCAGAATATTCCAAAAGTGAGGACCGTAATGAACATCAAATAATTCTCAGATGTTTATGAGTTCCTTCTTATTGTGCATTCATCACAATCTGCAAAGGCAACAATTCTACAACACAAATTTTACAATGGGGCCTGAACAACTCAACCTTGGGAAAGGTGACAGATGTCCAAGATTTGGATTCCATGCCTCTGCTTTTAGAAGTGATAGCCTCCTCTGAGATCTCCAGTCAAGGACAGGAGTCAATGACTTATATTTTTGAGATGCATGTCAGCTTGTGTACCAGAAATGAGGGAATTTTGCCTTCAGTTATTAAAATATGAGTGTCAGAACCAGATACCCATGGACAATCATTAAGACAGACTGGCTGCTACAGCAATGTGACTTGGGAGGATGTGCCATTATCAATCTGCATGTTGGCTTCTGAAAGGGTTATCACCAGTGATCTTGGTCCAAGTAGGTATCAGACTCTGGGAAAGGACTCCAGTTCTAAACAAGACCAGATTTATTGCAGAACAGAAATATGCAATTAAATAACCAAATGTTGAATTAACGCTATTCATCACAATATTTCTTTTATACGATTAATTAAATTTTAACTTTATTAATTAAATAATTAATTTATAATTATCTTTAAGAGATTGGGCTAATATTCATGGGATATTTATTTTATTTTTATTATTTTTTTTTTATAGGATTGATTTGGACTTATTATTATTATTTTTTAAATTAAAATTAAATGGGAATTAATGAAGTTTGTCTGATGAAGTCCTTGTTTCCTTTGTGTGATGTATTGTATATAAAATAAATAAAAGAATTTAAAGCATATTTTATTTGGTGGTTTCGCTGCAGTCTCTGCATAAAACTGAAAGGGAGTTAGTCCGTGGTCCTTGGCATTCTTATTTGGATTACTGGTTTTGTGAAGTGCCGCTCGCTTTTGTTTTTTAGGGCTGCATTTACACTTCACTGGATGAGATTCTCTCAAGCCAAAGGTGGCCATCTTACTCAATGAATATGTTGTCAACCTCCTGGAATACCTTCTCTCTTTGGTGCTTCCATTTTTAAATCAAAATGACTTAAATGACATTATAATCACCTTGGAAATGACATGCAGCATTTTCTGGTTCAGAGAGTCCTGCACAGATCGGACTATTCAATTAATGGTCTTTTGGTTGAACTTAGAGCAATGTGCCCAAAAGGGAACATCCCTTTCAAAACAAGACACGAACTATGAAAACTTTTATAGAGGATTTAATTCCTACAAACAATGCAGGTATTAATTTTAGAAACTGACATCTACAGACACAATGCATAAATTCTCCTTACCTACAAAGAAACAAAAATGTATAATAACTTTTTTTTCTCAGTGGGATACCCTTACATGTACTCTGTAAGCAAGATTGAGCTGATAGACTGATGGCATTTAGTATTTTCACACCCTATGAATTTTCTCATACTGTGGCAAAAAAAGAACTGAAGGTGATGCAGACATGGTCCCTCTTATACCACAGACATATAGATGTCCAGGTAGGCCGATATCAGGTGAAACTCACTGGAAGTCAGGCTGGAGCTAGACATGTGACCTTCATTGGCAGATGTCTTAAGTGCTACCACTGCCGCAATAGTGAACAATATGATGAACATCTATTAATTTGTGACAGCTTCTAAAGGCCATTTGGAAAGCAGCCCAGTTTCAGAAAAGGTAGGTGCAAGCAGGAATAACTAACTAAAATAAATAAATAAAACAAAACTGTACCAACAAATGCTTTTATGGTATTGTTAAAGGGGTCAGAGTAAAGAAATTAAGGTAAACATCTAAGCACATAAAGTAAAGCAAAACATCTGAGATGTAAATGGCATGCAGATGGTATTAAATGTATTAAGCACACTGCAAGACTTCACATCTGCAAGATAGCATGACATAGACATTATGCTGGCTCTAGGTTCTGGGGAGTAATCCTGACTTCCGATCAATGTCTGCATGGGTTTTCTGCAGGTACTCCAGTTTTCCCCATAAAACTTTGCTGACTTGAGTGCAAACATTAAACTGTAGATGCTGTATTTAACCTTGTCCTTGACGGCCCAAGTTGTAGCTAAAGAATTTGGATCAGTTCACTTCCTCATATACCAAAAACATTTTAAAAATTCACATTCTGAAAGACAACAACAACATTACAACTTACATATAATTGGCTGAACAACTGCAGTAACAAAGCTTGCTCCGCAGTGGACCACTGACTTACAATCTTTTGAGAAAATACAAATGGATGACGATATGGCAGAATCACAGACAATCTGAGGAGATACATTTCTAAATAAGGCCACAGTGGTAACAGCTAGTAGAGTGAAACCAAATTCTCCCAGTGTTTTGTTCATAGGTATTTACTAGGCTAACGACCACAAGGGTCTTTTTAAGCCTAGCCATGCACCCCAAATCTCTGACAAGTTCTGATAACCTTAATAAGTGTAAACATGGGCCTGGGAGATAAACCATTTACAGGTTATCTGTGTCCATTAGAGACATAGGTGCCAAACCAGGGATGAATTTCCAGTCTCCCATCCAATTGTCCAAGTTACACTTGAATTAGGTTAGGAAGGAAATCTGCTTCACTTGGATGGGGAGCCTGTTCCATAGAGGGGGTAGTCTCTGAGATACATGCATATCTCTCCAGCAGGTCCTATTTATATCACATGCAAGGTTTAAGTCTTTAGAACAGGTAATTCTGGTGCTGTTTGTTTTGTGGATATGTATGAGGTCCATCAGAGTGGAGTCTGACAATACCTTGTATGCCAGGCATAGACCTCCCCTCAAAAGCTGGTAGGAGGCAGAATACAAGGATAGGGCCTTGAGGCAGTCTACATAGGACATATTACTTATGCCTTGTATTCTTTTAGTGAGGAACCTCTGTGGACATTCCAGTTGTTGGATATGCCTGGTTAGGTACATACCAAAGAGGGCATTGTACTCAATGATAGGTCTGATGAATGCCAAATATAGTGGAACAATGACTTCCTTGGACTTAGATGCCATATCTTTGTTTATAAGTTGTGCAACATAGAATTATTTCCTCACCACTGTAGACACGTGATGACCAAAGGCTAGATTGTTATCTATGTGTGTCCCTAAGTTGCTGACTAATGGGTCAACTCTAAGGGGTGTATTGTCAATATGATAGTTACCAGGGATGGATGACTTCCCAAAGGATACTTGTATGCATTTCTTGGTATTTAGTTTTAGTCCATGGCTCTGACACCAATTGCTTGTCTGTGTCAGCCCCTCCTGGAGAACATTTGTGTCAGTGTGAGATTCAATGACAGCTCTTAATTTGCAATCATCTGCAAATATAGTCAGCCAGAGGCCACTTACATTGGCCCTGACTTCTGAGATGTAAATGCCAAAAAGGAGCAGTCCAAGGACTGATCCCTGAGGGACTCCACTTGTAACTGGCCTCTTTGTAGAGGTGGACTCCCCAATTCTAACTTCCTGGGTCCTATCTGTGAGCCAGTTGGTTATCCACTGGGTAACAAAGGGGTTTGTACTTAACCTCTTGAGTCTATCAACAATGCCCAAGGGGGGTTATTGTGTCAAATGGCTTGGCCAGGTCAAGGTAGGCAATGTGAATGATTTTGCCCTCATCCATTGCTTTGGTGACCTTCTCAAAAAAGTCCACCAGGTTTATGAGGCCTGATCTGCAATTGACAAAACCAAATTGGGTTGGGTCCAGTGTCTGGAAGCTTACTATATCTCTGTTGATCATCTCCATGATAATTATTTCCATGGCTTTACATTTAAGACTAGTGAGACTTATGGGTCTGTTGTTTCCAGGGTCTGTAGATGGCCCAAATTGTGCAGAGGGATGACTGTTGCCCTACTTGACGAACAAGAAGCATTTTAGCTAACCACTTGAAAAGGCCCTGTTTTCCCTTCATGAAACAAACTGGTCAACTTATCTAATATGCTTTGCCCTTAAGTCCTAGGATCACCAATGCAGTGCAATTTTTTCTCTTTGTGTTCTGCTTAGGATAGAAAGCTGGAAGATGAACAGGTTTGGTGCAGGGTGAATTGCAAACTGTCTTAAGCACAAAGGATGGATCTGGTCATAGAGATGTTCTTTTCTTTTTAGGTTTGACATTTCCTTTGGTGTTAAGGCCTGTAACTCAGAGATCCTTAGAGAAAATGTAAAAAGCATGAAAAAGTCTTCTGTAACACACTCACGGTTGTTAGAATGACTAGCAAAAATGAAGGTATAGTAATCTTCTTTAATAGAAAATGTAGATGACAAGCTGGGGCCAAAACGTCTGGATCATCAGATGATACTTGCCTGTAGAGAAAACAAAATAAATAAATAAAACTGTAGGTGAACAAGCATGGGTGAAAAGGACTTAAACAGATGAGTATGACAATCATACTGTGAGTATGACAATCATACCGAACAAAGGCATCAGATGATGACACTGAAGAAACAAAAGCACACTATTGACATTAATGAACATGTTTTTATACTACATGGACTATCTATTCCAGGTTTTTCTAAGATGTCTAGCTAGACTTTTCACTGTGCAATACCTTTAAACCTCTTGCACTAAAGGAGACATGGGATATATGCAAATAACCCCATAAAGACATCAGGTGTTTCTAAGTCTGTTATGGACAACTTCAGGCTAATAAGGCCAAACCACACTAACTGAGGACATGCATGTTTCAGCCTTCTTATGACCTCATCAGTAGAGCATAAGTGGAATGCTCAGCTTACATTTGGCAACACAGGGTTGTCATACCCAACTGATGTCTATTATCATTAGGATTATTGCAAAATATCCCAACTAACAATCCAAAACAATGAGTACCAAGGTCACACAGAACTAAACAGCAAAAAAAAAAAAAAAAAACTAAAAGAAAAATCTAGCTAGAATTTTCACTGTGTGATAACTTGAAACCTCTTGCACTAGAGGAGACATGGGATATATGCAAACGACCCCATAAGGACATCAGGTGTTTCAGCTATATGGCAATTCTGGCAATCCAAAGAACAATGAGGTAAAATTGATAATGGAAACCCCTTCTGCTGAATCTGAGAAAAAGTCTGCTCATCCTGGATATAGGTTCATAAGTGAACTAGGCTAGCTGACCTTGTGGGCCATTTTAAGCCTAGTCAATTTCTCTCAAAGGTGAGAATCAAACCCTGTATCTTGTGTCTGTGAGGTAAACACTATAATCAGTATTACAACCCCCAAGTATGTGGACATTTTTTAGTTCCAAGGTGATTAAGTAAGTTGTTGGAAGGGAAGAGGTAGAAGGCCTTAAAATGTTATCTTGAATTTTGGGACTTTTGAAACTTTGTTTACTTTTGACAAATCCAAGAAGGGTGTCCATGTTTCTTTTCTTGGAAATGGAAATAGTCAGAAGAAACATGTGCCTTATTCTCCTTGCACTTTCTATATGGCTTCATAGGAGAAAAACTCAGGTAGAAGGGTGGAGACCAGGTATACTTGATACTGGGGTCTGGAAGGATATCTGAGAAATCTGACTCACTTAGAAAATGTAACCTGCATCCCTGTCTTAAAATATTAAGTACTTAATAGTCCTGGCAAACACCTTCCCACTGCTTCACAAAGACATCTAAGCAGCTTTCTATTTTTGTTGTTCAAGTGGGATTGAAGAAGGGGTGGGATAGAGTTGGAGTCTGGTGACTGAGGAGGGATGAACTTGTAATGTCACACTTGTTCCCTCCCTGGGTCTTGGTCTTGAGGGTCCCCTGGTGTCTCTTCATGGTCTTGCTTTTCATTTACTCTCTTAGATTTTGATATGCCATTCTATCTTCCCTGGTTAAGTTGGCCATCTATTTTTTGTGGGGTAGTTTTTTTATTATATTTAGGAAATAAGGAATGAAAAAGCTGCTTGACAGACTGCATAGTCTTTCCTTTCTTCTCCAGTCTATCACCTTCTCTGTAGGAGATCCAAAAAGAAGGCCCTTATGCAATGTGACATTAAGGAGTTTGGTTTGTATTGGTTTAGCAAGGGTTATATCCACACTTAGCCATGTTTCTTTAACACTAATCTTTCTACTGCTGTGCATGATGTCTTCACAGCATCACCGTCACATTTACTACTGCTAAATAACTTAGGCACTGAGGATA
Organism: Protopterus annectens; assembly: GCF_019279795.1. Lineage (NCBI taxonomy): Eukaryota > Metazoa > Chordata > Ceratodontiformes > Protopteridae > Protopterus > Protopterus annectens. Next base: position 1,241,460,673 of record NC_056731.1, on the reverse strand, counting down.
CATAAGCCAAGCACTTTCCCTTTCTGGTCCTTGTCTTTTATTCCTTCAGCCAGATCAAAAGAGATTCCTGGTATGTCACCATTTGGGTCTAACATTTAAGTGCTCTAAATGCTAAGGAAGCAGTGGTTTGTATTTTTTTCCCAGATCTGTTCAGAATCCTTCTCTTTCCTTGTCACTGGTAGTGTATTCATGGTTAGAGCCGCAGTAGTCCCTTACAAGAATCTATGCATATCACAGATGGATCCAACAAAGGGCTCTTAAAAAGGTATTTGAGGGAGTCACTGGCCCTATAAAAAAGATAAAACTTACCAGGAGCAGGGGCTGGGAACATGGTTCTAAGGATACATTAACAAAAGTATCTTCTAGGACTTCAGGACTTCCAAGACTGAAAGAATGGTTAATGGTTTAAGTTGAGAAAGGCTCATAAGCTCACTGAACTTAACTGTGAGTGGGAAACTTCCTTGGCCTACTTTTGGTGTGCTCCTTCATTCTATGAAGGTTTCCCAAATGAGACATCCTCTGAATGAAGTGCAGATGATAACATGTCAAACTCATTCAGGGAAGAGAAAGGACCTTTGGTCTACACAAACCAATTCTTCAACATCTGAGTTATAAAGGTATCATAATGCTTAGGAGGTAATGCTTCCCTTTATTTTCAGAGAAGGCACACCATCACAAACTGTTTCTCAAAGGTCAAGTACCTGATTCTAAGAAATTCCATTAAGTGCTGAGACAACCTCAAAAATTCCTACAATGAAACGTGATGGAGGAGGGAAAAACAGACCTCCTAACATAAGTTATGGCAACATAGTGACTGTCAGCTTTGGCTAGGACTGTATTACTCTTGGGTCCATTCAGAGGGTCGAATGGTGAATGGGTTAGCTATTAGCATGTAATATCGAAACTGCAGAATTTCAAAAGATGCCAGTAGCTGCATGTGCAAGATTGTAATAAAGGAAAGAATGAAAAGGAATGTTACCCTTTCTCCACTGTATCTCGGCCTTGGAGTTGGTATACATAATTAGTGATGGGAGGGCATTCCACCTGCATAAAATATGTCTAAATGTGTGTGTGTGTGTGTGGGGTTATGCAGTTTTGAGTATTGGTATTTTGAGATTGGCATTGTGTGGTTCAAACATTTGGGTGCTCAACCTTTTATTAGGAATCCATAGCACTAGGTTTTGGAGATGGAGTCCACCTCGGAGGACTCAGGTCAGGGGCATGTTCTGCAGACCTCAATCTGGACTGAAAACATGATAGACTTAGCTCAGGAGGACATGTGTACTTCTTGGAGGGTGACTGTCCTTGGAGGGGTAGCACCACTGGAGTCAGAATAATGAGACACCATATATAGTAATGAGGCCAATTAATGCAATGGACTGTTGTCAGCCTCCCAATATTTCTTCTTTGTGGGGAGCTTCTCTAAGGATCTTTGTTCTTTTTTTTAAAGCGGGATGTCAGTGGTGGATGTGACCAGTATCATGGCTGTCAAAGAACAGGTGTGTAACTTCTGAACAATGCAGCCCTAGACAGATTTAACACTCCTGATTACTCCGGATAAAACTGGCACAATGCGCACAATTAGACACATTCCACTCAGGCCCTAGGACAAAATACATGTCTACTGTGGAAATATTTGTGAGGAGATTTGCTTCAAAGCAATTAACTACCTCAGAATCTGAAACTCCTCTTGACTCCCAAAAGCTACAACAAGGTAGCATGCAAAAAGAATTAATAGATTCCCCCCAATAGGATATTTATCTGAAGTTTGGAAGTCTAGGCTGCACCAAAAGGCTAATGACACAACAATGCATTTGATCTTACACATACAGTGACAAGAAAGAAATCAAGAAGGTGCTGTCCAACATTCCTTTTATACCACTGATGTCCAGGCGGGGCAGTGGTGAAAAGCTCTGGAAGTCAGGCCACCTATCAGACTTTCTGTGGCAGAATTCCCAAGAGTCAATACTGCACATTCACACCTTCATAACTGAACAAAGTGATAGCACCTTGTCATCCTTCTGAGGGATCACACTTTCTTTGTGGAGGGGTGCTACAAAAGATATGATGATTAGAAACATGGATTTTACCCTCTCCTACCTCTCTTATCAAGTTCTTTATCCTCAACTTCAGGTAAATCTAACTTATTTTAGCATCATTACCATTACCTGAATGACTTTTTCATTCCACCAGTGCTTTACTTTTATATTAGCACTACATTTAACATGATACACAACCGGCACAGTAGAAATGATTGTCTTCGGTGTCAAAAAATGCAGCATTCTGGTATTGAAACCAGTTCACTTGTTTTTATCTCAGATTAATATTATGAGACAAAAAATGCAACATTCTGGTATTGAAACCAGTTTACATTGTTTTATCTCAGATTAATATTATGACTGATGAATGCTTTTTAAGTTACTGTATATATTTTTTATCACAACTGTTTGGAAACTCAACAGAGTATACTTCACTGCACTGATTTGTGATGCTGGACATTTTTTGCTGAATTTCATTCGGCAAAACCCCCATTGCTGATTTACAACTGAAGTTGAAAAATTGTAAAAGCTCTTAATAGTCATTGTAGATTATGACACTTCATTTGATACCAATATAGCCACTACTATCTGCAAAGGATATGGATTTGCCCACATGATCCTCCATGAATTGTGGTAACAAGTTAACTGTCGTCTTTGCATAGCTCTTATCAGATTACTGAATATGGATCCTGCTCCGTAACCTACTAACACACTACCCAGTGTGACTGGAAAATGTGCAAAGATTCTTCACAAAATGGATCAAATGGCTTTGAGGCAAGTCTTACAGCTATATGTACTGCCACACTCTTCTTTCTCCATTTAGTATCACATTGTTATAGGAGCCCAGGCCCGAGACCACACACAGACACACACACACACACACACACACACACACACAGACACACACACACTAAAAATTGCTATCAACTGTGTTATGAAGTGTGGCAGTTCTCACACCTCAGAATAAACTACCTCTCTCAAACTCAGCCCATCAATTCACACTTTCAAGAACGTGCAAGTTCTGACATGGAATTTGGAGTTGGGCATGCAGCTCTTCAATGGCCAGTAGGGCTTGAGCCTGTTCACCAACCTTATGAAAGTGCAGTTGTGTAAGGAACTTATTAAAAATATAGACATTTGAGTGCATTAACTGCTGCAGTCACTGCTTGTGGGATACACTACCTACAGGTAGCCCAAAAGCCAACCTATTTTCTGGAGCTCTATCTTCAACATGGCTTTGGTGGACTCCCTCCCTCCACCTTGTAAGGACATTGGTGGTATAAGAGGGGCATCGGCAGATGCCATCTTCAGATTCTTCTTGCCCAGGCAATACCAGGAGATAAGATTCCAGTGCCGGAGGCTACATGCATCCTTGTTTAACACAAGTCCACCTCAGAAGTCCCTAATCTCCTTTTCTAAGTTGTATAGCAATATCAAATAGAGGGGGGTGTGGTAGGTAGATGAGAGGGAAGGTGAAAGGAGACAAGAGGGTACCCACTCCACTTCCAGGGAATATGGAATGCAAAAGTGAATATACTCAAACATCTACTTTTACAGTAAGTTCTTAACGTAAGTGAATTATGTTCATCAGACTATTCACTGTTGGGGTCACCCCTTGTGGGATGATTCCCAGATCAAGAAAGCAGGAGGTGGCTGGCAGAAAGGAAAAAAAAAACAGTGTAACAGGTCCTACAGAATGACAGAGACAAATCATGCCCTAGCTCTAGATACCATCTCTAGCTTGTAATTTGTTAGGAAGGTATATATTGAGGATCAGAATGCTGCTTCTAAGACTGAATGCTGACCACCATGAGGAATGCTGCAGTGGATCTAGTGGAATGGACTTTGACATGTCCTGGGATTGGTTTGCCATAAGAAGGATAACAGTAACAAATGCATTGTGCAAGCTATTTAGAGTGTTTGCTTACTGACTGACTTTCCATCCATGCTTTTAGCAAGGGACACAAACTGCTGGCCTGGTTTCCAATATTCTTTTGTCCTGATATGTAAAATCTATGCTCTCTCTTAACATCCCAAAAAAAGTAAGGTTTGCTCCCTGTTGTTTTGATGGTTAGGAAAAAGCACAGGTAAATAAAAAGTTTGACTTAAGAACACTTCTGTCACTATCTATGATATGGATATGGGACTGGTATGAAGAGACATCTTGTCTCAGGACAAAACTAAAAGGGGTTCCAACTAATCAAAGCTTACAAATCCAAAATCCTTCTAAATGAAGTGACAGCCACCAACAGCATCTTCCAGGATAATAACTGCAAGGGAGTGCTGAAGCAGCTGGCTAAAAAAGGGGATAGGGTGAGTCTTTCTAAGGCACACATGAGATCCCATGGTGGAGACAGAATTCTTTTCGTAGAGATTCAAGATGCAAAACTCCTTTTAGAAAGTGTTTTATTGAAAGCTTTTGTTAAAAAGGAGAGTCCATTGCTCAGCAGGCTAATGCCGTAGACACATGAATCTTTAAAGATGCGCAAGAAAAAAGTTATGTACTCACCATAACGTTACATGTTTGTTGCCCTTGATCTCGCCTTCCTTCTTGATGGTTGCGTCCAAAGCCGATCCTCAGCTCTGACTCGGTCGTATTCTAAAGCTCAAGAGCTTCCACTGGCTCCAGGCTAGACCCTATCCCATCATGCCTAGCTGGAGTTACCCAGATATCATTTGTGATAACCCATAACAATAGACTACAATATGCAGATATATAAACTATAGGCATATATAAATATACATGTATATACACACACACACACATATATATATATATATATATATATATATATATACCCACCAAGTCATTAGTAGAAGTCTACCCAACTCATAAGGCAGGAAGGGAATCAAGGCCTATATAGCCAAAAGATGGATAATTCCACTCAATCCTCCAGGAGTGGTTAGGAGGGTGAGATGTAAGAAGGAAGGCAAGATCAAGGACAGCAAACATGGAACATTATGGTGAGTACATAACTTCTTTATGTTATGTTGTCCCTATCTCGCCTTCCTTCTTGTTGGTTGGGACTGCGTTCCCAGCACCTTCTTCTTGGGTGGCTCAATGGAATAGACTCTTCAGAACCATGGAACCAAATGATGCCCTGTTCTGGGAGGCCACATCTTTGTAATGAGTGATTAAATTATGGGGATTAACCCATGTAGCTGCCGCACAAATTGAGTCTAAAGGTAGCCTGGCCTGCAAGGCAGTAGGGGTAGACAAGGCTCTGGTTGCGTGTCCTCGAATCTTTCCTGGGAGCTGTTTGTTCTGTGAGTTATAGATGTTAAGTGATGGTGTCTGAAAGCCATTTTGATAAAGTTACTTTTGAGACTGAAGCTCCTTTTCTATTCCCTGCAAAGAGATACAATTAGTCAGATTTTCTGAATTCCTGTGTCCTCTGCAAGTAAAAACGTAACTGCTTATGAACATCCAGTTGGTGGAGTTTATACTCTGCCTTGTTGCCATGATCCAGGAAGAATACAGGTAGTTCTATTAATTGGTTCAGATTGAACTCTGAGCAAACTTTTGGTAGGAAGGAGGGGTTAGTTCTGACAGAAACCCTATCTTTGTGGAAAATTAAATAAGGGGGACGAATGGATAGAGCTTGTAGTTCTGATACCCTCCTAGCTGAGGTAATGGAGATCAAGAAAATCATTTTCCAAGTCAAAAATTTTAGAGAACAAGTATTAGCTGGTTCAAACGGGGGAAGAATCAAAGCAGCTAGGACTAAATTTAGATCCCAAGGAGGAAGTGGTTCTCTTATTGGGGATCTCAAAAGGATAGTACCCTTCAGAAAAGCTTTGCATAGCCTGTGGGACATAACGTTGGAACCCATTTCTCCCACATGAAAGTTGGAAATAGCAGCCAGCTGAACTCAGATAGTTGCTGCTGCTGCTCCTTGGTTAAAGGTTTCAGCGAGAAATTTGAGAATCTTTAAAACAGGTGCAGTAAAAGGATCAATACTATTTTTAGCTGCCCAACAAGAAAACCATTTCCATTTGCTAGTATACAGTTTTCTTGTTGAGGATTAGTGAGAGGAAATTAGAATATGTTGTACTGCAGGGGAGATTACAGGAAACCCAGCAAAGATGGGAAGTGGAGGAACCAAGTTGTCAGCTTGAGGATCTGTAAGGAAGGGTGGAGTGCACCTGATGAACCAGCAGATCTGGAACTGGGTCCAGGATCCAAGGCTCCTCCTGAAGATGGCACCATAGAAACATGAGCCAGATTTGACGAGGCCAGTAGGGGCAATAAGTATTAGCTTGCAATCCAATGATTTGCTTTCTGAAGAACCTTGGGTATCAGAGGGAAAGGGGGAAAGGCATACAGAAGTCCCTGGGCCAATCATGAACAAGTGCATCCCTGAGTGATTGTCCCAGTGGGGAGAATAGGATGGAATAGTTGCTGCATTTCCCATTGATGTTGGTGGCAAAAAGGTTGCAGCAAGGCTGGTCCCATTTGCAAAAAATCTGGTTCGCAATATCCTGCTTCAGGGACCACTCTTGAGGCATAAGGATAGCCCTGCTTAGCTTGTCCAGTATCATGCTGGATTGCCCCAGAATGTGCATCACAATCAGAAAGCGATGGGAAGACATTGAGCCTCTCAACACAAGGGGTAAGATCTGGTTCCACCTTGCTTGTTGATGTACCATGCCACTGACATGTTGTCCATATGAATTGCAATTGTCCCCATGGGTAGAGAGCTGTGAAGTGCTTAGAATGCCAGGAGCACCACTCATCTTTAGGATGTTTATGTGCAAGTGATACTCATGTTGTTACCAAGTCCCATGAACAGTCTGTCCCAGATAATGCTCCCCCACCCTATCTGGGAAGCATCCACGGTCACTGTGGCCACTGGTTGGGGGAGTACGAATGGTCTGACTGCTGTCAGCTGCGTAGACTGAAGCCACCATTTTAGGTCCTTCTTGTAGGTCTCTGTGATGAGAATTTCATGGGACATGGGTAGATCTTGCATGGACCATTGAGCAAACAGGAGCCACTGTAATAACCTCATGTGGAAGCGCACCAAGGGAACTAGCATTATTGCTGCTGCCACTGAGCCCAGGACCTTTAGAACAAATCTTGCTTGAGTCATTTTCCTACCAATTAATATTGCAACCTGATGTTGAATGGTCGACACCCTCTCCTGAGGCAATTTTGCTATCATGTCTCTGGTATCTAAAGTTGCCCCTATAAATGTAATATATTGACAGGGCAACAAGGCAGACTTTTTGTAGTTTATAGTGATGCCTAACTGAGAGCAGAGATGGATTGTGGTGTCCCTTGTTTCAGTTAGTCGATACTTGGTGGTGGCGGTAAGGAGCCAGTTGTCCAGATATGGAAACACCTGGAATCCTAGAAGCCTTAGATGAACCATGACTACTGCATGCATTTGGTGAACACCCTGGGGGCTGTGGTGAGGCCAAAGGGCAGAGCTCTGAACTGGTAGTGACTGGCTCCCAGCTGGAAGCATAGAATTCTCCTGGATCGCCTGTCCATCTTAATATTGTAGTACGCATCTTGGAGATTGATGGAGCACATCCAATTGTCCTTTCCCAGGAAGGGAAGTATGGATGGCAGTGTCACCATCTGGAACTTTGTTTTCTTGACACACTTGGTGAGTCTGCTGAGATCCAAAATGGGCCTCCAGTCCCCTGTTTTCTTTGGTACTAAAAAGAACCTTGAGTAAGTTCCAGATCCAATTTGTTCTCCGGGGACTTCTTGGATGACTCATTTTCTTAGCAACCTTTGAACTTCTAGGGTTGCTTGTTCCCTTAGATTGGGTGGCACATCTGGGATGGATTTTCGTTTTCTGGGGAAAGGTGGTATGGAGAAAGGAATACTGCATCCCCTGGATATGACTGACTGTACTCATGTGTCTTTTGTGATAGTTTGCCAGGCTTCTGGGTACAGTGACAATCTGCCCCTGACTGCCTCCAGAGGTGGTTAGGCAGGCCTCCTTTCAGGAGTGCTGGAAGGGCCTACCAGAGAACATATCTCTGTCACACTGACTCTGCGGACCCCCTCTGCCACGAGGGTGGAGTCTCCCATTATTATTCCCCCCTCTGTCCTGGGGGGGAAATCACCACGTGCATCAGGCGAGGCTCCCTGGGATTTCCAGAACCACATTTTTCTGTCTTTTTGACCTTTGGGATAAGGTCTAGTAGGTGTGGAAAAATGTACTCCCACAGTAGAGAGAGTCTTGCCATCCTGCTCGCACCTGGTGTGAGTCTCTTTTACCTTGGGCCCAAACAACGATGAGCCATCAAAAGGGGCATTGGTAAAGGAGGACTTGAAGGGCTCTGCAAACTGACAAAGGTGCATCCAGGAATGTCTCTGTAAGGTGACTCCTGTGCCTGCTGCCCTGCTCGCTCCATCGGCTGCATAGGAAATAAGCCGCATGAAGAAGTTAACTAGCAAAGATAAGGTCACAAGCTGAGAAGCAGTTCTATCTGTAGCTCCTGCAGCTGTAGGATCCTGTAGGATCTCCCAGCTCTTTCAGGAGATCCCTCTGGAGACAGGTGAAATAGGATAAATAATTCAGTGACCTAAGGGTAAGGGCCACTGAAGAAAAGACACACTTCCTGTATCTCTCCATCATATGGGACTCTGTTCAGCGGATGGACAGAAGTAGAGGTTACTGCTAATTCTTTCTTTGTGGCCACTGCCACCACCATAGCATCAACTGGCGCACCCTTGGTCAGGAAAGGTTTGTCATCTGGTGCAATTATGAACTTATTAGGCCTCCGCAGAACTGGTTCCATCGATTCTGGGGAGCTCCATGCCTTTCGACTTACTACCCCCTAGCAGTGGGGTCAAAGGGCGGAGACACCCAAGAGGTGGAGGGTCAGGAAAAGAATGCATCCAGGTACACAGACTCATCTTCAGAAGGGGAAAGGGACTTCCAGCCACCCCTCTGCTTCAGGATTTCCAGGATGTCTGAGAATGAGACATCCTCAGAGGAGGACCCTTCTGAGTCCTCCAAGGCCATGACTGATGTCAGAGACTCAGGGGAGTCCAAATGCTTCCTCTTACATGTCCTCTTCTGAGCGACCTCCTCAGAGGAGTGCTCTGGAGAGGTTTCAGAAGAGGAAGAGTCACCCAATGGGGTGTCCTCTGACATTGGTTCCCTACACTTAAAATGGAGGGGTGGTGAGAGGGAAGACACTGGCTCCATAGGGGATGGAGGAGCTGTCTGAGATGACAACACACTCCTCATCACCTCGAAAGCACCCAGATCCTGGCCTGAGAAAGGTCCCTGACTCCAAAGAGTCGACAGACCTCTCCTGCACCAAGGGTGATAGCTCTGAGGCTGATGTGGGAGCCAAGCTCACCTGCGCTGAAGCTCCAAGAGGGAGAGTAGGGTCGGGCAGGGGTCCGATTCCACTCCACCCTTAGAGCTGACAAGGGAGTGTCAGCCCCCAGATCCCTCAATAGAAGGTGGAATTGAGGAGATTGGAGAGGATGTCAGAACTGAGAGACCGAAGGTTTTTGGAACCGACGGTTGCACCACAATAATTTCCATGCACTCCAACTTCGAGTTCAAGTGAGTCCAAGGAGGAATAGACGATCCAGAGGGGTGTATAGTTGGCTCCACATGCATATGGGCTGGGCTCAATAAGATTTTTGTGAGAGCCGGTGTCCTGAGTAGCCTCTTCACCACCTTCTCCACATCATTGTCTGAAAGGCTCCTGGATGACAGACAGGAGTGGGTGGATGATCGGTGACTGCCCACCACAGACTGGAGAAGCGGTGACTATGGAGAGGATCGCACCAGTTCCAAGGAAGGGGACCTTGTTCTTTTGTGACTCCTAGACAGTTCTGAGGACACTGATAGAACCACAGGAGATAAATTATTGTCTGACCTGAGAGGTTTCGGATCCAATGAACTGGAAGATTTGTCTTTCTGCTTCGATGGTTCCGAGGTCGGAACCAATGAAGATGTCAGTTTGGAGGATTTGTCTAGTTTTCTTGCCTGATTCCCTTCCACTGGTGTATCAAAGAGCTCTTTCAATAAACCTCTCAAGATGAGTTTGTTTTTGCACTCCTGCAGGACTCTAGCACTGAATGCATGACAAATGGAACACGAGTCCTGCAGGTGCACTGCTCCCAGGAAATAAACGCAGCTAGTATGTCCGTCAGTCAGGGACATTTTTTGGGAGCAAGAGTCGCACTTTTTGAATCTAGAAGGCTTGGATTCTTTGGATGCTTCTTTGGATATTATTGATAAGTACAAACAGCAACAAGCACAATAAAACCACAGCTACAAGTATCAAAAATGAGTAATATATCACTCTACAACAAACAACAGCACTATATCTAAATTATTATTTTTTTTAATGGAAGGTAATGGAGGAGGGAGAGCCTCTAAGTTAAACGACAACTCCCCCAACCGAGGAGAGCCCCTAACTTAAATCGCTAACTCCTTAAGCTGAAAGGGGAGAAGGAGGGAATAAGGGGAAACCCTCTAACTAAAAACGGATTCGTAAGGGAGGTTAGTAGGCCTAAAGGGAAAATGACGGCCTCAACAACAACAACAACAAAACGGAGATAGGTGGGATCCTAAGAACAAACACTAACTACTACTAATCTACAGTAAAGTTTTCCTTAAAGGTTTTATGCTATTAGAGCAAAGAATACAATAAAAAAATTGAAAACTTAGCCTGAGCCAGTCTCCAGCAATCTCGAAGCTTCAAACCACAAACAAGATCTGGGTAACTCCTGCTAGGCATGATGGGATAGGGTCTAGCCTCGAGTCAGTGGAAGCTCTCGAGCTTTAGAATACGGCCAAGTCAGAGCCGCAGATCGGCTCTGAACTCAACCAACAAGAAGGAAGGTGAGATAGGGACAACATAACATGGTCAGTTTTGAAAAGCTCTAACAGGTAATCACTGACCAGTATTTGAGTCTTGGTTTTATTTATCCTTCATTGACTTTGTTAGTCCTACTAGAGAAGTTGCCTCTTTTTATGGGAAACTGAAGGTGGTAGTTCTACTACTAGGGGAAATTTGGCCATGGCACTGGAGAACTCCTACTCGTTTCAATAGGTGCCTTGGGATCTTTTACATCCACCTGAGCTATTATCAGCTCAAGCAGATGAGACTTCAGTTTAACATCTCATCCAAAGGATGACACACACTCAGAAGTGCAGTATCCTCCCTAATTCTGCACTGCAATGCCAGCAATCCAATCACCTGGAGTGGGAATAGTGCCCACAGCCATATGGTCTTCTAGCATCAAAGGCATGTGCACTACTTGTTGTGACACTGAAAGATTTTTAGTCTCTGGGTAGGGACCAGAAGAGGAATGTTTTCCACTTTGGTAGGTATGATTTCCTTTTGTTTGGTTTCTTAACTTCCCTCACAATGTTCAACATATCCTTTGAACGTGTGCCTAATTGAGATTAGGGTGAAATCATCCAAGTTGTCAGCTTTAGGATGTCCAAGCAGGGGTGTAAAAGGGACCCTTTGTCTTGAGTAAGAAGGTCCACATGCTAATTCAACACTTTCCATCTCTTCCTTGCAAGATTGTGCAGCGGGAAAACCAGTGTTGTCTGGGCAAAAAGTGGGTAAGACAGTTTTTGGTCAGTCCACCTTGATCTTTAGTAATACCCTGGGGGATCATTTGTCAAGTTTAAAAGCACAAAGAAACAGACTTGTCTGTCTGAGGAAGAATGCATCCTTCTTTCAAGGCCCTGGACTTACTATTCTGCAGCCCAGCTTCCTCAGCAGTATTTTCTGTGATGGAGTAAGGAGATTTTTTCCTGCTGCATTGCAGATTCGACATCCATTTGAGGGGTCTGTCATCTACAATTTTTCTTGGGAAGGGATGTAAGCTATGATGAGAGTCATGCTCACCTTCTGAGCAATTTCCCAATCTTTACACTCCCTGCTTGCATGGTTAGTATAAGTGAGTTCATCCCTGCATGCCTGAAAGTATCTGGAAAAATGCTTTCTCACTAATCTGAAAGCTTCTGGTGTCAAGATCACAGAAAACATTTCTTTTACATTTAGGTGATTATTTTTTTTGTCATACCCTGGCCCCGAGTACCCAGATCCTGAAGTATTCCCAAGTGAGCTCCACAAGCTAGACTGGAGGACTCTATATTCAGTGTCTGGGCAGGTTAAGATGCTCTGAAGGGCATTCTCAGATTGGACTGAAGCTTCTCTATCCACGCATAAAATCTCTTTCTTTAAGCAGGAGAGGAGGCTAATCTGGGTTTCCAGAGATTCTGAATATTTGCACCATTTATTTCTGTGGTACTATTGCAGCTTTGACATATCCAGTCTGGCTAGGGACACCATCAGGATACATGAACCTTTAAAGCCCAGCACTATGATAGATAGCTTGGCTGATATCATCCATTTTCCAAAACATTCTGCAAGAATATAGTCCATGCTATAAAACTGGTAAGTAGAGTGGCTCTAGAAAAGCTAGTCTCTTCGCTTGTGTGATGCTTGTCTTTTTCAGGCTGATGGAGAGACTTAGGTCTCTGACGTAAATCAGGGTAAAGTTCAAAGCCTTGTTTCTCCACTCTAGGGGATCTGCCTGAATGAGGTATACATCCATGTATGGGTAAATGTGAATAACTTTGGTCTGCAAAAGACTATAATGGAACCAGACATCTGGTGAAGACCCTGGGTAAACTAGACAAACCAAAGGGTAAGAAAGTGAACTGGTAGTATTCCCCCACTGCATACTGTAGAAACGTTGAGAGTCTTGGTCATGGCATCTTTCAGGTCCAGAGTAACTAAGAATACTGGAAGGGATAGCCATGGAAGAAGACCTTGAAGGGTCAGCATTTTTAATTTGGGATCGATCACACATTTTAATTGGGACAGATCCAGAATTGGTCTCCATGTGTCCTCTTTTCTTGCTACTAGGAGCAGTCTTGAGTATAAGTCTGTAGTTTTTTTTCTGTCCTGTGTGCTCACTCTCTCTCTTTCTCGCTCTACTTCTCAACTTCTTAACACAAGAAACCTGAACAAGGCAAATAATAATGGGGGACAAATGCCCAAAAACAGGCACAGACTAAATATTGCTCTTAGAGACTTAGAAAGTTGCTAGAATAACAGCATGACTTTTCTGAGGGATATATAGTCTGAAACTCAAAAGTATGTTATTTTATGACTTCAGTTTCAAGTGATTTGCTAAAAAAAATTAAGAGGAATAGACCAAAAATATGAGGCAAAAATCTGGATATTCTGCAAAAATCTGGACAGTTGAGAGGTATGCCCCTCTATGACCCCTTGCTCCAACATATTCCTTAAGAAAGGAGGCATTACAATAAATTTGGTCTCTTGGAACACAGAGGATTCTCTTGCACTTTGGGTACATTACAAATTGCAGTTTATGGTTCTGCTGTAAAACCCTTGTTTGGGTTTTTGCATTTCATACAAAAATTGTCATGTGATCTCCTATCTGCTTTGGAGAAGCAGAAGGGAGGGTGGAATGTGGGGGGATTTTTGTGGGGGAGGAAGCGTACTGCCAGGATGACTTGAAGCTTTTTTCTCTAGGAGTTGCAGCCCTGGTGGTCCCCAGGCTTCTATTGTAGCTGTGCTTGCCATTCCTTTGTAATCTTGCACTTTTCTCCCTTAACCAATCTTATTCTTGTTCTACTCGATGTACTAAGGGCAAGATTTAATGGGACAATTTCTGCTTGGCTTTATTAACTAGAACGGCTACTTATCTGTATAGTTTGGCCTTCTTCAGTTTTTAAAAGACTTTATATGGAGTTGGAAGAGGAGGGCATTGTCCACAGGGGTATTAAGAAGCTTCAGTTTCACATGGTCCTCAGCCACGCATGTCTCTGAAATCACTGACCTATTAGCTGCTGTCCTGCATTATGTATCAGTAGCATGGTATCCATATTTTTGGAGTGCTTGGCAACTTGAACAGAGAGGTCACAGAGCTCAAACATCTCCTGCTTTAGATCAGAAATGGCATCAGCCCCTTTTTCCTATTTTGTACATGGGGTCAGGTTGTCACATCAACAAATCCCCACTGATTTAGTGCTAATTTTTTTACAGCAGGGCTTGCTGGTAAGCAAGCAAGTGGGTCTGGCAGTTCAAGGCCCTGAAAGAGAAGGTAGCAGATGGGCATGTTTTTTCTCTCAAATTTCTTAAGTAGTCTACTCAATCTGTCACTGGGGAATTGCTTCTTGGATGCAGTTAAAGAGGATTCCTTGCTGGAATCTGGGACTACCATTGCTGGATCAGCAAGAAATGCATGAGAACCCCTTGACCCTACAAAAAATCAGTCAGGCTTCCTAGCTGCCAAGGGAAGGAATCTGCCTCCACAGATGCACTGATAAACACATCCACAAGGGTATCCATGACTGGAGGAATAGCAAGAGCCCTGGGACAGACAGGCCACGAAAGCTCTGCAGCTGAGCTAGGCCTCTGAGTACTCTTCCATTTTATGAATGGCTTCCCTACATAAAAAATGTCTGGTAGAGAGTCAGTGGAGGTAGGTCATAAGCAATGCTATGGGTCTAGGAAAAAAAGAGAGAGAGGTCAGCTAGCTCTTGCATTCTAGGTCTTCATGTTCATGCTGCTGTCCTTATATTGTGCAGTTCAATTTTAGTGTATTCAGGAACTTAAGGGTAAAGTCTATTGAATATTTAAGTGGTTGGGGGGCTGGAACAAGAACCTTTTCAGTCACTACCCATGACCTATGGCATGATAGAAATAACAGAAATAAAACCTTAACAAATAGATACAATTACTGTTCCAGAGCAGTTACATAAAATAGGAAATAATAAATAAATAAATGTGACAGATACCATATACACTAAGTACAATACTGACAACTAGTGGATGCAAAAATATTTACAATAGTTCTATAGTCAAAGGTACAATGACTCTCAAGGAGGACAAGTTTATAACAATGGCTAGATATGCATACATTCCAAATTATCTAATTAATTAGTATCTCTAAAGACATGTGCATTTATATTCTTCAGATAGGTGAAAATTCAGCTTTGTTCCTCCAAAACTGGGATACAGCCAAGTGTGTTAATTTCTTTCAGTAGACGGTTCCAGGTGGCTAGCACTAGCTTGCTAAAATATTTTTTTTACAGACTGATAATGAAACCTTGGAATTATTCAGCTTGATAGTTTCATTGCTTCTGGAAGTGTATGGTTTATGCAGTGTTAGAAGGGTAGCAAGTGGTGGTGGTCAGAATAGGTCTTGTGAGTCGCTTAAAGAATAGTGAGTTGAGTGCCACTCAGCCCTCTGAACAGAAAGGTCACACAGCTCAGATATCTCATTTATCACATCAGAATTGGCATCCACCCCTTTTTCCCATTTTGTACAATGGGTCAGGGTGTCACATTTTATTTATTTACATTTGTTTACCGGGAAATGTCAACTGGACACAGGTCCTTTTTCAGTGGAGGCCCGGGAAGAAAAGCTCCACAGAACAATAAATACATGAAGAACAACTGAATACACATACAATAGCAAATAATACATACTGCACTTAACATTAGCTATAATTACAATATGAAACATAGTAATGAACAGATACACCAATATCTAGCTAGAGGCTAGGAATAAAGGTAGGATATATATACAGATAGTACTAAGCTCAAACAGATACTGTTCTAAACTCATATACCTAAATCTTATATACAAATATTGCATTAAACTCAAAACAGTTATAAAGCAGATGTACACACAAAGGTGGAACAAACTAGAAGGGCTAATGGGATGGAAGTGGAAGATACAGGAGTAAGAGAGGAAACTGAGTCAGTAGTATACGTGGTAGTGAGAGGAAGCTAGGTGTAAGTCAGTTGGATATGTATTTGGAGTGGAGATGAAGTGTGGTAGTTAAGCATGTTATAACAGGTCTGAGAGATTGAGTGAGGAGAGAAGAGGAGGGTAAAGGGTGAGCCAGAGCCTGCAGAGGAAGAAATGCAATGATCAGATGGTATGAGGCAGGGTGGCTAGGGGAGGGGAGAGGAAGGAGAGGTAAAACGAGGGTTACTAGTCAGGATTGGTGCATAGGCATAACCAGAGATGTTTTTAGGGCAATCTTGAAGTGATTGCAAGAAGGTAGTATGGTTATAGAGGGAAGGGGAGATTGTTCCATAATCTAGATATGACGCAGGAGAATAGTGCTTCTCCCACTGAGTTCTTGGGTTTGGTCACTAGAAGTAGAGTTTTGCTGCTGAAGCATAGTGGTCTAGTGGAGCAGTAGGGCTGGAGAAGGTTTTGAAGGGATGGGACTTTAAGAGGATGGTTTACTAACTTGTGGGTGAGAGAGAGTTGATTCAGGTGAAGAACTTGAGAGAGTTCAAGACAGTCAAGTTCTCTAAGTGAGATACAGTGGCGTCTGCAATAAGATGCACCAGTGGCAAATTAAGCAATTTTATTGTAGCAAGCTGCAAGCTTGTTTAGGTCTGCTTGTTTAAGGTAGGTAAGTTTTCAGAGAGGAGTAGAGTAAAGTGGAGATTAGGTGGGAATTGGCAGCAGAAATTCTGGCTGTCTTGGTGAGGAATTGTTTGTTTCTGTGCAATGCACCCAGTTTTTGTGAACCTTTTTTATGGTAAGAGAAATGTAAGTGTCAAATCTGAGATTGTTATCAATCTCAACACCAAGTAGTTTGGTGTGTTTTGTTGGGGAGATGACAGTATTTTTTGGCTAGAATATTAAAGTGGGGGATAACTGGGTTAGATTTAGTAGGTTGGAAGATAAGGGGTTTAGTCTATTGGGTTGAGTAATAACTGACTGGGCATTAGATAGCCAGCTTTCTACAGATGAAAAGGTTTCATGTGTGATCTTGTGAAGTTCAGGTATAGTTGGGGCTGAGCAGATGAGGGTGGAGTCATCCATATACAGTATAAGAGAAGCATGCTTGGTGGCTGTGAATAGATCATTGGTGAAGAGTGAGAATAGTAGGGGACCAAGTTTGGAGCCTTGGGGAACACTGAGTGTTACAGGAAGTCGATCAGACAGGTCATTATGCCAGACAACTGATTGTTGGTGGCCAGTTAAGATAGATGTGAAAACAATCAGTAGCTGATTGGGAAAAGGATAGGTTAGCGAGAAAAGAGATTAGTAGTTTGTGTGAGACCATGTCAAAAGCCTTGGATAGATCCAGAAATATAGCAGAGGAGAACAGGCCATTATTTTTATGATGAAGGATAGCGTTAGTGAAAGAGAGCACGGTGGTAGTAGTGCTGTGATATGGCCTGAAGCCCTGCTGAGTGCTGGAGAGGAGGTTATTAGATAAGAGGTAGTCTACGAATTGAAAATGGATACATCAACAATTCCCCACTGCTTTAGTGCTAATTGTTTACAGCAGAGCTTGCTGGTTAGCAAATGTGGGTCTGGCAGTTCAAGGCCATGAAGGACAGGGTAGCAGATGGGACTTGGGTGGTTAACACTCAGAATCATGTTTTTCAGTCCTTCCTAATAAGACCATCTTGTGTTCTGAAAGAGTGGGTAATGATGGGCTAGGCATACTCTAATCTTGGGAGCAAAATATTAATGCCAATAGATCAATGAACGTCAATGTAAATAGATGCAAAATATTGTATGCTACCAGAAGTAGTTGTATTACTTTCATAGAAGCATGTGCTATATGGCTGTGGAAGAGATGGTGTCATCCAAAAAATCCCCTGGATATCATTACTGATGGTGAAGGGGATTATATTACCATCTGAATCTGAAATACAAGGTGCTGAAATTTTAGCTAGCCTTTTAACTGTGCAAAAAATAACAACACATGATGTGGTGTTGTTTGACAGCTAGTTTAATGTTGGCAAGCCAATTTCAAATAAAGGAGAAATAGTCTAAAGTAGCAGTTAGTTGGCATTTGGAGTTGTGGAAAATCGCAAGCACAGATACATCTGCATATATGATTAGACTTAAGTGAGCCAAGTCCCAAGGAACATTTTTATGTACCTCAACAAGTATAATAACAACACAGAGCCCTAAGGAGCACAGGGAGCAAGAATTGTGGCTAGTGGCAATAAAAGATCTGTTGCTGAACCACAACCACAGTGTATTCATTTGTGAAGTAATACATTAGGGTATACAGTTTCAAAGGCTCTTTTTTAAATGATAAAAAAAATTCACCTGTTAATGCTTCCTTCTCAATGCTGGAGTAAATATTGGAGATTAACATACAGACTGCATTTTAGGTCTAAATCCATGCTGCTTCTCAGTTACGATGCTGTACTTCTTAATGTAATCCAGTATTTGATCATGGGTCTATATCACTTCATCGAACTTGTATAAATTCAAACGATGTAATATCGAACCCGAAAGTCCGAAACCGCACAATAACGAACACACAGAACTGTTTTTTTTTTCCGGGGAAAAAAAATCACTGTTCCCTAACAAAATAAAAAAAAACCATAAACCTTAAACTAAAACTAAAATGGGGTGCTTTGCCTCCACACTCCCCAACGTGGGGGGCTGTGCCCCTCACACACCCCTACTTAAATATACAAACTCTGAGATCACACCAAAGTGGAGGAAATAGCAAACCCCCGAAAATGGCCTACCTATTTTCTTCCCCTGGGAAAAAAATCGATGTGCTGTGGCTTCGCTATTTTTGCTTTTCGGACTTTTGGGTTCGATATTACATCGTTTGAACTTATACAAGTTTGACGATGTGATACAGACCCTTTGATCATAAATATATTTCTCTAGGTTGCAACTGGACAGATGTGGAATTGGTCTATAGTCTGCAGCTGTACAAGAATGAGGAACCTTAGGAAGAGGTGTAATGAGTGCATGCTTAAAGCTTGAAGGAATAATCTTTGAAATGACGGATTTTAAAAACATGTACCAAAGATTTTGAAATAAGTGAAAAAAAGTGCAGTTGTGTAAGCAAACATACCATAACAGATATTCAAATACACCACTGTTGCAGTAGTTTAAACTGTGTGGGCCTTTTCCCCTGTCATCAGCCAGCTTTTCAAGGCTTAAGAGCATCCTGCAAGTGGTCTGTCAGGAACTCGGCTGGAGCTCCAACCAAAATCCCCAAGAAGGGAGACAACAAATCTGAAAGGAAATTGCTAGAAAACATAACATGAGTAACTGTTTACACCAGGTATAAACATCCACACCATGAAAATACAATTAGATCTCTTTCAGAAGCTTAAGCTATTTGGGTAAATTACTATAATTTTCAAGCCAAAAAGAAGAGGAAGAAGAAAATTAAGAACCCAGGATACCCTAGAGAATGGTCCTATCAAATCCTGTTCTGCACCTGAAAAAGGAATCCAATTTGTAGTGATTTGTAAAAGTATGTACAAAGAACCAAACTGCTGCCTCTAGAATATTTCTATTGTCCACCCCTTTCCAGAAAGCCACCAAAGCACTGGTGGAATGGGCCCTAGCCTGACCAAGAAGTGGCTTGTTATGGTGAAAACAGAAAAAAAGAAATAGCACAAGACAACCATCTTGAAAACTGTCTATACTTTTCTCATATCTTCATAGCAGACAAAAAAATGATACAGTTTGTCTAGGTAAAATTTGAGCTGCGGACATAGAGATTATAAAGATTTTTCCCCTTGTTTTGGGGCCCAGGAAAACAGGCTCAGATGTTCAAGGACTCTGACAGCACTTTAGGCATAAAGGACTAGTTCTCATAGAAACCTTATTCTTGTGTAAAATAAAGTAGGGTTGACATACCATAATAGTTTGTAACTCAGATTCTTAGCAGAAGTTAGATCAATGAGTAAAATAGTATACCATTTTAGGAATCTCTAATCAGTCTGATGAGCTGATTCCAATGGAAAATAGTAAAATTTTCAAGCAGAAAGTTAATATCCCAAGGACAACCTGTTTTCTACTTGGACTGATATGTAAAACCCCTTTCAAAAACTGATCGACTTTAGGAGAGGTAGAAAGAGAAGATCTAAGGGCACATAAGGTGAAATGGCAAACAAATAAACCTTGACAGAGAAGAAAGGCCAGAGACTACTAACTCACACAAATAATTAAGAATGAGAGGCAGCCAGGCCTTGAAATGACGCCAACTAAGAAATATTTTTCATTTACATATATGATTTCTAAAAAAAATTTTTTTGGCCTCCTTCAATACTTGCCGCACCTCCTAAGGAAAAAAAAATGTGTCTAAGAGGGTATCAAAATTATATCATCCAGGTTGTCAAATGATGAGTTTTCAGGTTGCAGTGCATCAAACAATCCCTGTCTAGAGTGAGTAAATACAGTGTGTGGGGAAGCCTGTGAAAATTGCCCTTAGCAAGTTTCAGAAGAAGGGAGAACCACTGTTTCCTGGGCTTAAAGAATGCCATGACTACAGTCTCTGGGGAGTCCTTCTGGATCTTTTAAAAGCTCTAAATATCAGTGGAAAGGCATAAAACATTCTCATGTATGGGGAATGAGAAGGCAACTGTCTTCAAAGCCTGTTTACAAGGAATCTTGGAGCCAAAATTCTTTAGTCTGTTTGGGGAGGAAGCTTGCAGATCTACCTGAGGTGTTCCAACAGTTGGATCAATTCTTGGAAGACACCAGGATAAAGAATCTCTTTACAAGGGTTTGTCCTGGTTCTGCATATCATTTCTGCAAAAACAATGCTCTCATGGAATGCATGAAGCCTGAAGAGTCAGAAAGAGCTGAGTTGCTATGTGCCAGGCTATCACAGGAAGACTGCAGAAGAGGGTAAGTCTGGGTACTCCCCTAATGGTTTATATACCACAAAACAGTGGTATAGTCTGTGAAAACTTACAAAGGCCCTAGAAACCAGGTCTTTCAAAGTATTTATTACTGCCACCATCCCTTTGACCAGTATGTGCTTTTGTCAGTTGAGTTAGTTCCATGGAACTTGAAATTCCACATTTTCTGAAATCTCTCCCCATGCCAGAACTGAAGCATCTGATGTGGCTGGCTGAAAAGAAAGCAGAAGGGAGAAAGGGAGACCAAGGTTTAGACAGAACTGGTCCACCCACCATAAATATTCCCTGGTGGCAACTCCCAATCCAGGGATTTGAAAAGATAAAGGAGAAGATGTCAAGTCCAAATTGGACTGAGGTATCAGTCTACAATTATAAGAAGGCAGGCCGGGGAATTATAAAAATTATAGAAACCATTTACCCCCAAATTCTAAGAAATTCCTAGGCAGATACCTGGCTATGAAATGAAAGAAAAAAAATAAACTCAGAGGAAGAACTTTTCGAACATCTCTACTTTGTCTGGAGAAAGAAAATCTTCTTACTGAAGAATCCAAGACATTCTAGACTAATAATTCTATGAGAAGGGATGAGAAAATTCCTGTCAGTTCACTAAAAACCCTGCCCTGTTAAGAATTCTCATGACAACTGAATAAAGTCTGCAAATATGAGACAATTGCTTAAATATGGAAAAATGAGAATGGCCTGAAGTCTGCAATAAGCAATAACTGGAGCCAGATATGTTATAAATATTCTTGGAGTAGTAGTCCAAATGGTAAGACAGATAGATATCTGATAACATGAACCAGTAACAGAAAATCTTAAAATATGCTTGAAATGTTTCCTCATAGGAATGTGACAGAAAGCAACATAAGTCTAGATTTTCCAAGAAAGCTAGTAGAGGGACAAGAGGTAACAGAGTCTTGCACAGGATTAAAAGTCCCTTTTTTAATGACATTAGAAAATTCTTGAATAAAACCCACTGCCCAAGAAGCAGGCAGGCAGGCACAGGTTCTAAAACTTCCAGTGGTATGATTTGCTCCAGAACTGGAGGATAACAGGATATTTAGTTTTTGGGCAAGTAGAAATCCATGGAAAGAAGGTGGAGAATCCAATTACCAATGGCACTCCTGTTGAAGGAATTTGAGAACCAATATGTATAAAACAATTTGGTGCCACAAAGGAAGATGGAGACTCAAGAGCAAAGGAAAGATTGCCATGGAAAGGGAAGCCTGACAAGGCTAACAATCATTTTGACTTTCTTGGATTTTCCTTGATTTAGACAGGCTTGCTGTTTCTTTTTAGGATTCTCCTTCCACCCCCACCCACCACACATCATTTTTAAACCTGTTTGGTGGCATCTTCCTGCTAGAATAGTTTTTGAAAAGGGCAGCTAAAGTGGAAAGAAAATGTTATGTTGCCTTAAAAGGAAGGTTGCAAGATATGGATCACCCCCTACAATCAACTTTCCTTCCTTATGAAACCTCTTAAAACACCTCAGCTGCATAACAGCCAAACAGAACTTCATAGATCGGGGACAGGTGGCCACGGTGGTGCAGCGGTTAGCATTGCCGCCTCACAGCAAGAGGTTCTCCAGTTCAATTCTCGGCTGGGGTGCCTTCTGTGCAGAGTCTGCATGTCCTCCCTGTGGTCGCGTGGGTTTCCTCCGGGTGCTCCGGTTTCCTCTCAAATCCCAAAGACATGTAGTAGGTGGATTGGACACTCTAAATTGGCCCTAGGTGTGAGTGTGTGCATGTGTGTGCCTTCTGTGGAAGGTTGGGTGCTGGGCTGGCAACTTGACACCGTAAAACTTCACTGCCAATCATGAGCAGACAGATGACCAGCTGTGGTGACCCCTAACCGGGAAAAAGCCGAAAGAAGAAGAAGAAGAACATCTACAAAAGATATATAGAGAACATAACCAAACAAATTTTCTCATGACTAACCCAGAACCAGCAGCCCGGAGATGGTATCAGCTGCATCACAAGCACACTTAAAGGCATGTTTAATTACATGAAAAGCAGTTGCAAAAAAGGCATCCAATTAACAGTACATTTTTTCATATCCTCAAAAGTTATAAATAAAAACTTTAATAGCTGAGCTTGGCAGTTTAAAATTCTGAATGTTACAGTGGCATAAAAATTAGCTTTCTTTCCAAAACTGCATATGGTCTCCCATCACAGACAGGGGGAACAGGTTAGTAATGGCAATTACTCTAGCAGAAGCAGTCTTAGATAGTAAAATCAGTGCAGGGTATGCTTTTGGGTAAGAAAACACATTTTAAGGTTGACTGTCATAAAAACTACAATCTATGATTAAAACATTCTCTGAAGCCGAAAAACAGAAGGGGGAATCCAACTGTAACAAATTATAATACATTATCTGGAAACTGGGAATCTTAATCTGTTCCCACTGAAAAAATGTGTCAGTAGTATCAGAAAAAGAAAAGGTTTCTTGGAAGGAAATCTGAAGCAACACTTTTCTCCAAAATAGAATCTTCAGATTAAGTAAAATAAATAAATAAAAACAGTGCCCACAGTTCATACTATTCTGATTGAAAACAAGTTAATAAGTGAGGGAAAGTACAGTTGTGTAAGAACTTACCACAATAGTAGATGTCCTACTGATTACGTGATCTGATGAAGCACCATCAGCCATGAAAGCGCTTACCTTACATTAAAGTTTATTACATTTTAGCTGTGTCAGTCTCGTTCTTTTACCTTGGGTACTTAGTAAAACCTGTCTGGTCGTTTAGAAACTGGTGGTTGAGAATCAGGTGTAGAAGAGGTGGACTGAAAGGCATCCTGGAAAGCCTCAAGGATAGGAGGGGCTGAAGAATGAGCAGGGCTACCCAATCTCCAAGAGACTTCAATACCGCTTCTGAACATCAGAATGTGTGAATTGCCATTCAAAGTGTTTCATCATGTACTGTATAGCCTCTCCAAAGGAAGCTTCCTCAACTGGCAAATCCAGTTTGAGGGAGTCGTCTTTGTCAGAAGAGATTTGTAATAGAGAATGCAGCTGAGAGGAATAGTCCAGGGAATGGTTAGAGTAATAGTCCTGTTCTTCAGAAGAAAAAGAGGAAACTGGAAACTGGCTTAGGTTTTTAAGGATTAGGTGTGGTTGCAGAGGACCAAAGGAGGAAGACTTGAAACACTTTATAGCTTTGAACAACCCTATGAGAAGTCTATCCATTCCTTTTCCCTAGATGCTGAAGGAGAAGCCACATGCCTAGTCTTCTGCTTTTTCATTTTAGGTATGACATCTACCTGGATGATACTCAGAAGTTCGTAACCCAATGTGACTTCTGTTACAGAACCTAGGATCTCTTACCCAACTAAAATTTATGGAACACCATGCGGTTGCTCAGAAATAAGAGAAGGTTCATGGGCTATATCAGTCTACAAGGCCTCAGAATCCATACTGGCATCCACTAGGGTCTCAGTAGAGGACAGTTGAAAGGTAACCTGTTGTACTGCGGGTTCTGGAACCTCAGAGGGTACTTTGCAGTTAGAAACATTGAACTGCAGATCCATTTGAGGCCTCTTCAGTTTCTTCTTCTGCAGCATAGGGATGTCAGAGGATGAAGAGTTAGCCATGGCTGGGCCAAGCATTTAACACACTGGGTCTCCAGAAAGGTGCTGAGAGTGGAAAACCTCAACCTAAGGGTTTTAGGAATGAACAATTGACAGACTGAGCAGTTCCAGGCCTAGGCAAAAAAGTTACTTGCTATGCAAGTGCTTGTACAGTATATGGTATCTGCCTACCGCACTCGCACTTACCTCTCCTAGATGGCATTTAACAATAGCGCAAGTAAAAAGGAAGGTTCCTCAACAGGGCACTTATCTGAAAAAAAAGACTGAAACAAAGGTACCAACAACCAAATGGCAATCAGTCAGATGGATGCACAATGTGCATCTTAGCTGGCGATGAGATAGTCTGAGTATCCACACTATATCCCTCTATACACCTCACTGCATATGAGCTGAGGTCATGCATTAGATGTACGACTTCAGGAAAATAAAGTTTTGTTACCCTGGCCAGACATCAGCAGTAACAACCCATATGTCAGAAATACTCCAACAGTGATTTCAGTCAGGATATTTTCCTTTCTTTCCTAAACAGGATGAGGAAGAGATGAAAGCAGAAATTAATTTCATAGCAAATCACAACCAATCTTCTTTGTGTATGGAAACAGAAGAAGCTAAGTTTATTTCTTTTTGTTTTCTTTCTCTGGGGAACTCCCTGGAAAAGGACTGACTCAAAGCAAGTATTCTGAGACTCCGGCTCCCTTTCCAGACTATGCTATAGACCATCACCTGCTCCTTCTCAGATTCTAACAAGAGTGATTTCTCCCTTGCACATGAAGAGCAACCCTATAGCTGCAGAGAACCTGTCTGTCCCTGGTTCTTGGTGGCTGTTCATGCTACACCAGAAGAACAGGGAGAAAATGACAAGTGGTGCAAGGAACTGAATCTGGCCACAGCAGAGTCATTCATCAGAAGCTGAGGCAGTCAGAGCCATCCTGATATCAAGACTTCCTGACAACTATCTACTTGTGGAGAGGAAGGAAGAAACAAGGAAACCTGTAACTGCTCCAAAGATTCAGCAGAGAAAGAAGCGTAGAAGTTGGGCAGCAAAGCCTGTAAGAGACAGTAAACCTGCTAACTCTTAGATGATGCTCTAAATACATTTAATACAACTTTTCTCAATATCCTAAATAGCCTTGCATCTCATAGAAGGAAGATACTGAAAACAAATTATACAATTTGGCTATCCAAAAGGAATAGAACGCTAATGCATGATAGAGAAAAAGAATGGCGAACATACAAAATACCACAATATCTTGAACACTTCAGAATGCTTTGCAGTCATACTAAAAAGCAAATTAGTAAAGACAAAACTATACTACAATAACTTGCAGAATAGTAGTAAACACAGCCGTAAACAATTCTGGACAACCATTAAAGAAATCTTGCATCCCGGTCAAAAATTCAACTCTAACCCCTCAAGCAATAACTCATCACTTAAAACTGCAATACAATTCAATGCTTATTTCATAGATAGTATAACATCTCTAACCAAGGATTCCCCATTGTCTTATCCTAACCCTGCCCAACAGCCATATATTACCACATTCACTTTCACCTTCAAAACTGTGCCCACTTCCTAAATAAAAAATGAAGTTATGTGCTCACCATAACTTTCCATCTGTGTTGCCCGTTTTCATTCTTCCTCAACATGTGGGTCCAGATCCGATCCTCAGATCCATCTCAGCTGCTTTTTACAGCTTGTGGCTATTGCAAACACTTCAGCTCCTCTTTTGCCCATAATGCTGTAGTCCCCCTCCATATCTTGCTAAATAACAATGTAAGAAATAATAATTATGTGAGAAACCGCTATCTGGAGCTCAGAATGAGGAACTTTGGTTCCTCTAGCATCCTATCATTCTTCCAGAAGTCATAAACAAGAAAGGTAGGGGGATGCAGGAAGGGGAGTTGAGGAAGAATGAAAATGGACAACACAGATGGAACATTACGGTGAGTACGTAACTTCTTTATCTGATTTTGTCAATTTTAATTTGTTTCTCAACATGTGGGACAGTCCAAAGCTACCTGAATCTTGGGTGGTCTCTAAAAAAGAATATTCCAGAGTACTGTTCAGCCGAAGGCTACTCTTCCCCTAGAGACCAGATCAACTTTGTAATGAGCAATAAAAGTATGAGGAATAGCCCAAGTGGCTTCAGCACAGATATCATCCATGGAATATCTGGACAGAAATATTGAAGGATTGCCATAGATCTAGTTAAATGAGCTCTGAAGAGTTTTGGCACTGATAAACCCAATTTATTGTAGACAAAGGAAATGCAATCAGTTAGGCACTTATCTAAAGTTATTTTGGTAACTGGATTTCCCAATCTTGATTCTGAAAAGGAGAGAAATAATTGATCTGATTTTCTGAATTTGTCAGTTCTATACAGATAGAAACTTAATTGTCTGTGAACATCCAACAAATGTAAAATGTATTCAACTTTGTTGAAGAAATTTGGGAAGAAGACTGGAAGGTTGATAGATTGATTAATGTTGGATCCTGACACCACCTTAGGATGAAAAGAGGGACTGGTTCTTAAAGACACCCTATCTGTATTAAAAATCAAATAAAGAGGTTTAGAAGATAAGGCTTGCAGTTCTGAAACTCTCCTAGCCAATGTAATGGCTACTACAAATATTGTTTTTCAAGTTAAAAATTTTAATCCACATTTTGAAGCTGGTTCAAATGGTGACTGAGTCAGGGTTTGTAACACTAAATTCAAATCCCGTGGTGGAGGATCTTTAGAGGGAGGTTTCAGTAAAAAGGTTCCTTTTATAAATACCTTACAGAGTTGTAATGAAGCTAAGGTAGAATTGTCAACTCTGACGTGAAAATTAGAAATAGCAGCTAATTATACTTTAACTGTTGAGGAACTGACCCCTTCATTAAAAATGGAAGCCAAAAAATTCAAGAACTGTGGGTACTGGTACTGAAAAGGGGTCAATGTTTTTCTGTTGTGCCAAAAAAACAAATCTTTTCCATTTACTTTTGTAAATCTTCCTAATGGAAGCTTTGTGGGATGAAAAAAGAATGTGACAGGCAGGAGAGGAGAGCATGGGCTGTCTAGCTATCATTGGAACTGGAAAAACCATGTGGTCAACATCAGGCCAAAAATGTCCAGGTGAATCATGTCTATTGGGTGAGACAAAAAGTTTGGAATTGGATCCAGAATCCAAGGAGGCTGAACTAGATGAGGCCAAAGGAAGGGGAACCCAAACTGATAAGGTCAAAAAGGGGCAATGAGGATTACTGTGCTCCTCAATCGAGATGCTTTCTGTAGAAACGTGGGGATCAGAGGTGTTGGTTGGTAAGCATAATGGAGACTGGGGATTCAGTTGTGGATGAGAAAGTCTCTCGATTTCTCCCACGGTGGGGGGATCAGGGCAAAAAAAAACTTCTGCACTTGTTGTTAAGTGGAGATGCGAAGAGGTTGTAGCACACTTTACCCCATTGACAGAATATCTTCTCCACAATTTTCTTGTTGAGACACCACTCATGACGCAATAGGATGGACCTGCTCAATCATGTTGGATTTCCCCAGAATGTGCATTTCGAAATCAATTGGATGAGGTTGCTCACTGCTACACCCTCAGAGCTTCTGGATATAAGGGGTAAGATCTGGTTCCTTCTTGTTTGTTGATGTTCCAGACTACTGACGTCCATCTGAATTGCAATAGTTTCTGATGGGAGAGTGTCCTGGAAGGCCTGCAACACTAGGAAGACTACTCTCATTTCCATGATATTGATATGCTTGTTGGCATCTTCTGTCTTTCCCAAGAAGTGCTCCCCCATTCAAGTTAGGATGTGTCTGTGGTCACTATGGCATTGGGCTGAGAAAGTATGAAAGGTCAGCCCTGCAAAATCTGTTCTGAGCAAATCCATCACCTGAGGTACCTTTTGCATGCCTGAGTTATTCTGACCTGGTAGGACAAGGGCTGGTACAGGATGGACCACTGGGTCACCAGGGTCCATTGAAGAATTCTCATATGATATCTTGTCGATAGAACCAGAATTATGGCAGTAGACATTGGCCCTAAAGCCTATCGAATAGTTGGATTGACAGCGAGAAACTTTGAATTATCTTTTGGACTTCAAATCAAATTGTTTGTCCTCTTGACAAGGGAAGGAAGGCTGTCACTGATACAATGTCCAACAAGGCTCCTATGACTTCTAGCACTTGAGTTGGCTCTAGTTGAGATTTGTTGAGATTAATTGTAATGACTAGGTGAGAGCACAACTGGAGTACATAATCTCTTGCTTTGATCAGTAGATGCCTGATCAGAGGAGTTATGAGCCAGTCGCCCAGGTAAGAATATGCTCGGAATCTGTGTAGTCTCAAGTGAGCTACTACATCTGACATACATTTGATGAACACCCTGGGGGATGTGGTGAGGCCAAAAGACAGTGTTCAGAATTGGTAATGACTGGCCCCCAGCCGGAAGCATGGGCATCTCCTAGATCGCCTGTTAATTTTTATATGATAGCACATATCCTGAAGATCTGTTGAACACATCCAGTCGTCTTTGTGCAGGAAAGGCAAAATGGACTGAACTATGACCATTTGGAACTTTGTATACTGAACTGATTTATTCAGTTTGCTGAGATCCACAATTGGTCTCCAGCCCCCTGTTTTCTTTGACACTAAAAAGAATCTCGAGTATGTCCTGGACACTTTCTGGTCTGGAGGAGACCTCTTAGATGACTCTTTTTCTAGTGTTTTTTGCATTTCTAGTGCTGCTACTTCCCTCTGAATGGGTGGAACACTGCAGATTTTGTTTACTAGTGGGGGTGGATGGGAAAAGGGTATTATATAGCCTCTGAATATTATGCTCCACACCCATGAATCTTTGGTAATTTCTAGTCAGGATCTCTGGTGCAGGGATAGGCAACCCCTGACTGCCTCCAGAGATGGACAGTCACCACTCCTTTCAGGAGTAGTGATAGAATCTGTCAAAGAAAGTATCCCTAGATATCTGGTTTTACTGACCACCTCCACCACAGGGATGGTGTCTTCCATTAGAGTTCCCCCCTTCCCCTGGGGGAACTGTCTCCGCACTGGAAGGGACCCTGAGATTTTCTGAACCTTATTTTTCATACCTTGTTGATTCCTAGAAAAGGTCCATTGACATATAAAAATATACATCCACAGCAGACAGGTTTTCCCTTCCTGCTCACACCTAGAGTGTGTGTCTAACTCTGGGGCCAAATACGGAACTTCTGTCAAAGGGAGCATTGATGAAGGAGGCTTTGAAGGGTTCTGCAAAGTCACACAAGTGCAGCTAGGCATGTCTTCTGATGGAAATGCCTGAACCCACCATCCATGATGTACCTTCAGCTGTGTGATATATAAGCCTCATGGATGACTTCAAAATGGATTAAAGGCTAGCAAACTGAAAGACAACAGAGCTCTCTGCCTCAGTGGATATGTGGATATGGTCTCAGAAAGGAATTTAGTAAGTTCTTTGATCAATTCCCTCTGAAGTCTACTGGTGTGTGCCAAATAATTCAGTGGCCAAAGGCAAAGGTCACCAAAGTAGAGACATGCTTCCTAAATCTTTCCAGTGCCATAGACTCCCTGTTAGGTGGGTGGAAAGAGGAACTTTGCTCTGCTAGTTCCTTCTTTGTGGCCACTGCCATGATCATGGCATCAATTGGTACTCCCTTCCTCCAATATGCTCTGTTCTTTGGTGATGCCAGGATCTGGTCTGGTCTCCTAGGGATTGGCTCGATGGTGTCAGGTTCCTTCCATGCCTGTCGAGAGACCAAATCAATGAGCTCATTGATGGGTGGAGTCACCCAGAAGGTAGAGAGGCCAGCTCCAAAAGCCTCCAGGAATACAGACTCCTCTTAGGAAGGATTGTTGGGAGACCAACAAACCCTTTGCTTTAGCATTTCTAGGATATCTCCAAATCAGACATGATCAGATGGTGATCTTGGGGACCCCTTCCCTTCATCAAAGTCAGTATCTTCTGTGACAGACTCTTGTTGAGAGTCTAAGTGCCTCCCCTTGCATTTTTCTTCCTGGGAAGTATTGGAAGAAATTAATATACGCTGCTGGGTATCCTGGAGACTGACTTGGGCTGGCTGTTCCAGTTGCACAGTTGATTGAGGCTCTAGACGCACAGGTAAATGGGACTGGGCAGTTGTTGGTCAAGAAGGAAAAGAAGTCTGAACTCTGGGCACAGAGAAAGCTCTCCACTACCTCAAAAGCAGAAAGCCTTAGACAGAGGGAAACTGATGGCTCTGAAAAGACAGGCCGATGGACCACAGGCTCACTCTGCACAGAAGGCAGACTACTAGAGGAGGGAATCAGAGCCAAGCTAACAGCAAAGCTCCAAGGGGTAGAGATGGGTGTGACAGCTTCAGAGTCGACTCCAACACCCCAGATCTGGCGCTGATGCTATGGCTCCGAAACTCATTTGGCTCCAAGGTGTTCAATGCCAGTCCTCTCAGAGATGCCACCAGAGTTGAACATACCATATCTTCAGATTTGATGTGGACAACTCCAGAATCTTTGGATCTGACAGCTCCAAAACCAATGGTTGGTTGGAGAAGGAGCCAGCAATGGTGGGGTAGTACTAATAATGATTTCTGAACCCAATGGAGTCTGAGCCAGAAGAACCCCCATTTGGATCTGTGTCGAGAGGACCTTCTTCATCAACCTATGTCTGCTTCAGTCAGACTTCTGGAAGAACATGTGGAAGATGCTGTCAATGATGGTCTGGAGTGATTATGCTTTGAAGATCACTCCAAGAATGGAGAAGGTAGATGAGTGAATACCAGATCTAGGACCAACTGTGGTGATTGGATTCTAGGAGACTTTCAGGCCTAGACTTTGGATCTGAGGGGGGTCGGATCCGAAAATTTAGAGATTTTGCAAGGAGGTTCGGAACCCACAGTTGAAGATGTGGCTGGATCTGGAGAATACTGTCTTGAATCCTTATTATCCAATTTTTGAGCCCCAGATGACACTAATGAAGTCTTGGAAGGAAGCAAACTTCTTCATATTAATTTAATTTTTCTGTCAGTCAATGCTCTGGGTTTAAAGGCTTTGCAAATATTATAAAGTAGAGATGTGCTGGGCCTAAACAGTACACACATTTAGAATGCACATTTGACAGTGATATTTTATGGCCACAGGCCATACATTTTTTAAAACCTGAAGGCTTTTCAGACATATTTAACGCTATCCTAAAACAAGGAAAGATATTAAACAAGATTTTTTTAATAGTGAGAAGGGAGGAAAGGGGGTAAATTACCAACAATGGTAATTGAAGTAGTACTAAAAAGTATGAAAAAAGGGTATTCCAACAATGGCAATTAAGATTACTCGGGTTTGTGTCTTTCGGCTTTTCCCGGTTAGGGGTAGCCACAGCGGAACTCCGGTCCGCTAATGATTGGCAGTAGATTTTTACGTACTGGCTTGCCGGGCCTAACGCACAACCTTCAACGAAGGAACACCCATTCACGCATGTCGCTATACAGAAGACACTCTAACTGAGAATCGAACGGGCAACGTCTAACTGTGAGGCGACAACGTAAAGAGTAAAAAAGGAGGAAACACTATAATAGAATGAGTTTTATAAACAGAAAGAAACGTTTAAGATATGAAAATAAATAATTGTAAAAAAGGTTCTCACAAGAAAAAAAAGTCGCTATACACAAGAGCATACAGTGACCACATCAGTATGTGAAAGCGGCAAACGAGATCTGAGGTATGTTAGATCACTAGGGCATGGCATTATGGATAAGGGAGGAGCTCAAGAGTTTCAGTGTTCCACAAGCTGGAAAAAGCACTGAGTTTGATCCAAACCCAACAGTTGAGGAATGAATGAAAATGGCAATATCAGAACACATTTCCTAGCTAAAAATAAAAAAAAAATAATGACAGAAAAACCGAAGTTTTCTTCACAGAATAATTTTGTGGAAGGTTTTTCTCCACAAGTGCTTATCTGCCCAGCCTTGAAGGATTGGTAGCTATATGATAGTTCCATGAAACCCATCAAAGGAGCATACTTCAGGATCAAGAAAGCCCGGAGAATTTTGGCGTTCTGTCTTTATATATGGAGCTCCTAATAGTTATAGCATGTGGAGGCAACCTTAAACCTTTGAAATGTTGGCTGGTGGCAGGGGATAAGACCCAAATGATTTCGGGTGCTACAACAGTGTTGCAATGTTGAAAATCCAGTGTTCAAGTCTTTAGGGTGTAAGCAGTGAAAATAATTGACTATGCAGTTAATTATAGGTGCCTACAACTTTGTTTGAGGACAGATTTAAAACAAATGACTGGCTAATTCTATGTTTATGTGTGATATTTAGGTGTTCAAGGACACAGCTTAATGTTAGCAGCTGTGTCCAGATAATATCATGCATAAAAGTAATCAAAAGTTTTGTTCAGATGATAAAAAGATGCAGACAATGTGTGTCAACAGCTTGTTATTTTACAGAAAAAGTTTGACTGCGGAGAAAGGTGTTATTCTAGCAAAGTACTAAGTATATTGAATTAATTTTCAGGTGTGTTAACTGGATTGCTGTCTTCTTGTATTTTTTGCCTTCTGAAGGAAGACAATGAACAGTATGATGCTGGATTTTCCATTGCATGACTGAGATGAGTGGCTTACCTCCTTACAAAAAACACTGGCTGTGGTGTTTTTCTTTATGTGCATGTATGTTGTGCTCGTGTGTGAGTACATGTGCATGTGAGAGAGACAGAGAAATTGCAGTTCAATGGAATGTGCTGTGTGATGAGCATACATAGTAGTGTGAGAGGAGTTTCGGTCAGTCTTGGCAAGCAAAGTAAATTTTACTCGGGTATATTTCTTCTACTTACTAGGGTTTTAAGTGTACTGTTGCTTTTCACTGCTAACATCTTAACTTACCAAATGGTGTACAAAAGCAACTATCCTGCAAAATGCTATAGCAATCAAGACAGCACTGAACAATAACTCTAATGGCATAGCTGCTGTAACACCAACAATAACATTACACAGCCTGATTCTCAAATGCAACCATATGTGACAACAATTTAATCAAAAAAATGACCTAACAGAGTAACTTGCCCATTGTTAACCCTGCACACAGGATGACGATAAGGGCAAATGAATTACATGTGGATGGTTCAGAGTAGCTAATCAACCAGCACTTTCTTTTTTTAATTTTATTTTTATTTTTTGGAAGATTAAAAAAAAATTCAGTACTTGGAGAATCCCTATGAAGAAGCAGACAAAACATAGGAATGCCACACAGTGACTGAAGGTCAGAATTGAACCCTGGACAGTTGAATAGTGAGGCAGAAACCATGACTGTTGTGTAATCACCCAAGACCCAACACAGACAAGTGCCTATTTTCACAGGCAAATCAGTACTGCTGGTCTTGGGTGACGTTCTGCAAAAGATATAGAGAAGGTTCCAAAATGCCACAGAACACAATTTGTCTGAATCTCAGTACCTTAACCAACAAACTACTGCCATCCATGTCAAATTATGTTTCTAGCTATAATAAACACAGGAAAAGCATCTGGTGTAAGGGTACACCGATCCTTTGAAAGGCAACAATACCAATCTGTTTAGTCTATTTTGTAATAATAGGTTTGTATCCTGCTTATCCTTAAAAAACACTCTGCTATCATATGAAGTAAAAAGCATTAATTTTATATACAAAGAAAAGACAAATGGTTCTAAAATACTGCAGATGAAACAAATGCATGCATGTGAGTAATATGAAGTTATGTACTTACATAATACGAGATCCTTTTATTCATGTTCATTCATTACATATTATGGGTCCTCGAGCTGCTTGTCTGATCCAAACCAGCAAAATATAGAGTTGTGTATGTTCCTCTTACCAATAACAGGAGATACTTGAATTCCTTACTGCTGCAGTTGTCTTCAAGCTATATGAGCTGTGTCCTGCCCAGGACACAACAACCAGCTGGCTTCCAAAATCTCTGGCTCCCTCTCACACCTTCACAGTGACTGCTGATTAGTCTGCCCTGTTGAAGGAAATCAGCAGTAAAATTGAAGATTTCTTCAGGACTTTCTTGCTCAAAGGTAAAAAAGGAGCACATTCATCCTGAGCTACTAAAAGATAACTTTATATCTAAGCTAGCAACTGTTTACTGAAATAGAGGGATGGAGGATGAGTGCAGCTACTGCAGCAGTGAGGAATTCAAATCTCTACCTTTCTAAGTGCAACTTACACAACTGTACTATGCCCATTCCCATGATGCAGTAGCCTTTCGTTACCCTATATGGGTTGATTGCCAAGGCCTATCCAACCTGGGAGGAGGATGGGTATGGACCCAGTAGCCCACAAAGAATGGTCCCAGCAAAGTCTATCCTAGATCTAGAAACAGTCCAGTTTTTAATGCCTTGTAAAAGTATGTACAGAGGACCATATAACTAACTCTGGAATACTTTGAGTCTACCCCTTTCCAATATGCCATCAAAGATGCCAAGTTTCTAGTAGAATGAGCCTTTATATTGCCTGAAACTGATTTACTATGGTAGAGTAACAAAAGGTAATATTTATTTATTTACATTTGTTCACTGGGAAATTCTGACTGGACACAGGTCCTTTTTCAGCAGATGCCCAGGGAGAAAAGCTGAGGACAACCATCTGGAAATAGTCTGTTTGGATATGGGTTGCACTTTTGTTTTTCCAGCATAAGAAACAGATAACTGATTGGCTTTTCTAAAGGACTCAGTCCTGTTGATATAGTGCCTGAGCTGCCTAGGTGCACCCAGAGTATGTAGAATCCTTTCCCCTTGGTTCTGATGGATCCAGATAGAACAGTGGGACATTGACAGCTCGATTCAGAGTGAACTCTAAAACCACTTTGGGTTTGAAAGGTGGATTTGTCCTTAATGAGAGCCTATTCTTTATGGAAGACCAGATCGGGTTCACCCACCATGACAGCTTGCAACTCAGATACTTGTACTGCAGATGACAAGAGAAATTAGAAGAACAGTTTTGCACATAAAGAACCTTAAGTCTGTTTAGGTGTGCATCTGTTTTCCAGCCTTGTTTGCAAGGAGTCCTGGAGCAGGATTTGTTTAGCTGCCTGTTTTAAAAGAAGGTAAACTCTACATGAGGTGTTCCATCACTGGCTCAGTTCCTGGAAGACCCTCCCTTCATTCAATTTCCATTTGTGAGGTTCTTTCCTGGTCCTTCTCAGCGTATCTGTCATTAATCATATCATCCTCTGACCCAATACTGATGGGACTTACTGTACATCAGTAAATCCAATTGCATCAGACCTCTTTTACAACATCAACAGAATGGTTTGGATGGACACATATATCTTGCAGAGAATACTACTCAGGAACAGACCCTTCATCCACATAAAACACAATTCATTCTTGTCCACATTCAAGTGCAACTTGGAAAGGGAAACAGAAAATTTACGCCAGGACTGCCCCGTACTACTAATGGACTGAGGCAGCTCCTAAATGCTTTATCCCATGCATGGGTCGATTCAAATGATCTAAGGTATGCTTCCCAGTTATTCTTATTAGGGGTAATATATAATTTTTGACTACGGGATAGGAAAGGTCAATTTATAACTAAACAGGGTTGGTTAATTCAAGTGCAAAAAGGGAAATCGACTAGGCTTGAAATGGCCTGCAAAGGCAGCTAGCCAAATACTTACCTATGAGCTGTTTTGCTCTGATGAAATGCAAGATGCTTGGAGGGTTAAGCAGTCCTGAAGAGCTACCTCACCAAACCATCATAGTCAAATTGCAAAGAAGGTACCATCTGGTACCCCTTGCTTATGTATCACATCACTGTGGTGTTGTCTGTAATTACCCAAAAATGTCCAGGGTACCATAGTTGATAAAATTTTAAGACATGGATAACAGCCACAGTCTATTTGACACAGATGTGCTTTGGTCTAACAGAGGTGTTCTACAGGCCTTGCAAATTTGCCCCCCACAGAAACTGCTGTCCAAGCAAAATCTGAAGCATTTGTGGTTATATATTGGCTTGGAGGTAGAAAAAAAGGGGAGACCTGGATTTGCTACTGTCTCTAGTTGCCACCATTGCAGTTCCTTTTTGACAAAGCCCAGAACTGGAATCTAAAATTCCAGAGGATGTAAATGTTCAGTCTATGTGTTTTAATTTAGAAACCATTGAATTTTTCTAATGTGTGACCTAGCATGAGGAATCATAAGAATCACAGAAGCCATGAACCCTAAGATCCTGAGGTACACACTGACTGAAATATTTGAATATTTGAGAAGCTCTCAGCAAAGATAAGCAAGTTATTTAAATAAGGAAATATGTGAATGCCGCTCAGTCTGCAATGGGCTATTACTGGAGCTAGACACTTTATAAATGCCCTTAAAGCTGTTTACCTAAAAGGTAATACAAGGAACTGACAATGTCACCCAGAGACAGAAAATCAGAGATACTTCCCGAAACCTTTGGCAATGGGAATGTCATAATATGAATATTTTAGATCTGTTGTTACCAAAACTTGCAGAATGAGAGTTGACAAGATTCTTAAGGATGAAAATCTTGAATTCTGCTACCTCTCACATATAGATTTAATAAGGAAAGATCTAGAACTAGTCTCCAGAAAGTCTCTTTGGTTTCTGAATTGAGGTATTTTCCCCTTTGATTTAATGGAATTGGTTCTATAACTCTTAGTGTAAATGCTGAAGAACCTGAGGAAAATATTCACATACCTCTCAACTGTACAGATTTTCACAGAATATCCAGATTTTTGCCTAATGTTTTTGATCCATTTTTTATAAAATTGTATTTTTTGGCAAATTTTTAAAGACTGAAGTTAGAAAATAATGACAGACATTTGAGTTTTAGACTTCTTACCCTTCAGAAAATTCATGATAATTCAAAACCTGTTATTCTACCAAATTTCTAAGTTTATAAGAGCAATATTTAAAGTGTCCCTATTTTTGGACCTTTGTCCCACTTTTATATATGGCTTTGTACAGATTTCTTGCTGTAAGAGATTGAGAGGTATGATTCTGCCCAGTTTAGAGGGTGGGGAGGAATTTCTTTGAAAGGAGGTGTTTGTATACAGTGCCAACAGTATCCCTCCTGAACCACTTTAAACACAAACAAATCTGAAATAATATGCTGCCAAAGAGAAATGCAGAGTCTCAGTTTCTGGGACAGATTTTGAGACATGGCAGGAGGGCCAGAGGAGGGGGAAATAATGCTGATAAAGTAATTTTGAAATATTTGTCCCTTTTGAGCAAAAGATCCTTATTTCAAGTTGTTCCCCTCCTGCCATCTCATTTTTGTTTGCTGCCTGGCTTAAGGAGGCAAGGATTGTTTGTTCCATTTCTTAGCAGGAAAAGAGGATTTGGAAGATTTGTAAAAAGGGGCCTGAAAAAATCTAGGGACACTGCAACTACTACAGTGCTGAGGAAATAGGTTTATAGATGAAGTAAAGTCTGAAATTTTAAAATCAGATTAAGATAAGGTTTTATTTGGCTATCTGTCATTCAGGTTCTGAAGCAATACGATGAGAAGGGGAAATTAATACAGGAAGTTTCTCAACCTGTGGGTTATCAGATCAGAGGCCAGCACTCCAGATTATTGGCTCTGAAACTCCAAATCCCCTCCCATAATGCTGTGTATTCCCAAGTCTCCTCAGACCAAATTTGTCTCTCCAATACCGGATCTCTACCGAGTATGTGCCTAAGAAAAAACCTAAGATCAAGTGGTCTGATAAACAAGACTTCAGGCAAGTCTGCAAGGTCCACCAAAAATAGAAATACCAGTGCCAATTTGGTAGGGGGACAGAGGGAGGGATAGTTGAGATGGCTGGAAAAAGACAACACAAATATAGCATTTTGGTAAATACATAACTTTTGTATCAGATTTTTGTCTCTCATGCCTCAACCCGTGTGACAGACTGCTCAGCCAGACTAATTGGATGGTATCTGGAAAGAATATTCCTGCAGAAAGGTAGAACCAAAAGAAGCTCCTAACCTAGTCTGAATGTCAAGCCTGTAATGAAACACAAAGGTATGAGCATTCCTCCAAGGGGTCTATATTACCTTATTGAAAGCTAAGAGCGAATTCTATTTGATCGACCCGTATATCTTGAACGCACTGAATAGCAAAGACACGGAACAGAGATTTTTTTTTCTCAGGGAAAAAATTGCTGGGGTGTTTTCGGGTGTGCTATTTCCTCCACTGTGGTGTGATCGTGGAGTTGGTATAGTTAAGTAGGGGGCTGTGGGGGCAAAGCTTTTGTAATGTTTTGTTTTTATTTTATTTTTTTTGTGGAACAGCGATTTTTTTTCCTGGGGAAAAAATTGCCGTTCCGAGTGTTCGAGATTGTAAGCTTTCGCTTACATGAGGTCAATAAATCAGTGTTCGCTTTTTAAGCATTCGCTGATTTAATATAGACCCTTTTAAATGTGGGGGGGTGTTTTCTGTGACTATTGTATATATTAAAGATATTAAACAAGTACTTTTTTTGTTGTAAGAAATATAGATTTTACAGTATAACAAGAGGAAAAAAGGCTGGATAAAAGCAAGTGTAATGTTGATATGCTGTGATTGTGGGTTGCTGCAGTGGGGGTAGGGTGTAAAAAGTGCGCTGATTACATGTGGAATTAGAATGTTTTCTCTGTTTTACAGGGGTGATACCGCGGTGGTGCAGCAGTTAGTATTGTTGCCTCGCAGCAAGAGGTTCTCACGTTTGATTCTTGGCTAGAGTGCCTTCTGTGTGGAGTCTGCATGTCCTCCCCACTTTATGTTGTATTTCCATTTGTTTTTTTTTTTTTTTGCATGACAGCAATGTTCCCTGTCTTCTCTATTTAGTGTGTTTGATATTTAGGGGTCATTCAAAGAGCGTTCGCTCTTATCAGCTTTCGATAAGGTAATATAGACCCTTCCTCCTAGTAACCACTGAACAAATATCAAAGTGAGACTGGAAAAGGCTGCCGAGGTGGATACTACCCCGGTAGAAAGCTACTAACAGTGTAAACAAAGGATATGCAATCAGAATAACACTTGGAAAGTGTTTCCTTCAAAACTCCTTTACCAAGCTTAGCCTTGGAGAAGGGCACATAGT
Source organism: Protopterus annectens (assembly GCF_019279795.1). Lineage (NCBI taxonomy): Eukaryota > Metazoa > Chordata > Ceratodontiformes > Protopteridae > Protopterus > Protopterus annectens. Next base: position 1,241,421,333 of record NC_056731.1, on the reverse strand, counting down.
TTGTCTGACTTTCTGAAGTCTTTGAACCAGTCTAAATAAAATGTCAGTTGTTATGAAAGTCCAGGCAGGGAAGAATGTATTCAACTTTATTACTGAAATTTGGAAAGAATACAGGCAAACGGATTCAGATTTGACCCAAGAGGCCACCTTAGGCAAAAAGGCTGGATCAGTCCTCAGTGAAATCTTGTCCTTTTGAAAAATCAGATAAGGGGGACTACAGGACAAAGCCTGAATTACTGACAGTAATCTAGCAAACAATGCAATTAAGAAGAGTCTTCTAAAATAAAAAAAACTTTAGATCCATTGTTGCAGCAGAGGCAAAGGGTGCCTCGATTAAGGCTTGTACCAAACGAGACAGATATGAAGGTGTCTTTCTTCCTTTAAATGAGGTCTGAGAAGAAAGGCACCCTTCAAAAAGACCTCAGAAGCTATGGGAAGTTGGTCCTGAACAATGTAGTAATTGGAAATAGGTTCACAGCTGTGTCCTATGGCACAGTGGTGCAGTGGTTAACATTGTCAGCTCACAGCAAGAGGTTCTCCAGTTCAATTCTTGGCTGGGGTGCCTTCTGTGCAGAGTCAGTATGTCCTCACTGCATTCACATGGGTTTTCTCCAGGTGCTCCAGTTTCCTCCCACATTCCAAAGACATGCATCTAGAGCTTTCTCCCTGGGTCTCTTCTGAACATGGGCTCTGTCCCAGTAAAGAAATGTTAACTAAATAAATAAATACTTGGCCAATGACCACTATGGCCATTAAAATACTAGCCATGCAATCCAAATGTGACCCACAAATTTGATTTATAGGGGGTGGTTTACTGACCACCTCTGTTTCACAGAGATGTAGCAGCCAGACCAGGGATGAATTTCCAATTATCCATCCATTGGTACAAGTTGTGCTTAAAAAGGGATAGGGAGGAACTCTTCTTCACATGGATGGAGAACCTATTTCAAAAAACATGAATTCTCTGAAAAGCGTATCTGTCTTTCAAACATGTCCTATTTATACTGCAATCAAAATGTAGGTCTTTTAATCTAGTAGTTCTGATGCTGTTTGTTTTGCGGATGTGCAGATCATCTATCAAAATATAGTCCAGGGATACTTTGCATGCCAGGCAAAAATTACCTTCCAGAAGTCTGTTATCATGGCTGCCAGCTGAACCTTAATAGTAATGTAGCTAGGCCCCAGACTACAAAAGGCCATCTAAAAGATCCAAAATAGCATCAAAAGGGGTGGAAAAAGGGTCCAGACCCTTTGAGATGCCCAAATACTAAATCTCCACTTACTGCTGTAAACCTTCTGGTGGTGGACTTCTGAGATGAAGAAAGGATATGTACCACTATCAGACAGCTTGGGATCTCTAACCATTACTGGAAGTGGAGGAACCAAGCAGGGAGGGATTTTAGGTTCAGGTGAGGCTGACCTAAAAGATGCTAATGTTAGATTTGGAACTTTATTCAGAATCCAAGTAGGGTGCATAAGATGAAGCCACGGAAAAGTGAAGCAGGCTTGTCAGGGCCAGAAGGGGGCTATGAGGATCACAGTTGCCTTGCAATAAGCTGCCTTCTGCAATAACTTTATTATTAAAAGAGTTAGAGGGTAAATGTATATGAGACCCAGGATGCAAAGCATGGACCAGAGCATCCCTCAGTCACAGACTCTTGTGAGGGATAAGGGTAAAAAAAGGTACATCTGCAAATGCTCTTTAAAGGTACATACACACACTCTGATCTATATCCTCCCTCTTTGAGAAATAGCCCATATGCAAAATGACAGAATTCAATGACATGCAATTTACATAAACAATCTTTTGACAGCAGTTAGACAGAACTAATTTGACATGCAATCATATTATATTAGACACATATAAAACAACTATGTCCAAGTTACTGTGTATTTTACACTAGGTCTAGAAATATGACCTGATCCTGTAACATAAAAGTCATAACTGAATCTAGCAATGGGAATGGTCTTCAAGGAATGTTCAACTTTGGGGACATCATCAGGAATGGAAATGGATACTGCAACATGTTCTTCGGTATGAATATTATCAGAGTTACTCTGAGATCTCGAGTCTGTATCACAGGTACAATGCTGTGATATTGTTTGTGATACAGGAAGATGATGTCTGCAGTTTCTCCTGTACTCTATACCCTCAGATTCTACTAAGTAGGCTCTCGGCTCTGTAGATATACCTCTCACTTGACCGATTTGGTCAAATCCTTTTGCCGTTTGCATTCTCACTGTCTCTCCTCCTTTAATGGATGAAGAAATCTGCTCATTTTATTGTAGCTGGACTTCTGAGAAGAATACTTCTTAAAATGTTGGGCTTTAATCTCTCTGTTGTCTTTAGCATTAGGCACCAACAAACTAGAACTAATAGGCAAGGTTGTTCTGGTTTGTCTAGACAGAAGTCTCTGAGCAGGTGAGCCAAGTAGATTGCCAAGGGGTATATTTCTGAGATTAAGTAAATTCAAGAGGCTATCAGTATTGCCACACTTTGACCTCTCCAGTAATTCCTTTGTACTCTGTACTGCATGCTCAGCAAGGCTGTTGGACTGTGGGTATTCAGGACTAATAGTAAAATGAATAAAGTCCCACTCTTTAGCAAATCTCTGAAACAAACTGACTGGAAAAACTGAGAACCATTGTCAGAAATAACTTTGTGTGGATTACCACGGACTGAGAAATGACATTTCATCTTAGTAATAACAGCACTGGATGTTAGGTTAGGTACCAAATCAATCTCAAAGCAGTTCGAATAGGAGTCTACCAGCACTAAGTAATGTTGACTCTTCCACTCAAATATGTCAGTGGCTACTATTGACCAAGGTAGTTCAAGAATTTGGCTTAGCTGAAGTGGCTCTTTTTGTAAATGCAGCTTAGTACTGTTGCACACTGAACAAAAAGAAAGCACTTTATCAATGTCTTTTGCTAGAGAAGGCCAAAATACTAGTCATCTCGCACTTCTTCTGGTAGACTCAGAACCTGGGTGGCCACAATGTAAAATCTGAATGCATTCATGTTGTAAGAAAGTAGGGACAATAACTTTTGGACCTTTTAAAATGATACAATCTTCCATCAGCATTTCATTTCTGTATGGAAAGTAAGTTTGTACATCTGGTGGTACACAGGATTGCTTTGACAGCCATCTTAAATTGATGAAGTGGTTGAGCTTTAGCTCATCAAGTCTCGTGGTAGAAAAATTATGCACTTCCATGACATCAAAGTCAAAATTCTCTGCATCAAGCTGTTCTGTGGTATTTCTGAGTGATCTGGATAAGTTAACAGCCAGATAAAGTAGTTTACCTTTTGTATAGACCATTTTGAAATTGTACTTTTGCAATTTGAGCATGATTCTTTTTAGTCTTGCTGGACCGAAATTCATAGGCTTCCTTAAAATAGTGACTAGAGGTTGATGGTCAGTTTCTGTCTGGATAGCTTGGCCATAAATATAATCATGGAACCTAGAACATGCAAACACAATTGCCAAAAGTTCCTTCTCAATTTGAGCATACTGCATCTCAGTTTGGGTAAGTGTCAAAGGAAAAATATACTTTAAAAATGATCAATACACTGTAGGTTCAGGTTAAGGCACTTTAATCTTGCAGCAAGGAGACAAAATCGTGCTAATACAGAGTTTGTCTAACTAAAATCAGGAAGTAAATTCATCTTTATACACTTTCTACCAAGACATTGCCTACCAAGCTGACGTAGCAGATCACATGTTTTAACATCATCATTACATAGCAGCTGTTTATCCATAATTTTCTGCTTGCACTACCAATTTTATGAAAAACTTCCTAAGAAAAACAACGTGGCCTTGGTGACCACTGTTAGATACAGTTTCCCACTATGTTATGTTTCTATTCAAGGTACTACAGCTAATTTGAGCACAAAGCAAGTACAAATTCTTCAAGCAGTCCTTTGTCTTATGTATCTCTTATTTTTCCACAGCTGTTCATTTTCTCATAACACGAACATAGCTGATTGTTCAAAATCATAACATTATAGAATATAGTATTGTTTCATTTATTACTTCCTGACCTAGCAGATAATCACCTGCTTCTCAGTACATTTCAAAAGGCATAAACATGAATTTTGCTGTGCTAGCAATTACTAGGTCAGGGGGCATCTTGCAAGTTTTCAGAAAGCATACTGCAGTTTCAAAAAGCACCTTATAATTTCACACAGAATTAAGCTGTATATAAAATATAATGAAAACGTGTTCTTTTAGCTTCTAATAAGCATTAGACATATACATAAATGCATATTTCTCTGACATTTCTCCCCTTGTTAATACTTTTTATTCTATTTTCAAAAGCATAAACCGTTTACTTCTTCTCCTAACCTCTTCCATTCCAGATTTGCAGTTAAGAGAGTCATGTAGTTTAGACTTATGAAAGCATTTCGGTTTTCAACAACTCTTCAATTTCAGTACTTTGATACAAAGTCTCAGAAACTGACATATCTATAAAATCTTTGATTAACTTTTTCATGCAGGGAATACCACAACAGATGCATGTTCCTAGTAGGAGTAATCCCACACAAATGGGAATCAGGATGTTCATTAGGATGGAACCCCACCCCCCAAACAAATTCTGGAAAAAGTCCGTCAGTGGGTTTGGTCATGGTCGACACTTGCTGGATCACCTCAAGATGGTTGTTTATCTTGTGCTGGTTTGTCAGGAATATACGAACAACATTCTTCTTTGATTAAAGTGCACGTACCACCTCACGCCACTAGAGTGAAGTCAAGAGCCATGCGGTTTTGAAGTACCATAGTTCTCATAGCATTTAGTTCATCAGTCACTAATTCAAGAGCAGAAAAAGTTGCATTGCTCATAACTTCGAGAAGTTTAGACAGTTTTCTCAGCTCCCAAATTGATTTCACTGCGCTATATGCAGGGGCTATGCCTGCCCATGATATAATAGTGTCACTCAAGTCCATATGTGTCAGTTTATCTTTGTTTTTCATGGAGTTATGGTTTCTCCACCCTGCTTCGATTCGTCCCACTGGATGCTCGGGTCTCTTGATTGGACTTCTAGGTTTACTGCTAACCTCTCTGACGTTTCGACTTTTCCCCTGAGGCAAAGCTGCAGTGTGTTGTATGGCCAGAACCAGGTAACCCAAAAAACAACTGCTGGACCACTTCTCAGGTAGCCATTTATATGCTTTTTTCCCCACAAACAAAATAACAATTCTCTACTTTAGTATTGATATATGCTCGCCCTGCATGAAACATTTTTTGTCAATAATAGAAAGTTGCTTCAAAAGAACAGGATTATGCTGTATTTCACTAACAATTCTCTTCATTTTTTCAAAATATGAGTCATAGTTTGTATCACAGATAGTTTCTGCCTTATTAGCCTTAATATAACATTTATAAGAAACAGTCACATTGCAATTGCTCCAACCCACCTGAATAGTGTCATTTTTATAAAAACATACAATCCCTTTTTGTGTAACAGGTAGGTACAATGCTATTTTGTCTTGTGATTTCAACGGGTGTAGTATCAAAAATCAAGTTTTCCCAGGTCTCATTGACCCCTAGGGGGACAGCAGTCATCAATAATCCCCCGTATGCTGTTGGTATAGCTGTGCAAATCCAGCAGTTCAAAACATTAAAAGTCTCAGCATACACATATTTAATTGCTTGGTAAGTGTTAAAGTTTGGATGCCAGTCTATGAGTAATGCATCACGTTTGTTCAGTTCAACTCGTGTGGCTGGAAAAAGGAAAGGCCACAGCAAAAAGATCATTGTTATCAGTATAGCTATCAGAATAATCATGCACATTTTCTGAGGTTGTTCTGCATCCCTGTTTACTCTATACCTGATCATTTTGTTCTTGTTGTACAACAGTAACAAGGTTTTTGTCCAGTTCAAAGTTCTTAACTAATTTACAGTGTGTCAGATGAATCCAGGACGCTCGCTCTGCAATCTTGACTGCAGTGGGTGTTGACAGTACCACTTGGTACGGTCCTTCCCACTTCGGAGAACTCCAATTCTTTTTCTTCATGACTTTCACCCAGACCTGCAAGCCTGGGACTATTGCTGCTTCCGATGGTCTGGCTTGTTCTTTATCTGAAACAGAATATAACTGCAAAAGTTTGTTATTCAAAAATCACCTCATATACTCTGCAAGTGAACTGTCAGCCTCCTGGTCTGCAGGCATGAGAGGTTTCCACTGAGGTGTATAATATGCCCTCCCAAACAAAATTTCAAAAGGAGTGAACCCTTTTACATTTGGAACAGTTCTCATACTCAACATTGCCAGAGGTAGACAGTGCACCCAGTTCTTTTGTGTCTCACTGATCAATTTCCTAAGTTTGTTTTTCAAAACTCCATTATGCCTCTCTACTAATCCTGCAGATTGGGGGTGGTATGCACAATGGTTTTTCAGAGAAATCCCAAAATAACGGCTCAATTGTTGTATAGTTTGATTTACAAAGTGTGTGCCATTGTCACTATAAATCCTTTCCGGTATACCAAATCTAGGAATAATTTCTTTAACGAGGACTTTTGCAACAGTAGCTGCATCTGGATTTTTAGTCGGAAAAGCTTCCACCCATTTGGAAAACATATCTATAATGACAAGGCAGTACTTTTTATTTTCACATTTGTTCAGCTCTATAAAATCCATACAGATAGTATGGAACGGATACGGTGGTATAGGGAAACTCCCTTGCTTAGGCTTCAATGCCCCCTGTGCATGATGCTTGTTACAAACATGGCATGCTGCACAAAAATTTTTTGTGTAGTTTGTAAATCCATATGTTGTAAACACTCGATTCACTAACTGTACCATCCCCCCTGTTGAGACATGGCACTGCCCATGGCTCAACAAAGCTGCATATCTAAACAAGTTAGATGGTAAAATCGGTTTCCTCTCTTTGGAGATGTACAGCCCTTTCTCAAGAATTGCTCCTCGTTTTATCCATTTTTGTTTTTCTACATTTGTAGTAAGTGTCTGCATTGTTTTTAACATTTCTAAGTCTAAAATCTCAGATGGTTGTAATTCCTCACTCAAAAGAAATACTTCTGAAGCTGAAGCTGCTTGCTTTGTAGCTGTATCAGCCCTCGCATTACCTTTTGAAATCCTATCCTGTTGTTTGGTATGAGCTAAGCATTTACAAATAGCTACTTTCTGAAGTAACTGAATAGAGTCTAACAAATCTAAAATAAATTGCGCATGATTAATTGGTTTACCAGTAGATGTTATCATTCCTCTATTTTTCCACTTCTGTGCAAAAACATGTACAGTAGAAAAAGCATACTGGCTGTCAGTAAAAATGTTCACTCGTTTACCCTTTGCCAAGGTACATGCCCTTGTTAAAGCAATCAATTATGCTGCTTGTGCAGATAAGTTGTGCGGTAAAGACTTTGCTTCTAAAATCTCAGTATCAGAAACTACTGCATACCCCACTAGATTCTGTCCTGTAGGACCCCTCCTACACGAGCTGTCCACATAGTATGTCACCTCGGCATCATCCAAGGGAACATCCGTGAGATCTTTTCTAGGTAGTGTCTTTTGCTCAATCTCCTGCAGGCAGCAGTGTGGTTTGCCATCTGCAGGGGTTGGGAGCAAAGTTGACGGATTCAAAGTTGTGCATCGCTCAATTGCCATATGAGGTTGGCTCAACAATATAGTCATACAGGAAAGATGTCTAGCAGGAGAAAGATATGCTACTTTTTCTTGCAATAAAATAATCGCGACTGCATGAGGCACTCTCAAGGTGAGAGGGTGGAATAACACTACTGAGGCTGAAGCCTGCATTGCCATTACAGCTGCAACTACTGCTTGTACACAGTGGGGCAGGGATCATGCCACTGGGTCTAGCTGTGATGAATAGTAAGCTATGGGGCGTTGTTTGTCCCCATGCTGCTGTGCTAACACTAATGTCATATAACCCTGCCTACAATCTACAGTTTGGAAAAATCGTTTATGATAGTTCAGTAATCCTAAAACTAATGAGGATGCTATCAGTTGTTTCAATTTGCAGAAAGCTGATTCTGCTTCTGGTGTCCACTGTAATAAATCTTGTGCTGCCATAGGCTTCTTGAATATCAAGTTAGTCAGTGGAGCAGATTCCCAAGGCATAGTTTGGAATCCAGCTCCGACAAAAATTAGTAGTACCTAGGAAGGACATCATTTCCTTCTTGGTAGTTGGTTTGGGTGCTTGTAATATTGCTGTTTTTCTGTCTTCATCTAATATTCTGCCCTCTTTGGATATTACATATCCCAGGTATTTGACCTGTTTTTTTTCCAAAATTGCAGTTTATTTTTGTTTACCTTGTGTCCTTGAGTAACTAGAAATTGTAGTAATGCTATGGTATCTTCTCTGCATTCTTGCTGGGTGGGGGCTGCCAGCAGAATGTCGTCTACATAAAGTAAAATCTGGCTGCCTTTTCCTGTGCGAATATTGTTGGACTCTCACAATATCCCTGTGGTAGTCATGTATATGTATACTTTTTCCCCTGAAATGTAAATGCAAACCAATGTTGGCTGTCAGGGTGTATTGGTATTGAGAAAAACGCATTGCTGATATCTACCACAGAAAATTACTTTTGTTGAGGTTTCAAATCATTTAATAAGGTGTGTGGATCTGGCACCGTAGGTGCCCTAGGTATAACTGTGTCATTTACAGCTTGTAAATCTTGGACCATACGCCATTCTCCATTTGCTTTCCTAACAGGAAATAAGGGTGTATTACATGGTGAATCGGGAGATTCTATCAATACTCCTTCCTTAAGTAAGGCTGCTATTATAGGTTTGATTCCTACTTCTGCATCCTTTCTCAAGGGATACTGTCTCTTTTGAGGTCTAAAAGCTGACTTTGGCGTGATAGTGACTGGTCCTGCTGTACGAATAAGTCCTACATCTCATTTTCCTGTTGACCAGAGAGTCTCTGGTATGTCTCGTAAGGCTTTTTCCTCTTCTTCTAGTAAGAGTGCTACTCAGCTGTCCTCACTTGCCTGCAAGTGTACAGCTGGGTGTGTCTGTGTTATCCAATTCAACTTCTGCTTTTGTACTCCCTGTTCTGAAAGTTCTAACTCTGTCTGTTTTTCCCACCTTGTGACTTTTTCTCCTAGGTCTGCCTACTTCACATTTTTATCTTTAGTCAAACTCACATGTGGTAATCGATTAGATTTGCAAAGTGCTAGGAATTCCTGGGGCAATGAACAGCTTACTACACTGTTTCCTTCTGTGTCCCAGTATAGATTCTGTAATACTAATCTGTTAGCATGGTTTCTAAACAGTTCTTGCTCATATTCTTTATCAGGTCCTGGTTTGCTACAGTAATATAGAGTGCAATGCAACAAATGCTGTTTATCAGTGTCAAGGGAGGGGGATTTACTGATGGCTACGTTCATCAGTTCTTCGGTTACTGCCACTGGACCAGTCGTAACCAAGTCCTGGCTGTACCAATAAAATGTTTCACGCTCCGGTTGCACTACAAAAGTATCCATTTGTCACTGTGCTTCCATACCCTGCATAGTTGGAACTACTGCTATGCCAAATATCTGCATTAGGTCTCTGCCCAAAAGATTTACTGGGCATTTTGCAGAAACAACAATTTTGCTTTTCTGGGTCATCCCTGAAACAGGGTCAGTTATTGCTATATTGTGGGAGAGTGGCTGCCGATACAGCTGCCCATTAGCTGCTTTCACTAATATGTAATCAAGTGATTCTGAATTTTCTGGTAGTTTGGAAGGATGTATCAGGGTCCGTGAAGCCCCTGAGTTACACAGGAATTTAACTTCCCTCCCCTCTACTAGAAGTGTAACTTCCGGTTTTGTGTCTGCTAAGCAGAGCTCTAGGCTCAATACAGCCAAGTCTAAAATTTCATTTTCTTCATTATCTGTGATTTCATGCACATCCTCTATTTCTTCTATTACATTCTCTACTCCTTCTATCACATTTGCACTTGTCTTTTCTTGATTATTCCTTTCCAGTGATTCTTGACTATCATATAGTCAGTCCTCACCCTCCTTGTCTTCTGTGGTTACCTTTATATTTTGCCTGCAATCCCTTGCTAAATGTCCCTTTTTCCCGCATTTAAAACATTCACCCCTTTTCTTTCTCTCTTCAAACTCCTCTGATCGTTTATCAGATTGTTTGTTTCCCTGGGCATTTTTCTTACCCTTCTTCCCGGTATGTACTACAAAGACTTCTGATCCGTCTTCCACTGCAAATACTTGAGTTTTCTTTTTCTTTTTTCTATTAAAATGCCTTTCGGCATGTCTTGCATATTCAAGTAATGACTGTAATCTACTTGTACGATGATCTACCATGTGCTTTGTAATAAAGCTGCTAATGGGTGCAATACTGCCTTTCAAAAATGCATTCTTTAGCTGCTGCTCATATGGGGAATCGTGTGTTTGGTCTTCAGGTACCTGCATTCCACAATGGTTATTAAACACTCTAATAATCTAGCATAATATCTATCAACAGTTTCACCTTCTTGTTGTATGCATTGATTAATGCAAGTCCAGTCAGCCCTAGGCTTCCATTTCTCAGGGATTCGTTCTGTCAGACCTTTCACTCTGTTATCTAGTTCTGCGTTACTATGTGGGAGTGGCCTATGTTCTGCATCACGGGGATTCCAGTTGCCACTGATCATGTGCCAATCTGGACCTACGATTTGTCTGACTAATTTCTCTACTTCCTCTCCATTTAAATGGTAACTTAACCTCATGCCCTGTAAGTCTTCTAAGAATTTTCTAAAATTAACTTTTGGATGGGGAATTCCCTCTGTGGCTTTCCGGATATCTTCCGGTGTCCACGGTCTATATACTAGATGAGTTGGGTCCTGTCCTGCCTGCGGATTTGGTACTTCTATGAGTGGACATATCTCTTCTTCACTCATAGCTTGTGAATTTTTATTTATTTCATACAATTCAATATCCCCTCTTAAGTTGCATGTTCGAGACCTAGTCTCGATAAGATCTCTGACAAACGGTTTTGGTTTTGCAGGAACAGCTGGATATAGCGGAGGTGGATCAGCTTGTCCACTCACTTCATATTCTGGTAAGGGAAGCGGAGGGGCTGTTGCTATTACCAAGTTATTGTCTTCTTTATCTAAAAACATTGCTTTTGAATTTTTATTCTTTTGTTCCCTGCGGTTTGCTTCCTCAAGCCACCTGTGTGCCTGAGGAACTCCTAATTGACGTTGCTTTTTTATCTGACCTTTTGCATCTGTTTTAAGTTGTTTGACAAGTTTGATAAGTGAAGATTTATCTAAATTACCATCAAATTTGTATTTATTAACCCATTTTGTATAGTACCTAACATTGTCGGCACGCTGTAATTGCATATATTTCGCGTCTTCGGTTAAATGCGGATCTCGGGAACTTTTTGTGCACTTATTTCACATGTTGTCTTAACTTAGTTAGAAATTGTTACATAACCCTTTTTATCACGTGGTACCACGATTTACACTTCTTCACAGTTTATCTAGAATAACTGCCTACCTATCCTGTTTCCCTGATCTATGACAAGACAGCAATATTTTTTGTCCCTGATTTACAAAAAAAAAATCTCCTGACACAAACAAATACTGTAACAAGTCCCTGATCTGAAACAAAGAAAAGGTAAAATCCTCCTTACCTGAGCCTCCGTGATTGATCTCTTCACCGGAACTGTTGACTCGTCCTCCAATCACAGATCAGAAACAGTGGTTGGCCTCTTTTGAACGACAATTCAGTCGGAGGTCTTTTCAAAGCAGAAGAACCGATGTGGCTTCTTCCCCGTACGGTTTCATGCCACCAGGCCCATCTGACCTGAGCTAGAGCGAGAGATGTTTCCGGTCCGAAGGACCAATCTGTCAAAGGAAAAATATACTTTAAAAATGATCAATACACGGTAGGTTCAGGTTAAGGCACTTTAATCTTGCAGCAAGGAGATAAAAACGTGCTAATACAGAGTTTGTATAACTAAAATCAGGAAGTAAATTAATCTTTATACACTTTCTAACAAGACATTGCCTACCAAGCTGACGTAGCAGATCACAAGTTTTAACATCATCATGACATAGCAGCTGTTTATCCATAATTTTCTGCTTGCACTATCAATTTTATGAAAAACTTCCTAAGAAAAACAATGTGGCCTTGGTGACCACCTGTTAGATACAGTTTCCCACTATGTTATGTTTCTATTCAAGGTACTACAGCTAATTCGAGCACAAAGCAAGTACAGATTCTTCAAGCAGTCCTTTGTCTTATGTATCTCTTATTTTTCCGCAGCTGTTCATGTTCTCATAACACGAACAGAGCTGATTGTTCAAAATCATAGCATTATAGAATATAGTATTGTTTCATTTATTACTTCCTAACCTAGCAGATAATCACCTGCTTCTCAGAACATTTCAAAAGGCATAAACATGAATTTTGCTGTGCTAGCAATTACTAGGTCAGGGGGCATCTTGCAAGTTTTCAGAAAGCATACTGCAGTTTCAAAAAGAATCTTATAATTTCACACAGAATTAAGCTGTATATAAAATAGAATGAAAATGTGTTAATTCTTTTAGCTTCTAATAAGCATTAGACATATACATAAATGCATATTTCTCTGACAGTAAGAGTTCTAGATGCATAGGCAACAGGTCTGCCCTCTTGAAGAATAACTGCATACAGACCGACCTTTGAAGCATCACAGGAAAGAACTACTGCTTTGTGGACATCATAGTATTTTAACGTAGATGGGTTAGCAATTTGCTGTTTGAGGTTATCAAATACTCTCTGGTCTTGTTCCCCATGACCATGCAACATTTTTGCATGTCAGCTCTCTTAAAGGTGCTGAGAACTCACTAAAGTCAGGGATAAATTTGCCCAAATAGTTAACCATACCAAGAAAATTCTGTATGGCTTGGACATTGTCTGGATCTGGCATCTCTAGAATGGCTGTTTGCTTAGAAGGATCTGGTCATAAGCCTGTACTGGTAAATAAATGGCCTACACAAGTAACTTCTGGTAGTCTGAATTTGCACTTCAGTAGATTGATCTTAGTTCACTTCACACGCCCTGTCCAGAACTTTCCTGAGGTTTCTGTCATGCTCTGCTTCACCATTACCTTCAACCGGTAAATCATCAACTATTATTGCACATGGGTAGCCAAAAATTTGCTCTACTGCACGCTGAAAGACCTCACTGGCAGAATTTCTTCCAAAAGGCATCCTGAGGAATCTGTATCTACCAAATGGGGTACTGAATGTAGTCAGTAGTGAAGATTTGCAATTAAGCATCACTTGCCAAAATTAACTGTTTGCATGTAAGACAGAAAAACAGTGGCATTTGCCATGAGTGGTGCATGGGATGATAAGGTCTTTTTGATGCCTTGTTCAAGTCTCTTGGGTCAGTGCATATTCTGATTTCATATGAATTTTTCTTATGAGCAACTACCATGGAAGATACCCACTCAGTTGGTTCTGTGACTGGACAAATCACACCTTGCTGCACCATCTTGTGTAACTGGACATTGACTTTGTCCTGCATAGTGATTGGAAGCCTTCTTGCTGGTCTGAGCACTGGACTGACCTCTGGGTCTACTTTCATGAAGTACACAACTGGAAGTTTGCCTAGCTTGTCGTCAAACACATCAGCATACTCTGAGAAAATAGCACCAGTAAAGCTGGAACTGGAACATGTGCTTACATGATGCACTTCTTTGTTAAAAGAAAGCAGTTTCATTCTTAAACAGTCTATGAGACCTAATAATGACTGCACAGGTCTTTGGGCTACATAAAATTGCAAGCTGCAACTGTTCCCAGCCGAATAGCATGAAAGCACTGCTAAGTCTTCAGTTTGACTCTATTCACCTCCACAAGCAACAAGCTTTGCACAACTGACCAAATTAAGTTGCTCACCAGCCCTCACTTTACCAAATGTTTTGGCTGACATTACATTATACTTTGAACCAGTGTCTACTTTGAGCTTTGTGGGTTTACCATTGACCAGGACAGTACAAATACTTCATTTTATGCCAACAAATCTACTGCATTACCCTTTTCACCGATCACTGATACGTCATCTGCACAGAAAGTATGGTTGCAGCTCCCTACATGATCAACTTGCTTTTTTGCATGACATTTCTTATTAACTGAATGAGGCTTGCTTGATTTACAAAGCTTTTGAAAACGGTTCAATTTTTTTATACTTGTGGCATTGTTGACCAAATGGTAAGCATTTCTCTCTTTTAGACTCATTGTTGACTCCACAATTATGACAGTTAACAATAAGAATTGACTTGGGTTTTGCTGATTCACTCATACTGTACTGAGCATGCCTTTTCTACTGAGCTAGTCTTGGAACTTGCTAGAAAGCTCTGGGTTCTTCCTGCCACACCCACAGAGGTTGCTGCTGCCATGTGCTTAGGCTCGTTTCTGCTTGCCATGTGTTGTATGCTGTCTACGTTTGCTCTAGAGGCTGTTGAAACCATGCTGTTGTCACTTGTAAGCAAATTTGTGTGCATGTCTGTGAGCTCTTGGATTTGACAAATCTTTATGGCTTTGCTTAATGTTAAATCACTGTCACAAAGCAAAATCTTTCCCACTGCAGCACTATTAACACCACACACAAGCCTGTCCTTTATTAACTCATCTTTCAAGCCACCAAATCTACACATTTTAGTCTTATTTCTCAAGTCAGTGATATAAGCTGCAAACGTTTCAACTGGCTTTTGGTCTCTTGTGTAAAATAAGTGCCTCTCTAATGTAACATTTGTCTGGGGGGTTGCACATTTCTTTAAATTTATGTTTTAAGCACTCAGGGTCTTCCCTTGATTTAGCCGGTACCACAATATGATGGCTTGCCCCCTCTCCTGCATATACTTCTGGTGCATACACAAATGAATGCTCTCTTTCTATAGCTTCTGACCCAGCTAAGTTAAGCAAAATGAATGCTCTTGTATGTGCATCTTTGTCAGATAAAGCTGTTTGTATGAAAATATCGTATTCCTGCTCGAATAGTCTCCAATTCTCTGCTAAATTATAATCAAGCACAAGTGGACTTTGTCTGTGAAATGCCTCTGCCATATCAACACACAGCAGTGAAAGTGCTTGAAATCATGTACGAACATACACACGTAAATACATGACAGTAATTGTAATTATACCCAATAGCACAACAAACTCTTTGAAATAACTGAACTTTACCAAATAAATCTCTGTAACACAAGAACACTTTGAAATCACTGTACTTTATGAAACCACTCATCAGTGTAAGAAATACTTCAAAATGACTGTACTTTGTGAATAAACTGTACACGGCAGAAAAAGCTCAGAGATGAATGCACTTTACAAATAAACTGTATACAGCACAAGAACCTTTCAAAATGGCTGTACATTGTGAAATAACTCTGCACAGTGTAAGAAACACTCTGAAATGGCGGCACTCTGCAAATAAATGTGCATGGCATAAGAAACTTTTTGAAATGGCTGTACTTTGACTGCACTTTGCAATATAACTGTACTTTGCACACAGCAAACTCTCTTGAAATAACTGCACCGCAATAAAACACACATTCGGAGATACTTCGTACAACTCTAGTTATGCTTTGAATAGCTTCGTTCAATGCGAAATAGTAGTTTGTGCCCAAACACAGTTTTTTACTAAAAAAAACATGCAGTCACCTTGCTCTTTAAGCTCACTTTGTCCTTTTATTGTACTTGTTATGCCCTTTTAATCTCTTATAATGCTCACATGAATAGTTTTGCTAGTTTTATCAAATATCATGGTTTCAAACATTTTGTTTAATTAATAATGCAGTTTGTGCCTTTCATTTGCTTAATAATAGGTTGGTACTAGGCTAATGGCCCTGGAGCCTATATAAGCCTAGCCCAAGAAGATTCCCAGGCATCATGCCGCCCAAAGTTAGTTCCCAGTGCCCCTGTCAGGCAAGGCCACTGAAGTGATCCCCGGGATGAACTTCCTATTGCCCATCCACTTATCAAGATTTCTCTTAAAGAGGACCAGTGAAGTGCTCTGCTTGACGTGAATGGAAGTTTGTTCCAGAGTATGGGAAGTCTCTGGGTTAGGAACCTGTCCCTCCAGCATGTTCTGTTTATTGTGGTAATAAGGTTTAGGTCCCTGGAGTGTGTGGCATGGAAGGATTGGGATTTCTTTAGGTGTAGCATATCTAGCATCTCTGGGTCAGACATGGCTTTGTAGGTCAAGCAGAGATCGCCTCATTTGTGCTACTCATTTGATTAATAATGCGTTTTGCAAATTTATAAATGCGGAGTTTCATTTTCTTTGCTAACTAAATAATTTGTGCAGTTTTCTTTACCTTTAGCTTGTTTCTGGCCCTTTTTTGCTTGCCAGAGCTCTGTTTCACTCAATCTGATTAGTCTGCCTTCACTTTCAACTCCGCACCTCATGGCTTGAAGAAGTAGCTTTTCTAATCCCAGTTCTGACACCATGTCTCTCGTCTGGTCAGGATAAAACAGACGAACATTCATGGGTTCTGTTCAAGCAGCTTTATTACACTTAAGCACATCATGAATGAGGCTTTGTAACTTAAACTTAAATAAACTTATAAACAGACTACCACACTCATACATGTTAACACTCTGGTTGTTCTCTCAAAATGGCACTGCTGCCTGCACATGCTACATTTTTGTTGAAATGAGTCAGTTGGAAGGTAAGTTACCAAAAAGTGTTCTCAAGCAGCACACTTACACTTATCCATTCACAAACACAGTCCCTAAACACACTAACACATAAGCAAAAGACTAAATTCCTGTCAGAAAATCCCTTTATTAAAATTCAGTCTGACAGAAAAAATGGCAAGTATGTTGTTACACAGTATACACAATTACTAACATGCCCTGCAATAGTCCATCTGTATAGAATAAATAACACAAAGTTTATATACGCAGTTAATTTCTTACAAAAAATAGCTTAGAGATAAAAACAGTGGTCCCTGACAGGAAAAAAATAAGTTATGTATTTACCATAACATTCCATGTATGTTGTCCGTCTCCACCTTTATTCTCATATATCGGTTGGATACGATCCATCTCGCCCTAATGCAGAAACTCATGGCCTCCAACTAAGCTCTTGGCCGTTCTACCCTCCCCCATTACCTCAGATCTTGTTTGCCCAATAAGGAATCCAGAAATTATATAAAGAAGACAAAAAGTAATACTATTCAATGCACTTAAAGAAACATTTAAAATAACAAGGAGTCCTAGAAAGGCTGTATTTTATGTCACCCATTCTTCCAGGAGTGTAGGAAGGGGGTAGGTGGGACAGTTGTGAGAATAAAGGCAGAGAGATGGACAACACACATGGAACATTATGGTAAGTACATAACATCTTTATGTGTTGTTGTCAATCTCGCCTTTATTCTCAAATATGGGACAGCATCCCTAGCAACCTGAATCTTGGGTGTCTCATGGAAGAATATGCCTCAGAACCATTGATCTAAAGGAAGCTCTACCCCTGGAGGCCAAATCTACTTTGTAATGAGTAATAAAAGTATGGGGGTTTGACCATGTGGCTGCTGCACAAATATTATCTAGGGATTTTCTGGCCAGAAAGGCTAAAGTAGTAGCCACAGCTCTGGTAGAATGTGGTTTGACTGGTTTAAGCAACTGTTTTTTTGGGGATTTATAAATTAAAGTGATACAATCAGAAAGCTATTTTGACAAGGTAAGTTTGGAAACTGGCAAGTCTCTACTTGTTTCAGAAAAGGAAACAAACAATTGATCTGTTTTTCTGAAATCCTTTGTTTTGTGTAGATAAAAATGCAATTGTCTGAGAACATCTAATAAGTGTTGCAAATACTCTCCTTTGTTTTTGGAAATTCAGGAAGAAAACTAGCAGTTCAATGAACTGACTGAGGTAAGTCTCAGAAACTACTTTGGGCAGGAAGGAAGGGTTAATTCATAATGAAACTGTCTTTGTGAAAAATTAAATAGGGTGGCTTCAAGGATAATGCTTGCAACTCAGATACCCTTGTTGCTGAAGTAATAGCCACTAGAAAAATTGTTTTCCAAGCCAACAATTTCAAATCACAATTTGCTGAAGGCTCAAATGGAGAAGGCGTCATGTGAGATAATATAAAATTCAAGTCCCAAGGGGACAAAGGACTTCTGTAAGGTGGTTTCAGCAACAAGGCTCCTTTCAAAAAGGTTTTACAAAGCTTATGGGACATGATTAGGGACCCATTCTCTCCTACAGGATAACTAAAAATCACAGCTAACTGAACTCTTACAGAAGCTGAAGCAGCTCCCTCGCTAAAAAGTTTCACTAGAAAATCCAGAATGAAGTGCAGTGCAGCAGTAAAAGGATCTACTTTCTTTTCCATGGTCCACATGACAAACCTTTTCCACTTGCTTTGTTTTTGTGTGGAAGATTTATGTGAAGAAAGCAAAATGTGTCTCACTGGAGAAGATAAAAGAGGGTGCCTGGCTATCACTGGAATCAGAGAAGCCATGCTTTAATTTTAGATTTTTCAAGTCCGGAAGAGCCAGTCCTTTGGATGTGAAAGTAGGTCTGGAACTGGTTCCAGATACCCTGGATCTTCCTTTAGATGAGGCCATAGAAAGGGGAACCAAATTTGTTGGGGCCAGTAAGGGACAATGAGGATGATTGTTCTCTTCAACAGTTTTGCTTTCTGTAACACTTTGCGAATCAAGGGAGTTGGAGGTTAAGCATATAGAGGTCTTGGGGACAAATTGTGCACCACTACATCCCTGGGTGACTCTCCCTGAGGGGGGATTAAGACAAAGTAGCTGCTGCATTTGTTGTTCATGGGTGATGTGAAGAGATCACAGCAAGGTTGACCCCATTTCTGGAAAACTCTTACCGCAAATTCTTGTTTGAGGGACCACTCGTGAGGCATCAAAATTGCCCTGCTGAGCTTGTCCGCTATAACGTTGGATTCCCCCAGAATGTGTGCTGCTATCAGAAAGCAGTTGGAAGACATCTCCCATTGCCAAACTCAGTGGGCTTCCCAACAAAGGGGATAAGATTTGGTGCCTCCATGTTTATTGATGTACAAGTCTACTGATATGTTGTCTGACTGGACTGCTACTGTACCTTGAGGAAGAGTATCATGAAAGGCTTGCAATGCTAGAAGCACTGCTCTGATTCTAGAACATTTATATGCAGATGGACCTCACGGGGGGACCAGGTTTCTTGGATTGCCTTTCCCAGATAATACCTCCCACCCTATCCAGGAGGCATCCATGGTCACTGTGGCCTGGGGCTGACTGGGTACAAACTAACGACCTTGACAGACTTGTTGGAATAAATCACCAATGAAGATCCTTCCTGCAGACATTGGTTATCAAGATCTTGTGAGACATTGTTAGAGCTAGAAATGACCACTGGGTTGACAACCATTGCAGAATTTGCATATGAAGGTGGGCTAGAGGTACCAGAACAATTGAAGCTGCCATTATTCCTAAGACTTGAAGTACTAGTTTTGCAATTGCTCTATTCTTGTGAATTAGGACTCTGATCTGATTTATTAATGAAATAAGTCTGTCGGATGGAAGTCTCGCTATCATTTTTCTATTGTCTAAGTGAGCTCCTATGAAAGTCAGATTTTAACAGGGTTCTAGAGCAGACTTCTCGAAATTTAAGGTGATTCCCAGATGATAGCAAACATTCATAGTAGTTTCTTTTGCCCTTAAGAGTTGATGCCTGGTCATAACAGTTAGAAGCCAGTCATCTAGGTATGGAAACAATCAGAATCCTTGACACCTCAAGTGAGCTGCAACTACTGCCATGCATTTGGTAAACACTCTGGGGTCTGTAGTGAGACCAAAGGGCAGGGCTCGAAACTGGTAATGACTGTCTCCCAGCTGGAAGCACAGATGCATTCTGGAGTGTCTGTCCACTTTTATGTGGTAGTACGCATCCTGAAGGTCTACTGAGCACATCCAATCATCTTTTCCTAGAAAAGGAAGAACTGACTGTAGAGTGACCATTCGGAACTTGCTCTTTTTATCAACTTGTTTAGATTGCTGAGATCCAGACTAGGTCTCCAGTCCCCTGTTTTCTTTGGTACCAAAAAGAATCTTGATTAAGTTCCGAATTCTCTTTGGTCTGAAGGGGCTTCTTGGATGACTCGTTTGTCTATCAACTTTTGGACTTCTGTGGTTGCTTGATCCCTTTGACTGGGTGGCACATCTGGGATTCTTTTGTTTTGAGGTATGGGATAAAATAACCTCTGGATATTACTTGATTCACCCATCTGTTTGTAATGTGAAGCCAGGCCTGTGGGTGCAGGGAGAGTTGGACCCCTGATTGCCTCCAGAAGTGAGCAATCGGGTCTCCTTTCAGGAGTGCTGAAAGGACTTGCCAAAGAAGGAATCTCTAGAGCCCTGATTTTGTGGGCCTCCCCTGCAGCGAGGACAGCATCTTCCATTATTGTTCCCTCCTCTGCCTCTGGGAGAACTTTCACCCTGTGCGTCCTGGAAAGACCACTGAGATTTTTGGAACCACATCTTTCCGCAACCTTTTTAATCTTTGGGATAAGGTCTGGTCATGGTGGAAAAATGGACCCTATGGCAGACAAAGTCTTGCCTTCCTGTTTACACCTGGTGAGGGTTTCTTTCACTTTGGGCCCAAAGAGAGATAAGCTATCGAAGGGGGCATTTACAGTGAAAGACTTGAAGGGCTCCATGAAATCGCAAAGTCGCATCCAGGCCTGCCTCCTAATAGAGATACCTGAAACTGCAGCTCTAACTCACTCCATCCGTTGCATATGAAATCAGTCTCATGGACAAGTTAACTACTGAATTTAGGGTGGCGAGCTGAGAGGCTACTTTCTCTGAGATCTCATCAGCCACAGGTCCTTGTAGGGTATCTAATAACTCTCTCAGCAGATCCCTTTGCAGCCTAGTAAAATGCATCAAACAATTCAGCGAGTGCAAAGGAAAGCCCGCTGAAGAAAAGACACACTTCCCATATCTATCCTCCATCTTAAAATCTTTATTAGGAAGATGAATAGTGGAACTGGTCTCAGAAAGTTCCTTTTTAGTTGCTGCCACCATGACCACTGCATCTACCGCAACTCCCTTGGTAAGAAACTTTTTATCAGGAAGTGAAGTGATATACTTATCTGGCCTCTTTAGGGTCACATCAATGGAGTTTGGGGTCTCCTGTGCCTACTGAGAGATTAACTCAATAAGCTCATCAGAAGGCGGGTCACCCAAGAGGTGGAAGGGCAGGATCCGAAAGCCTTCAAATATACTGACTCCTCCACTGAAGGGGTGTTGGACACTCCTCTCTGTTTTAACAATTCTAGAATGTCTTTTTCTGAATTAGGGGTACTACATCATTCTCAAACACAACCAAGTATGTAATTTTTCTTTCTTAGTATACTCAATAATGGTGAAAATATTAGTTTTTTCTCTATGTTTCTATACGATTGTTGTAGAAAGTTGTATTTTCATTTGTTTTTGTTGAAATGTCTGAAATATTATGGCTGGAATAACAAAAGCAATAAAAAGTATATTGGGAAAAAAAAGAGAGAGATATCCTCAGGAGGAGACCACACGGACCCCACAGCCTCACCGAGGTCAGTATCAGTGTTGACTGACTTTTCTGGGAGTCCAGATGCTTCCTCCTCTTACAGGTTCTCTTCCGAGGGACTTCTTCAGTGGGGTAATCTGGAGAAGTTTAAGAAGAAATGGAGGTCTCCCTAGGACCATCCTGAGGCTTGGGATCCCACTTGTCCCTGTGGAAGGAGTGACTGAGAGGCAGAAGGCACAGGTAGGGGATGGGAAGAGAGATCCTGGGAAGATTGGACCCTTGACTGAGACACATTGAAAGCTCTCCTCATGGCCTCAAATGCCCCTTACCACTGATCAGAGGAGCCTTCCAGAGTTGAGAAAAAAAATGTCAGAGCTAAAGGTCCTCCACAATCTGAGAAAGGAAGATCCAAGGCCGAGGTAGGAGCTGAACTCAACTGCACTGAAGCTCCAAGAGGCAAGGTCCGATCCAAAGAAAAGGAAGTTGGATCCCTCCCCTCAGATCTGGGCAGAGAGCTATGGCTCTCAGAATTCTGCTGTTCTGACAGAGCAGAGGAACTCAGTGCTGAAGTCAGAGCAGAAGAAGGAGTTGGTCTCTGATCTGACAAGGTCACAACCTGGATGTCTAGATCTCCCTGCTCCAAACTCGAGAGACGGGTCAGAGGAGGAGGAAGAGAAGATGCAGAAGAGGGTAGTGACTTCAATGGATCCGAAGCTCCTGGGCTCAGAAAGACTCCTGGTTGAACTGGTGGAAAGGGTCAATGATCTCTGTAAAATTAGAGAAGGGGAGCAGAGAAGATACTCTTTCCAGTGATGGGGACTGGCTCTGTATAGTTACAGATATTAGAGCTGAGTGAATCAGAGCCGATGACTTACAATGCTGTGAAGTTCCCTTGGATCCATGAGATGAGTGCTCCGAAAAAACTGTTGGAGCAGACAACTTTGCCATTTTTTGTGCCAGCTCCAAAGATGCTGTTGGTGGTGGTGGTCTTTTCTTTGGTTTGACAGATTTCAGAGTAGAAGAAGAAGTGGACCCAAGTTTGAAGGACTCCTTGCCACCTGTAATAGCTTCAGCAAAGGGGCCTGGGATCATACTTTTAAGCATAAGCTTGTTGCGCCTTTGTAGGAGAATTCTCTGGTTAAAGGCATGACACAGGACTCCTGCAAGTGTAATGGCCACAAACAACAGATGCACGAAGTGTAAGAATCACTCAAGGGCATTTTCTTTCCACAATGAGTACACTTCTTAAAACCTAATGGTTTATCTCCCTTATCCTTTTGAGACACCTTCAACAAACAGCCTATAACAAATAAACACATCTCAAACTACTTATCTAAAGATTTTATATATATATATATATATATATATATATATATATATATAGTGAAAAACTAGAGGAGTCCTAATCAAAAAACTAATGGACTCTCTAATCAACAGGAAGAGACCATAAACTAATAAACAACTGCTTAATTATTTGTTTATTAAGGGATGGAAAGGGAAAGGAAAACACCATAAAAAATACTAAAGGACATTTAGAATAGGAAGGGTATAAATCCTATAAATGGTAAGCACTATGAGCTAATTAGAGTTTAACACCAAGTAGAAAAATAAGAAATATTAAGTAATATTTAGAAATACTAAGAAATATTGAAGAAACTCCTCATTTAACCCAGAGCTAGTGAAAGGACTATGTCTCCAGCAAAGCAGAAAACAAGATTTGGGGTAATAGGGGAGTGCATTCTGGGAAAGGTAGAATGCCCAAGAGTTTAGTTGGAGGCCATGAGCTTCTGCATAAGGCCAAGATGGATCTGACAGATTGAATCCAACCCATATATGACAATAAAGGCAAAACTGACAACAGCACATAAAAAGTTATGCACTCACTATAACGTTCCATCTGTGTTGTCCATTATCATTCTTTTTCAACTGTTGGGTTTGGATCCGACCCACTGATCTGACTCGGCTGTTTCTTCCAGCTAGTGGAACACAAGTTCTTGAGCTCCTTAACTTGTAATAAATACCCTGTTCATCTAATATACCTCAATGTTGTTTGCTGCCCCTTAAACCTGCAAGTTTTAGGAAATGATAAAGCAACATAATCTGTAACACAAACAATGGAACTGTAGCTCCTCCAGCATCTTTTGATCCTTCTAAAAGTCAAAAATGGAGAGGGTTGGAGGAAGGGAAGTTGAGGAAGAATGAAAATGGACAACCCAGATGGAATGTTATGGTGAAGACATAACTTTTTTATTTGATGTTGTCATTTTCATTTATTTTCATTCATTCAACTGTTGCGTCAGGGTCCCCAGCTACCTATATACCAGAAGGACTTTAAGGAAGGATATTCCTGAGCACCAATGAGCCAAAGGCTGCCTGCTCTGTCCCCAGAGACCAGATCCAATTTGTAACAAGCAAATAGAGGTATGAGGATTAGCTCAAGTTACAGCTGCACAAATATCATCTAATAAAGATCTGGATAAAAACGCAGAAAATGTTGCCATAGACCTGGAGGAATGTGGTTTTGGTAAAGACAAGCCCATTTTTTTTGTAAACAAAGGTAATATAATCAGTTAACCATTAGGTGAAAGTCACTTTAGAAGCTGGTTTGCCCAATTTTGATTCCAAAAAAAGAGAAAATAATTGTTCTGATTTCCTCAAATTTTTCGTTCTATGTAGATAAACCTGAAATTGTCTATGAATGTTCAAAAGGTGTAAAATATGCTCTACTTTATTTAAGAAATTTAGAAAAAAGACTGGAAGGTTGATAGTTTGATTAATATTGAATTATGACACCACCTTAGGAAGAAAGGAAGGATTTGTCTGTAAAGATACTTGATCCTAACGAAAAATCAAATAAGGAGGTTTTGGATGACAGGGCCTGTAATTCTGATATTTTTCAAGCAGACGTACTGGCCACTAAAAAGATAGTTTTCTTGGTCAAGAATTTTAGTTCACACTTAGCTGATGGTTCACATGGGGACTGTGTTAAAGACTGTAAAACAATATTCAAATCCTAAGGAAGAGTGGGATCCTTTAATGGGGGTCTAAGTAGAAAAGTTCCCCTTAGAAATTTATTTTTATTTATTTTATTTTACATTTGTTTACTGGGCTAGTCCAACTGGATACATGCCCATTTTCAGTAGAGGCCCGGGGAGATAAGCTCCATTAAGCTAATATAAATACAAGGATGATAGAAATTAACATCAAGTATTTGACAAAGTTTAGAAAATAATTCACTACTACTAGAAACATATTTACAAAGTAGAGGGTTTGGCATTCATCATGTAGAAGGCTAGCAAGTAATATCATAATGTAAAAGATAACTAAGAAAAAACATCAAGTTAAAACTAATTTTAAGGTTATATCAAAAATCTATACTCAAAGTGAAAAAAGTTGCTAATATATACATATTGGAAACATGCACACAGTAGAATGCTTGTTATGTAGTTAATACTCAGAGGTAGATTCCCAGAAAGACTAGGCTAGAAACAGAAATAAGGAAGCTTACTAATCCCACTATATGAGATTTGGGAGGGAGGTATACAGAGAAGCAGCAATAGAGAGAGAGAGAGATGAGAACATGGAGTGAAAGGAGAGTGTTAGTCTGGGTTAGTACATGGGCATAGCCATTGTGTTTTAAGTAGTGTTTTTAGTTGCTTGTTGAAAAGAGGTAATAAAGAAAGTGATGATAGTTCACTGGGAAGCCTATTCCAGGTTTTCCCCTCAGAGTTAGAAAAAAGAATCACCTGCTTTGTTGTTGGACTTATGGGTTTTTACTAGTAATTTATCAGCTGAGCGAAAGGTTGTAAGATTTTTGTAGGGGGTGATAAGGCTATAGAGTATTGGAGTATTACTGGGATGATACAAAATCTTGTGGGTGATAGTAAGTGGCTGAACTTGAAGCTGATTTTGCAGTTCCAGCCATCCTAGCTGTTCAAGATTTTGACAATGATGGGTTCTAAATGGAGAGCCAGTGGCAAATCTGGCAATGTTGTTATAGGAGATTGCCAGTCTGTTAAGGTTGTTTTTGGCTAGATTAGTATAAATGGGGGAGGCATAGAGGAGCGTGGAGATAAGATGGGTGTGGGCAATGGTAGTTCTGGCTACAGGAGTAAGGAAAGGTTTAATCCTGTAAAGGGAACCTAGTTTTTTATTTACTGGTTTAATGGTTGAGTTAATGTGTGAGTCAAAGTTAAGGTTGTGGTCAATTATTACATCTAAGAGTTGGATCAGGTGATATGACAGTGCCATTATTGGATACAACTGTGAGATCTATTGGGAGGACTTTAGTGTTGGAGTGAACAGCAATAGTTTAGTTTTGGGGGGGTTTATGAGGAGGCAGCGCTGAAGGAACCAGTTTTCTACTAAGTTAAATACTTTTTGGGCGATGGATTGGAGAAGAAGAAGTGGCACAAATTAATGTGGAGTCATCTGCATATTGCATGCAGGTAGCTTGAGGAAGATTTACATTTAGATTATTAATGAATATAGAGAAAAGGAGAGGTCCCAGGATACAGCCTTGAGGGACACCAAGGGTAATAGGGAGATGTGTGGATAAGTTATTGTCCCAGAGGACTGCTTGTTGTCTATTTTCTAAGTAGGACTTGAACCATTGTAATGCCTGTGTGTCTAGTGAGAGTGAATTAAGTATGTTTATAAGTAACTGATGGTTAACCATATCGAAGACTTTAGAGAGGTCAATAAAGAGTGCAGAGGAAAGCATATTGTCATTACGATTTTTGTTGATGCAGTCAGAAAAGTATATGAGGGCAGTGGTAGTACTATGGAAAGGCCTAAAGCCATGCTGACAGTCAGCTAGTAGGTTATTTTGGAGAAGGTGATCAAGTAGTTGCCGGTGGATGCATTTTTCCATGATTTTGGCAAATGAAGAGAGTAAGGCTATGGGGCAAAAGTTTGAGATTTCAGTTGAGTTACCACCCTTGTGTAGTGGGATAATGTGGGAGATTTTCCAGAGAGATGGGATGGTACCTTCAGTAATGGTTCTATTTATTAGGACAGAAATGGGATAAGAAAGTACTTTTGCTGCAATTTGCAGGTATTCAGTTGGTAGCTGATCAGCTGAGGGTGTACATGGTTTAAGTTTCTGAAGTAGGGTGTAGATGAGGGATGTTGGAACTGGTTGTAAATGAAAGGTAGGAAGTAAGCTAGTTAAGGAGGAAGACAGACTTGAGCTAACAGGTGGCAGGGAGTTTGCTAGAGATTGGACAGTTTCAGTAAAAAAAGTTATTGAAAGCATCAGCAATCTGGTTGGGAATGTTAAGGGAGAAGCCTGATGGGGTTGGTTTCTTGGAGTGTCCTAGGTGTAGGAGTCTATTAATACCTGACCAGAAACTTTGTGGTTTATGTTGATGATTTTGCTGGAGTTTAAAGTAAAAGTTTTTTTTGTCAAGAAGT
Source organism: Protopterus annectens (assembly GCF_019279795.1). Classification (NCBI taxonomy): domain Eukaryota; kingdom Metazoa; phylum Chordata; order Ceratodontiformes; family Protopteridae; genus Protopterus; species Protopterus annectens. Next base: position 1,241,394,430 of record NC_056731.1, on the reverse strand, counting down.
ATTTATTTTTTTAGTGGCATTTCTCAGCTGTTTAAAGTTTTGATGATCAGCTGCATTTTAGTAGTTCTCCATTTGGACCAGATTTTGTTTCTCAATAAGATTTTATGCCTAGTCTCTTTTGTGAGCCATGCAGCAGTTTTACTCCTAGTTCTAATAGAGCGAGTGGGGGCATGGTATTCAAGGATTTGCAAGAATTTAGAGTTAAAATATGACACTGCTTCCTCAAGAGGGAGGTGTTTTAGAGGTGACCAATCACAAGCCTTAAGCTCTGCTTGGAAGCTTACTGGGATAATTTTTTTTTGTTTTGGGTAGTTCTAAAAATGGTTTGGTTGGGAATAAATGTCTTTTGTCTAATTATGTAAGTAAGTGAGTCGTCACTAATATCATCAGGAAGGATACCTGCTTTATATGAGAGGGGATGGCTATTTACTAAGATCCAGTCTAAGGTGCTTTCTTTGTAACTGGGTTTATGGATTCTGGTGGGGGTGGTGATTGTTTGGGAAAAGCCATATAGGTTTATGTGGGTAGTTGGTTTGGCTGAAGTACAGCTATTCCAATCTATATTAAAATCACCAAGTACTATGGTTTCTTGTGGGAAGGATGTAGAAAGCCAATTGAGGGTCCTTTCAAGGGTATTAATGTTATTGCCTGGAGGTAGGTAGGAGCATATTATGTATATGGATTTTCTAGCATTGATCTGAAGCTTAGAAATAAGGATTTTGGCATTACTATCTAAAGGTAGTTGTACATCTAGTGAACTGACATGTAACTCTGATTTGTACAGAATTGCTACCCTCCACCCTTTTTGGTTATACGATCTAATCTCAAAAAAGTATATCCAGGTGGGATTATTTCATTGTCCTGGGTTACTGGTTTGAGTCATGTTTCTGTTAAGATTAGGATGTCAAATGAATGTCCGTCTAACAGAGCATATAGCTGGCTAATTTTATTGTTTAAGCTACGTATGTTGAGATGTGCTATGAGGAGAGAACTAGGAGTTCTAGTGGGGGTGTATGGGGTGGAGGGATGTGATAGCTGGGGGGGTTGTTGGGACCTTGTTGTTTGGGCCTGGGTTGGGATGAATGTCATGTAGTAGAAGGTGTTGTTGAAGACTGTGTGTAAGCTTTAGGAATTTACAGAAAATGTTTTGTGACTTCCTGGCTTGGAGATAAGTAATATGGGCTACTCTATGATACTTTGGTAGAAGATAGATGGATGAGGATGTTATGCTGATATGGCTTTGGGAGGCTAGCTGACTTAATAGTGATGTTTGTTTTAAGGGATGGTGAAATCCAGTATAATGTAGGTGTGCACCGAAGGTAAGGATGTAGGGTATAGATACAGTAGGTAGTACTACAAATAAGAGTAGCAGATTTATGTCTTTGCATGTAATTTAGGGGCATAGTGAGGGAAAAGATTAAATATAGACAGGAGGTAAGGGTTGATAGAGAGATAGGAGGGATATAGTGTTTTTGTAGTAGTACTAATGAGTAGCAGTACGAATGTGGGTGTTTAAGTATTTAATGTGTAACGAGTAATAGTATGCAATTGGATGACATGGGAAGGGGTGTGGTCTCATAAGTATAAGTGTAGGTGCACTGGGGGTGGGTGGGAATTGGGGATAGGGTAGGGTAGCGGAGTAAGCCCACAGGGCAAACGGAGCGGGTTAGAACAGGTAAAGGAAGAAATTACAGGGACAATTTGTGAGCAGCAGACTCCTGAGGAGCTCTTGGTAGTTACAGATGAGTGGGGTGTGATAATTCAGCTGTTTGGTTACTAAGGGATAGTAGAGTGGAATAAGAGGAATCTAGCTAAATAGAGGGGAAAATGTTAGGAACAGTCTGATATAGCAAAGAAAATTAAAATGTAATCTGAAATTTAATACGGGAGATAAGGGATGCAACACAGGCCTAGATTAGGGTGCCACCTAGTGGGCAAAAGGTATAGTACAGCAAAGGTTAGTGAAATAGAGATAGCTAGAAAAGATGGCTCAGGTAATAGATACAAAGGAGAGAAGATTTGTTACTTATCGGGTAGAGAGGGGTATGGCTGCTGGATACCTGGCTCTGTAGTGTGGCTTCATACAAACACTAGGTTATTAGAAAACAGTTCAGCTTAACATTTAGGTCTAGGGTAAAATGTGCTTTCTTATATCCTTTGGTAACAGGGGATTTGAGATTAAGACGTCAAGTTTCTTTTGGGCTGAAGGTGAGTTGGCTGAAGCTGATTGTAAGGGGTCTTTATTGACCAGGCAGGTAGGTTCCCAAGTCTTAATGCAAGATAGGAGGTTGAAAGCTAAGCAGGTTAGAGAGAGAAAAGAACAATTAAATGGCATTTACAAAGTTTGGAGGCTGCTAAAGATGAGTTATGCATTCTTATAAGAAAATTGGAAAAGGCAACTAGCTGTACTTTTACAGTAGAAGAGCTAGCACCTTCATTGAAAATTATAGCCAAAAATTCAAGAACTTTAGGAACCAGTGCTAAAAAGGGATCTAGATCATTTTACTGCACCCAAAAGACAAATCTTTTCCATTTATTTCTGTAAAGTTTCCTAATGGAAGCTGTGTGTGAAAAGAGAATGTGACAGAAGGACAGCAATGGCTATCTAGCAATCAATAGAAGTGGAGAAACCATGCAGTCAATTTTAGGCCTGGAAAGTCCAGATGTGTCATGTCTGTAGGATGAGACAGTAGGTCTGGAGTTGGACCCAGAATCCATGGAGAGTGAAGTAGATAAGTCAAAGAAAAGGAAACCAAATCTGACAAAGACAGTGAGGGGCAATGATGATAACTGTGCTTTTCAACCAGGATGCTTTCTGAAGAAATTTGGGGATTAGAGGTAAAGGGGAGTAGGTGTAAATGGAGACCAGGATGAGGGGGCAATCATGAAGTAGAGTGTCCCTTGGTGACTCCCCTGGTGGGGGATCAGGGAAAAGAAACTGCTGCACTTGTTGCTGAGGAGAGATGCAAAGAGACTGCAGCATGGATGTCTGCATCGAAGGAAAATCCTTTCCACAACATTCATACTGAGGTACCACTCGTGAGGCATAAGAATGGACCTGCTTAACTTGTCTGAAATCACAATGGATCTCCCCAGAATGTGTTGCTATCAGAAATCAAATTGATGAGTTTGCCCATTGCCACACTCTCTTAGATTCTCAACACAGGGGGTAAAGATTTGGTTCTCCCTTGTCTGCGGATGTACCAGACCACTGACATATTGTTCATCTAGATTGCAATAGCTCTGGTGGGAAGAATGTCTTGGAAGTCCTACAATGCTAGGACAGCTCTCATTTCCAGGATATGTGCGTTGGCCTCTTTGGGGGCCATGTGCCTCAGAATGTCTTTCCCAAGAAGTCCTCTCCACTTGATCTGAGAGGCATCTGTGGTCACTATGGCCTTGGGTTGGGGGAGAACAAAAGGACAATATTTTTGTACTTAAGAAGAGTGTATCCACCATAGAAAATACTTTTTGCAAGCTTGTGTTATTTTGATCTGACTGGATAATGGTCGATGAATAGACTATAAAGTGCCCACTGAAGAACTCTATACGGTATCTTGCCAATGGTACCAAAATGATTGCCGCTGACATGGATCCCATTGCTTGAATTATCAATCAAGCTGAAAGAGAAGAACTTTGAATGATCTTTCTAACCTGGAACTGAATAGTCTGAACTCTTGACAGAGGGAGAGAGGCTGTTTGAGTGACCGTATTGAGCAAGGCACCAATGAATTGCTGTATCTGTATTGGTTCAAGATGAAATTTGTTGTGATTGATTGAGATCCCCCAATGGGAACATAACTGGAGTATGCAGTCTCAAACTAGAATCAGATGTCTGGTAGATATGGAAACACCCGGAATCCCTGCAGTCTCAAGTGAGCTGCTATGACTGCCCTATACTTGGTAAACACCCTAGGGACTGTGGTAAGACCAAAGGGCAGAGCTCTGAATTGGTAATGTCTGGCACCCAGACTGAAAGCGTAGATATCTCCTGGGTCATCTGTTCATTCTGATATGATAGCACGCATCCTGAAGATCTATCAAGCACATCCAGTCATTCTTGTGCAGAAAAGGCAGAATGGACTAACTGTGACCATCTGGAACTTTGTGAACTGAACTGACTGACACAGAATTCATCTCCAGTCCTCTGTTTTCTTTGGCACTAAAAAGACTCTGTACTCTTTCTGGTCTGGGGGAACTTATTGGATAACTCTTTTTTTTTCTATCAGCTTGTTTATCTCTAGTGCTGCTGCTTCCCTCTGATTGGGTGGAACATCAGGGATTTTGTTTGCCATTAGTGGCAATGGATGGGAAAATGGCATTATATAACCTCTGAATATTATTCTCTGCACCTATGAATCTTTTGTCATTTCTAGCCAGGCTCTCTGGTGCACAAATAAATGACCCCTAACTGCCTCCAGAGATGGGCAGTTAGGCCTCCTTTCAGGAAGATGGATAGGATCTGTCAGAGGAAAGTATCTCTAGATCCCTGGTTATGCAGACCAACTCTGCCATGGGACTGGCGTCTTCGATTACAGTTCCCCCTGGAATTATTTGAACCATATTTTTCATCTGTCTCGGTTCCTAGAAAATGTCTGTTGAGGGGTCAAAAAAAAGTATGCTCACAGAAGACAGAGTTTTTTCTTCCTGCTCACACCTACACAACATCTTTTAATTTCGGGCCAAATAAGGAACTTCTGTCAAAAGGAGCACTGATGAAGGAAGATTTGAATGGTTCCATAAAATCGCACAAGTACATCCAGACATGTCTCCTTGATGGAAATGTCTGAATCTGCCACCTGTGAGGTACCTTCAGTTGTATGAGAGAAGTCTCATGGATGAGTTTGAAATAGACTGAAGGGCAGCCAATTGTGAGACAATAGTGCTCTCTGCCTCAGAGGATATGATTCCAGTGAAGGGTTTGTTAAAGTCCTTAATCAAATCCCTCTGTAGTCTTGTGAAGTAAACTAAATAATGCAGTGACTGAAGGGCAAAGGTCACCAAAGCATAGACATACTTTCCAAATCTGTCCAGCACTCTAGGCTCCCTGTTGGGGGGGTGGACAGAGGAACTTTGTTCCACTAGTTACTTTTTCTTGGCTGCTGCTATGACAATGGCATCAACTAGTACTCCCTTGCTCCAATACTTACTATCCATCAGTGGTGCTAGTATCCTATCTGGTCTCTTGGGGATAGGCTCAATGGTGTAAGGCTCCTTCATTGTCTGTTGAGAGACCAAATCAAGGAGCTCATCAGTGGGTGGAGTCACCCAGGAGGTAGACAGATCAGCTCCAAAAGTCTCCAGGAATACAGACTCTTCTTTGGAAAGGTTGTTGGGAGACCAACCAACCGACTCTTTGCTTTAGGGCTGCTAGGATGTCTCCAAATGAGATGTTGTCGGGTGGTAATAGTTGGGACCATTCCCCTCATCAAAGTCAATATCGTCTGTGATGGACTCTTGTGTAGAATCCAAGTGCCTCCTTTTGCACTTTTTCTTCCTGGCAACTTCTTCACTGGGATGCTCCAGTGAAGTATTAGAAGAAATTAGCATACCCTGCTGGGTATCCTCATGATTAGCTTGGGCTGACTGTTCCAGTGGCACAGTTGGTTGAGGCTCTAGAAGCAGAGACAAATGGAGTTGGGTAGTCAGAACTGAAGAGTGGAGAGAAGTCCAAGTTCAAGGAATAGAGAAAGCTTTCTCCATTACCTCTAATGCAGAATACAGTAGAGGAGGAGAACAATGGCTCTGGGAAGACATGCTTAGGGACCGTATGATCCCTTGGCCCCAAAGGCAGACTACTCAAGGAAGGAGTCAGAGCCAAGCTATCTAGTGCCAAAGCATTGAGGGGCAGATATGGCTCTGACAACTTCAGAGTCAACTCCAGCACCTTGGATCCTGTGCCAACACTACAGCTCCAAGAGTCATCTGACTCTGAAGTCCTCGGCATCGGTCCACTCAGAGATGCCAATGGAGGTGAAGATACCAGAATCTTCAGATCTAACAGCTCTGAAACCAGTCATTGAATCAGAGAAGGAACTAGTAAAGGGGGAGTTGTACTGATAAAAGTCTCTGGACCCGATGGGGTTGGAACCGGAAGAACCCCCATTTGAATATGCATCCAGAGGAACTCTCTCATCATCTGTCAACATAGTCTTTGGTCAAACTCTTGGAAGATCTTACACAGAATGTTGTGGAAGATGGTCGGGAATGGTGATGTCTTGGTGATCTTTCCAAAAAAGGGAGAATGGATGAAACTGGATCCAGGACCCGTTGTGACTATCAGGTCCGAGGTGATTTTACTAGTCAAGGTTTCGGATCCAACCAGGCACTTTCACTAGGAGGTTTGGAAACTGGAGCCGAAGATGTCAGATGCAGGGAATGTTTAATGTTTCCCAGATTATTTTTGCTATTGATTAAGGCTCTCAAGTTAAATGTCTTATAGATGTCACAATTACAGTCAAGGTGTGCTGGACCTAAACAATACACACACGTTGAATGTTCGGCAGATAATGTTATCTTGTGGCCGCAGAGCACACACTTCTTGAAGACAGGTTTTTCCTGACATTGTTTCAAACAACAAAGAAGCAGCAGAAGATTAATAGTAAAAAGTTTTTTTTTTTTAAATTAAATTAAGAAAGGAAAAGGGAAATACCAACTATGGCAATTAAGACGTACTTTACGTACGATAAAGGAGGATACCAGCAATCCTAATCGAGAAAAACACAAGTAAAAAAGAAAAAAAAAATTAAATTTAAAGGGAGGGTATCATTGGAACGGTTATAAATATTAGAAAGATATAAAGGCTTTAAATATATAAGGGTAATAAAGTTATAACTCACAAGAATAATCGCTAATGCTAGAGATTATGCAGTGACTACTTCTGTATGCTAAGGTGGTAAATGAGATCTAAGTATGTTACATGACTAGGGCAGTATGGGTAAGGGAGGAGCTCAAGAGTTTCAGTATTCCATGAGCTGGAAGAAGTGGACGAGTTACATCAGGGGGTTGGATCCGAACACAATAGTTGAGGAATGAATGAAAATGACAATATCAGATCTTCTGACATTTGAAAAATACCAGGTTTCTTAAACAGCAAATGCTGGTTCAAAGCCCTGTGTAAAAATAGCTTTTTTTTTGTTTTTAAAGGGCAATATATTTTGTGTGGAAGGGTTCTCCACTCTGGACTCATCTATCAGAAATGAAGCTGAAGGATGGCTGCTGCTCCTGTGAAGCCTCTGAGCTACTTCTTCATGAGGCAGAGAGAAAGTACTGAAGAAATCTTTGCATTTGCTAATTTCCCTTGACAGGGTTGATCAATCAGCAGTCAGAGTGAAGGTGTGGGAGGGCCAGTTGTGTTGTAAGTAGGACAAAACCCATATAGAATAAAAGCTACTACGAAAATGCACAGCTGCTCCTGAATGAAGATGAACCAACCAAACCGTGATAAAATAATGACCAAGTTTAATTAAGCACTTTTCGTCTCACTCAGTATTGAGACTTCTTCAGATAAAACACATACTTTAATTCATTAAAATGCACCTCAAAAGACTTTTAAGTTTTAAAATACAGATGAATGAGCTTCATCACTTGTATTTTAAAACGTAAAAGCTTGAGGTGACAATTTGAAAAATTGGGACATTTATTTATTTATTGTTTGTTAACTGGGTTAGTCCAGCTGGGCTTGTGGCCCATTTTCAGTGGAGACCCAAGGGGAAAAGCTCCAGTACATAATATAAAGTATATAGGTTTACATCATTATAATATATCTAAATATACAGAATATGCATCATTATATGATGTAAGTTCAAGCAGTTGTAAATTTACAAAGGCAGAATTACAGAGTTTTGCCACATTTATAACCGATAAAGTGAGTAGCATGAGTCAATATTAGTCTGTACAGCAGCAACAGTTTTACAAGTAATATATACACACTGGTTTGCAATTTAGAGCTTGTCAGTTTGAGAATATGAGTAAGGTAGGCCAGAGGCACGCATGCAAAAGATTTTTGGAAAGATGTTCTGAGCAAGATCTATGAAGTTTGTTAAAGTTGGCAAAGAAGCGATGATTTTAAGTGTGGAGTTAGTAGTGTGGGTGTTTTAGGTGGGAGCATGTGAAGGACATTCCCATTTGGAGGAGAGATGGGAGAGAAGCATGGATTTGAAGTTGTTCTGGTTAGGTATATTATGTAGTGGTGTGGGGAGATTGTTCCATAGCTTGGCTACGGTGTGGGATAGTAGTAGTTTGCCAGGTGGGTGAATGGGTTTGTGTACATGTAGGAGGTTTTGGCCTTTGGATCTCAGGGTGTGGGTAGGTGTGTAGGGTGTTAGAGATTTAGCAAGAGAGGGGCATTCTGTTGGTTTAAAGATGAGTTTGTGGGCTGTTGTAAGTTGTAGGTACTTTAGGTGGTTGTGGAGTTTTAGCCAGTTTAGGGTGTGTAAGGAGTGACAGTGATGGGAAGAGTTCTTAGAATTGGTTGCAAATTTGCAGATTTTGTTGTAACAGACTTCGAGTTTAGAACGAAGGCCAAGTTGTAGGTTGGAGAATAGGGGAGCACTATACATGAGAGAGGGGAGAAGGAAGGTAGATGCAAGAGTATGACGGGAGGATGGAGTAAGGTAGTAGGTATGTCTGTAGAGGAGAACTACTTTCTGGTGGGTTTTTTTTGATTGTTGAGAGGATGTGGGAGTCGAATTTTAGGTTTTCATCTATGGTAATGCCAAGTAACTTGGTACTAGGAACAATTTCTAGAGGGGTGTTATTGTGACTTTTGATGGAAAATTGGACCTTGTGGAACTGGGAGGTTTTGGTGGGAGTGAATATCATTAGTCTTGTTTTGTTGGCATTTAGGGCCAGGTGATGAAATTGCATCCATGTTTCAGTTTTGGAGAAGGCTGTTTGGGTATTGAGTAGAAGTTTGGAGGGGCAGGAGGCTGAGCATATGATAGTGGAGTCATTTGCGTATTGGATGATTGAGGCTTCAGGGATGGATAGGTGGAAGTTGTTAATGAATAAGTTGAAGAGGAGCGGGCCAAGTACTGATCCTTGGGGAACTCCTGTGGGTGTAGGTAAGAAAGGGGAGGTTGATTATTTCCATTGTACAGCCTTGTTGGCACATAGAAAGGTAGCTGGAGAACCAGTCAAGGGTAGAGGGAGATAGATGCAAGTGAGAGAGCTGGGGCAGGAGAAGGGAATGGGAGATTGTGTCTAATGCCTTTGAAAGGTCAAGAAATAGAGAAGATAAGTATTTGCTGCTCTCACATGCTAGATTGACTGTTTCAAGGAAGGAAAGAAGGGCTGTCATGGTGCTGTGGCCAGGGCGGAAGCTGTGCTGGGTGGGAGAGAGGAGTTTGTGCTGGATTAGGTAGGGCATGAGCTGGGAGTGGATGGTTTTCTCTAGAATTTTAGAGAGAGGAGAGAGTATAGCTATGGGTCTGAATTTGGTTGTGTCTGTATTCTTACCACCTTTGTGGAGAGGAATTATGAATGCATGACGCCAGATGGTTGGTACATAGGATTCCTGAATGGATCTATTTATGAGGATGGATATGGGATAGGCTATTGATTTGGCTGATATTTGAAGAAAATTTGCTGGAAGGTTGTCAGGGGTATTGCGGCATGATTTTAGCTTTTGAAGTAGTCTTTTTATAGTATTGGTGGAGACAGGTTTAAGGGAGAATGGGGGAGGAGGGGGTGAGAGAGGGGGTTTGAAGGGCAAGGTGAGGGGTTAGTATTGGTGGGTGGATTGGGGGAAGTGGAGGATAATTTAGCTATGCAATCAATGAAAAATGTGTTGAATTTAGTGGCCGTTTCAAGACTTGAGAGGTTAGGATTGAGGCAGGGGTTGGAATTATTACCAGGGTTGAGTATTGAAGAGATGGATGTCCAGAATTTCTTTGGATTGTTTGAGTGCTTGTATTGCAGATTGCTGTAGTAGTTTTTGTGATCTTTTGTTATTGATTGTTTGGCCAGGTTATGAAGATGTTTATATTCTTGGAGGGTGCTGGGGTTTTTTTGTTTTTGGTACAGTTTCCACTTTTTGTTTCTTTGATTCATTATCAGTTTAGTTTCTTGGGATAGCCAGGGGCAGAAATTAGTTTTGATACGTTTGGTTTGTAAAGGGGCTAGTTTATCAAGTAAGGTAAGGAAAGTTTGGTTAAAATATGTGACAGCGTTATCTAGTGGAAGGCTTTTCAGTGTAGACCAATTAGTAACCTTGAGGCATTCAGAGAAGATTTTAGGGTTAAAGCAAGATAGGTTTCGGGATTGCTTGAATATGTGTTGTTTTTCTATGTGGGAGGGTAGGCGGTCTGTGAAGGCTGGTAAGTGGTCGCATAGGGGGTCTGGTATTATACCAGCTTTGGAGATATGGTTGGGGTGTATTGTTAGTATCCAATCTAAGATGGTACCAGAGGAACCATCTTTGTTTGGCTTGGTGGGGAGGTCTATTATTTGGGTGTAATTGTAGAGGTTGATAGAGTGAGTTGGGGTATTTATGAGGAAGGAGGCCCAGTTAATATTTACATCACCAAGAATGTAGGCTTAATTTTTGATGTTTGAGCTAAACCAAGAGAGGATGTCTTCTAGAGTTTTGGTATTGTCTCCAGGTGGGATGTAGATGGAGCAGATGCAGATGGATTTGTAGTTGAGTTTTAAAAAGCCCACAGTCATTTCTGCATTGGCAAAAGTTGGGATGGGGTTGGTCAATGGAGTAAAAGTGAGAGTGGAGAGGTAGAGGTAGGGTAGAGCAAAAGGAGAAAATCAGCAGGAAAAAAGTATCAGAAACTGCCATTTTAAGGTAGGTTAAACAGGTAGTTATTATGAGAAAAATAAAGGGAGAAATAATTTACAAAGGTAAATGTTGATGCTTTAGTACTAGTGTGTGCGTTGAGGGGTGGGGGTTTATTTCCAGCGTTTGGAGAGTGTTAACTAGGATACTGAGATATAGTCAGTTGCAAAAGAAATGAAGCCAAGTCGAGAATAGGGTTTTACTGGGTTTGGATGGTAGGTGCTGCCACCTAGTGTTAACTAGGAAGACAGCAGGCAGGAAAGAGGAGCAGGTCTCATTAAAGGTGCACTATGCTAAAAATTTCTAGGACACTATGAAAACTTCGTGGACATAGAAGACCTAGAGGGGGGGAGAGTAGTTGTCGATCTGCGGTAGGCTGCAGAATCACTCACACAGGGAGGCAGACAAGTACATTTAAGTGATTAATAGGTAGTTACAATACTAGATTTAGGTCTACATACATTCAACAAATTATGGTGTTGGGGAGTCCTCACAGTAGTTCGAAAGGCTCAAGCTGGCAGGCAAAAATCCAGGGAAATATCAGAGGTTTTGCAGGAGGTGTTCCTTTCAGTTTAGAGGCAGGGAGGGAGCTTCTGGAGTGAAATACTGTAAAATGAGAGGACACACACACAAGGTTAGGTTATTTGGAAGTTTTGAAGTTACAGATATGGAGGTATGTGTAATTGAGGAATAATCAGAAGAGAAGGACTTCATGCAAGGTTTTTTTTTAGTAGGTAGATAGAGAGACCTAGGGATACCCATAGAAAGAGGGTGTATAATGAGGGAGAGTGGTATAAAAGGTATTAGTAGTGGGCAGCAAATACAGTTACTAAACAATACAAGGCAGGCAATGTATGTTACAGTAGTTGAAAAGTTCTACTACTCTACAATTCCAATTCTAATGCAGTACCCCAGCCTGTTTTATGAGTAAAGGGTTTGAGAATAAGTAGCTAACAGGTAATCATAAACTCATTTCAGGCAGAAAAACACTTAAAATTAGTAATGCAGAGCACCATTAAATTAGACATTAATTAAAAGAAAAAAAGCATTCAGTACTTTGCTTTAGCCCAAGGCACCATTAAATTAAGACATTAATTAACAGAAAAACAGTCAGTACATTTGCTTTAGCTCAAGGCTGACTACACATTACATTAGCATAGAGAATTCAAGCGGAGCCTTTAGCACTGCCTTAAACTATCACAAATAGTTTCCATACTACTCACTAATGTATTAAGTTATAAACCTTGACTGTTGGTCAGGTACCAATGTGATCTTGTAAATACAGGCTGGCTGGTTGGTTTGTAAAAAGATCATAACAGATCAGACCATAACATAAAAGTAGACGTAGTTGAGCTATTCTTGATTGTATGGAACAGAAATTAGATTTTGGTATTAAAGTGGTGTGTTTATCAACAAGATATATCTATATATATCTATATATCTATATATATATATCTATATATCTATATATATATATATATAAAATTGAAAATGAACCTGAAGGTACAGATCTAATTTTTAATATTTTTAAAGATAATGGGGTAGAAAGGGTTAATTGTAGTGTGGAAATGGTGAGTAAGTGAACTATTGGTTCATGTGACTTGTCAAGAATGTATTTTAATGAATTAAGACAGTATGTGCTTTATCTGAAGAAGTCTCACTACTGAGAGACGAAAAGCGCTTAATTAAACTTGGTCATTATTTTATCATGGTTTGGTTGGTTCATCTTCATTCAGCAGCAGTTCTGCAGATCAAGTCTGACACTAAGAATAAGACAGCTAGTTTAATATCTGGTAATGAATGCAAATATCCCTCAAGTCCTATAAATGGCAATAGGAAAGTGGATGGAGGAAGAGTTGTCATACTGGACGGACATCGTTCCATGTTAGTTGTTTTCTTCTCGCCTTCTTTCTTGCTGGTTGGGCTCGGAGCCGATCCTCGGCTCCAACTCGGCCATCTTCAAAAGCTTGAGAGCTGCTTACTGGCTTGAGGCCTCCCCATATCCCATGATGCCTGGTGCTAGAAACCCAGATCTCATTTGGTAAGTCTAACTTCTGACATAAAAAGGAAGGAATCCTATCCTATAATGCATAAACCCTACCAGAGAGGCTACTAGGCAGAGAGGAATAGCCAGAGAAGACTCAGCCAGTGAAAAACCATAAGGAACTCTTCTCAGTCTACAAGGATAGGGGGATGGAGGGTGGGACGCAAGAAAGAAGGCGAGAAGAAGACAACTAACATGGAACGTTATGGTAGGTACATAACTTCTTTATGTTAAGTTGTCTATCTTGCCTTCATTCTTGCTGGTTGGGACAGCATCCCTAGCACCTAAAATCCTGGGTGGCTCATCGGAACAAACTCTTCAGAACAGTGGAACCAAAATCAGCTCTGTTCCTGGAAACCACATCCAACTTACAATGCAAAATGAAAGTATGTGGGTTGGCCCACGTAGCCACAGCACAAATAGATTCCATGGGCAACCTAGCCTGAAAGGCCACAGAAGTGGCTAAAGCTCTGGTGGAGTGACCTTTTGGTTTAACAGGCAATTCTTTATTCCTCAGTTGATAGATGAATGCGATGATAGTAGTCAACCACCTGGATAAGGTAACTTTCGAAACTGGAAGATCTTGTTTACCCTCAGCATAGGAAAGGAAAAGTTGGTCCGATTTTCTGATGTCCTTAGTTCTATGCAAATAAAAGCGTAGTTGCCTGTGAACATCTAACTGATGCAATGTATATTCCACCCTGTTGGAGTGGTTGGGAAAAAACACAGGAAGGTCAATGGACTGATTCAAGTTTTTCTCAGAAGAGACCTTAGGAAGGAAGGAAGGATTAGTCCTGAGAGCAACCCTGTCATTGTGGAACATTAGGTACGGAGGACGGATACAAAGAGCCTGAAGTTCCAAAACTCTTCTGGCTGAAGTAATCACTACCAGAAAGTGGGTTTTCCAAGATAAAAACTTCAAAGAACAAGATGCTGCAGGTTCAAAGGGGGGCAAAATTAGAGAAGCTAGAATCAAATTTAGATCCCACGGAGGTGGAGGATCTCTCACTGGGGGCCTGAGCAGAGTGGTCCCTTTGAGAAAAGCTTTACATAGCTTATGAGACATGATATTATTTTCCGACAGGCCATGTGAAAATTTGAAATTGCAGCTAACTGAACTCTAATTGTAGTGGAAGCGGATCTAGCATGAAAGAGTTCCGCAAGAAATTCCAAAATGTGGTGTACAGGAACTGAAAAGGGGTCTATACTCTTAGCCTCTGCCCAGGAAGAAAAACGTTTCCATTTACTAGCATAGGTTTTTCTAGTCGTAGACTTGTGCGATGATAAAATCATTTCGCGCACAGAGGGGGAGATATCAGGAAGCCTGGCTAAAGCTGTAAGTGGAGCAACCAAGCAGTGAGCTGGAGAGATTGCAGGGATTGGTGCAGCCCACCCGATTGATGGATCAGAAGGTCTGGAACTGGGTCCAGAGTCCGAGGCTGCTCAAGAAGATGATGATGCAGGAATGGCAACCATATTTGTTGAGGCCAGTAAGGAGCAATGAGGATCATTTTGCAGCCCAATACGGTAGATTTCTGTATTAGCTTCGGGATTAGGGGAAAGGGAGGGAATGCATACAGAAATCCCTGAGGCCAGTCGTGGACTAGAGCATCTCTGGGGGAATGTCCAGGAAGTGGAAGGAGAGAGAAGAAATTGCTGCACTTGCTGTTGAAGAGGGTGGCAAAAAGGTCGCAGCAAGGTTGGCCCCATTTGCGGAAGATTTGGTCCGCCACTACCTGATTCAGAGACCACTTGTGAGGCATGAGAATTGCTCTGCTCAGCCTGTCTGCTATGACGTTGGATCTCCCAGGGATGTGCGTTGCGATCAGAAACCATTGAGAAGAGATCGCCCACTGCCAGAGTCTGAGTGCTTCTCGACATAGGGGATAGGACCTGGTTCTGCCCTGCTTGTTGATGTACCACACTACTGACATATTGTCCGTTTGAATTGCAATGGTCCCAGTAGGAAGAGAGTCCTGAAGAGCTTGCAACGCTAAAAGCACGGCCCTCATCTCCAAGACGTTTCTATGCAGATGGTACTCATGAGGTTGCCAGGTGCCTTGGACTGTTCTGCCCTGATAATGCCCCCCCCCCCACCCGATCAGGGAGGCATCCGTGGTCACCGTAGCAACTGGAGGGGGGAGTACAAATGGTCTGCCTGGGGCAGTGATGTGGAGGCCATCCACCACGCAAGGTGCTTTTTGCATGCTTGTGTGATCATAATCATGTGAGACACGGGAAGCTGCTGGAAGGACCATTGGGTGAAAAGAAGCCACTGGAGAATCCTCATGTGAAAACCAGCTAGAGGAATGAGTATGATCGCTGCTGCCATGAGACCCAGAGTTGAGGACGAACCTGGCTTGAATTCTTTTGCATCCTAATAAGACCTGCACATGTTGGCAAATGACTAACACCCTGTCTGGTGGAAGGCTGGCTGACATGTCTTTTGTATTTAAATTTGCGCCTATAAAGATGATAGACTGACAGGGCGACAATGCAGATTTTTCAAAATTTATTGTGATACCTAGTCTGGAGCAAGTCTAGATAGTGTAGTCTCTGGCTCGCAGACGGTGATGCCTGGTGGTAGCAGTGAAGAGCCAGTCATCTAGATATGGAAACACCTGGAATCCTTGCCGTCTCAGGTGAGCGGTAACTACTGCCATACATTTGGTGAACACCCTGGGGGCTGTGGTGAGACCAAAGGGCAGAGCTCTGAACTGATCATGGCTGACTCCCAGCCAGAAGCGAAGGAATCTTCTGGAGCGTCTGTCCATTTTGATGTGGTAGTACGCATCCAGAAGATCTATAGAGCACATCCAATTGTCCTGACCCAGAAAGGGTAAAATGGACTGTAGTGTGACCATCTGAAACTTTGTTCTTTGTACAGACCTGTTTAGTCTGCTGAGATCCAGAATGAGTCTCCAGTCCCCTGTCTTTTTTGGTAACAAAAAGAACCTTGAGTAAATTCTGGATCCTTGCTGGTCTGCTGGGACTTGCTGGATGGCCCTTTTTCTTAGCAGTTTTGAAACTTCTTGAACTGCTTGATCCCTTAGATTGGGTGGAACATCTGGAAGGGACTTGTTTAACAATAAGGGAGTGCGAACAAAGGGATTTATGTAGCCTCCAGATATAACAGACTGTACCCATTTGTCTTGTGTTATGTCTTGCCAGGCTCTTTGGTACAGAAATAATCTTTCCCCAACTGCCTCCAGAGGTGGGCAGCCGGGCAACCCTTCATGGATGCTGGAAGGGCTTGTCAGAGAAGGATTCTGGCCCCTCTGCCATGAGGGCGGCATCTGTTATTGTTCCCTCCTCTGCCCCTGGATGGGAACTTACCACGTGTGTCTGGCTAGGCTCCCTGGGATTTATGGAACCACATCTTTCCACTCTTCTGACCCTTGGGATATGGTCTGTAAGGAGGGGAAAAATGGACTCCCATGGCAGAGAGAGTCTTGCCTTCCTGCTCACACCTGGTAAGGGTGTCCTTCACCTGTGATCCATAAAGAGAGGAATCATCAAAGGGGGTGTTGGTGAAAGACATTCTGAAAGGTTCCACAAAGTTACATAGCCGCATCCAAGCGTGCCTCCTTAGGGCAATGCCTGTGCCCACGGCTCTACTCGCACCATCGGCTGTATAAGAAATGAGCCTCATGGAGGAGTTCACCACTGAATTAAGAGTCGCCAGCTGGGAGGCTGCCTTAGCCTGGGCCCCCTCAGCTGATGGATCTTGGAGGGTATTTCCAAGCTCTTTAAGGAGATCCCTTTGAAGATGGGTAAAGTGGCACAAATAATTCAGAGACCTCATGGAAAAGATCACTGAAGAGAACATCCGCTTCCCATATCTGTCCATCGTCCTGGACTCCTTGTTAGGGGGATGGACAGATGAAGTTTCAGCCAACTCCTTCTTTGTGGCCGCCGCTATCACCATGGCATCAACGGGAACACCTTTGGTCAAAAACTGTTTATCCTGTGGTGCAGTTATAAATTTAGCGGGTCTTCTGGGAGTCGGTTCCACTGTGTCTGGAGCTGACCACACCTTCTGAGCCACCACAGACATCAGTGGGTCGAAAGGCAGAGACACCCAGGAGGTGGAAGGTCGGGATTCAAAAGCATCCAGGAATACTGACTCATCCTCGGAAGGGCTCAGGGTAGTCCAGTTCCCCCTCTGCCTAAGCATCTCAAGGATGTCTGAAAAGGAGATATCTTCAGAGGGGGATCTAGGGGACCCTTCTGAATCCTCTAAGTCGGTATCTGATGTGACAGACTCAGGGGAGTCAACATGCTTCCTATTGCATTTCCTCTTACGAGGTGGCTCCTCTGAATGATCAGGGGAGGCCTCGGAAGAGGAAGATACATCCAAAGGGGTGCCCTGGAGCATTGGTTCCCCACGCTTGGGGTCTGGAGGAGGGGCAGAGGCAGACGCAGGCACCACAGGGGGAGGAGCTGATGGGGATGATCGTGGGGCTGACTCAGGGGCCAGCATACTCATGACCTTGAAGGAGCCCCTGCTCGGATGCTGAGAAGGCTCCGGTTCCGAAGAGATTGGAATCCCTCTCCGCACTGAGGGGGAAGGCTCCAAAGCTGATGTAGGAGCCGAGCTCACCTGCGCCGAAGCTCTGAGGGGGAGAACAGGCTCAGACAAGGGTCCAATGCCACTCGCCCCCTCAGAGATGACGAGGGAGTCTCGGCACCCAGATCCCTCCAAGGACGGTACCAAGGAAGTGATCGGAGCCGACAACGGAACTGAAGGAGAAGGTATTGGTGCCGACGGTTCCACGACTTGAACCCCAACGAACTTCGGCTCCAAACTCAAGGGAGGAGTCAGAGGAGGAATAACTGCAGACATGGACGGAGCCAAAACCTGATGAGGGGGGCTGGACAACATTTTTGCTAGGGCCTGCGATTTCAATAGCCTACTGACCACTCTCTCCACATCGTTATCTGAAAGCCTTGATGACCGAGAAGCATGGGAGGACTGATGACTGCGCTCCAACTGGAGCAGAGGAGACCTCGGAGCTGAATGTATCGACTCCAGGGAGGGAGACCTGGATCACTTTCGACTCCCTGATGGCTCTGAAATGCATGTTGGAACCGACTGGGAGGCAGGCACATCGGTCCCAGACGGAACCGAGGCAGAAGGAGTAGCTTCACCCAACGATGGCTCTGAACTGGGAGCCGAAGATTTAGGTGGCTTGGAGGACTTCACGGGCTGAGCCTTAGCCGGTGAATCCTCGGGCTTAAGTAAACCCCGTAGGATTAACTTATTCCTATGCTCCTACAGGGCTCTTGGGCTGAAAGCATGGCAAACTGAACAAGAGTCCTGCAGGTGCACAGTGCCCAGACAATAGACACAAGAAGTGTGACCATCTGTCAGGGAGATCTTCTGACAGCATGAGTCACACTTCTTGAATCTGGACACCTTGGTATCCTTGGACATACCTAAGGAAGGAACACCAAACACAATACACAAAAATTTTAGGATATAATAACTATTGCACACACAAGTTACCACACCCAAAAAACAACCAAGAAATAGACACAATATCCTATGCTACCAACAAACAAGATAGACTAAACTAGGTAAATACTATTTTTTTTTTTTTTTTTAAAGGTTAGCCACTAACTTAAACGGCTACTTAAGGAAGAGATTGAGGGGGGAGGGGAAAACTCTCTAACTAAAATGAGTTTTCTGAAGGGAATTCAGGTAAACAAAGATATCCTATAGAAATATTGTAGCTACAACTAACAAACTACACTAAAACCCTAACAGTTTCTGTCAAAAAACAGATAAAACAATGAAAATATACCTATATAGACCTGAGCCAGTAAGACAACCTCGCAGTAGAAGCAGCAAACGAGATCTGGGTTTCTAGCGCCAGGCATCATGGGATATGGGGAGGCCTCGAGCCAGTAAACAGCTCTCGGGCATTTGAAGAATGCCGAGTCGGAGCCGAGGATTGGCTCCGAACCCAACCAGCAAGAATGAAGGCGAGATAGACAGCTTAACATTGAAAGGATTCATTGTTATGATGTGTATAATTTCTGTATCCTATTCTTTCAGTCCATCTGGACTTTTGGGTTAGAATCCCAAGCTACCTGAACTCAAGTGGCATCATGATAGCAGATCCTTAAGGATAGTGGCTCCAAAGGAAGCACTAGTTCTGTAAATGAAATCCAATTTGTAGAGCTTAATTAATTATTAATTAATTAATTAACTATTAATTAAGACAGTATGTGCTTTATCTGAAGAAGTCTCACTACTGAGACGAAAAGCGCTTAATTAAACTTGGTCATTATTTTATCATGGTTTGGTTGGTTCATCTTCATTCAGCAGCAGTTCTGCAGATCAAGTCTGACACTAAGAATAAGACAGCTAGTTTAATATCTGGTAATGAATGCAAATATCCCTCAAGTCCTACAAATGGCAATAGGAAAGTGGATGGAGGAAGAGTTGTCATATTGGACGGACATCGTTCCATGTTAGTTGTTTTCTTCTCGCCTTCTTTCTTGCTGGTTGGGCTCGGAGCCGATCCTCGGCTCCAACTCGGCCATCTTCAAAAGCTTGAGAGCTGCTTACTGGCTTGAGGCCTCCCCATATCCCATGATGCCTGGTGCTAGAAACCCAGATCTCATTTGGTAAGTCTAACTTCTGACATAAAAAGGAAGGAATCCTATCCTATAATGCATAAACCCTACCAGAGAGGCTACTAGGCAGAGAGGAATAGCCAGAGAAGACTCAGCCAGTGAAAAACCATAAGGAACTCTTCTCAGTCTACAAGGATAGGGGGATGGAGGGTGGGACGCAAGAAAGAAGGCGAGAAGAAGACAACTAACATGGAACGTTATGGTAGGTACATAACTTCTTTATGTTAAGTTGTCTATCTCGCCTTCATTCTTGCTGGTTGAGACAGCATCCCTAGCACCTAAAATCCTGGGTGGCTCATCGGAACAAACTCTTCAGAACAGTGGAACCAAAATCAGCTCTGCTCCTGGAAACCACATCCAACTTACAATGCAAAATGAAAGTATGTGGGTTGGCCCACGTAGCCGCAGCACAAATAGATTCCATGGGCAACCTAGCCTGAAAGGCCACAGAAGTGGCTAAAGCTCTGGTGGCGTGACCTTTTGGTTTAACAGGCAATTCTTTATTCCTCAGTTGACAGATGAATGCAATGATAGTAGTCAACCACCTGGATAAGGTAACTTTCGAAACTGGAAGATCTTGTTTACCCTCAGCATAGGAAAGGAAAAGTTGGTCTGATTTTCTGATGTCCTTAGTTCTATGCAAATAAAAGCGTAGTTGCCTGTGAACATCTAACTGATGCAATGTATATTCCACCCTGTTGGAGTGGTTGGGAAAAAACACAGGAAGGTCAATGGACTGATTCAAGTTTTTCTCAGAAGAGACCTTAGGAAGGAAGGAAGGATTAGTCCTGAGAGCAACCCTGTCATTGTGGAACATTAGGTACGGAGGACGGATACAAAGAGCCTGAAGTTCCAAAACTCTTCTGGCTGAAGTAATCACTACCAGAAAGTGGGTTTTCCAAGATAAAAACTTCAAAGAACAAGATGCTGCAGGTTCAAAGGGGGGCAAAATTAGAGAAGCTAGAATCAAATTTAGATCCCACGGAGGTGGAGGATCTCTCACTGGGGACCTGAGCAGAGTGGTCCCTTTGAGAAAAGCTTTACATAGCTTATGAGACATGATATTATTTTCCGACAGGCCATGTGAAAATTTGAAATTGCAGCTAACTGAACTCTAATTGTAGCGGAAGCGGATCTAGCATGAAAGAGTTCTGCAAGAAATTCCAAAATGTGGTGTACAGGAACTGAAAAGGGGTCTATACTCTTAGCCTCTGCCCAGGAAGAAAAACGTTTCCATTTACTAGCATAGGTTTTTCTAGTCGTAGACTTGTGCGATGATAAAATCATTTCACACACAGAGGGGGAGATATCAGGAAGCCTGGCTAAAGCTAGAAGTGGAGCAACCAAGCAGTGAGCTGGAGAGATTGCAGGGATTGGTGCAGCCCACCCGATTGATGGATCAGAAGGTCTGGAACTGGGTCCAGAGTCCGAGGCTGCTCAAGAAGATGATGATGCAGGAATGGCAGCCATATTTGTTGAGGCCAGTAAGGAGCAATGAGGATCATTTTGCAGCCCAATACGGTAGCTTTCTGTATTAGTTTCGGGATTAGGGGAAAGGGAGGGAATGCATACAGAAATCCCTGAGGCCAGTCGTGGACTAGAGCATCTCTGGGGGAATGTCCGGGAAGTGGAAGGAGAGAGAAGAAATTGTTGCACTTGCTGTTGAAGAGGGTGGCAAAAAGGTCGCAGCAAGGTTGGCCCCATTTGCAGAAGATTTGGTCCGCCACTACCTGATTCAGAGACCACTTGTGAGGCATGAGAATTGCTCTGCTCAGCCTGTCTGCTATGACGTTCGATCTCCCAGGGATGTGCGTTGCGATCAGAAACCATTGAGAAGAGATCGCCCACTGCCAGAGTCTGAGTGCTTCTCGACATAGGGGATAGGACCTGGTTCTGCCCTGCTTGTTGATGTACCACACTACTGACATATTGTCCGTTTGAATTGCAATGATCCCAGTAGGAAGAGAGTCCTGAAGAGCTTGCAACGCTAAAAGCACGGCCCTCATCTCCAAGACGTTTCTATGCAGATGGTACTCATGAGGTTGCCAGGTGCCTTGGACTGTTCTGCCCTGATAATGCCCCCCCCCCCCACCCGATCTGGGAGGCATCCGTGGTCACCGTAGCAACTGGAGGGGGGAGTACAAATGGTCTGCCTGGGGCAGTGATGTGGAGGCCATCCACCACGCAAGGTGCTTTTTGCATGCTTGTGTGATCATAATCATGTGAGACACGGGAAGCTGCTGGAAGGACCATTGGGTGAAAAGAAGCCACTGGAGAATCCTCATGTGAAAACCAGCTAGAGGAATGAGTATGATCGCTGCTGCCATGAGACCCAGAGTTGAGGACGAACCTGGCTTAAATTCTTTTGCATCCTAATAAGACCTGCACATGTTGGCGAATAACTAACACCCTGTCTGGTGGAAGGCTGGCTGACATGTCTTTTGTATTTAAATTTGCGCCTATAAAGATGATAGACTGACAGGGCGACAATGCAGATTTTTCGAAATTTATTGTGATACCTAGTCTGGAGCAAGTCTAGATAGTGTAGTCTCTGGCTCGCAGACGGTGATGCCTGGTGGTAGCAGTGAAGAGCCAGTCATCTAGATATGGAAACACCTGGAATCCTTGCCGTCTCAGGTGAGTGGTAACTACTGCCATACATTTGGTGAACACCCTGGGGGCTGTGGTGAGACAAAAGGGCAGAGCTCTGAACTGATGATGGCTGACTCCCAGCCAGAAGCGAAGGAATCTTCTGGAGCATCTGTCCATTTTGATGTGGTAGTACGCATCCAGAAGATCTATAGAGCACATCCAATTGTCCTGACCCAGAAAGGGTAAAATGGACTGTAGTGTGACCATCTGAAACTTTGTTCTTTGTACAGACCTGTTTAGTCTGCTGAGATCCAGAATGAGTCTCCAGTCCCCTGTCTTTTTTGGTAACAAAAAGAACCTTGAGTAAATTCTGGATCCTTGCTGGTCTGCTGGGTAGTTTTGAAACATCTTGAACTGCTTGATCCCTTAGATTGGGTGGAACATCTGGAAGGGACTTGTTTAACAATAAGGGAGTGCGAACAAAGGGATTTATGCAGCCTCCGGATATAACAGACTGTACCCATTTGTCTTGTGTTATGTCTTGCCAGGCTCTTGGGTACAGAAATAATCTTCCCCCAACTGCCTCCAGAGGTGGGCAGCCGGGCAACCCTTCATGGATGCTGGAAGGGCTTGTCAGAGAAGGATTCTGGCCCCTCTGCCATGAGGGCGGCGTCTGTTATTGTTCCCTCCTCTGCCCCTGGATGGGAACTTACCACGTGTGTCTGGCTAAGCTCCCTGGGATTTACGGAACCACATCTTTCCACTCTTCTGACCCTTGGGATATGGTCTGTAAGGAGTGGAAAAACGGACTCCCATGGCAGAGAGAGTCTTGCCTTCCTGCTCACACCTGGTAAGGGTGTCCTTCACCTGTGATCCATAAAGAGAGGAATCATCAAAGGGGGTGTTGGTGAAAGACATTCTGAAAGGTTCCACAAAGTTACATAGCCGCATCCAAGCGTGCCTCCTTAGGGCAATGCCTGTGCCCACGGCTCTACTCGCACCATCGGCTGTATAAGAAATGAGCCTCATGGAGGAGTTCACCACTGAATTAAGAGTCGCCAGCTGGGAGGCTGCCTTAGCCTGGGCCCCCTCAGCTGATGGATCTTGGAGGGTATTTCCAAGCTCTTTAAGGAGATCCCTTTGAAGATGGGTAAAGTGGCACAAATAATTCAGAGACCTCATGGAAAAGATCACTGAAGAGAACATCCGCTTCCCATATCTGTCCATCGTCCTGGACTCCTTGTTAGGGGGATGGACAGATGAAGTTTCAGCCAACTCCTTCTTTGTGGCCGCCGCTACCACCATGGCATCAACGGGAACACCTTTGTTCAAAAACTGTTTATCCTGTGGTGCAGTTATAAATTTAGCGGGTATTCTGGGGGTCGGTTCCACTGTGTCTGGAGCTGACTACACCTTCTGAGCCACCACAGACATCAGTGGGTCGAAAGGCAGAGACACCCAGGAGGTGGAAGGTCGGGATTCAAAAGCATCCAGGAATACTGACTCATCCTCGGAAGGGCTCAGGGTAGTCCAGTTCCCCCTCTGCCTAAGCATCTCAAGGATGTCTGAAAAGGAGATATCTTCAGAGGGGGATCTAGGGGACCCTTCTGAATCCTCTAAGTCGGTATCTGATGTGACAGACTCAGGGGAGTCAACATACTTCCTATTGCATTTCCTCTTACGAGGTGGCTCCTCTGAATGATCAGGGGAGGCCTCGGAAGAGGAAGATACATCCAAAGGGGTGCCCTGGAGCATTGGTTCCCCACGCTTGGGGTCTGGAGGAGGGGCAGAGGCAGACACAGGCACCACAGGGGGAGGAGCTGATGGGGATGATCGTGGGGCTGACTCAGGGGCCAGCATACTCATGACCTTGAAGGAGCCCCTGCTCGGATGCTGAGAAGGCTCCGGTTCCGAAGAGATTGGAATCCCTCCCCGCACTGAGGGGGAAGGCTCCAAAGCTGATGTAGGAGCCGAGCTCACCTGCGCCGAAGCTCTGAGGGGGAGAACAGGCTCAGACAAGGGTCCAATGAAACTCGCCCCCTCACAGATGATGAGAGAGTCTCGGCACCCAGATCCCTCCAAGGACGGTACCAAGGAAGTGATCGGAGCCGACAACGGAACTGAAGGAGAAGGTATTGGTGCCGACGGTTCCACGACTTGAACCCCAAAGAACTTCGGCTCCAAACTCAAGGGAGGAGTCAGAGGAGGAATAACTGCAGACATGGAGGGAGCCAAAACCTGATGAGGGGGGCTGGACAACATTTTTGCTAGGGCCTGCGATTTCAATAGCCTATTGACCACTCTCTCCACATTGTTATCTGAAAGCCTTGATGACCGAGAAGCATGGGAGGACTGATGACTGCGCTCCAACTGGAGCAGAGGAGACCTCGGAGCTGAATGTATCGACTCCAGGGAGGGAGACCTGGATCACTTTCAACTCCCCGATGGCTCCGAAGTGCGTGTTGGAACTGACTGGGAGGCAGGCACATCGGTCCCAGCCGGAACCGAGGCAGAAGGAGTAGCTTCACCCAACGATGGCTCTGAACTGGGAGCCGAAGATTTAGGTGGCTTGGAGGACTTCACGGGCTGAGCCTTAGCCGGTGAATCCTCGGGCTTAAGTAAACCCCGTAGGATTAACTTATTCCTACGCTCCTGCAGGGCTCTTGGGCTGAAAGCATGGCAAACTGAACAAGAGTCCTGCAGGTGCACAGTGCCCAGACAATAGACACAAGAAGTGTGACCATCTGTCAGAGAGATCTTCTGACAGCATGAGTCACACTTCTTGAATCTGGACACCTTGGTATCCTTGGACATACCTAAGGAAGGAACACCAAACACAATACACAAAAATTTTAGGATATAATAACTATTGCACACACAAGTTACCACACCCAAAAAACAACCAAGAAATAGACACAATATCCTATGCTACCAACAAACAAGATAGACTAAACTAGGTAAATACAATTTTTTTTTTTTAAAGGTTAGCCACTAACTTAAACGGCTACTTAAGGAAGAGATTGAGGGGGGAGGGGAAAACTCTCTAACTAAAATGAGTTTTCTGAAGGGAATTCAGGTAAACAAAGATATCCTATAGAAAGATTGTAACTACAACTAACAAACTACACTAAAACCCTAACAGTTTCTGTCAAAAAACAGATAAAACAATGAAAATATACCTATATAGACCTGAGCCAGTAAGACAACCTCGCAGTAGAAGCGGCAAACGAGATCTGGGTTTCTAGCGCCAGGCATCATGGGATATGGGGAGGCCTCGAGCCAGTAAACAGCTCTCGGGCATTTGAAGAATGCCGAGTTGGAGCCGAGGATCGGCTCCGAACCCAACCAGCAAGAATGAAGGTGAGATAGACAGCTTAACATTGAAAGGATTCAGTGTTATGATGTGTATAATTCCTGTATCCTATTCTTTCAGTCCATCTGGACTTTTGGGTTAGAATCCCAAGCTACATGAACTCAAGTGGCATCATGATAACAGATCCTTAAGGATAGTGGCTCCAAAGGCAGCACTAGTTCTGTAAATGAAATCCAATTTGTAGAGCTTAATTAATTATTAATTAATTAATTAACTATTAATTAAGACAGTATGTGCTTTATCTGAAGAAGTCTCACTACTGAGTGAGACGAAAAGCGCTTAATTAAACTTGGTCATTATTTTATCATGGTTTGGTTGGTTCATCTTCATTCAGCAGCAGTTCTGCAGATCAAGTCTGACACTAAGAATAAGACAGCTAGTTTAATATCTGGTAATGAATGCAAATATCCCTCAAGTCCTACAAATGGCAATAGGAAAGTGGATGGAGGAAGAGTTGTCATATTGGACGGACATCGTTCCATGTTAGTTGTTTTCTTCTCACATTCTTTCTTGCTGGTTGGGCTCGGAGCCGATCCTCGGCTCCAACTCGGCCATCTTCAAAAGCTTGAGAGCTGCTTACTGGCTTGAGGCCTCCCCATATCCCATGATGCCTGGTGCTACAAACCCAGATCTCATTTGGTAAGTCTAACTTCTGACATAAAAAGGAAGGAATCCTATCCTATAATGCATAAACCCTACCAGAGAGGCTACTAGGCAGAGAGGAATAGCCAGAGAAGACTCAGCCAGTGAAAAACCATAAGGAACTCTTCTCAGTCTACAAGGATAGGGGGATGGAGGGTGGGACGCAAGAAAGAAGGCGAGAAGACAACTAACATGGAACGTTATGGTAGGTACATAACTTCTTTATGTTAAGTTGTCTATCTCGCCTTCATTCTTGCTGGTTGGGACAGCATCCCTAGCACCTAAAATCCTGGGTGGCTCATCGGAACAAACTCTTCAGAACAGTGGAACCAAAATCAGCTCTGCTCCTGGAAACCACATCCAACTTACAATGCAAAATGAAAGTATGTGGGTTGGCCCACGTAGCCGCAGCACAAATAGATTCCATGGGCAACCTTGCCTGAAAGGCCACAGAAGTGGCTAAAGCTCTGGTGGAGTGACCTTTTGGTTTAACAGGCAATTCTTTATTCCTCAGTTGATAGATGAATGTGATGATAGTAGTCAACCACCTGGATAAGGTAACTTTCGAAACTGGAAGATCTTGTTTACCCTCAGCATAGGAAAGGAAAAGTTGGTCCGATTTTCTGATGTCCTTAGTTCTATGCAAATAAAAGCGTAGTTGCCTGTGAACATCTAACTGATGCAATGTATATTCCACCCTGTTGGAGTGGTTGGGAAAAAACACAGGAAGGTCAATGGACTGATTCAAGTTTTTCTCAGAAGAGACCTTAGGAAGGAAGGAAGGATTAGTCCTGAGAGCAACCCTGTCATTGTGGAACATTAGGTACGGAGGACGGATACAAAGAGCCTGAAGTTCCAAAACTCTTCTGGCTGAAGTAATCACTACCAGAAAGTGGGTTTTCCAAGATAAAAACTTCAAAGAACAAAATGCTGCAGGTTCAAAGGGGGGCAAAATTAGAGAAGCTAGAATCAAATTTAGATCCCACGGAGGTGGAGGATCTCTCACTGGGGGCCTGAGCAGAGTGGTCCCTTTGAGAAAAGCTTTACATAGCTTATGAGACATGATATTATTTTCCGACAGGCCATGTGAAAATTTGAAATTGCAGCTAACTGAACTCTAATTGTAGCGGAAGCGGATCTAGCATGAAAGAGTTCTGCAAGAAATTCCAAAATGTGGTGTACAGGAACTGAAAAGGGGTCTATACTCTTAGCCTCTGCCCAGGAAGAAAAACGTTTCCATTTACTAGCATAGGTTTTTCTAGTCGTAGACTTGTGCGATGATAAAATCATTTCGCGCACAGAGGGGGAGATATCAGGAAGCCTGGCTAAAGCTGGAAGTGGAGCAACCAAGCAGTGAGCTGGAGAGATTGCAGGGATTGGTGCAGCCCACCCGATTGATGGATCAGAAGGTCTGGAACTGGGTCCAGAGTCCGAGGCTGCTCAAGAAGATGATGATGCAGGAATGGCAACCATATTTGTTGAGGCCAGTAAGGAGCAATGAGGATCATTTTGCAGCCCAATACGGTAGCTTTCTGTATTAGCTTCGGGATTAGGGGAAAGGGAGGGAATGCATACAGAAATCCCTGAGGCCAGTCGTGGACTAGAGCATCTCTGGGGGAATGTCCGGGAAGTGGAAGGAGAGAGAAGAAATTGCTGCACTTGCTGTTGAAGAGGGTGGCAAAAAGGTCGCAGCAAGGTTGGCCCCATTTGCGGAAGATTTGGTCTGCCACTACCTGATTCAGAGACCACTTGTGAGGCATGAGAATTGCTCTGCTCAGCCTGTCTGCTATGACGTTGGATCTCCCAGGGATGTGCGTTGCGATCAGAAACCATTGAGAAGAGATCGCCCACTGCCAGAGTCTGAGTGCTTCTCGACATAGGGGAGAGGACCTGGTTCTGCCCTGCTTGTTGATGTACCACACTACTGACATATTGTCCGTTTGAATTGCAATGGTCCCAGTAGAAAGAGAGTCCTGAAGAGCTTGCAATGCTAAAAGCACGGCCCTCATCTCCAAGACGTTTCTATGCAGATTGTACTCATGAGGTTGCCAGGTGCCTTGGACTGTTCTGCCCTGATAATGCCCCCCCCCCACCCGATCTGGGAGGCATCCGTGGTCACCGCAGCAACTGGAGGGGGGAGTACAAATGGTCTGCCTGGGGCAGTGATGTGGAGGCCATCCACCACGCAAGGTGCTTTTTGCATGCTTGTGTGATCATAATCATGTGAGACACGGGAAGCTGCTGGAAGGACCATTGGGTGAAAAGAAGCCACTGGAGAATCCTCATGTGAAAACCAGCTAGAGGAATGAGTATGATCGCTGCTGCCATGAGACCCAGAGTTGAGGACGAACCTGGCTTGAATTCTTTTGCATCCTAATAAGACCTGCACATGTTGGCAAATGACTAACACCCTGTCTGGTGGAAGGCTGGCTGACATGTCTTTGTATTTAAATTTGCGCCTATAAAGATGATAGACTGACAGGGCGACAATGCAGATTTTTCAAAATTTATTGTGATACCTAGTCTGGAGCAAGTCTAGATAGTGTAGTCTCTGGCTCGCAGACGGTGATGCCTGGTGGTAGCAGTGAAGATCCAGTCATCTAGATATGGAAACACCTGGAATCCTTGCCGTCTCAGGTGAGCGGTAACTACTGCCATACATTTGGTGAACACCCTGGGGGCTGTGGTGAGACCAAAGGGCAGAGCTCTGAACTGATCATGGCTGACTCCCAGCCAGAAGCGAAGGAATCTTCTGGAGCGTCTGTCCATTTTGATGTGGTAGTACGCATCCAGAAGATCTATAGAGCACATCCAATTGTCCTGACCCAGAAAGGGTAAAATGGACTGTAGTGTGACCATCTGAAACTTTGTTCTTTGTACAGACCTGTTTAGTCTGCTGAGATCCAGAATGAGTCTCCAGTCCCCTGTCTTTTTTGGTAACAAAAAGAACCTTGAGTAAATTCTGGATCCTTGCTGGTCTGCTGGGCAGTTTTGAAACTTCTTGAACTGCTTGATCCCTTAGATTGGGTGGAACATCTGGAAGGGACTTGTTTAACAATAAGGGAGTGTGAACAAAGGGATTTATGCAGCCTCCGGATATAACGGACTGTACCCATTTGTCTTGTGTTATGTCTTGCCAGGCTCTTGGGTACAGAAATAATCTTCCCCCAACTGCCTCCAGAGGTGGGCAGCCGGGCAACCCTTCATGGATGCTGGAAGGGCTTGTCAGAGAAGGATTCTGGCCCCTCTGCCATGAGGGCGGCATCTGTTATTGTTCCCTCCTCTGCCCCTGGATGGGAACTTACCACGTGTGTCTGGCTAGGCTCCCTGGGATTTACGGAACCACATCTTTCCACTCTTCTGACCCTTGGGATATGGTCTGTAAGGAGTGGAAAAACGGACTCCCACGGCAGAGA
Source organism: Protopterus annectens (assembly GCF_019279795.1). Taxonomy (NCBI): domain Eukaryota; kingdom Metazoa; phylum Chordata; order Ceratodontiformes; family Protopteridae; genus Protopterus; species Protopterus annectens. The sequence continues at coordinate 1,241,364,932 of NC_056731.1, read as the reverse complement.
GAGTCTTGCCTTCCTGCTCACACCTGGTAAGGGTGTCCTTCACCTGTGATCCATAAAGAGAGGAATCATCAAAGGGGGTGTTGGTGAAAGACATTCTGAAAGGTTCCACAAAGTTACATAGCCGCATCCAAGCGTGCCTCCTTAGGGCAATGCCTGTGCCCACGGCTCTACTCGCACCATCGGCTGTATAAGAAATGAGCCTCATGGAGGAGTTTACCACTGAATTAAGAGTCGCCAGCTGGGAGGCTGCCTTAGCCTGGGCCCCCTCAGCTGATGGATCTTGGAGGGTATTTCCAAGCTCTTTAAGGAGATCCCTTTGAAGATGGGTAAAGTGGCACAAATAATTCAGAGACCTCATGGAAAAGATCACTGAAGAGAACATCCGCTTCCCATATCTGTCCATCATCCTGGACTCCTTGTTAGGGGGATGGACAGATGAAGTTTCAGCCAACTCCTTCTTTGTGGCCGCCGCTACCACCATGGCATCAACGGGAACACCTTTGGTCAAAAACTGTTTATCCTGTGGTGCAGTTATAAATTTAGCGGGTCTTCTGGGGGTCGGTTCCACTGTGTCTGGAGCTGACCACACCTTCTGAGCCACCACAGACATCAGTGGGTCGAAAGGCAGAGACACCCAGGAGGTGGAAGGTCGGGATTCAAAAGCATCCAGGAATACTGACTCATCCTCGGAAGGGCTCAGGGTAGTCCAGTTCCCCCTCTGCCTAAGCATCTCAAGGATGTCTGAAAAGGAGATATCTTCAGAGGGGGATCTAGGGGACCCTTCTGAATCCTCTAAGTCGGTATCTGATGTGACAGACTCAGGGGAGTCAACATGCTTCCTATTGCATTTCCTCTTACGAGGTGGCTCCTCTGAATGATCAGGGGAGGCCTCGGAAGAGGAAGATACATCCAAAGGGGTGCCCTGGAGCATTGGTTCCCCACGCTTGGGGTCTGGAGGAGGGGCAGAGGCAGACGCAGGCACCACAGGGGGAGGAGCTGATGGGGATGATCGTGGGGCTGACTCAGGGGCCAGCACACTCATGACCTTGAAGGAGCCCCTGCTCGGATGCTGAGAAGGCTCCGGTTCCGAAGAGATTGGAATCCCTCTCCGCACTGAGGGGGAAGACTCCAAAGCTAATGTAGGAGCCGAGCTCACCTGCGCCGAAGCTCTGAGGGGGAGAACAGGCTCAGACAAGGGTCCAATGCCACTCGCCCCCTCAGAGATGACGAGGGAGTCTCGGCACCCAGATCCCTCCAAGGACGGTACCAAAGAAGTGATCGGAACCGACAACGGAACTGAAGGAGAAGGTATTGGTGCCGACGGTTCCACGACTTGAACCCCAACGAACTTCGGCTCCAAACTCAAGGGAGGAGTCAGAGGAGGAATAACTGCAGACATGGACGGAGCCAAAACCTGATGAGGGGGGCTGGACAACATTTTTGCTAGGGCCTGCGATTTCAATAGCCTACTGACCACTCTCTCCACGTCATTATCTGAGAGCCTTGATGACCGAGAAGCATGGGAGGACTGATGACTGCGCTCCAACTGGAGCAGAGGAGACCTCGGAGCTGAATGTATCGACTCCAGGGAGGGAGACCTGGATCACTTTCGACTCCCTGATGGCTCCGAAGTGCGTGTTGGAACCGACTGGGAGGTAGGCACATCGGTCCCAGCTGGAGCCGAGGCAGAAGGAGTAGCTTCACCCAACGATGGCTCTGAACTGGGAGCCGAAGATTTAGGTGGCTTGGAGGACTTCATGGGCTGAGCCTTAGCCGGTGAATCCTCGGGCTTAAGTAAACCCCGTAGGATTAACTTATTCCTACGCTCCTGCAGGGCTCTTGGGCTGAAAGCATGGCAAACTGAACAAGAGTCCTGCAGGTGCACAGTGCCCAGACAATAGACACAAGAAGTGTGACTATCTGTCAGAGAGATCTTCTGACAGCATGAGTCACACTTCTTGAATCTGGACACCTTGGTATCCTTGGACATACCTAAGGAAGGAACACCAAACACAATACACAAAAATTTTAGGATATAATAACTATTGCACACACAAGTTACCACACCCAAAAAACAACCAAGAAATAGACACAATATCCTATGCTACCAACAAACAAGATAGACTAAACTAGGTAAATACTATTTTTTTTTTTTTTTTTTTTTAAAGGTTAGCCACTAACTTAAACGGCTACATAAGGAAGAGATTGAGGGGGGAGGGGAAAACTCTCTAACTAAAATGAGTTTTCTGAAGGGAATTCAGGTAAACAAAGATATCCTATAGAAAGATTGTAACTACAACTAACAAACTACACTAAAACCCTAACAGTTTCTGTCAAAAAACAGATAAAACAATGAAAATATACCTATATAGACCTGAGCCAGTAAGACAACCTCGCAGTAGAAGCGGCAAACGAGATCTGGGTTTCTAGCGCCAGGCATCATGGGATATGGAGAGGCCTCGAGCCAGTAAACAGCTCTTGGGCATTTGAAGAATGCCGAGTCGGAGCCGAGGATCGGCTCCGAACCCAACCAGCAAGAATGAAGGCGAGATAGACAGCTTAACATTGAAAGGATTCAGTGTTATGATGTGTATAATTTCTGTATCCTATTCTTTCAGTCCATCTGGACTTTTGGTTAGAATCCCAAGCTACCTGAACTCAAGTGGCATCATGATAGCAGATCCTTAAGGATAGTGGCTCCAAAGGAAGCACTAGTTCTGTAAATGAAATCCAATTTGTAGAGCTTAAGTATGTAGTGATGACAAGGTGGATGCTAGGAAATCTCACCAACTGAGGAACACCTGAAGAAGGTTGTGGAAACAGCCACTGAACTAGTGGAATGGTTCTTAAGTCTGCCCATCAAAGGGAGATCATGGGTTGAGTAAACAAAGGGCATACAATACAAAAGCCACCTAGACAAAGTGACTCTGGACTCATGGCAATATTGTTTATTAACTAAAAAGGATATGAAAAGTTAGAAATCATTTCTTAAGAATTTGGTTCTATGAAGGTAGAACTGAAGATGGCTATGGATATTCAAGGAATGCAGGACACATTCTCATTTTCTGACATGATATGGGAAAAAGACTTTTGGGTGAACCGGCTAAACCATGTTTGCCTTAAAAGCCACCTTGGACAGATTTATACAGAGACAGACTGGATTGTTGGCCATCATTGGAATTGGAGTAACAAAGCTTATCTTGACATTGAAAGGTCTGGTTGAGGCTTTCCAGATGGGTGGGAAAGCAGAGCCTGCTTTTGATCTAATATCTAGAGTGTAGCTTGTGAGATGAGACCTGAAGTGGGGAAACCAGATTTGCCTGGGCAAGAAGGGGGCAATGCGGATGACAAAGGTCTTGCATTTGATTACTTTTTGCAGAAACCTGGGAAGCAGGGATAAGGGTGGGGATGGCATACAGTAGTCAGAGGAAGTATTGCTTGACCACAGTGTCTCCAGGGGACTGTCCCTTTGGTGGGACCATGGAGAATTGTTTGCTCTTCTTGCTATTGGACAGGAAAACAAAAAGATGACACACTTTCTGAGTCTTTCAGATTGCATGTCCTATGTTTATTCATTGCCCTGGTAAAAGAAAATCTGCTGTGCCACTGTTGGATTGAGACCTCCCTATTAGGCTTTACCTGCTTAGCATGACCACAAGGCAAATTAATGATCTCAGGATGTGTGATGCCACAAGAAAATGATGCAAGGCTATTGAACATTTTCAAACCCTCATTGCTACCTGACACAGGGGACATGACCTGGACCCCCTTGGTTGTTGATTACCAAACCACTATCATATTACTTGTTTGGATAGAACTCACCACCAAATGCAGGCAATCGTTAAGTACCTCCAACACTAGCAGAGCCACCCACCTCTCTAGGATACTGATATAAAGGTTAGCCTCTTCTGGACTCAATAAATCCTTAGACCATCATCCCTTTTTAGAGCCCCCCCCCCCACCTCAGGGAAGAGGTGTTCATGGTAACTATCACTGCCAGTGGCTAAAAAACAAACAGTCTGCCAGAATGTACAAAAGCAGAATATAGCCACCACTGTAACGGTTGTTTTCAAAGACTAGTTATAATTATTGGCTCTGAGAAGAGTTGGCAAAACAGAGACCACTGAATTTTGAGGAGTCACTTCAAATTTCTCATATTTATTTTTTATTTAACATTTGTTTACCAGGAAAGTCCAACTTGGAATGAGCCAATTTTCAGCAGAGGCCCAGGGAGAAATGCCCCAGACAGTAAGGAAGACTGGAGGAGAGTTTGGATTGGTCAGTTTCAATGTCTGTATTCTGTTTCATGAAGAGACACTACTGAAGTTGTGTTCAGATAAAAATCTAAAACTGAATTGCTCAAGTTTTGTGTAGAAATGACATAGTGTTTTACTGAAATGTCCAACCAAGGACAGATGAAGATGGAACTAACAGTTATTGGCCTTGATCCGAGAATCTCTTGTCAAGGCAACTGGCAACCAGCTTCCCTGATAACATAAGACTGATTCCTGATAGCAAAAGTGAACAGTTATGACTGCCATGCACTTGGTTAACACCAAGGAGGTGTGGTGAAGCTGATTTGCAGGGTTCTGAAATGAAAGATGTTTTGGCTATCTTGATCTGGAGGTAGGCATCCTGAAGATCTCCACAGCACATATAGTCATTTACCCTAAGTCAAGGTAAAACTACATGGTTACCACCCTAAATTGGGTCTTTTGGCAGTTCAATTCAATGAGGTCCCATATAGGCCCAAGATCCTTTTTCTTTAGAATCAAAAAATACCTGGAATAAAATCTTGACCCTGTCTGGTCTGGTGGGACTGCTTGGATGACAAGGGAGCAATTTACCTATCTGCCACCTCTAAATGATGGGGTGGTACCTCTGGAAGAGAAGTGTTGAATTTTGGAAAGTGATGGGAAAAGGGTACTGAATAAGCTTTGGGTATTAACCCTGTTACCCACCTGTCCTGAATGATGGCCATCCATGCAGGACAGTAGAGGGATAAAACACTCCCGCCTGCAGTTGAGCAACCCTTCAGGGATGGTGAGACTGTCAGAAAAGGGCCCATGATAACCCTTGTAGGGCAGTCACCCTGGACCTATGGGTCAGAGTCCACTGAACGGGCTACCTCTGTCTAAGTCACCCTTGCTTTTTAAACCAGATACTATCTTTGCAGTGCCTCAAGTCTCATTCCAGATGGCAGAAAGCATTCTGCTGTCCTGTTCACACTTCTGCATTTTTTCTTTCACAGAAGGGCCAAATAAAGAAAATCCAAAGAGGGCATTTGTGAAGGAACCTTCAAGTCTGCAAAACTGCACAGGCCTGATGTCTCATAATGCCCGCTCTTTCTGCCCTAGCTGCTCCATCAGCTGCATTGTGCATGAGCTACATGAAAAGGTTAGAATGTTTCCAACTGCTTCATTGAAACCAGTGTTGTGGGCTTTCTCACAGTAGTGAGAGCTTGTTGCTCCAGAACCCTGTGAAAAGGTTCATGAATATAGTACAAATGTGTGCCCTGGATTCCTTGTTAGGGGGATGGAGAGTGGCTATATCAGTCAACTCCTTTTCTGCTACTGCTGCCACAATGATGTAATCCACTAACGGTCTTTAGGGCCAATGCTGCATATCCTGTGGGAGGCTAAGAATTTTACCCAACTTCTGAGGTATCAGTTCTGGTATTGGGCTCCTGCCATGACATCTTAATAGCAAGCTCTATTAAAATGCTGGTGGGACCACCTACAATGTAGAAGGTGATGAGATGCAGACCTCAAAAAGGATCTCCTCATCCTGAAGGGGGTCAATTTGCCAAGATCCCATCTGCTACACAAGTTCTAGGATCTTGTTAAAAGTGGAGTTTTTAAAACAGGACTGTGGAAAACCCCATTTGAGTAAGTGCCAGATGTGACAGATTCTGATGGAGGAGTCAGTCCGTCTTTTACAAGTCCTCTTTCTTGAAGCATGGGGGATGAGGGTATGTTACGACTCCTAAGAGGATTCGTCCTGCTGTTGAACATTAGCTTTGAATCTTCTCTCTTGGCTCTGACCAATGGATGCATGCTGGGACTGAGGTGAGAAAGTGTGGGTGCCATGAGGTGGAACCGATCTCATGGAAGTCTATAAGTCAACTCTCAATACAGACAAGATTATCCTCCCAGTAACCAGAAAGGCAATGCCAATCTTTGCAGGATCTGAGGATAACACTCCCATGACCAGCTCCACTCCTTCTGTAGGAGAACAGGGCAGCATCAAAGAGCGAATCTCTGAAGCAGAGAGGGTGGACAGCTTTGAGGAGAGGATTTAGCAGAGGACTCCAAAACGTATGTCACCAACAATAACAAAGACGCCATGTGAGACAGCTCTAAAGAAGCTGTGGACTCAGCATCAAGTTCATCTTAAAATAGCCTGGACTTCAAAATATCAGAGGAGAGTGCATCAGGTTAGGCACCTTAAATTCTAAATTAGATCCAGTGGTCAACACCAAGGGAACAGATCTTCAGCCAAGGATTGTGTCTGAAATCACTGGTGCCAAAATGTGTGCCAAAGAAGGAGCTAGAAGAGGAGACAAGGAGCCAGTTTTGTCCACCATCTGAACCAAGGGGGATAGGTGGATTCCCATATCAATCTGTTTCTACAGGAAGACTCCCATCATGCAATCTAAATCTGCCTTGGACGTACTCTTGTAGGGCCTGAAGGCTCTCAATGGCGAAATGGAAGGTCCAGAAGGGATCACAGACAGATCCCTCTGAGGAAGTTTTACTTATCAGCCTTTTAGGTGACCTAGCCTGAATCAGAATAACCATAGAGCCAATGGAGGAGAGTGCATAGGAGTTGATGTCAAAAACATTTCTGACTGGGGAATCTTTGGAGCTGAAGACAGTCAATTCCTCAATATACCTTTTACTAGATTCAGTCCTTAGACTGATGTTTCTCTGAGGCTGTCTTGGTTTTAGCAGTTTCTGGATACAGAGGCAATAGGCCCTTGATTATAAGTTCTGCCTTGTGGTTTGTTAATGCTCTGGACCTGAAGGCTTTACACATTGTGTAGTCCTCTGACAAATGGCCTCCTTCCAAACACACTACATATAGCTCATGAATATCTTGGGATGGGATTTTGTATCCACATTTTTGACACTCTTCAAAACTTGTTTTATTTTGCTTTATCCATGCTGACTGAAAGGAAAGTTGTGTAAAATCTTACCATAACTTTAGATGTCCTTCTCTTCCATGTTGCAGTATTCTACATGTGGGTTTACCCTTCTTTCTCTCCAGTTGTAACGGCCAGGCTTCCAAAGATTTTCAGTCCCTCTAGGTGCATCGGATGTCTGACATGGCAGCTGGAACGTGTGGAATAAAAGTGATGTCTGCAAGCACCAGCTCTCAGAACCTAAAAGAGGCCCCAGTCGGAGCCAGTCCTGTAAGGGCATAGCCTGTACATTGTCATCCAGCAGAGCAAGTGCAGTCTGATAAGAGGGGGAAGGAATATTGCAACATGAAAGAGAAGGACATCTAAGGTTATGGTAGGATTTTACACAACTTTCCTATGTCCTTCTCAAAATGTGGGTAAGTGCCAAAACTCACTGAGGATTGGGTGGTGGCTTGGATGATGTTTCCAGGAATTCATGTAGGATAGTCCTGGCAAACCCTGCTCCTGCCCTGGAAATATAGCCTAATTTGTAGTGCTTGGTAAATGTGTGAACTGAGAACCAGGTGGCTGCCACAAGAATGGCATTAGTGTCCAGCCCCTTGAAAAATGCTCCAGAAGAGGCCATTACTCTGGTGGAGTGGGCGTTGACATTGCCCTGTAAAGTCTTTCCATGGTATAGGTAGCAGAAGGAAATGGCTCTGGAAACCCAGGCTGAGATGGTCTGTTTGCTCACAGCTTTCCCTAAGGCTCTGGGGTGGAAGGAGACAAACAGTTGGTCAGATTTCCTAAAAGGTTTAGTTTTATGAAGATAAAACCTTAGTTGTCTGTGGATGTCTAGTGAATGGAGTACTCTCTCACTATCTTCCTGGGGATTAGGGAAGAAGGTAGCCAAGTGGATGACCTGGTTCAAAGATAGGTCATTCACTACTTTGAGAGTGAATGACGGGTTAGTCCTGAGAGTCACCTTGTCCAGGTGGAAGATTAGGAATGGTGGTGTGGCCATAAGAGCTTGCAATTCTGAGACCATTCTGGCTGAGGTCAGGGCTACCAGTAAAATAGTTTTCCATGTGCAAAAGTTTATGGCAGCTTTGTCTGCTGGCTCAAAGGGGGCTAGTGTGAGTTTTTCTAACACATAATTAAGGTCCCGGGGAGAGGGGAGGGTTTCCTGGGTGGTCTCAAATGCAGTACACCTTTTAGGAGCAGCTTAGCTGGGAGTTTGGATGCAAGGGGAGGCTCCAGAGGAAGGCAGGCAGAGGTAGCAGACATGTACTTTCACAGATGAGTAAGACAGGCCTGTCTACATAAGTTCACTTTCCAGCAGATCCAACTTTCTTTTGTGACACCAAATGGAAAACTTTTGCCATTTAGAAAGATATTTCCTAGTGTTAGGTTTCCTGGCCTCCTGCAGGACAATGAGTACGTCCTCATTGTATAGGTGTCTGAATGGGATCAGAATCCTATCAGCCACAGGGTGAGGTGCAAGGATTTCCACTGTGGGTGTATCCGAGTCTTCTTGTTGTGTCAGCAGGTCCACTGAAGGGGGTAACTTGTGGTCATTGCCCTTGGATAGGTGAAGAAGAGGGAACCAGTGCTGTCTAGGCCAGTAGGGGGTCACCAACAAGATTTTGGGTGAGTCCTGCTGAATTTTCAGCAGGACCCTTTGTATCAGTGGGAATGGGGAAAATCCATACAGGAATTTGCCTTTCCAGGTCATGGAGCAGCTATCTGTTGCTAATGCCTTGGGGTCCAGTGTCCTAGTGCAGTAGCCAGGAAGCGCCATGTTTATGGAGGCGGCAAACAGGTCTATCTCTTGAATACCCCACTTGTGGACCATATTGAGGAACACATCTCTTTGCAGCATCCATTTGTGGTTGTTTGAGGTGGTTCTGCTTTGGTAATCTGCCTAGTTGTTGTGCAGGGATGGGATGTAGGCTACCTGGAGGGTGGTTCTCTGTGTGGTAGCCAGTTCCCACACCTGCAGAGCTGTAGAGCTAGTCTGCATAGAAGTCAGATACTACCTGCCCTATCAGGAAAGGGAGGCCTTTGGCTGGAAGTCTTCTAGTGAGTCTTCTAGACTGGGAAGCAGCTGGTTTTGAGGATTTCCTGATAAATTGGATCTTGGAAGGGTAGTTCCTCTGAAACCCGGGAACAGGTGAGACCAGGATATGTTTCAAGTCCTGTAATTCTTTACCTTTCTGTTCTAATGATTTGAAAAGGTCAGCCACTTTTTCACCAAAAAGTGCTGAGTGGTCCAAAGGTGCATCCAGGAGTTTGGCCCTGAAATCCTCTGGGAGAGGCTGCAGTCGTAGCCATGAGTATCTCCTTAATACTGAAGCTGATGCAGCTGACCTGGCTGAGGCTTCAGCTGCATCATAGCTACACCTCAAGGAGTATCTATTCACTTGAGAGATGAGAGCCATCAGAGAGGACAGGGAGGCCTTGGCTGCACAATCAGGGATGACTTCTAACTCTTTAGATGTTTTGTCTAGGAGAGCTAAAGAATATTTGGTCATATGAGTTTGATAGTTTGTGGCCCTAAATGAGAGGGTGGTCGAAGTATAAATTTTCTTTCCCAACCTCTTCACGGTTTTGCTGTCTTTGTCAGCTGGAAGGATAGTAGTGGTAGGTAGCAGTTTGGAGGCCCTGTCTGCAGAGATGGAAATAGTGGCCAAGTCAGCAGGGGGGCATTTAAGGAGAAATTTCTCCATCTCAAAGACCTTATACAATCTGTCTGCCCTCCAAGGAGCAGGAGTTTGGGAGTCTGGGTTAGTGGATGCTGAGGCAAAGGCATCCAGAAAAGCAGGTTGGATGGGAGGAATAGCAGAAGGACAAGGGGTATCCATTTGGATGAGGTCATAAAACCTTTTCTGAACATCAGACATATCTGAGGACTGCCACTTAAAGTGGTCTTTCATTTTATTAATGGTTTTCCCAAATGTAAGATCCTCTACAGGGGAGTCAGGTTCAATACAGCCTTCCTCAGGAGAACCATATCCCAAGGGGGATGAGATCTGGGAGGAGTAGGAAAGAGAATCCTCAGAGGAGTCAGATAATCCCTCTTCCTCAAAGTGCTCTAACCTCCTTTCCTGGGTTGGAGGTCTGGGACTAAGGAGGGGAGGAGAAGTGGCAGAGGGTTCTGCTGAAGGCCTAAGGGCCATAAAGGCATTGAATAAGCTCTGGCTGAAGGCCTGCCAATCTGACATGCTTTCAGAGGTAGGAATAAGGTGTCTTGTCTGGCTAGGAATAGGCTTAGGGTCACTGATTGGAGGGGCAGAGGTGGCGTCCGGTGAACTCCAAATGAAAACTGGTCCCCCTGGCATCTAGAGAAGGTGCTGGTAAAACCTCTGTGGATGTGGCTTCCACTCGAGATTTTGTGGCTTCCTCGGAGGTACCCACTATATCTGTATCGGCGGATGCCGGATCCTCGGTCAAGCTAATGTCAGCTACAGACTGAGGTACAGCAGGCAGAGGTGCAGCAGAGGAAATAGGCCACGAGGACTTGACTTTCTTCCTAGGTGGTTCGGATGGGGCATCAGGCATGCCCTCCATTCCTAGTGCTAACTGTTTCAAGCGTTGATTTTCTAAGTACAGGTTTAGGGCTTGTAAATGACAGTGTAAGGTCTTCAGGACAAAGGAAGGCAAATGGCGCAGTTCTCGTGGCCATGTTCCCTGCCTAGACAAAAACAACACTGATCATGTGTGTCTTTGTGGGGAATCTGCCAACCGCACTTGCCCTTACTGGATGACATTAACAGACTATAACAAACAAGATAGGACTGAAAGAATCCGCAATAGGGTATTTAACTCAGATTTTCGATCCAACGTCCAAGAGAAGCAGGAGCACCTGGCGTATGACTGGAGGCTGAAATGTTCTGAGGGCTGGTGCATACAGATGTCACTTTTATGGCCAACGTTCCAGCTGTCACATCAGATGTCCGATGCACCTAGAGGGACTGAAAATCTTTGAAAAACCTGTCCAGTACAACTGGAGAGGAAAAAGGGTAAACCCACATATAGAATATGGCAACATTGGACTAGAAGGACATCTACAAAAAGAAGAGATACTAGCACCAAAATATGCAAAAGTATGTCTAATATGACAGATAAATGCAGTGAAACACTTCACAGAACTAGAAGTAAATTTTCAGTTTGTGAGTAACAGTTTTTAGTGTTTTTTAAACATCTTTTTTAAATCATCACTGAAGACTTGGGCAAACATAGAATAACAGAAAAGAAAAACATTTTAACATTTTTTCCATTTAAACACAATGTACATCACATACATTTTCTTTGTTACTATCATCAGTCTAACATTACAAAAAATACTGAATTTTTGCCTTCCCTTAAATCTCACTACTTCTCGGCATTGTTATGCATCATTCCCACACTTTCCATTTACTTCTATGTAATTTACTCCTTTCCTTTTTTTAAGATCCCTCTTCCAATTCTTTTATTTCTTTTACAATATTCAATTCCTCAAATATAGCTGGTGTACACTTTGATTTCCATTTTCCAATAACTGCTATTTTGGCAGCCAGCAGAATTAAACTTAATAAAGCCTTATGGATAGTAAGATACAAGCAGTGAAAATGTTTTTAGTCCCATTTAGCCTTTTGTATGGATCAGGCATACTTTTATCAACCCAAGAAGAAGTTGTGGACACTAATTAAAGAATTGGAATGAATTTATCTGAGAGACAAAGGGCAAGAATTAAGTGGTAAGTTAATCCTTCAAACAGAACAAAGTGGTTTAGGTTTACTTGCTTCAAAGGGATATTTTAGAGCTATACAGTTAAGGCTGGTGTACATAACAAAGCAGAAGGTTGTAATTCAAAGTGGAAAGAGATGATGAAGCAAGGGGGGGGGGTCAAGAAATTGAATGGGATTTTTAATGAAGATCCTTAAGGAGAACAACAATCATACAAAATAGTATATTCATAAACTAGCAGAAAGTATTCTAAGAACTATGTCGAGAATGGGGAAAGATTTTGCCAATAGGGATGACTGCGACTAAGGGGTATAGTAAACGGGCAAGAGAGGGCATTTATCTTGGCAAAGAATAGTCAGAATTCTCAAGAGAAACTACTTGTACCTGCAGACAGCTTGTTTCCATGGAAATGTACAGAACAAGGAGTCTTTGTAAATTTCACTCAGAAAAGAATACACAGCTGTCCTCAGCTGCAGACATCTCGACTCCACTGAAAATTTGCCAGTGGAAAATGAACAAGCTAATAAAATAAACAAGCTAATATCTTTGCAGTTGTAAGAATCTTACCTTTTTTATGGCTTTCAACATTTTGTCTTATTTTTAAAGCCTATATGCTTACAAAAACACCTGTTTATAGTTTAAGCCAAATGTAGTTATCAAGACATTCACCCCTATACTAAAACTAATGTCTTTTGAACTCCGGTCTGCTAATGATTGGCAGTAGATTTTTACGGTGCCAAGTTGCCAGCCCAACACCCAACCTTCAAAGAAGGCACACCCATTCATGCACGCATCTACCTGCATGTCTTTAAACGTCACTCAACCACGGGGAGGACATGCAGACTCCACACAGAAGGCGCTCCAGCCGAGAATCTAATGGGAGAACCTCTTGCTGTGAGGCGACAATGCTAACTGCTGCACCACCATGGTATCACCCCTGTAAAACAGAGAAAACATTCCAATCCCACATGTAATCAGCGCACTTTTTACACCCCACCCCACTGCAGCAGCTACATTCTATATCATACTTTTACTCACACCACTATTCTCTTTTACCCCATCATATTTACTCACCACCTATGAATATCCCCTACATCATAAACTTCACTACCCTAACAAGGAAACTAATGCTCTATTGCTACCACTGCTTCTTAGCCATGCTAATATAACATCTTCACCCAACTACCTATTCACAAAGTATCACAGAATAACACATATCAAATATAACATACTTAATTCCAGAAAAAATCCATTTTTATAAAACAAAGTCAATAACCCTAGCTATATAGGACTACTACTCTCATTAAAAGATGGAGATATCCATCTTAACCCAGGTCCAAATAAAACATCTCCCACTCTCCCCAACCAAAATTACTACCCTATTAATTCCTCTAATAAATTATCTAACTCCCTCAAACTAGCCCATCTCAATATACGTAGCATAAACAACAAAGTATCCCAACTCCAAGCCCTAACAGAACTATATGCCTTTGTTATCCTCTGTCTTACCGAAACTTGGCTAAAACCTGCTACCAAAGACAACGGAATCCTTCCACCTGGAAATAACATACTAAGACTTGACCGAGCAGCTAAGAAGGGTGGAGGAGTAGCTATTCTACTTAAATCAGGCCTACAGCTATCCACCTATAACTGTCAATTACCGCTAGATACTAATGCTGAAATTCTCATCGCCACACTTCATATTAACAATGCTAAATCTATCAATATCATCTGTATGTATCTTCCTCCTGGCAATAACATTGCCACTATGGAACATATTCTTTGTTGGCTATCCCAATACTTACCCCAAGAAACCATAATCCTGGGAGATATGAACATTGACTGGAATTGCTACTGTAGCAGCCTCCCTACAACCCATATTAACCTATATGGCTTTTCACAAACCATTTCATACCCCACCAGGACCAATAAAGTTATCCGAAAATCAAGTATATTAGACTGGATTCTTATCAACAATCACCCCAATAACTATGACTCAGGAACCCTCCCTGATAATATAAGTGACCACTCACTCACCTATATTATTAGGCACAAAACCTTCACTCCCAACTCAACATCTGTTAAAAATATCAGAACCAAAAAGAACTTTAACTCTGAGCTCTTTGAAAAAGAACTAAGAACTTGTAATTGGTCTCCTTTAAAACATCTCCCTTTAGAAGAAGCCATCAATTACTTCAACTCTAACTTCCTAGCCATTCTTAACCAACATGCACCAACCAGATCTATTAGAGTTAAAACCAAGTCTGCCCCATGGCTTTCTAAATTAACTAAACACAAAATGCACCTTAGAAATAAATATTGGGCAAAATGGAGAATGACTAAAAACTTAACCTTTAGACAACTAAGAAATGGCACTAAGAAAGCTATACTCTCAGATAAACAAAATTACTACCTATAATTCCAACAACCACATCAAAACAACCCTCATAAATTCTGGACTAGCATTAACCAATTACTCCATCCAGGTAAATCGTCCACTCCTAACCCTCAAAATACTGACCATAATAACCCCATCAATACAGCCAACATATTTAATACCTATTTTACTAATACAATCCAAACTCTAGCTTCTCAGCTATCACCCAATATCTTTAATCTCCCTTCCTATAACTCTACTCCACCTCCTCCTTTTCACTTAAAACCCATCCCAACTTCATATATTCTGACCCTTTTACAAAAACTTAAACCATGCTCTCCTTCAGCAGACCAACTACCTGCCAACTTTCTACGACTATCAGCCAAAGCTATAGCTTATACCATTTCTATTCTGATCAATAGGACTCTCACTGAAGGTCAAATACCCAGCCTATGGAAAGTATCTCATATCATACCTCTTCATAAAGGCGGACAATCCAATGAACTCTCTAATTACTGTCCTATTGCCCTTCTTTCTCCTCTGGCAAAGATCATGGAGAAATGTATCCATAAGCAACTACTTGAACACTTAACCCAAAATAACTTACTTTCCAGCTGTCAACATGGTTTTAGACCCTCACATAGCACTACCACTGCCCTCCTGTCCTTTACAGATTGTATAAATAAAAACTGCAACCTTAATAACCTTTCCTCTGAACTCTTCATTGACCTGTCTAAAGCTTTTGACATGGTCAATCACCAGCTTCTCATCAACATACTCAAATCACTCTCTTTAGATACACCTTCCATAAAATGGTTCCAGTCCTACCTCGATAAAAGACAACAAGCAGTAATCTGGGATAAGACACTTTCTACCCTTCAACCAGTTACCATAGGTGTCCTTCAGAGGTCCATACTAGGGCCTCTCCTCTTTTCAATTTTCATTAATGACCTTCATCTAGCCATCCCCCAAGCCACTTGCATACAATATGCTGATGACTCCACACTTTTATGTTCAGCCAAATCCAAATCTGAACTTCTCTCTCTTACCCAGAACACATTTAACATAGTTGAACAATGGTTTATACAGCGTTGTCTTCTTTTGAACTCTAATAAAACTAAACTCCTCCTCTTTACTCCAACTCACAATTCCTCTCCATTGGATTTCTCAATTACATCCACCAATGGTACCATTATATCACCAGACCCAACCACCAAACTTCTGGGCATTATCATAGCTAACAACCTGAATTTTGACACCCATATCAATAATACAATAAAAACTGTCAACAAAAAACTAGGCTCCCTATATAGGATTAGACCTTTCCTCTCCCCCACTGCTAGAACAAATATAGCACACACTCATCCAATCTCTACTCTCCTCTATGCATCACCAATTTTTACTAACCTTTCAAAAAAGAACCTTAGCAAACTGGAAACTTCCTATAACAATATTGCTAGGTTTGCTACAGGTAACCCCTACAGAACCCACCACTGCATAAATATAAAACAGATTGAATGGCTGGAACTACAAAACGTGATTAAACTCCACCAACTAACCATTGCCCATAACACCCTTTATAAACCGTCCTCTACTCCTATTCTATCCACCCTCATCACACCATATATAAATCTGAAATCCCTACGTTCCTCTCACAAAAACCTTGTACATACCTCTAAACCCAATGACAAGGCTGGAGAATCTCTCTTTTCTAATGCTATTACAAAAACTTGAAATCTTCTCCCCAGTGATCTTTCCTCTCTCCCCTCTCCCTCACTTTTCAAAAACAAACTGAAACTTTACCTAACAACACACTGGCTGTGCCCCTGTTCTAAACCAGACTAGGCATCTAGCCAACAGATTTACCTAAGTTTCTGCCATTATTGACTACATATGTACTATATTATATTCTTAAATTATAAATACCACCTTTTATACTACTCAATAACAAAGACATTTTCTTTTCTAGTAAACAAAGTTCTTTACTATTACACAAAGTTTCTCTCTCTAGCCATACTATCCTCTGTCTCTCTAAATTCTCTTTACAGAAGATTTTCTTTCTTCTATACTCTAGTTGCACATTTTACATAATTACTCTTTCATCACTTGTCCTTCTTTATTGTATAATTACCTGCATTTCACACTGTTTTGTTATAATATTCTAGCACTAAAGCTCTTTGCTTTGTCCTCTCTGATTTTTACATTATAACTTGCTAGAAGCATAGTACATAATGTATGCAGCGACATAGTTATCTTATTACTTTTTATCCTTCCAAGGTTTTATTTTGTAATTTGCAATGTATATCTTAATATGTCTTATTCTTCTTCTAGTCCTATGTTAAAATGATTTTTAAGTTTTTCACTTAGTTTATCTTGGACTTTTTCTCCCCGGGCCTCTACTGAAAATGGACACATATCCAGCTAGACTAGCCCGGTCAACAAATGTAAAATAAATAAATAAATAAAATAAATAAAGATCACAGCATAAAATATTACACTTGCTTTTATCCAGCCTTTTTTCCTCTTGTTATACTTTTACTGTGAAATCTATATTTCTTACAACAAAAAAAGTACTTGTTTACTTTAATATCTTTAATACATACAATAGTCACAGACAACACCCCCCCACACACATTTAAAAGGGTCTATATTAAATCAGTGAACACTTAAAAAAGCGAACATTGATTTATTGACCTCATGTAAGAGAAAGCTTACAACCTCGAACAGCAATTTTTTTCCCAGGAAAAAAAATTGCTGTTCCACAAAAAAAAATAAATAAATAAAATAAAAACATCAAAACATTACATAAAGTGGGGGGCTTCACCCCCACACCCCCTTACTTATATATACCAACTCTGAGTTCGTACTACAGTAATAATAAAAATGGCAAAGTAACGGAGGAGGCCAAGCGATTTCTTTTCCCAGGAAAAGAAATCGCTTATATGCCGTTTTGTGCTTTCAAGTTCGATCAAGAGGCATTTGCAGGATCGTTTCTTTGATTATATAATAGGAACCTATTTAAAATTACTTCACACTAAATACAACTACTTTACTGTACATGACATGCAGTTTATATTATGAAATGCTTTCTACACATACTAATAAGAAAATAAATTGTTTTTAACTATTCCCCCCTTTAACTCTTTCTAAACATTAACGATATAAGGGGTATATGCTTTACAGTCCACTCATAAGTTTAATGTCAGCAAAAGTCCAGTGTTTTTATGCTTTACAGTCTTCCATTTATTCACTAATTTTAGACTTGCTGGCCTTCCTGTTCTCTCCATCTTTTAACACAAGTCTGATTCAAGTCCAAGGTACTGCAGATTCATCTAACCAACACCTGTATTTTCTCTCTCAAGCATTTTCCTTTGGAACAATGGAAAGTTTCCCTGGAAAACACTCTAGGAATCTTACAATCACAAAAATGAGAAGCAGAGTACCTTTCTGCTTGGTAACTCACTTTTTGTTGGGTAAACTTCATTTCCTCCTTAACCTGTTCAGTATTAAAAAAATAATTTTGATCCTCCATGAAAAATCACTCTGAAGACGTGGATACAGTAGCTTGAATCTCAGACTTGTATCTTTACAAATTTGCTTCTTCCTCTGCCTTGTGTACAGTGAGTAATCATTTTCTACACTCCACCATCTATACTTTTTAACACTTTAAAAAACAAACAACCCCCCACACTTTGATAGCACCAGTGAAGACCAACTACGATCAGATTAGTGTAGTGTATTTTAATATCTGCTTTTTAGTTTTAAAATACTAGTTAAATACACTATGCTAATCTGATCTTTGTTGGTCTTCTTGGCGCTATTAAAGTGTTTTTGGTTACTATTTTTTTGTTGGTTATAATTTTTAAAACTTTGCCCTTCTGCCACAATTTTGTCAGGATCAACTCTTTCTGCTGGTATGATTGCATCTTTACTAATATAGGTCTTAGCTGTTTTCTCATGTCCAGGTATGGAGCTTACACTCAATGTGCCCACAAAATTCTGCTGGGGAACACCGGTCCAGTTCATTAGTTCTGCTTTCATAAAATTAATACAGTCTGTTCCTTCCAGTTTATCTGATACAGTAGAAAATCTCAGGTTTTCTCTGTACACACTTGTCTTCTAATTATTTTTATACTGTTCCTCTTGAGAAGCCTCATATTCAGCCAGCTTTTTCTTCAGGTCAGTCTCTGATTTTTGCAGTTTTATCAGTTCATCTGAATGACTTGCTAAAGCTTCATTTTTTCAAGCTTTTGTTGTTTGAATTGATATATTCATTCAGTGCTTCATTTATGTGAATCACTTCTGAGGACATCTGATTTATTTTTTCCTCTAAGTCACTGGAAGCCATCTCCTGAATCAAAGCTGAAGCCTGAACTGTGTTTTGCTGAACAGCTGCAGAATCCTTCCCAGACACTTTTCTCTTTACCTTTTCTGACTGATTTTCTTTCAGGTGTTCCAGATTTATTCTTTGCTGGAATCCAGGAAGTGTATTTACTGGCCACTCTTTCTCAATTTCTGTTTTCACATTGTGAGAGCTTAAGTTATGCTGTTGATCAGTGTGCCCATCTTGGAAGTCCAGTAAGGGTTTTTATTGAGCCCATTTCCTGAGTATAATGGATTTTTTCTATAGTTTTTTTAATTTCCAGGTTGGTCTCCTGTACATTATTTTATATATGGGTGTTGGGCAATGGATCAAATGGACAGTGCACCCAACACCCAGTAGATCTCTGGTTGACAGAGACAGGTGGTTGACAGGTGTGTGAGCATGACAATCTCAGAGTAGGGCTTTTCCTTTCCCCTTGGATTATGCACTCTCAGAGTTAGGGAAGTGGGGGTAATCTCCAGAGCATGTGCAGAACGTGTTGATATTGATAACTTTGTCATTATGACACTGAAGTACTGGGTGTCAGGGCACTGTCCATTTGATCCAGTGCCCTACACACACTCAATCTCTCTCTCTCTCTCTCTCTCTCTCTATATATATATATATATATATATAAAGAGAGAGAGAAAGAGAAAAATATAAAATTTATATAGTTACTGAACAAAATGGGTGACAGCGAAAAGGAGGAGAAAAGGAGCTAATCAAGAAACATTCATCAGTGAGAAAGTATTGGTTAAACAATTATTAAAAAGCTGTGATGTTTTTATTAATTTTAGAAAAATATATTCATGGAGGAGCACTTAGCAGTACACATAGTACTAATCTAGGTCTATTTACGATGACAGCAAACAAGATCTGGGGTAACCTGGAGCACTAGAGCATGATGGGGAAAATTTCTTAAAGGGGCTCAAGGCTAGAGCACTAGTAAAAATGCATCTTGTGCAGGAGCTACACTAAAGTGCCCTTTAAAACAATTTGTTGAAATGTTACCAAGAAAAAATCCTTTGATGTTTTCTCATGCATCTGCCATTTGTAGTAGTTTGTGAAGTGTGTGACAATCAATATGCATCAAAACTTCAAGAAACACCAGGCCACTGTTAACATAATCCACTTTATACTACCTGCCCCATCACTGATGATTAAATGGCTATTCTAGGTTTCTGAATCAGTACCAATTCAAATCTGCCAAATGCCTGAAAATACTCTATCTGCAGACTTACTACTTACATCAACACTGTGTTCCAATACAATCTTTTCTGCTTAAAGAAGTATAAATAGTACAAATGATAGAAGCATAAGAAAAGAATATCAGATTATCTTTTTTCTTCTTGACAGCTTTTCAACACAATGGTTTAAAGAGCAAGGGAAAAAGAAGTTATGTACTCACCATAACTTTCCATCTGTATTGTCCATTTTTATTCTTCCTAAGCTGATTTGTTTTATTTTGTATTACTTTATTGCCTTTTTCTATTTAGTATACTGTGATTTTTCTTTACACTGTGTTTTACTTGTATTCTTTTAACTGCATATTAAAACTTGAAAAAGAGACCACAGCTCTGTCTCTTGAGTCAGACAGAATTTCCCACCCTCTCACCTGGTTAATGTTGTGTTCTTAAACACTACTGTCTTTCTAGTTGCCTGCCCCTTATGTTAATTTGACCATATATCTCATTTCCTCTCTGCTTTTACTGGCTGGTGTGAATAAGCACAAAATTATCATTTTGTGAAATCACTCCCCTTCAACTATTTAAATTTAGTGGATATCCTACTATATTCCATAGTACCAGAATACAAAAAGTGACCCCCCCCCCTTCAGTCTATTTTGCTGTTTTAAAAATAGTGACTCTCCACTAAAACTTTACTTTTTAGACAGGCAAAACTTAAGTTACCTACTTTCAAATCTAACTCCTCTAGTGCACACTGCACAGTGTTTAGGATAAACCATTTTTTTCATCTTACCTTTAAGCATCTGTTGTAAGACCACCAGTTATTGGGGAGCCCACATTCTGCCTCTCAGTAGTCATCTTGGGATTAGTGCTTCTGTTTTCTCCTGTTGAGAGAAGAGTTGCAGTTACATTATTTCCTGGAGACTGCTGATCAACAGAATACTTAATAAAGTACAGTTTTGTACCTACCGTAAATGTAGATGTTTGAGTGTATACACTGCTGCACTCATCACACTTGGGTTATCCTGCCGTTAGGCGGTCCTGCAGTCGGCCCGAATTCCAAAGTCTTGGTCCGGCGTCGGTTGCTGTCACTTCTTCCCTGACGTCAGTGTGCCAGGGGTATATAAGATGCAGCCGACGCCATTTTCTTCAGTTTTTCTTGCCCCAGATGTCAGGTGCCCCCCAAAAATGTAGGCAATGTAAATTGCTAATAAAACATACATAAGAAAAGCAATCAAATACTTTATGTTACCAGCAAATACTTCCCATAGGCAGCAAAGGGTAGAATACCAGGGTAAGTAACAGCAAGTAAGAGGGGAAGGAGGGAGGGTAACCTGGACTGCAGTGTATACACTCGAACATCTACATTTATGGTAGGTACAAAACTGTACTATGTTCATCGTGTTACACTGCTGCAGTCATCACAATTGGGTAGAATCCCAAAGCAGAGGTAGGGTGGATGGTTCTACAAGGCATTAGGGGTGGCTATAAGGCCCTGCAGAACTGCAGTGGCAAAGCCAGCTCTGGATTTAGAGTAAAGAGGCAGATGGTAATGCTTGGTGAAGGTATGTACAGAACTCCAAGTTGCTGCTTCCAAAATGTCCTTTGTAGGTACTCCTCTGAGGTAGGCAGTTGAAGTGGCTGTTGCCCTGGTGGAATGAGACCTAATGTTGTTAGATGCAGTTTTCTCATGAAGTGTATAGCAGAAATGTATGCAATGGCCTATCCATTTTTGAAATGGTCTGTTTTGAAATGGCTTTTCCCTGTGTTCCTGCAGCATATGATACAAACAATTGCTCAGTTTTTCTGAAAGCTTTAGTTTTGTCCAAGTAGAAGCGTAACTGCCTGTGTATGTCCAAGGAATGCAGTAGTCTCTCCCCTTTATTCTGTGGATTTGGATAAAAAGTTGGAAAGTGAATAGTTTGGTTTAGAGCCACACTTGATACCACCTTTGGCATAAAAGTAGGGTTTGTTCTTAAAGACACCCTGTCTTGGTGGAATATGATGAAAGGTTCCACTGATATTAGTGCCTGTAATTCTGAAATTCTTCGTGCTGGGGTTATTGCCAGGAGCAGAGCAGTTTTCCAAGAGACATATTTTAAGTCTGCTGAGTTAGCTGGCTCAAAAGGAGGTAAAGTTAATTTCTCCAAGACAAAGTTGAGGTCCCAAGTTGGAATTGGTGCTCTATGGGGTGGTCTTATGTTTTTAGCCCCTCTGAGGTACTGTTTTACCAAAGGATATGAAAAAATTGGTGGATCTGTGTTGTAATTAGCAGAGATGGCAGAGGCATGGATCTTAATGGATGAAAAGGAGAGGCCCTTGTCCAGCATCTCAGTCAAGTATTGTAGTATCTGAGGAATATTTGGGGCAAGAGGGTCAAGGTTGTGAACCTGGTACCAGGCACAGAATCTCTTCCATTTATCCGAATAGGCTTTCCTGGCACTAGGCCTTCTGGCCTCCAGAATGACATTCATAACAGCTTTGGAGAGAGGCATTGTTTGCTTGACCAAGGAATTTGCCATGCAGCCAGGTTTAAAGTCTTGAGCTGGCCGTGCAGGATCTGATGGTTTTGCTGAGTCAGAAGTTGTGAGATTTGAGGCAAAATTCATGGTGGTCCTTGTGCTAAGTTCTTTAAGATTGGGTACCAGTGCTGACGTGGCCAGTCTGGGGCAATCAGGATCATCTTTGTCCTTTCTTGTCTGGCTTTTATGAGTACCTTTGAAAGGAGAGGCAGTGGTGGGAAAGCATATACTTGTAGGTTTTTCCAGCTGAATGAGAGGGCATCCTCTTTCCATGCTTGTGGGTGGTGAGTCCTTGTGCAGAATTTCTGTAACTGGCAATTCATTGGGGATGCGAACAGATCTATGTCCAGGCTCCACCATTTCTGTGATATCATCCTGAACATTTGTGGATTTAATTTCCACTCGTGCGGGTCCATGATGTTTCTGCTTAAGTCATCTGCCAGTGTGTTTTTCTCTCCTGGCAGGAATTGTGCTTGCAGATGAACTTGATAAGGTTATAGTTGCATTCCACAAGGTCATGGCTTGTCTGCAGAGGGGATATGAATAAGTGCCCCCTTGCTTATTTATGTACCACATAACTGTGGTGTTTTCTGTCCTTAGAAGAAGTTGTCCTGGTTGCAGAAGGTCCTTGAAAGCTATAAGGGCATTTTGTACAGCTAGCATCTCTTTTTGATTGATGTGAAGATGCCTTTGTTCTGCGTTCCACTTGCCCTGAATACATTTTCCTGCCATGTGTGCTCCCCAGGCGTAATGCGAAGCATCTGTTGTCAATGTTTGCCTGGCTGTGGGTTGAGTGAAAGGCTGTCCCTTGTTGAGGTGACAGGCTTAAGCCCACCATCGAAACTCCTGTTGAAGGCAAGGAATAAGTGGTATTACTG
The DNA here is from genome assembly GCF_019279795.1 of Protopterus annectens. Taxonomy (NCBI): domain Eukaryota; kingdom Metazoa; phylum Chordata; order Ceratodontiformes; family Protopteridae; genus Protopterus; species Protopterus annectens. The sequence continues at coordinate 1,241,341,754 of NC_056731.1, read as the reverse complement.
TTTCCAAACTGTGACAGTGTTGAGACCAGACACTCTTTAGGTACCATTGTAGTTTCCTCATATGCAGTTTTGCATATGGAATTAGTAGTATGCAAGATGCCATGTAACCCAAGGCCTGCAGAATTTTTCTTGCAGGGAGTTGAATCTTTGTTGCCATTAATTGGAAATATTGAGTCAGTTGTCCTTGCTTGTCTGGCGTGAGATAAGCCATCTGGGCCGTTGTACTTAAGCTGGCACCCAGGAATATTATCTCTTGTGAGGACACTAGAGTTTTGATTTATTTTCGTTTACTGTGTACCCTAGGCAAATTAGCAGTCTTTTTACAAACACCAGATGCTTTAGAAGAATGTCTTTGCTCTCTGCTTGAATTAGGCAGTCGTCCAAATATGGGGAAATTTGAATTCCTTTTTGTCTGCAAAATGCAATTACTGGTGCCAGGCATTTTGTAAAGACCCTGGGCACAGTAGATAAGCCAAAGGGCAGTGCAGAGAATTGGTAGTGCATTGAACCTGCTAAGAATCTGAGGTATCTTCTGCAATTTTGTCTGATAGGGACATGCAGGTATGCCTCCTTGAGGTCCAATGTTACAAGCCAAGCTTTCTTGCCCAGCATGGGAAGAAGCTGCTGTAGTGTCAACATTTTGAATTTTGGAACATCCAGGTAAGTATTTAGAGAAGAAAGATCCAGAATGGGCCTCCAGGCTTTGTCCATTCTGGGAACCAGAAAGAGTCGAGTAAAATCCTTGTCCTTGCTCATGTATTGGTACCTCTTGAATAGCTCTCATGTCCATGAATGCTGTAATTTGCCTTTGAGCCTCTGCCCATTGATTTGGTGGCAGATTTGGCATTCCTTTTAACCTTGGCAGAGTGTGAAAGTAGAACCTGTAACCTTGAGACACAATATTGAGAACCCATTTGTCTTTGGTGATTAATTGCCAATTGTGACTGAAAAGTGTCAGTTTTCCCCCCAAGGGGGCTGCCAAGAGAGAGATGTTTGGCAGCTGTAATGGGAAGTCATTGGGTCTGCTTTTTATAAGGTTGAGGCCTGTCTTCCCCTTCTTTCTGGGTTGAAGTACCCCATTGTCGAGGCCTGTAAGTACCTTGTGGTTGACCTCTGCCTCCTGGATGTCTGTATCTGCCCCTTTGAGGTCTGTCTGAAACTGGTTAGGACCAATTCTTTGTTGGCCAATTTCTGCTAAATCGAGGAGGCTGAACCTGTAAGAAATCCTTTACCGTTTGCATAGATTTTGCTTTATCCTCCATTTTCTTTAATACCTCTTCTGCCTTAACTCCAAATAAAACATCCTGCTGCAAGGGTGCATCCAATAACTTTGCTTTAACATGATCTGGTAAGGTCTGTTCTTTTAACCAAGCATGCCTTCTAATGACAGACCCTGTAACTGCTGCTCTACAGGAGGCCTCTAAGGAATCAAAACCACATTGCAAAGTATGTTTTCCCACTTGTTCAGCTGCATGCAATAAATCCTGCATTTCCTTATAGTTAGGAAGATCTGAATTTGGAAGCATTTTTTGTTTCAACTGAGACATCAAATATTGCTGACATTTAAGCATGTGAAACTGGCAATTTAGTGCTCTCATTGCTAAAGTTTCAGATGTGTATACTTTTTTTCCTCATCTGTCTAATTCCCTGGAATCTCTATCAGAGGGGACTGGATTTATTTGCTGTAGTGGCCTTTACCCCTTTGGGACCCTGGGAAATAGTTTCAGGGTCAGCAACAGGGCTTTTATAAAGGAATTTGTGAGAGTCAGGGACTCTGTAATATCTGTCTGGCTTAACTGGAGCTGGAAGTAAAGAATCAGGATTTAAGCTGGATTCAGCATACACATCATCCACAATATCTAACACTGGCGGAATAGCAAGGGGTCTGTGTTGAGGTAATAAAAGGAAATCTCTGAGCCTTTTCTTGGATTCTGAGTAATCCTGGCCCTCCAAATGGAAATGCTCCCGCATGGTATGTAAGGTTTCCCCAAAGGAGTAGTCCTCTGGTGGTGAGGCTGAAGGAATGGATTCCTCAGCATCAGAATCCTCATAAGGGGGTAAAGAGTATCCTAGGTCTGAGGATGAATCTGAGGAGATGGACACCTGGTCGGATGAGTCATAGTCTGCATCCTGTCTAGGCCTTTTATCAGGAGGAGGGTGGGACCCCCTGATCAGAGTAATTAGGTCTTCGGCCATTTTGAGCATCTGTTTCTTAGGCATGGAGGCCTGTGCTGGTGAATGCTGAAGTTGTTTCTTTGGTTTAGATTTAGCAGAAGATTTAATGGTTAACTGAGTAGGCCTGAAAACACCCTCTGAAGCTGTGGGTTGTTCAGCTATTCCGGAGCCCTCAGAAGGGTTAGTCTCGGTAGGTCTCAAGTCTGGTGTATCCAAAGGCCCAGCCATCTCCACATGGGAGTCAGAGGCGGCCTGTGGTTCCAAAGAAGCGGTCATCAGGGGCTGCGAAGGTGCCTCGCTGAAAACCGGAGAACCGACGACTGGCCTAGAAGAGGCTTCGTCGTAAGTTTTGGGCCTTAGATGCCTGTCCTCCTGTCTTTGCGCTTTTTGTGTATTCCGGTCATCGGTTGTTCCAACGGCATGGTGTAATTGAATTTTCTGCCAAAATAATGTCGGGCAAAATCAAACTGACGTTTAATAGTGCGCTTGTTAAACCTAGCACAAAACCGACAACTAGTGACGTTGTGGTCTGGGCCTAGGCATGGGATACAATAGGAATGGAAATCCTTATGAGGTATTTGCTTCCCACAAGAAATACAATTATTAACTTTTACTGACATCGGTCTGAGGCAAGAAAAAGTTTCCCCAACGGGGTACTTAGCTTTGTAGAAGACTTCGGTTCTGGATTCGGAATGAAAATCTCAGGAGTCGGCCAACCGGCACTTGAGAACTGCTTTTGCATCGGGCACCGCGCGGCAAGAAAGACTGAAGAAAATGGCGTCGGCTGCATCTTATATACTCCTGGCGCACTGATGTCAGGGAAGAAGCGACAGCAACCGACGCTGGACCAAGACTTTGGAACTCGGGCCGACTGCGGGACTGCCTGACGGCAGGATAACCCAAGTGTGATGACTGCAGCAGTGTAACACGATGAACATCTGCTTTATAGGTGACAGCGTGGAATCTGTGCTTATATCTGATCCTGATGAGAGTAGGAGCAGAGTGCATTGATTCTTGATTCTTTCTGGTTGGAGAGTGTGTCTGTGCTTAACGTACCTGATGGGTTTGTTTGCTATTCGAGACATCTACCAGAAAAAGGCTACAAGCCTGCAGACCCTTGCATGGGACAAGACTGTGGATTACCAAACAGGCCTGACCTGCTTCTCTTCTTAGAATGGGTGCTAACATGTTGCTTCTGGTGAGAAAAGAAGCAAAAGAGTACTGTATCCCAACAGAGTGAAGCTGTGCTGAGACCAGTATTAGTAGTAGCCAAGCAGTAGCCATTCATGTGACTCCTCTCTTTTCATCATTCTTGATAAGCTAATTCTTTATTTTTCAGTAAGTACTTCTTGATTTCTTTCTAATTTCAGAATATCTGCCTAAATACTGCATCTTTAAATTTTCAGGGTCTATGTATTAGTTTCCCCTCAAGTGTTTGGCAGTGCTCTGCAAAGACTCAGACATCTTGAGTGACATTTTTCCTGTAAAAGGAATATATAAGGAAACAGCTCCAGTACTTAGTAATAATGACCATCCCTCCTGGCATGTCTAAATGTCAGTTCCCTGTGCTTTATCCTATTAACCTGGTGAACTTGGGCATTCTGAGGCAGTGCAGTAACTGCCTCATGTACACAGACAACCCTCCCCTCTTACCTCCCAACGCTCAGACTTCTGAGAGATGCACTTGTATATCCAAATTGGAAGCCATGCACTCTCAGGCCAAGACTGGAATAGCTGGTCAAGACAAGGTCAACACCTGCACCACACCACATGCAATACATAGCCCCTCCAGAACACCCACCATCACAGCTCTCACATTAAAAACACAAACCACACACCCACCTTTGCAGAGGCTCTCAACAGAAATCTACCCAAACAGCAGAGACCTCCAAGGCAGAAACTCACTCGACCACAACACAGCACAAACCAGAAAATGCATAGCTGACCTACATAGTGTGCCTCTCAACCTAAGCCCTAAAGGCAAAACAGCTTGCCCAATACACTAATCATAGGTGATTCGATAGTGAGGCACACTAATCTCCCACTCACTAGGTTGAATAAGGAGAAGGTAACAGTCAGCTGTCTATCAGGTGCCAGAATCCAACACATAACACACACACTCAGGTCACTCCACAAGTACAAGTATGGCTCTGTCACTGTCCATGTGGGTGTGAATGACCGGAGACACACCTCCCTGCACTACACGAAGAGACATGCTCTCGGATTATGTGGCCCAGGCAGGTATTACCCTAGCCCAGAATGATACCGCAGTACAAGAGGAAAATGATTGACTTCAACAATTGGCTAAGTTTCTGGTGTCATTCTAAGGGGATTCAGTATCTGTCTGCTTGGGATGACATTTATTTTATTTATTTTACATTTGTTTACTGGAAAAGCACAGCTGGGCATGTGCCCATTTTCAGTGGAGGCCCGGGGAGAAAAGCAACATGAGTGACAGACCTCGATGCTTTGCCAGCGATGGCCTGCATCTGTCATGCCTGGGTTTCCGGATAATGGCTAATGCCCTTGCTACCCCTATAGTGCCTTTTTTAGGTGATGTTACAAAGACCAAATTACCACCGTAACAGCTTTAAATAAATACAATCTGAGGGTCATGCTGCTCAATGCTAGAAGTCTAAATCTCAAGATGTACTTGCGCGAAGCACTCCTCAAAATGGAGAACATCCACATTTGTGCTGTAATGGAGACCTGGCTTAAAGCAGCAGAAAGCACCCCTGTGCTACCAGGTTATAACTCATTCCACACCTTTCGGCCTCAGAACATGGACCAAAGCTCCAAAGGCAGTGGTGTCTCCATATTCATAAAGGGTAGCACACCTCCAGACTAGTAGCCCAGCATAACATACCTGAGATACTTCAGGTACAACTAACATTGGGTAAGATGACGATTCAGGTCATAGCATGCTATAGGTAACTAACCATGTCCCAAGACTCTCACTCCATGTTCCTATTCACACTGGAAACTATTACTGCCCAACCCAACACTCTCATACTAGGTTACTTCAACTACCTCTCCATCAACTGGGAAAACTACTCATGCACCAATACACTAGCCCAATGTTTCCTGGAATTCATCAATTTCAATGTCGTGGACCAGCTCATTCTTACCTCCACTAGAGGAAGTAACATCCTTGACCTGGTTATTACTAACATTGCAGCCATTGCTCTACACCAATTGTCAATTCCTCCCTGGTTAGATCCGACCACAAACTAATCACCATGGAAATTCACATCACACCCACACACCCCACAAAGGTAACCACCATGAAAAACTTCTCCAAAGCTGACTTTGGGATCCTAAAAACAGAGGTGGCTAACTTCACTGCACCCATGTCAATAGATGCACGACTGCCAAATCATACACCAATGCACTGTACGAACACGCACATAAATAGTCATACCCAACAGAACAAAGACACTCTCCTTCAAAAAAAAAGAAGCCAATCTGGTGGTCCCCTGCCATTAATAACTCTACAACAGAAGAAAAAACTGTTGCAGAAAAGGTGAAGTCCCAAGACTGGAAAAACTTCTTTATAAGCCTCAACAAAAAGTTGAGCTCCCTCATCAAACCCTCTAAAGCCAGCTATGAAGGCAGAATTGTGGCAGACACTAAAAACAACCACAAAGCCTTTTGTAGTTGTATCAAGAATCTCTATGGCAATACCCAGGGTTTACTCTGAGTTACTGCACAATGGTACCTCCTATACTGAGGCAACAGATATTGCTAACATACTGGCTGACAGATTCAGTGCCAACTTTACCCCTCTCTTCCCCCCAAAGGACCAATCACAGTATCAGAGGAAAGCCAGCCACCCAACATTACTGCAGCAAAGGTTAAATCTGCATTGTCCAAAGCCAAGAATACAGCTTCCATGGAACCCAACAATATCCCTGGATGTCTTTTGCATGAACTACAAAGTGAACTGGCACCACATCTGTGTGCCCTGTTCAGTCACAGCCTCACCTCAGGCTTTGTCCCTACGGAATGGCACACTGCTACACTCTTCCCTTTCCATAAAGGGCGAGCAACTACAGACCCTGGGAATTTTCGCCCTGTTAGACTGACGAGTCTGATATGTAAGGCTATGGAGCGTGTGAAGATATGTGAAGGCTGCCAGCCTAGCTAGATAGAATTTTGTAGATAATTCTCTCATTTGTAAATATTAATATAAGCCACAGGCTCGTTCTCTTAAATGTGAAAATATTGTATTGGATGTTGAACTGCAAAAATGTAACAGTACACTCTGCTGTAAGAAAGCTGATAAGTCAAGCATTTTTGATCTCAGGGCTCAGAGCCATGGTGTCTGAACCAGTAGATTCTTCTGTTTTGAGACCAAAGTTAATTGCTAGAATTTACATGTATAATGTTGTTTATTGCTGCGTTTCCTGACCAGGTGCAAGCTTACTAAGACATGCAAATGTAAAGTTTCTGTCAGCCTGGGAACCAGAGAATTGTTAAGAATGATGTAATCTAAAATGAGTCAGCAGGATGTATTATCAATTTAAAGGACCATCGCAGAGAGAGAATCAGAGCATTTTGCATTTGTCTTCAGAACATCCAACACCCCCAACACTGCTATGCTCAATTTGTAAGTTTATTTTAGAACTGTGGTTACTCTTAGATATTGATAGGAAATAGTAAGTCTAGTCTAGCTGTTTTCTGTATTGATGTCATAACTATTCTACTGTTTTATTTTAAGCATTTTCCTGTGATCTCTGAACTCCTGACTAGCACTGTGTAGAAATATGTATTGTCTTGTGTTCTTATTATTTATTACGAAATATTTTTAAACCTTTCAACTGTGGCTGTTTTATGTAGAGATAATTTAAGCTCTAGAGTACATTGCATGTATATAGTGATACTGTCCAAGCCACCCCAAATAAGCCTTGTTGTTCGTCACACTTACCATTTGGATAACATTGCACAGTAATAATTGGACACCCTTTGATAAGGGACTTATTAGTAGCTGATATTAGTGGTTGGTGGCAAGTGGTACTACAGTACAGTCTGGGCAGATGAGGCATAGCTGGAGAACCTGTGCCAGCCTTCCCCAGGAGTGTCTGTGTTTGTATACAACTCATATCTCAAAGTGTGTGTGTTTGTCAGCTACTTGGGCAGTGACACGAAGCATTGGTTGTATAGACAGGGTGCTGGAGATTTTAGCCTGACCACTAGGCTGAGATCTGGATCTTATAGCTGTGCCAGTGGGGAGTCTTATTGGGGATCTGGAGAGAAAGAGAAAGGGGAAAAAACAGCCCCAGAGTGACTGTGATCTGTGTGTGCTCTTAAGGGAAATTGTAATTTACTGTGTGTGTATTTGTTATCCTTCCCAATGTGGACACCCCTCACTGGTGTTAGTGGTGAGGATTGAGGCTCTTTGATTGCTGGGCCAGTGCATGGCTACCACATATTTATTGTTTGGCAGTAGTGGGATATCCACACCACATATTAATTGGTTGGCGCATACTAATTGGCTTGTAGTGGTGTGGACAGTGAATTCCTGTAGCTTGTGTACAGTGATCACTGAAGGTGTTTTTGTACTCTAAATCAGCCACACAGGGAAGTTTCAGAGTTCAGATCACAATTGTTTTATTTCTTTTTAGTTAGTCAGGGAGAGCAGGCAAGCATGTCAGTAGAGGAGTATGGAAAGCTGACAAGGAGCCAGTTGGCTGAGATGTGCCAGGCTAAAGGACTGGTGCAGGGAAACCTGACTAAGGCAGACATGATTGCAGCTTTAGTCACAGCTCCATCAGAAAACAGCGACCAGGGGGGCGTGGCCAAGGATGAACACAGGATAGCAGCAGATTTCTTCAGCTCCACCAATTTCATTACATTGACAGGAATTAATTACTTAAAAAATTAATTCTTGAAGTAATTTTCTTTCTAAATATGTTTGTTTTATATAGTTCTTGAACTATATCTAAAAAAGAAAGGAAATCTTAATAATATTCCTGTCAGAAATTACTTTGGAAATTTTCCTGTCAGTTTATCAGTCTGAAATGAGTTCCAGTAAGACAAATTCTCAAGACTCCAGCATCAAGGAAGAACTTCAGTCTCTGATAATTATAGTCCAGCAACTTACTGCTAAGATGGATAAAATGGATACTAAAATAGACACTTTCATAGAAAAACTACAAAACAAATAGACTTGTTACATATGGACCTGCAACAACAGAAGATCCAGATGACAGGCATAGAAGAAGCTGTGAATGACATGGAAAATAAAATACAAGAAGAGGAAATCAACATTGAGTTTCTGCTGAAACAAAATACACATTTACAAACAAAGCTGGATGACCTGGAAAATAGATCTAGGCGCAATAACATTAGGATTTTTGGACTGCCAGAAAATATTGAAGGTAACAATATTACTTATTTTTTAACAACATGGCTCCCTAAAACTTTAGATTTACCAGAAGCATTCTCTTTTGGTATTGAAAGAGCACATAGATCTATAGCTAATACTAACTCTAACAAAAACTATCCTAGATCAGTTATAGTTAGATTTCTATCATCTTTTGATAAAGAGATGGTTCTTAAATCTGCTTGGGCTAAAGCTCCTGTTAAGTTTAATGAGACAACTGTGCGTTTTGACAATGACTATTCTTCCATGGTAATTGCTAAAAGAAAAGTTTTTCTGCCACTAATAAGGGAGCTTAAAAAGCACAGTTTAAAACATACCTTCTGTTTCCTGCCAAGCTTAAAATCTTCCTTCCTGATGGTCCTAAGGTCTTCGATGATTTAGACTCTGCTTTACTGTTTGTCAAAGAAAAAGGATTTTGGATAAAATAGAAGAAATGGAATGGGCTAGTTCTTCATTAAAGAGATTGGCAACTGAAGCTTCCTGGAAGACTTCAGAGAAGAAGAAGAGACTAAAAACAAATGATTTGTTATATGTTTTTTTTCTCTCTCATCATTTTAGTTCATTATTAATCTTTTTGAATATAGTTCCTGCATTTCCAGAAAGCCACAAATATTTTGGAAAAGATTTAATCAAAGTTATTCTCTATGTGCAAAGAAATGTTTTGTTTCATAACCAGTCAAAATGCCTGAGGATTTAATGGCAGGCTGTGACTCGATTTGTTTTTCTTTCTGAAAAAGTAAGGTTAGTAATTTGATACATTTTTATCTTTATCTTTTTTTCCTTCTTCTTTTATTATTTTCTTTGTTTAAACAATGACATTCTATTTAGATTATGTAGTGGGTAAAGGGTGGGGGAGGGCAGGGAGAGAACAGTAATGAAAATATCATTAATAGAATAATAACATATTTATTTCTTGTAAAAGTTTATAAGTTCTTCAAATGCTATTTCTAATTATACTTTCTTGATTATACTGCTTATGCTTGTTTGTAAATAATCTGTCATGCTTTAACTAATAATAATCAGAACTAAATAAGAGTAAATAATATGTTTTATTTTTAACTCTATTAATATAAACAGTACATTCCATTGTATATACTTCTTACAGCTTTCTCTTACATTTTTTTATTTCTGCCTCACTCCCTCTTATTTTCTACTCTCTTTTTCTTTTCTTTATTAATATATAGAAATGCTTTTGACTGTGTGGGCACAGTGAATAATAGGATTTGTATGAAAATTGAGTTGGGAGAAGAATGCTGAGTTTTATTGCTTGTTGGTAATTTTGAGTTTAATTTCACTTACATAGAGGCTGTGATGATCTGTGGAATACATTGTGGAGGTTCTGTCATGTTTAGATGCATTTACACTGCTAAATGAATGTTTGTCACTAGTTTTAATAAGTTTCCGCCAAAATGTTAAGAGAGACAATCTGGGATGTGGGCTGTCTTATGCACAATGTCCTTGAGTTACCTCAGAATCTTCAAATCACAGAATTCTCACAGAGAAACTGAAAGCAGTTAGTATAAACATTGACAAGGTTATCACACTGACACACCACAGATTCAGGAAAAATACTCTGTTCATAAAATATGTCAGTTATAATGAGTTTAAATGATGTAGTTTCTTGTAGTAAGTAAATGTCATATTTTAGAAGGCATAAAAATGAAACATTTATTTAAATGTTTTTGAAAATCTACTTAACAGCAGCATAATAATCTGTGTTAAAAATTTGTGTTCCAAACATATACTTTACTATAACTCATTTAATTCATCTGATTGACAAACATAAATAATCTTATAACTCTATTCTGGAAGAAATGTCATGTGATATATTTTAAAGCAGTAGGTTAGCATGATTGTAAAATCTGGTTACCAATATGTGTTTGCTGTGCATTGTTTTGTATAAAGCAGACAGATTTATTCTGGGGACAGCAAGTGGGATGGTGCTCTGCAGGGTCACAACTCAGTGAGATCAGATATATATATATATATATATATATATGTGTGTGTGTGTGTGTGTGTGTGTGTGTGTGTGTGTGTGTGTGTGTGTGTGAGTGTGATGGCTTTTTTCTGAGAGTCTGCATGGCTATCCAATATGATTTGTAATGATTTCTATGAATACAATGTTTTACTCTATTGACAAAATGAATGTTTGCCACAAGTTTTAATAAGTTTCCGCCAAAATGTTAAGGGAGACAATCTGGGATGTGGGCTGTCTCATGCACAGTGCCCATGAGTTTCCTCAGAAGCTTCACTCACAGAATTTTCACAGAGAAACTGAAAGCAGTTAGTATAAACATTGACAAGGTTATCACACTGACACACCACAGATTCAGGAAAAATACTCTATTCATAAAATGTGTCAGTTATGATGAGTTTAGATGATGTAGTTTCTTGTAGCAAGTAAATATCTTATTTTAGAAGGCATAGAAAATGAAACATTTATTTAAATGTTTTTGAAAATCTACTTAACAGTAGCATAATAATCTGTGTTAAAAACTTGTGTCCCAAACATATACTTTACTATAACTCATTTAATTCATCTGACTGACAAGCATAAATAATCTTACAACTCTATTCTGGAAGAAATGTCATGTGATATATTTTAAAGCAGTAGGTTAGCATGATTGTAAAATCTGGTTGCTAGTGTGTGTTTGCTGTGCATTATTTTGTGTGAAGCAGACAGATTTGTTCTGGGGACGGCAAGTGGGATGGTGCTCTGCAGGGGCACGGCTCGGTGAGATCAGATATATGTGTGTGTGTGTGTGTGTGTGTGTGTGTGTGTGTGTGTGTGTGTGTGTGTATGTATATATGTGTATGTGTATATGTATGTGTGTGGGTGTGTGTGTGTGTGTATATGTGTGTGTATATGTATGTGTGTGTGTCTGTGTTTATGTGTGTGATGGCTTTTTTTTTTTTTTTAGGTAATAACGCAGGTGTTTCTGAGAATCTGCATAACTATGCAATATGATTTATAATAATTTTTATGAATACAATATTTTACTCTATTGACAATAATGAGTTTAAGTAAATGCTCATATACAAACAATTCAAGATTTTTTGGAAGCTGTTGATAGAATTCACATGACAGAAAATAGATGCATCTTAATGCATGTAATGTCTGAATCATATTAGCCAAAGGTTTTGATTTAAATGAATGTTAGAACATAATTTTCTCTCCTCTTGATTTCTAACATTAAGATTATTTGAATGCTATTAGAATACAAGTGTTATATATTACATAGATCTATATAATAGTATGAACAGTTTAAAAAAAAAAAAAAAAAAGTTTATTTTAGTTTATATGATGCTGTTTTATCAAATGTGTAGTTTTGTCTTGATAGATAATTGAATTGAAAACTGTTAACCTCAGTTAAATATAACTAGTATTAAATTGATAAGGTGGTAGCTGAGGTACTGCTGCTTAGGGTAGGGGGTTAACTTGAGTAGTAAATACTGCTCTAAGTTGGAGTTTTCAACTCCAGGCGGGATGCAAGGTTTAATCCTTACATTATTTTCACTTGTTCATTGTTATATGTATATAGTTTTGACATCCACAATATATTTTGTACACTCATTGTCACTACAAACAAAATTGAATCCTATACAAAATCCCATAAGAGATTTAATAAATACAGCTATGTTTAAAGGTACACCTAAAAGAGGAGATGTAACATTATTTATCTTGTTATTTGTTATTTCGATCATAAGATTCTTGAGTTTTAAAATGCCAAATGACATCTTTAAAAGGAATTTCTTTAAACATTAATGGATTGAATAATCCGTGTAAAAGGGCAAGCCTAATAAGATACATTAATCTACACAAGGCCAATCTAGTCTTCCTGCAAGAAACCCATCTCTTGAAAAAGATATTGATAAACTAGTCACTAATAAGTATACAGTATTGGTTAGTTCAGAGCACACTCAGAAAAAGAGGAGTGGCTATTTTATGGAATAAAAGTATGCCCATTCCTAAAACCATTAAGTCTTATCAGGATGACAAAGGAATGTTTTGTATGGTTACAATACAAATTAATGGGAAGACTTACACTTTAATTAATGTATATTGGATACCTGGAATTGGTATTAATACAGTGAAACATCATATTGATAAGATCATATCATTCTCTGTAGGGATATTATTTTAGCTGGTGATTTTAATTGTATACTACATGAAAGTGATACTACCACTATAAAGAAAAGAAGAATTACATCTAATGCAAAACATTTAAATGATTTTGCTAATTCTTATCATTTGAATGATATTAATAATCAGATAGAGTCAAAATCATTACCATACACCTTTTTTCTAACAGATACAAAACTTATTCAAAAATAGATAGGGTCTTTATTTCTAACCAGATGGTAACAGATTTAATTAATTCCAAAATCATTTCATGTCCTATATCTGATCATAACTCAATTGTTTTCGAATTCATGATAAAAATACTCATAATGTTCAGATCAAAAGGATACCAGCATACTTAACTCAGCTAAAAGACTATAAAGAATATATACTTTCAGAAGTACAACATTTTCTAGACATAAATAATACTCCTGAAGTCTCCATTGTCTATGTTTGGGATGCCTTAAAATCATATCTATATGGACAAAGTATCAGATGGTATATTAACAAAAGGAAATCTTGGGATAAGGAATTGTTAGATATTCAAAGTAAACTAGACTCTTATAAACATAATAATAAAGAAAATATTATGGACAAGAAAGTTATTGAAGAAATAAACAAACTAAATGAGAAATACAAAGAAATTTTAACTCATAAAGTTAAAATAACTTTAGAGAATACAAGTTTTTGTCTTATTCAATAAGCCCCAAATACTTACATAGACTTAAAAATAAAACAAAAGATTGAATAAACAAAACCATATCAAAGAAATCTTTTCTCTAAGGAAAAGAAGAATGTTTCTAGTATACCAGAAATACTGGATGAATTTAGAAATCACTTTCACAAGATTAACCATAACAACATTAACATGGAATCTAAAGATAAAATAAAGGAGTTTATAACCACAAACATGAATAAAAAGCTTAATAAACAACAGATTAAACTATTGGACAAGAGTATTTCATATACAGAAGTTATTACACAAATAAATAAGCTTAAATCAAACAAAGCACAGGGTAATGATGGTATTATACCAGAGATATATAAAATCCTTTCTAAAACTACATATTCATTAATACATAAGGTTTTTATTCTGGCCCAAACTGAGTTAATAACCCCCCATCTTGGCAATATACATTTATTTCACCAATTTTAAAACCTAATAAAGATCCAACTAGATGTTCTTCATATCGACCCATCTCATTACTTAATGTTGATTATAAAATGTTTATGAGTATTTTTGCTGATAGATTGAAGACAATTATCACCGGCATTATAGACATAGATCAGACGGGCTTCATTGTAAATAGAAATACTTTTGATAATATAAGAAGAACTTTAACATTAATTGATTTTGCAAATAGGAAAAAGAAAGATTTAACACTTATTAGTCTTGATATAGGTTCAGCATTTGATTCAGTAAGTTGGGACTATCTGTTTACCTTACTGAAATGCACAAATTTCTCTGATGCATTTGTAAATTTAATTGAGCATTTATACAAAGGAACGCTGGCTTATATTAAGGTAGGAACATATGTTTCACAAAAAATACCCATTCTTAAAGGTACAAAGCAAGGATGTCCACTTTCTCCACTATTATTCACTTTAGTAATGGAGCCTTGGGCTAATTTGATTAGAAATAGTATTGACATAGAGGGTTTTGAAATAGAAGAAAATACAACATCAAAAATTCAACTTTTTGCAGATGATGTTCTAATTACATCAGCAGGATCTAATTCTTCTATGCAGTCTTTATTTGATAAAATGATGAATTTTAAAAGTATTTCTGGTTTAATATTCAATGAAGAAAAAACTAAAATACTACCTATATATACATGAAAAAATATTCTCATTAGTGATTTTACTAAATATGTACCCAACTCAGGTCAGATAACTTATTTAGGTATAATACTATCTAAAGATATTAAATCTATTATATATAATAACTATAATACCTGTTTTCTTAATATACAAAATCTTTTTAATACCTGGAATAATATGTGTTTTTACTATGGAGGAGAGACTTACAATTATTAAAATGATAATATTCCCCAAGATTTTATACTTAATACAATCAATAATACTTTCACCTACAAAAATAACTATCAAGAAACTGAATACACTAATGTTAAATTTCTTATGGGCACCTAATAGACCTAGGATTGCATTAAAGAAACATTCTAATAGCTGGTCTCAAGGGGGTATTTCTTTTCCAGACTTTAATTTATATATTATCTCTTCTATTATAAAAGTTATTACTTTATTAATAGATCGGTCATATGTCAAAATGGAAAGGTTATTGGGAGCTAATTAGTATGCACTTCATGAAAATCTCCTTAACACATAAAAATATGATTATAAATAACTCCATGTTGTGGTTGCTAAAGGAATTTTGGACTTCACCTATTACACCTAAACATATGGTCTGTTACCCATTAAATATTATTATTAGTTATCGTAACTTTATATTCATGCACCCTAAGTATAGGGAATGGAATTTTATTGTATTCCCTATAATTTATACTCAGGGTATGCTTATGTCATCTACTTCTGAAGGAGCTCATTTAGCTATAGATAATAATCTAAAGTACTGGTATCAGCTGATATCTGATAATAAAGTTAAAAATCTAGATTTCTTAAAACAAGAATTTGATCTAAGAGAAACTTGCTGGTTAGAGGTTCAGATCTTTAGACAACATCTCATTGATAGAATAGATCTAATGTCTATAACAGTTAAAGAATCTATTCCAAAACTGATTGATTACTTGATAATAAATTTACAGCATAAAGTTTCTGATAAAGGTAAACTTTCATATATACATAAAATTATCAGACAAGAAACATTTACAATGTAGATTCATACTGGAATTATTTCACCTCTATTAATGGGGACCCACCAACTCAACAAGATAAACAATATATATTGGAATCTGCTTATAGAACTACATCTTCCATTGTCTGGAGACTTTATACATGGAAATTTTTACATAGATCTTTTTATACACCTTTGATGATGAATACAATTAATAATAAAGATAATCTGTGTAAGAGATGTAATGTAGAAATTAATGCTGACTGGGCTCATATGTTTTATGACTGTATGAAGTTGAAAGAATACTGGAAGTCAATTAATGAATTTTTGCAGGCTCTTTTACAGATAATTTCATTATTTCTAAGTCTCTTATATTATTCAACACACCTGTACCTCAATGTGTTGAAAAGATTAAGCTTCCCTTGTTATGGTCTATCCTAGCAGTGGCTAGGAAAATAATAACTAGAAATTGGATTTCAGATACACCTCCTTCATTCAATGAATTTAAAAATGTTATGAATATAATGTGTCATATGGAAATAAGCACAATTAGAATGAGAACAACTAGAAAAACATCACATTTTATTGTATGGGATAATTTACAAAATTTGTTAAAAAAATTCTAATTTCAATAGCACAGTATTTTAGTTTAATTAATTGATCTGATTGTAGTGGATGTCTTTGTAAATACTTTAGTTGTTTTGTTGAATATTATAATAATACCTATTTTTAATTATTTGTATAAAATTGTTATGATATTTCTCTTATATGTTAAAACAATAAACTTGTTTTGAAAAAAAAAAAGAAATGCTAGTTTAAAAACAAAGAAAACAGCGACCAGGAGGACGATCAGACTGGCCGTGGATTTGCGCAACACTCAGGGAATGGACAGCTCAACCTTTGTGCAAAATCCATCTGGAGCTAAAGAGACTTGAGTTGGAGGCCAGGCATTTGGAAATGGAAGCTGTGGAAAAGGAGAGGCAGAGGCAGTACAAAAAGGAGATACTGACTTTTCGCCAGAGTCATGGAGGTAATGGGGAAGGGAGTAACTGGACTCCAGAAGCACAACAGGTCAGTAAATTTCTTCTGCAGTTTAAAGAGGGGGATAATTTTGATAGTTTCATTCATATGTTTGAGAGGGTATGTAAACAGTATGATGCTGACCAAAGGCACTGGGTAAGGTTCCTGACCCCCTTACTCCATGGTAAAGCTCTAACTATTTTGTCCAAAATGTCTGACGTTGACTGTTTTAATTATACTGCTAAGAATTGTTTGTTAGAATTCTTTAAGCTAACACCTGAAACTTATAGGAAAATGTTTTGTGAGCATAGACGCAAGGCAGATGAAAGTGTGTGTGAATATGTTGCTGAACTGAGCACTTATTTTCATAGGTGGGTGAGTGGATGTCAGGTCACCACTTTTGAAGGGCGGGCAGACCTTTTGGTGAGGGAAATTGCCCTTAGCACTTTGCCTGAGGACATGAGGATCTGGTTAGCTGATAGACAATGTGCTACTTAAGATGAGTTGGGCAAGAAGGGTGACCTGTACTTAGCATGGAGGGCATCCCTGCACAGGAAAGGGAACCCATGCTCATGGATCTAAAGGAATCCATGGTGGGCAGCCCAGACTGCCCCAACAGAATCTGCAAGTAGCAGGGGAAGCCACTAGTCCAGGTACACACCCAAGACATAGGGTTAAATGTTTTGAATGCAACCAGTGGGGCCATGTGGCATACAGATTATCCACGGAGGCAAGGTGGGAACAAAAGGTGAGGGAGCCAGTAAGTGGGAAAAACAAAATGCCAACAGTAGGTTGTCTTGAGACAACAAGGGTACCCAACTACCACAAGAGGATATATCTTATCGTAGTGAATGGCAAACAGGCCATTGCTAAGAGAGACACAGCCTCCAACATAACCATTGTGAAAGCCTGCAATGGTTACAGAGGATCACTACTTTTCTGGGCAATCTACTCCAATCAGAGCTTTAGGAGGGATCCCATTCCAAATACCTTTGGCTAGGGTTCACCTTGACTAAGAGGGTGGAAAAGGAAGCCAGCAAGTAGGTGTTTTTGAGGATATTCCTGCAGATGTCCTGATAGGGAATGATTTGATAGTGCAGTACCATGTGCTTGTGCAGTTACCCGCAGTCAGGCTTGGAGACAAGCATGTGAGTCTGCTAGCCTGAGGGAGACCCAGACAGACCGCATACTTGCAGCCGGGACTGATGAGGTGGTTATTTCAGGGAGGGAGCTACCCTGTAGCAGTGAGACTGAAGGTGAGCCCCAGCTGCTGGTGAGTACTGATGTTCCCTTGGACAGAGGGACTGCAAGGGTAGAGGTGCGTAGTAGTACTCAGGCTGACAGTGAGGCACTGCTGTCAGAGAATGCCAGACTTCCTGTGGAAGGGGAGCTAGGAAGGGGTACAGAGAGAGTTGAGACAGGCTCAGCTCTCAGACCCTACAATGCAAAGCCCGAGGCAGGCAGCTAGTGAGGCATCTGATTCTCAACGGAAGGGGGAATCTGTATACTGGGACAAAGGGTTACTGTATAGAGAGCAGACCCCTGAGGCAGAGCTAGAAGGTGAAAGAATAAAGCAGTTGGTAGTGCCAAGAGCCTACCATCTGGTGTTCCCAGCCATAGCCCAATATATTCCTTTTGCAGGTCATAGGGGTATAAAATGTACAGAGAGACATATTATGCATAACTTCTACTGGCTTGGAATTTTCAGAGATGTAACAGGGTACCGCAGGACCTGGAAGCAGTGGCAAAAGGTAACTAAGGCAGGAGACAAGGTGAGAACTCCTTTGATAACTTTGCCTTTGATTGAGGAGCCATTTCAGCGGGTAGCTATGGATATTGTGGGGCCTCTGAGTACCCCAAGTTCCACAGGGAAAACATATATCCTAGTGGTAGTAGATTATGCTACAAGATACCCCGAGGCAGTGGCTTTGTTCACTACTGAGGCAGAAAAGGTGGCAAATGCTTTGTTAGAGATTTTCAGCAGGGTAGGTTTCCCAAAAGAAATACTGACTGACAAGAGGTGCCAATTTCATGTCAGACCTGCTGGCTTGTCTGTGGAAGTATGGTGGGGTGAAGCACCTGAAGACCACCCCCTACCATCTTCAGACTAATGGTCTTGTTGAGAGGTTATAAACTCTACAATCAAGTTCATGCTACGGGCATTTGCAGACCAGTTTAAGGGGGAGTGGGACAAATATTTGCCCCATCTGTTGCTTGCTTACCGAGAGGTTCCCCAGGAATCCACAAGTTTTTCACCCTTTGAGCTGCTGTATGGGCATAGGAGGAGGGGACTTCTAGACTTAGTTTGAGATGAGTGGGAGGGTGAGTGTAAATCTCACAAGGAGTCTGTTGTGGCATATGTTCTAAACCTCATGACAAGGCTCAGGGAACTCATGGGCTTGGCCCAGGAGAACCTGGCAGAAGCCAAACAACAGAAAATGGTATGGTATGACAGAAATGCTCGAGCTAGAGAGTATGCTGTAGGGCAGCAGGTAATGGTTCTCATTCCTGCCAGACACAACAAGCTGCAAGCAGCTTGGGAGAGGACCTACAAGATGGTAAGAAAGGTATGTGATGTTAACTACATGGTGTAACTGCTAGGCAGGAGGCATGGCACAAGCTGTACCATGTTAACATGATGAAACCTTACCATGATAGGTAGGCCCTTGTGGTGAGTATTTGCAGTGGCTTGCAGGAGGAGTCTGAGGGAGATCTGGTGACTGATCTCCTCAGTAAGGCTCAGAATGACAACTATCTCCTACCAAAGTTCAAGAAATCCAAGCAGTGTTACAGGAGTTTGGGGACATGTTCACTGAGAAACCGGGATGCACCCACCTGGTGCAGCACCAAGTGGTTACAGGACCACAAAGGGCTATTAGGCAGGCCCCTTATAGGGTGCCTGAGAGAGTCAAACAGACTCTGAGGGAAGAGATACAGGAAATGTTGGAACTAGGGGTAATTCAAGAGTCCAACAGTCCCTGGGCCTCCCCAGTGGTGCTGGTGCCAAAGAAGGATGGCAGCACCAGGTTCTGTGTAGACTACAAGAAATTAAAATAGTCACACAGAGTCAGATGCTTACCCCATGCCTAGGTTGGATGAGGCCCTAGAGCTGCTGGGTGGGGCTAAGTATCTTACCACCATTGATCTTACCTTGAGTGCTACAGAGAGGTCAGCCTTTGTGACTCCTTTTGGCTTGTATGAATTCACAAAGTTGCCCTTTGGGATGAAAAATGCCCCAGCAACTTTTCAGAGGCTGGTAGATCATATTCTAGCAAATGCAGGAGGGTTTGCTCTTGCTTACCTAGTTGATATCACCATCTACAGCCATTCCTAGCAAAAGCACCTTCAACATGTCAGGGAGGTGCTGGGCAGACTACAGAGGGCAGGGTTAACCATTAAGCTGAGCAAATGTCAGGTGGGTATGGCAGAGGTTTCCTACCTGGGACATAGAGTGGAGAGTGGTAAGATCAGGCTAGAACCTGGCAAAGTGGAAGCCATTCAGGCATGGCTTGCACCTGTTACCAAAAAGCAGGTGAGGGCATTATTACGGACAGCAGGGTACTACAGAAAGTTCGTTCCCAGTTATAGTACCATAACTGCTCCCCTCACAGACCTGACAAGGAAAAACAGGCCAGATAAGGTAGTGTGGACCACAGCATGTGAGCAGGCATTCCAGAAAGCTTTGGAAGGACCCCCTGTGTTAGCCAGTCCAGATTACAACAAAGTATTTGTTATGCAGGTGGATGCTTCAAACCATGGGGTGGGGGCTATACTTAGCCAGATTTCTTCAGAGGGAGAACAGCACCCAGTGGTTTATCTCCATCATAGGCTCCAACCCAAGGAGGAATGCTATGCAGCTGTAGAAATGGAATATGTAGCCATAGTGTGGGCACTGCAGAAACTTCAGCCTTACCTGTATGGAAGAAAATTCACTGTAGTGACAGATCACAATCCCCTAACATGGTTAAACAGAGCCAGCCAGCAAAATGCCAAGTTGCTAAGATGGAGCCTAGGGTTGCAAACGTATATGTCAGTGGAGCACTACAATGGGAGTAGCAATGCCAACGTAGATGGGCTCTCAAGACAGGGAATGGGGTAAGGTACACTAAGACCTAACTGTCTCAAGCAACGTTTCTCAAGGGTCACTTGAAAAACTAGCTCGAGCTCTCCAGGGGGGGGGGTATCCAACCTAGCTGGATAGAATTTTGTAGATAATTCTGTCATTTGTAAATATTAATACAAGCCATAGGCTTGTTCTCTTAAATGTGAAAAGACTGTATTGGATGTTGAGCTGCAGAAAATGTAACAGTGCACTCTTCTGTAAGAAAGCTGACAAGTCAAGCATTTTATGACTGTTTTTTGTCTCGGGGGTCGGAGCTGTGGTGTCTGAACTAGCAGATTCTTTACTTTGTTTTGAGACCAGAATTAATTGCTAGAATTTACATGTATAATGTCATTTACTGCTGTGTTTCCTGACCAGGTGAAAGCTTACCAAGAAATGTAAATGTAGAGTTTCTTTCAGCCTGAGAACCAGGGAATTGTTAACAATGATGTAATCTAAAATGAGTCAGCTGGATGTATTATCAATTTAAAGGACTTTCTCAGAGACAGAATGAGAGCATTTTGCACTTGTCTTCAGAACATCCAACATAACCAGCACTGCTTTGCTCTATATGTAAGTTTATTTTAGAACTGTGTTTGCTCTTAGATACAGATAGAAAATAGTAAGTCTAGTCTAGCTAATTCTGTATTGATGTCAGAACTATTCTACTGTATTATTTTAAGCATTTTCCTGTGATCTCTGAACTCTTGACTAGCGCTGTGTAGTAAGAAGTGTTGTCTTGCGTTATTATTTATTATTAAATATTTTTAAATCTTTCAACTGTGGCTATTTTACGTAAAGATAATTTAAACTCTAGAGTACATTGCATGTATATAGTGATATTGTCCAAGCCACCCCAAATAAGCCTTGTTGTTCGTCACACTTGCCATTTGGATAATATTGCCCAGTAATAATTGGACACCCTCTGATAAGGGCCTTATTAGTGGTTGGTGGCAAGTGGTACTACTGGGTATAGTCTGGGCAGATGGGTAATAGCTGGAGAACCTGTGCCAGCCTTCCCCAGGAGTGTCTGTGTGTATATAACTCATATCCCAAAGTGTGTGTGTGTGTCAGCTACTTGAGCAGGGGACATGAAGCACTGGTTGGACAGAGAGGGTGCTGGAGATTTTAGCATGACAACTAGGCTAAGATCTGGACCCTATAGCTGTGCCATTGGGAAGTCTTATTGGGCATCTGGTGAGAAAGGGAAAAAAAACAGCCCCCAGACTGACTGTGATCTCTGTGTGCTCGTAAGGGAAACTGTACTTAACTGTGTGCTTATTTGTTATATTTCCCAATGTGGATGCCTCTCACTGGTGTTAGTGGTGAGGACTGTGGCTCCTTGATTGCTAGGCCAGTGCATGGGCATCACAGAGTGCAGCATCATGGACCTAATTAACAAGGATATATTGAATCTCCAAACTCTAGATCCCACGCAATCTGGTTTTCTGAAAGGTAGATCATGCCTGCTCAACCTAGTTGACTTCTTTGAGTCAGCCACCAGAGCTGTGGATGAGGGCAAGGCAGTTCATACAGCCTACCTCAATCTGGCCAAGGCATTTGATACCATTCCCCACTCAGGGATTATTGATAATAAACTCACCAAACTAGGCATCAATCCCTATATCACTAGGTGGGTTGCAAATTGGCTCACAGATAGAAAGTACAGTTGTGTACATTTAAAGTATAGTTGTGTACACTTACCATAAATGTAGATATGTTTGAGTGCATTCACTGTTGCAGTCATTACATTTGGGTAATCTGCTGGCAGGTTGCCCTCAGTCGGCCTGATTAACAAAGTCTTGGGTCCTGCATCGGTTGCTGTCCCTTCTTCCATGACGTCAGATCGTCAGGGGTATAAAATATGCAGCCAACGCCATTACATCAGTTTTTCTTGCCCCAGATGTCAGGTGCCCCCCGAATGGGGAGCAAATAAAATTAAAAACACAAAAAAATATACCTCCAATCCCAAAAGGGCTTTTAAGCATAGTGAAAGAAGGTAGAGGCATTAAGCCAGAGAAAAATAGGGGGCTGGAGGGAGGGTAACCAGGACTGTAACAGTGAATACACTTGATCATCTAAATTTATGGTAAGTGTACACAACTGTACTATGTTCTTCAGGTTTCACTGATACAGTCATTACATTTGGGTAGATTCCCAAAGCTATGGTTGGGTGGAGAGAATTATACAGCATTAGGACCAGCTATAAGATCCTACAGGACAGCAGTGGCAAAACCAGCTCTGAATTTAGAGAAAAGTGGTAAATGGTAATGTTTGAACGTATGAACTGAGCTCCAGGTAGCCGCTTCTAGAATGTCCCAGGTAGGAACACCTCTGAGAAAGGCTGTAGAAGTAGATGCAGCCCTGGTAGAATGGGATCTGATCCCCTGGGGGATAGTTTTTCCATGGTTCATATAGCAGAAACTAATACAATGGCTTATCCATTAGGAAATGGTTTGCTTTGAAATAGCCTTTCACTCGGCCCCTGCAGCAAATGCCACAAGCAGTTGTTCAGATTTTCTTTGAGATTTTGTCCTGTTTAAGTAAAATCTACATTGTCTGTGTATATCTAATGAATGCAGAATCTGCTCACCCTTGTTCTGTGGATTAGGAAAGAAAGTTGGCAAATGAATGGTCTGATTAAGAGCCACACTGGATACCACCTTAGGCATGAAGGATGGATTGGTCCTGAGAGATACCCTGTCCGCATGAAAAATGATGAAAGGCTACACTGCCATAAGAGCCTGTAATTCGGAAATCCTTCTAGCTGAAGTGACTGCTAAAAGGAAAGCTGTTTTCCAAGAGAGAAATTTTAAGTCTGCACAGTAGCAGCTGGCTCGAAAGGAAGGAGAGTGAGCTTTTCCAATACAAAATTGAGGTTCCAGGCAGGGGGGGTTGGAGCTCTCCTGGGTGGTCTTACGTTTTTGTCCCCTCTGAGATACTGCTTTAGCAGAGGATGAGAGAAGAGGGGATGTTATGTGTTGTAATGAGCTGAAATGGCTGAGGCATGGATTTTTATGGAAGATAAGGACAGACCCTTGTGAAGCATCTCAGTTAAGTATTGTAAAATCTGAAGAATGTTCGGTACTGCTGTGCTTATCCCTTGAAATTGATTCCAGGCACAGAATCTTTTCCATTTGTCAGCATAAGATTTTCTAGTACTAGGCCTTCTTGCCTCCAAAATGACATCCATCACAGGTTTGCTGAGGGATGCTAAGGGTGAATTTAGGTGATTAGCCACACTGCAAGATTCAAAGTTTGGAGTTGCGTGTGCAGAATTTGGTTGTTCTGCTGAGACAGTAAGTAAGGTGTCTGAGGCAGGTGCCACGGTGGAAGGTGTGACACATTGCGCAGGAGTGAATACCAGTGTTGGCGAGGCCAGTCTGGAGCAATCAAAATCATTTTTGGTTTGTCTTGTTTGACTTTTAGTAGAACTTTGGAGAGCAGAGGCAGAGGGGGAAAGGCATAGACTAATAGGTTTTTCCAGCTGAAGGACAGAGCATCCACTTTCCAGGCTTTTTTGTGATGAGTTCTTGTGCAAAATTTGTCCAACTGCTAGTTGTGGGGTGAGGCAAAAAGATCTATATCTGGGCTCCCCCATTTGTGTGTCAACATGTTGAAAATCTGTGGTTCCAGTTTCCATTCGTGTGGGTCCATGAGATTTCTGCTTAGTTTGTCTGCCAGAGTATTTCACTTTCCTGGCAGGAATTGAGCTTGCAGTTGTACTTGATAGGTCAAGACCGTGTTCCACAATGCCAGGGCTAGTTTGCAAAGGGGGTAGGAGTGTGCACCTCCCTGCTTGTTTATGTACTACATAACCGTGGTGTTGTCTGTCTTTATCATTAATTGTCCTGGATGAAGGTAGCCCTTGAAGGCTGTCAGTGCATTCTGTACGGCTAGCATTTCTTTTTGATTGATATGAAGGTGCATCTGATTTGGACTCCATTTGCCCTGAATGCACTTCCCTGCCAGATGTGCCCCCCAAGCATAGTCTGATGCATCTGTAGTTAGGGTTTGGGCGGCAGGGGGTGGTGTGAATGACAGTCCCTTATTTTGGTGGCAGGCCTCTGCCCACCATAGGAACTGTAGCTGCAGGCAAGGAATGATAGGAATCATTGTTTCCAAGCTGTGACAATGCTGACTCCATAGACTTTTTAAGTACCACTGAAGTTTCCTCATATGCAGTCTTGCATATGGAATTAGAAGAATGCAGGAGGCCATGAACCCCAAGGCTTGCAGTATTTGCCTTACAGAAAGCAGGGGTTTTGTGGCCACCTGTTTGAAGTAAGTCACCAAATGAATTTGCTTCTCTGGCGTAAGGAAGGCCATCTGGGCAGTTGTATTCAAGCTTGCACCCAGGAATGTAATTTTTAGAGAGTGTACCAGTTGTGATACCCTAGACAAATTAGAACCCTTTATACAAACGCCAGATGGTTTAGAAGAGTGTCCTTGTTTTCTGCCTGAATTAGACAATCGTCCAGGTATGAATATATTTGAATATTTCTTTGCCTGCAAAATGCAATTACTGGAGCCAGGCACTTTGTAAAGACCCTAGGTGCAGTAGATAAGCCAAAGAGCAGTGTAGAGAACTGGTAATACAAGTAGCCTGCTTTGAAGCGGAAGTATCTTCTGCAAGATTCCCTGATTGGGATATGCAGGTAAGCCTTTTTCAATTCTAGAGTTGCCAACCAGGCATCTTTGCCTAGCATAGGAAGTAACTGGTGAAGAATCAGCATCTTGAATTTTGGAATGTCCAGAATGGTGTTTAGAGTAGATAAGTCCAGAATTGCACACCATAATTTGTCTTTTCTGGGTACCAGGAAAAGTCTTGAATAGAAACCTTGTCCCTTTTCCTCTTCTGGTACTGGCCGAATAGCCCCCATGCTCATGAAGGAAAGTATTTGTTTCTGGGCCTCTGCCCACTGATTTGGGGGCAGGTCTGGCCATGCGTTTGGAATTGGCAAGGCAATGTGTGGAAATAAAATCTGTATCCCTGGGATACTATATTTAAAACCCATTTGTCCTGGGTTATAAGTGGTCAGTTTCTTGCATGAAGGGACAGTTTCCCCCCCCCAAAGGGGAGGCTAAAAGGCAAGTGCTTGGTAAATGTAAAGGGAAGCCATTGAGACTACTTACCATAGGGAGGTGTCTTGTTTCCAGATTTGGAAGAGGAGGCACCCCATTGTTTTGTTCTGAAAGTCCCTTGTGACTGAAACCTGGAGCCTTTGGAATGTCTGGGTTTGACTTGAGTGGCTCTCAAAGGAACTGGAAAGGACCAGTTCTTAGTAGGCCAGTGCCTACTAAATCTTGGAGGTTGCACTTGTAAGAAATCTTTCACAGTTTGCATAGATTTAGCTTTATCTTCCATCTTTTTTAACACTTCTTCAGCCTTATTACCAAAGAAACGGTCCTGTTGTGAAGGAGCATCCCAACAATTTTGCTTTAACATGATCAGGCAGATTTTGCTCTTTATGAGCCAAGCATGCCTTCTTAGCACAGACCCAGTTACAGCAGCCCTGCAAGAGGCCTCGAAAGAATCAAAACCACATTGCAAAGTATGTTTTCCAACTTGTTCAGCTGAATGCAATAAATCCTGTAAATCTTTGTTTTCCACACAGTCAGAAATTAACATAATTTTCTGTTTAAGCAGTCCCATGATATGCTGTTGATATTTTAGCATATGAAATTGACAGTTTAAAGCCCTGACTGCCAAGGTTGCAGAAGTGTAAACCTTATTAGCCTATCTATCCAGCGCCCTGAAATCTCTATCAGGAGGAGTAGGATTTTTAGCAGTAGAAGCCTTAATGCCTTTGGGACCCTGAGAAATAGTTTTAGGATCTGCAACAGGATGTTTGAAAAGAAATTTGTGGGAGTCAGGAACCCTGTAGTATCTGTCTGGCTTACAAGGAGCCAGAGGCAGAGAATCAGGAGCCATACTAGATTCTGAAAAAACATCATCAACAATGTCTAGAACAGGAGGTATAGCCAAAGGCCTATGCTGAGGGAGAAGAAGAAAATACCCAAGTCTCTTTTTAGATTCAGAGAAATCCTGACTTTCCCAGTGGCAATGTTCCTTTAAGGTATGTAAAGTTTCCCCAAAAGAAAAATCCTCAGGGGGAGAAGCAGAAGGAATTGAATCTTCTGCATCAGAGTCCTCATAAGTATGTATAGACAATTCCTGGTCAATTCCTGGTCATTAGAAGAGTCAGAAGAAATAGAATCCTGTTCAGAAGATTCATAATCAATGTCTTGCCTCTTGCCTAGGCCTCTTAGAAGGGAGGGGGGGTGGCTACTCCTGATCAGAGTAATTAAATCTTCATCCATTTTGATCATTTGTTTTTTAGGCATAGGGGCCTGCACATGTGGCCCAGTCGTCATTTGTTTTTAGGCATAGGTCGAGATTTTGGCCTTAGTTTTGAAGAAGGTGGTCTAATATACAAATCTGTAGGCCTGAAAACACCTTCAGAAGCCGGTGCCTGCACAGCGGCTCCGGACCCATCCGAGGTAGAGACATCCATAGGTTCCATAAGTGAAGCATCTCGCTGCATACCGGACTCCAAATGGGTCTCAGTAGAGGCCTGCAAATCAGAAGTAGCGGGTATCAGGGGCTGCAAAAGCTCCTCACTGAGTACCGGCGAACTGGCGATGGGCTTAGGAGAAGCATAATCGGCAGTTTTGGACCTCAACGGCCTGTCTCTGTCTTTTGCTTTGCGTTTTTTAGGTATTCAGGTAGTCGGATTGCTAACTGACGACATTTATGGATAATTAAAGCGTGAGCCAAAATATTCAAAAGCAAAAATGTACCAGTGCATTGATTAAATAAAGCACAAAACAGACAGCAAGGTACGTTGTGGTCAAGGCCTAGTCAAGGAATTCAGTACAAATGAAAATCCTTATGAGGTATTTGCTTCCCACAAGTAATGCAATTATTAACTTTTACTGATATCGGTAAGGAGTAAGAAAAAGTTTCCCCAATGGGGTACTTAGCTTTTTAGTTGAAGACTTCGGATCTGAAACTCGAAAACGAAAATTTCAGGAGTCGGCCAACCGGCACTTGCGAACTGCTTCTGCTTCAGGCACCACGCGGCAAGAATGACTGATGTAATTGTGTCGGCTGCATGTTTTATACCCCTGACGTCATGGAAGAAGGGACAGCAACCGATGAAGGACCCAATACTTTGTTAATCAGGCTGACTGAGGGCAACCTGCCAGCAGATTACCCAAATGTAATGACTGCAACAGTGAAACACGAAGAACATCCCACAGTGTGAAAGTAGCAGACTCCAAGTCAGACTGCCGACCAGTCATGAGTAGAGTCCTAGTCCCACTGGGATCAAGTCATGGGTCCTCTCCTGTTTGGCATATACTTAGACATAAAAAGAAAGCCAGCACCTTAGGAGCGTGAAGATTTATTGAGAAAACCAGACAGGTTTCAGCTTATTGCTTTCATCAGTGGTACATAACAGGAAGCAGTATAACAACTGCAATATATACTCAGCATCATAAAAGACAAATAACATAATTTCCTGTCTAAGGAATATTTGGTCTGATATGGTGGTGGTGCTGCGGTAGCGTTGTCGCCTCACAGTAAGACACTGTCCGGTTCGACTCTCAGCTAGAGCGTCTTCTGCGTGGAGACATGCATGAATGGGCGTACCTTCATTGAAGGCTGTGCATCAGGGCTGGTAACTCGGCACGTAAAAATCAACTACCAATCATTAGCGGACCGGAGTTCCGCTGTGGCGACCACTAACTGGGAAAAGCCGAAAGACACAAACAAACTAAATAATGAAAATGAAAAGCAATTAATATAAAAAGACAATATAAACAACAATAAATTCTATTCTTATTTTCTATTTTTCTTTCTTTTTGGAACAAACCAAAGAGTTGTTAATAGATTCATAAATAGTATCAAGACCCATGAAGAGAAAGGAAATGATAACAAAACCCTACAGTTTGTCATTTAATCCCGGTGGGGAATAAACCCCCTGATTTGACAATCCATTTCCTTTCCTTCATGTTTAATATACCATGCCACCCTGTTTTGAAAGATCTGTTGCCCGATATTTTGTCTATGACTGTAAAAGTACATTTGGCCATGTGATGAACCACTGAATATCTATACAGAGCATTGGTGGCCCTTGCATTCCTAATGTCTCCTAAATGTTCTGACATTTGACATCTGAATTGTCTAGAAGTTTGATCCACATAAAAGGCTTAACAAGTGCAGGTGGCCAAATATATAACCCAATCCGTTCCAAAATTGGCATAAAAATTAATGTTATACAGCTGTCCAGTATTTTTACTACTGAAGGATTTGGTTTTAAAGACATTTACAGAAGGTGTTATCATTTCCTTTCTCTTCATGGGTCTTGACACTACTTATGAATCTATTAACAATTCTTTGGTTTGTCCCAAGAAGAAAGAAAAAAGAAAAATAGAAAATAAGAATAGAATTTATTGTTGTTTGTATTGTCTTTTTATATTAATTACTTTTCATTTTCATTATTTAGTATCAGACCAAATATTCCTTAGGCAGGAAATGATGTTATTTGTCTTTAATGTTACTGAGTATATATTGCAGTTGTTATACTGCTTCATGTTATGTACCACTGATGAAAGCAAAAAGCTGAAACCGGTCTGGTTTTCTCAATAAATCTTCATGCTCCTAAGGTGCTGGCTTTCTTTTTTGCCTTTTTATCATTCACCTGGCCTGTGCATCTACCGTACTTGCTATCCTGTCTCTTTGTGACTTGGCATATACTTCTCAGAAGTCCAGGCCAACATGGAGGGACTCTGGCTAACCAAGTTCACAGATGACTGCAAGCTGGGAGCCATTATTAACTCCCCAAGTAATGCAGACATCTTACAGAAAGGCCTCACTGAGACCAATGACTAGTGTCAAAACTATGGCCTTAAGCTTAATGCCAAAAAATACACAGTCATTCCCTTTGGGAAGAACTCAGTTCCCACTAATTACCACATTGATGGGAGCCCACTGAACACTGAAGGTGTTATAAGAGATCTGGGGACACAGGCTGACAGCAAACTCTCCATTGACCACCACTTTGCCACTGTGGTCAGAAGTCCTTCTGTGTGGCACATCTCATTACCAAGGGTTTTTCATCCAGGAAGAAAGAGGTCATCATCTCTCTCCACTCTTCTCTCATTAGGCCAATCATCGAGTATAATGCTCCATTTGGCATGTACCTCACTAAACACATATTACAGCTGGAAAGTCCGCAAAAATACCTCACAAAGAGGATCCTAGGCCTTAAACACATGTCCTACATGGACAGACTCAAAAAACTCGAGCTATTCTCTGTCTCATATCATCTACTAAGAGGCGATCTCTGCTTGACTTACAAAGCCATGTCTGACCCAGCACTGCTAGAAATGCTACATCTAAAGAAATCCTAATCCCTCCGCACCACATGCTCCAGGGACCTCAACCTCATTTCCACAATCAACAGAACATGTTGGAGGGAGAGGTTCATAACCCAGAGACTGCCCATGCTCTGGAATAGACTTCCCATACATGCCAAGCAGAGCACTTCACTGGCCCTCTTCAAGAGAAATCTTGAGTAGATGGGAAATAGAAAGTTCACCCCAGGGATCACTCCAGTGACTCTACTTGGTAGATGCACTGGGAAGGTAGATGCACTGGGAACTAACGTTAGGCGGCACGATGCCAGGGCACATCTATGGGCTAGGCTTGTAAAGGTTCCAAGGCCATTAGCCTAGTACACACCTATGAAACTATGATCCAATCTCTCAGATGCAAAGTAATGTGTACACTTAGCATAAATGTAGACAGAGTGTATTCACTGTTGCAGTCCTAACAATTGGGTTATCCGGCTCCCGGTAGCCCTCATTCGGCCCAAATATCAGAGTCCTCGGTATATGATGTTGGCTGCCATCGGCTGTAAACCTGACATCAGAACATCAGATATAAAGGGAGGCAGCCAACGCCATTTCCTCAGTTTTTTTTTTGCCTTAACTGTCAGGAGCCCCAAAAGAAGGCTAGACCAGGAAGGAAACATCCTGGAAACATACCATCCAAAAAAATTTAGATCTAGTCTGTGCCTCAGGAAAAAAGGGGGAATGGAGGGTGGGAAACCAGGACTGCAACAGTGAATACACTCTAACATCTACATTTATGGTAAGTGTACACAACTGTACTATGTTCTTCGTGTTTCATTGTTGCAGTCCTAATAATTGGGGTGATTCCCAAAGCCCAGGAAAAAACAAAGAGAGGAGGAATAACCACAGATTAAGGGTTGGTAAGGATGCCCTGCAAATCAGCAGTAGCAAAACCAGCCCTGGATTTAGAAAACAAAGGTAGATTGTAATGCTTTGTGAAAGTATGGACAGAAGACCAAGTAGCTGCTTCTAGAATGTCCTTACTAGGCACACCTCTCAAAAAAGCTGCAGAGGTAGAGGCTGCTCTAGTAGAATGGGTCCTAATAGTCTGTGGAGGAACCTTTCCATGCTGTAGGTAACAAAATGAATACAATGAGCAATCTATTTTGAAATGGTTTGCTTCGAAATAGCTTTACCTAGAGACCCAGGAGCAAAACGAAGCAGCAACTGAGCAGACTTCCAAAAGGGTTTAGTCCTGTCTAAATAAAATTTCAAATGTCTATGAACATCAAGGGAGTGCAGAATCCTTTCCCCTTTACTCTGGGGATTACTGAAGAAGGTAGGCAGGTGAATAGACTGGTTAAGAGTCAAACTAGAAACCACCTTGAGCATAAAGGAAGGATTAGTTCTCAGAGAAACCTGATCTGAATGAAAAATAATGAAAGGTTCCACTGCCATTAAGGCTTGCAGCTCAGAAACCCTTCTGGCTGAAGTAATAGCCAAGAGAAAAACAGTCTTACAGGAGAGAAACTAAATCTGCAGAGGCAGCCAGTTCAAAAGGAGGCAGAGTAAGTTTCTCCAGGACAAAATTAAGATCCCAAGCAGGAGTAAGAGCACTTCTGGGAGGTCTAAGATTGCAAGCTCCCCTGAGGAAATGTTTCATCAAGGAGTGAGAAAAAATGGGTTGTTCAAAAGAACAATGAGCAGAAATTGCTGAAGCATGAATCTTGATTGAAGAAAAAGAAAGGCCACCATTAAGCAAGCCTGTTAGACAATCAAGAATGAGGGAAAGAGAGGGATGAGAAGAGTTTTCCCCTTTAGCCTGCATCCAAGAGCAAAATCTTTTCCATTTATCCACATAAGACTTCCTGGTGCTAGGCCTCCTGAAGAACCTCAACCACCTATTGGGAAAGGTTTAAATTATTAGAAAGGCTGTTAAATGTAGAGTTTGTAAATGAGGATGAAGAACCCCCCCCCCAAACCAAAAGATCTGGTATCAGGGGAAGATGCCAAGGCTGAGCCTGGGAAAAGGCTGCGAAAAAGTGGATACCAATGCTGCCTGGGCCAGTCTGGTGCTATGAGAATAGCCTTTGGTTTTTCATCCCTTACCTTTAGCAGCACTCTGGGAAGAAAAGGCAGAGGAGGGAATGCATAAATCAAATGTTGTGTCCATTGGAAGGACAAAGCATCCACTCTCCAAGCTTTGTTGTGATACTCCCTGGTGCAGAAGGTTGGAAGGAGATGGTTGGCTGGAGAGGAGAAAAGATCCACTTGTGGAGTGCCCCAATGCTGAATGATGCAATGGAAGATGATCTTGTTGAGTTGCCACTCATGAGGATCCAGAACTTGTCTGCTCAATTGGTCTGTCAAGGAGTTTAGCCTCTACAGAAGAAACTGGGTTATTAGATGTATGCCCATGGAAGCTGCTATGGACCATAGTCTCATGCTTTTGCTGCACAGGGGGTATGAGTGAGATCCCCCCTGCTTGTTGATGTACCACATGACTGTGGTATTGTCTGTTCTGATCAAAAGATTTCCAGGGTAGGGTAGGTCCTTGAAAGCCAGCAATGCCTGCTGCACTGCCAATAATTCCTTTAAGTTTATGTGCAGATGAAGCTGCTGAGTGTTCCAAGTCCCCTGTATGCACATGCCCTCCATATGTGCTCCCCATGCATAATCTGAGGCGTCGATGGTGAGAGTCTGGATGGCAGGAGTTGGGCAAAAAGGCAGCCCCTTGTTCTGAGAACAGACTGTCGCCCACCAGAGAAACTCCAGTTGTAGACAAGGAATCAGAGGAAGAATCAAATCTACGTCCTGTGTGTGCTGACACCAAAGGTTTTTGCGGTACCAC
Organism: Protopterus annectens; assembly: GCF_019279795.1. Lineage (NCBI taxonomy): Eukaryota > Metazoa > Chordata > Ceratodontiformes > Protopteridae > Protopterus > Protopterus annectens. The sequence continues at coordinate 1,241,308,923 of NC_056731.1, read as the reverse complement.
TGAAATTTTCTCATATGCAACCTTGTATATGGGATCATCAGAATACATGATGCCACAAACTCCAGTGCTTGCAGGAATTGCCTTGCAGAGAGCAGGGTCATGCTTGCCAAGTTCTTGAAGTATGTCGAAAGATCCTGTTTCTCTTGAGGGAGTAATACCATCTAGGTTGCTGTATTCAGACTCGCTCCCATCTCCCTTGTAGGAACCAATTTTGACTTCCTTTCATTGAGAGTGTAACCCAAAGAGGTAAGAATGTTTTTCATGAAGTCCAAATCCTTTTTTAGTTGTTCTGGGGAATTTGCTTGAATGAGACAATCATCCAGGTATGGATAAATTTAAATGTTTTTCTGCCTGCAAAAAGCAATAACTGGTGTCAGGCACTTCGTGAAAACTCTGGAAGCAGTAGATGAGCCAAAGGGCAATACACAGAATTGGAAGTGTTGCTTTCCAGCCCAGAAACGAAGGAACTGCCTGCAACTTTCCCTTACTGGGATGTGCAGATAAAACCTCTGAGATCCAAGGTTACCAGCCATGAATCCTTGCCCAGCATTGGCAGTAACTGTTGAAGCGTGAGCATCTTGAATTTGGGAATCACCAGAAAAGTGTTTAGAATAGACAAATCCAGAATAGGGTGCCAGGTTCCCCCTTTTTTGGGCACCAGAAAAAGCCTTGAATAAAAACCTAGGCATGCCTGAATTGCAGGAACTGGCACTATAGCCTCCAGAGTCAGTAGAGAAGAAATTTGGTGTTCTTCCTCTGCCCTGTGAATTTTGGGTATGTCTGGTACCCTTGTAGAACAGGGAAGGTGTGAAAATAAAACTTGTAACCTTGGTTTACTATATTGAGCACCCATTTGTCTGTGATAGTAGACCATACCTCTGCAAACCTGGCTAACCTTCCCCAAAAGGAAACTCTGGGTCCGCAGGGGTAGGCACAAGAAGGCCGGAGTCATTGAGAATGCTTGCTTTGGGAAGCTGGCTAGAACTCCCCGATTTGGAAGAAGGTTGCCATTGTTTAGCCTTTTGAGGTGCAGAAGCCTGTCCTCTGGAAGATCTGACCTTGCTTGCTGGGATCAGGAAACGACCAATTCTTGGAAGGGTAATGCCTACAAAACCAAGGAGGCTGAACCTGAAGGAAATCCTTAACAGTTTGCATAGATTTCGCCTTATCCTCCAACTTCTTCAGTACCTCTTCAGTCTTGCTGCCAAAAAGGGTGTCTTTTTGCAAAGGCACATCCAGCAATTTAGATTTAACAGGTTCAGAAAGAGGCTGTCCCCTAAGCCAAGCAAGCCTTCTAATAACAAAACCAGTGGCTGCTGCTCTGCAGTAAGCCTCCAAAGTGTCAAAACCACAATGCAAGGAATGCTTAGTGACTAGAGTGGCAGAATTTAGTAAATCCTGTAAGTCTTTGTTCTCCGACAGAGTGGGAACATCCCGAAGTTTAGCCTTAATAAGCTCCAAAGTATGTTGTTGATACTTAAGCATGTGAAAAAGACAATTCACAGATCTAATGGCAAGAGTTACAGAGGTGTAGACTTTTTTACCCCACCTGTCCAAGGCCCTAGATTCCATATCCAAATGGACAGGGTTTTTAGCAATAGTAGCTTTAACACCCTTGGGGCCTTGAGAAATAATCTCTGGATCAGCAGTTGGATTTTTAAAAAGGAATTGATGAGAATCAGGAACCTTATAATACCTATCAGGTTTTCTGGGGGCAGGAGGAGCAGAATTAGGAGTTTAAGAATTTTTCATGAAAACATCATCCACAACTTCCAAAACTGGAGGTACAGCCAGAGGATTATGCTGTGGCAAATCCAAAAATTCCCGGATTCGTTTCTTAGACTGAGGAAAATCTTGACTTTCCCATTTAAAATTCTCCCCAAGAGTATTCAAAGTATCCCCAAAGGAAAAATCTTCTGGAGGGGTGGCAGAAGGGACACAGTCTTCAGCATCAGAATCCTCAAAGCCAGAAAAAAGTTGAGAGTTTCCTTCTTCATCAGCAGAGGTACTGGAAACCTCAGGGTCTGAGACAGACAAAACATCAGGAGACAACTACCTAGCCCACTTGATAGGGGGAGGGTGAAGGGAAAGAAGATCACTAGCCATCTTTACCAACTGGGACTGAGGCAAAGGAGGGGTGGCCGATGCCTGCTTATGAGTAGATTTGCAGCTGGAATATTTGCTGGTAAACCGGAGGGACTCGGGAGACCTAGCAACTACAGACGTATGAGTTAAGGTAGTCGGTCTGGCTCCGGTCTGCCTCTGGTCTCATGTCGAAGAGAAGAGGCTTCAGAAGCCAGTGCCTGCATAGCAGCTCTGGACCCATCTGAGACTGAGACAGAGACAGGCGGAGGGTCTGAAGATGAAATAGCAGCCTGCGGCATGGAGGACTCCGAAAAGGTCTCGGTAGAGGCCTGTGGCTGAAAATCTGCAGAGTGCAGGGTTGCAAAAGCGCCTCACTGACTACCGGCTGGGATGATGACCAACTTCATTGGTGCTTTGTCAGCAGATTTAACCCTAGGCTTGTCGCGTTCTTTGTCCTTACGTTTCCTAGGTACATCTGAAGTCGGGAGATCAGGAGATGCCATACCGATTAACTTAGGCCAGACTCCGAAATGCTTATACAAAATTTTAGCTCTACAGCGTATGGTACGCGGTTTGAAGGAAGCATAGAGATCACAATTTGGGACGTCGTGCTCAAGGCCCAAACAAGTTATACAATTGGAATGAAAATCACAGTGCTGAATCTGTTTTCCACAGGCAAGACAGTTATTAACTTTATCTGACATTCGTTAAAACAAGAAAAGAAGGTCCCCAATGGGGTACTTATCTGAGGGCGTCTTCAACTTAGTAGCCGGAATGCAAAAAGAAGGTAAACGGCCGACTGGCACTAGTGCAAATTGCATCTGCTTTGGGCTCCGCAGCAAGAAAGACTGAGGAAATAGCATTGGCTGCCTCCCTTATACCAGACGTTCTGACGTCAGGTTTACAGCCGATATCATATACGGAGGACTCTGGTATTCAGGCCGACAGAGGGCTACCGGGAGCCGGATAACCCAATTGTTAGGACTGCAACAGTGAAACATGAAGAACATCAAGCTGGTGGCAATCAAAAACTCTTGAGCTTATCCCTTACCCAGAATGCACCAACCTCAATTACCTCAGATCTTGTTTGCTGCCTTAGTAGAAAGTAAAAGATGGTGATCATCATGGAGAAAAAGTGATGTACTCACCATAACGTTTCTATCTGAGTAGTTCTACTTTGTCTTCAATCTGTGGGTCCTCAAATCCATCTCGGATCCAAAACAGCTGCATTTTCTAGATACGGCTCTGAACTCTATGCTCCTCCCCCTACCTATAATGCCCCATGTCTCCCTTTTCCCTTCAGATAGTTTGCTGCCCAACAGATAATTACCCGACAACACAACACCCCATCCTCCAACAGAAAAGCATCACAAGATAACTTTAGCCCTGGCATAACCAAAGATCCCAGCAGAAATTGTCTGGTACAAGGGATGTATAGTATCCCAAACAATAAGGCTAGGGGGAAGGGGGGGGGGGACAGTTGAAGACAAATGAAGTAGAACTATTCAGATGGAATGTTATGGTGAGTACATAACTTCTTTATCTAAGTAGTTTACTTCATTTGGTCTTCAACCTGTGGGACAGAGTCCCCAGCTACCTAACACTTGGGAGGCCTTCATGGAAGGATATTCTGGAGCACTGCAGAGCCAAAGGATGCTCTACTCCTAGAGACCAAATCCAGCTTATAATGAGAAATAAAGGTGTGAGATGAGGCCCAAGTAGCAGCTGAACAAATATCATCCAAAGAGACCCTAGACCAAAAGGCCGCTGATGTAGCCATAGATTGGATCAAATGAGCCTTCACTTTTCCTGGAAGAGACAAACCTCTGAGTAAGCCCGGTCAATGCACTGAGAAATCCAGCGAGCAATAGTCACTTCTGAGACAGGTTTGCCTAAAAAGGGCTTGGCATAGGACACAAAAAGCTGATCAGACTTGTGGAAGGGTTTAGTCCTGTGCAAATAAAACCCCAACTGCCTGTGTACGTCCAGTACATGTAATTTGTATTCCCCTTTGTTCTGATAGCTCGGAAAAAATACTGGTAAATAAATAATCTGATTAATATTAGCCTCTAAGACTATCTTAGGAAGAAAGCATGGATTAGTGCGCAGCGACACTCTATCCTTGTGAAAGATCATGTAAGGGACTTTGACAGAAAGAGCTTGAAGCTCTCACATGCTTCTAGCGGATGTAATGGCAACCAAGAAGGCAGTTTATCAGGTCAAAGATTGTAGATCCACAGAAGCTGCAGGCTCAAAAGGAGGGGAAACCAACACCTGCAAAAAAAAGTGAGGTCCCATGGAGGAATGGGATCCTTAACTGGGAGGTCTGATAAGAAAGGCACCTTTGAGAAAGGTTTTACAAAGTTTCAAATAAGCCAACGAAGGCATGTCCACCCCAGCATGAAGATTAGAAATGGCGGCTAGTTGGACTTTCACCGCTGAGGAACTAGCGCCTTGATGAAAAATGCTAGCTAAAAAATCTAAAACCAATGAAAGTGGTGCAGTGAAAGGCTCCAAAGACCTCTGAATGGCCCAAATAGAAAAACATTTCTATTTACTGCAATAAAGTTTTCTGGTGGATGACTTATGAGCCGCCACCAGAACGGATTTAACCGGAGATGACAGACCAGGAGTCCTAAGAATCATGGGAACTGGAGCAGCTAAGCAGTGAGTCTCAGACTGTCTAGATCTGGATGAGAAGTCCCCGAGGGATGTGAAAGCAGATCCGGGACCAGATCCGAGATCCATGGTGGAGCAACTAGGCGAGACCAGAGTATGGATAACCAAACCTGTCAAGGCCAGAATGGGGAGATGAGGATCACAGTGCTCCCTAGCCTTCGGGCTTTCTGCAGAAACTTTGACATGAGGGGATAAGGAGGATATGCATAAAGGAGCCCAGTAGGCCAAGTATGAATCAGACCGTCTCTGGGGGCTTCCCCCGGAGGGGGGTTCAGAGAAAAAAACTTGCATTTCACAGAAGGAGATATGAAGAGATCGCAGCAAGGACAACCCCACTCTAAGAAGATCTGTTCTGCTACTGAAGGTTTCAGAAACCACTCGTAAGGCATCAGGATGGATCTGCTGATCCTGTCCGCTAAGATGTTGGACTGCCCCGGGATGTGCGTTGCCACCAGAAAACGGCCGGTGGAGATCACCCATTCCCACACTCTCATGGCCTCTTGACTACGGGATAAGATTTGGTCTCCCCCGTTTGTTGATACATACTGTCCGTCTGAAATGCAATCATTCCCAGGGGAAGATGAGCATGGAGGGCCTGCAACGCAAGAACAACTGCTCTCATCTCTAGAACATTAATGTACAGATACGTCTCGTGAGGGGACCACATGCAGTGGACTGTCCTTCCTGAGCAATGCACCCCCCAAAAGTAGGGAGGTGCCCATGGTCACCATGGTTTGGGGTAAAGGAGGTTGAAAGAGACATCCCTTGTGGAGATCCAAGGACTGAATAAACCAACAAAGGGAGCCCTTGCATGCTTTTGAAATTCTCACTGGAAAGGACAAGGGGAGGTCTAACAGAGACCACTGGACCGCTAGTCCACTGCAGTATCCTCATGTGATGGCGTGCCATGGCGAGAAGATTGATCATGGCCACCATAGAACCTACAGCTAACACTGTTTCGGTTGTGGGTGAATGGGTCTGTAGAATATGTAATACATGTATCCTCAAGCTGCGTACCCTGAGGTGAGGAACACCTTCAACTGCATTATGTCCAGCCGTGCCCCAATGAAATCCAGAATCTGAACTGGGTAAAGAGTCAATTTTTTCATATTGATAGTAATGCCCAACTTGTTGGCTAACTGAAGGAAGGAGTCCCTGGCTTGATATAGTAGATGCTCTGGGTGGGGGGGTAAGGAGCCAATCATCCAGGTACAGAAAGACTTGAATGCCCTGAAGCCTCAGGTGAGCCGCTACCCAGTGCCATTACCTTGGTAAACACCCAGTGGCTGTGCTGAGACCCAAGGGGAGGGCCTGAAATTGGTAATGACCGGCTCCCAGCCAGAAGTGAAGGAACCTCCAGGGGCCCCTGTGCATTTTGATGTAATAGTACGCATCCTGGAGGTTGATCAAGCACATCCAATCTTTGTCCTGCAGATAAGGCAGAATAGATTGAATCGTGCCCATGCAGAATTTTGTCTTGGTTACTGACATGTTCAACTGGGACAGATCCAATATTGGTCTGAGGTCCCCTGCCGTTTTTGGCACTAAAAAGAACCTGGTGTACACCCCAGATCCAGACTGATCTGGAGGGACCGGTTGGATGACTCGTTTTCTCAGCAGTGATTGTACCTGTACTGCTGCTTCCTCCCACTGCGTGAGTGGAACTTCCGGGAGGGTTTTGTTGGAAGTGGGTTAACCACTGAAGGGAATGAACTATCCTCTGGATATGACTCTCAGCACCCACTGATCTGTAGTGATGGACTCCCATGCTAGTGGGTGGAGTGACAGATGACCCCCCCCCTGACTGCCTCCAGAGATGGACAGCCAGGCAAACCCTCAAGGTTGCTGCCCGGGTTTATCTGAGAAAGGTTCTTGGGACCTGAAATTCCTTGGACCCTCTCTGCCTCTAGGGCGGTGTCTATCGTATCCCCCTCTGCCTCTGGGAGAAAGTCAGTCCTGAGCATCCTGGGGAAAACGCCTGAGATAGCTGGAACCCCATCTTCTTCTGGCCTCGCTGGTTCCTGGAAAAAGACCTTTGAGGCAGTGAGAAGCGGACTCCAATGGCAGACAGTGTCTTCCCATCCTTCTCGCTCTGGACTATAGTCTCTCTGTCTTCCCAAAGAGGGAAGAACCATCATAAGGGGTGTTGGTAAAGGACACCCTGAAGGGCTCAGAGAACTGACATAAGTGGAGCCAGGCGTGGCACCAGATGGCAACGCCTAACCCCGCTGCCTGTGCAGCTCCCTCCATGGCATGGGAGAGTAAATGCATGGATGTGTTGGCTACAGATTTTAGGGTGGCCATTCATGCAAACATATTCCTGTCCTCTGCTGACATGGACCCCAGGGTCGACTCTGTGACTTCCTTGACCAGATCTCTCTGGAGTCAAATAACGTGTGCCATGTAGTTCAGCACCCTCACACAGAAGGTCGCTGAAGCATTGACTCGCTTCCCAAATTGGACCAGCATCCTCGACTCTTGGTTAGGTGGGTGGACCATGGAACTGTCCTGAGTGAGTTCTTTCTTGGTGGATGCCAGTAGCAGCATGGCATCTACAAGAGACCCCTTGTGCCAGTATAGTTTTGTCTGCAGGGGGCTTAAGACCTTGTCCGGGTGTTTGGTTATTGGCTCGACTGTGTTCAGCTCCTTCCATGCCCTAGATGTTATCAGATCCATGTGTGGATCAGCAGGAGGGGACACCCAAGAGGTAGTTCGGCCTGAGCCGAATGCCTCCAGAAACACGGACTCATCAGAGGTTGTTTTTGAGGCAGACCACCCCCCTTTAGCAGAGATCTCCATGATGTCTCCAAAGAAGACATCCTTGGGGGGTGATCTTGGGGAACCTTCCCCTTCATCTAGGTCCATGTCCTCTGTGAGGGAGTCTGGAGGAGAGTCCAGGTGCCTCCTTTTGCATGGATGCTTGCAGGGGAGCTCCTCAGGGGGATGCTCTGGGGAGATCTCGCAAGTGGGTTGTTCCAAGGCCAGAACATCCTGGGGCATTACAGCTCCAGGCTGTCCCTGAGAGGGCAAGATGGTTGGACCTGCACTCAAGGCCAGGGGGGGTCTGGATGGACTCCAAAGAGGAAATAGTCAGAGGCCTCAACCCTGCAAGAACAGTCTCCACCACGTCGAATGCAGATGGAGAATGGACCTCCTGGGCTGAGCAAGCAGAGACCGTTCCCCCTCTGACCCAACTGGGAAATCGGAGTCGAGACACCGAGGGGGATGCTCTTCTCCAACAAGCTCAGAGCAGAAAGCACCCCCTCGGATCAAACCCGAGGCTACAGCTCCGGGACCTCAGATCTGATCTAGTCAGATCCGACACACTCAGGGTACTGGCTGGCGTCAAGGTACAAGGTAATATCAGCGCCGACTCCTTGACTCTGACCGTCCTCAGATCTAACAGCTCCAAAACCGCAGGTCAGATCAGAGAAGGAGTAATAGGTCCAAAAACTGGTTGGAAGGCACCCACTCTGGTGGGAGAATGCCCTGGTAAGACCCCATCTGGATTTGAGTGTGACTAAATCTCCACATCATCTTGTCCATCTCCACTTAAGAAAGGCTCCGGGTAGAGCGGGAGGATGATGCCAAAGTGGGCAGGGATAGCCGGTGAGGAGAATGCCTACAGGGCGATCAGCTGATTAGGACCTCAGGCTGAGGGGAGAACCTTGGGGATCTGAGCCGAGGGGAAGCAGGCCTTTAAACAGGTTTAGTCTTTGGTGGGGGCTGGCCTCCGACAAGCGGTCAGGGGAGCGCTTGCTAGGCTGGTCTTTCTTGACCTTATCCCCTTCCCCAGATCTCTTGGTGGGAGGGCGAGTCCCAGAGGCCAAGGAAGCGGAAGTAGCAGCTGCTTTCTTGGATGGAGAAGGTGGGACGTCCATCACAGCAGTGGAGGGGAATAGGCCCTTGATAATTAGTTTGTCCCGCCTGTCCTTAAGTGCTCTAGGTTAAATCCAGCGCAAATAGGACAGGGGCGCTGGAAGTGAGCCAAACAAACCATGCACAGAGTGTGGCCATCTGCTGGGGAAAGCTTATGGCCACACATTGTACATCTTTTGTATCCAGGTTTCGGGGCATCCGCCATGCCTAAACTAGATCAAAAGAGAGACACGCACGCACGCACACACACTCTAGGAAAGAGAAGAGAGAAGGAAAAAAAAGAAAAGCCTACAAGAAAAACACAACTATGAAGAACCCTTGCAGTATAGGAAAGGTTAAGAGATAAGAATAGTCAGAAAGCCAAAAGTTTTTCCCAAATTTATGCTATCAAAAACACTGGCACTTGGGCCACGTTGCTTACTCTCAGGCGGCGAAGAGATCTGAAGGGAGACAGGGGGCATTATGGGTAGGGGAGGAGCATGGAGCTCAGAGCCGTAGCTAAAAAAATGTGGCCGTGTCAGATCAGATATGGATCCGAGGACCCACAGGTTGAAGACCAAATTAAATAAACTACTTCAGATGCTATATCTGGAGTTTATGTAAATAAGGACATGCAGGTCGTCTAAACACTCATTGTTCCAGAAGCTTTAAGGATGGGGGCCTAGTGAGAAAGAATGAAAATGGACAACACAGATGGAACATTATGGTGAGTGCACTTCTTTACCTGATGTTGTCAATTTTCATTCTGTCCTCAACTGATGGGACCGAGTCCCCAACTACCTAATTTCCAGGGCAGACTCAGTGAAGGATAATCCAGAGCACCACAGTACCAAACAATGTCCTTCCTCTGGAAACCAGATCTAATTTGTAATGAGTAATAAATGTGTTGGGAGTAGCTCAAGTAGCTGCTGCACAAATATTCATGGGCACTCATAGGTGTGTACTAGGCTAATGGCCCTGGAGCCTTTACAAGCCTAGCCCATAGGATTACCCTGGCATCATGCACCCGACCTTAGTTCCCAGTGCCTCTGTCGAGTAAAGCCACTGGAGTGATCCCTGGGGTGAATTTTCTATTTCCCATCCACTCATCAAGATTTCTCTTGAAGACAGCCGGTGAGGTGCTCTGCTTGACATGTATGGGAAGTCTATTCCATAGCATGGGCAGTCTCTGGGTTATGAACCTGTCCCCCTCTGGAATGAAAAACTGAGACAGCTGCCATGGATCTGGTGGAATGGGCTCGAACAGGTTTTGTCAGAGCAATGTTCAATTTGTTATACACAAAGGAAATGCAATTAGTTATTCATCCAGTTAGACTAACTTTGGTAACTGGTTTACCCAATGTTGGTTCTGCATATGAAACAAATAACTGGTTAGAATTTCTGATGCTTTTAGTCCTACGTAAAAACACAACTACGAACATCTAATAAATGTAACATGTATTCTCATTTGTTGGAAAATTTAGGAAAGAATACTGGCAAATTAATACATTGATTTAAATTAGATTCTGACACCATCTTTGGAAGAAATTGGGTTGGTATGTAAGGTAACTGTCTTTATGGAAAATTAAGTATGGTGGTTTTGAGCACAATGCTTGGATCTCAGAAATTCTGGCTGAGGTTTTCCATGAAAGATATTTCAGTTTGCATGTAGCTGAGGGTTCAAAAGTAGACTGTGTAAGAGACTGCAGCACAAGGTTTAGGTCCCAATGGAGTACGATCTTTAAAGGGGGACCCTTAAGAGTAGAGTGCCTTTCAAAAATGGTTTGCTCAACTTATGGGACCCTAAAGAAGCATTTATTCCAGCATTAACATTTAATATCAATGCTAACTGTAGTTTAACGGTAGAAGAGCTAGCTTCTACTTCAAAAAGATACACTAGAAATGCCAAGATATCATGAATGGGGGCTGTGAAAGGTTCAATATTACATTTTTGTGCCCCACCCCACCAAAAAAGTTATATACTCACCATAAAGTCCCATCTGTGTTGTCCATTTTCACTTTCTCCTCACTGATGGGTTTGGATCCGAGCCCTCTGATCTGACTCAGCTGTTGCAAAAGCTATTGGCGACCAATAAAGTTCATGGGCAACTCCTCTTACCCATAATGCACCTTCTCCCATTACCTCACATCTTGTTTGCTAGGGAAAAATAGCTATTAGAATATATACGTAGTGTATACTAACAGGAATTACAAAACTGAAGCTATTCCTAGAGCCATCAAAGAACCAATTTAAACAACATTTAGAATATCACGAGACCTGGACGGGGGCTGGAGGGTGGGTTGTGAGAAAAATGTGAAAATGGACAACAAAGAAGAATGTTATTGGTGCATAACTTTTCATCTGATGTTAATTTTCATTTTATCCAAACGGATGGGACAGAGTCCCTAGCTACCTTACTCAGGGTGGCTCATGGAAGGATATTCCTCAAAACCATTGAACCAAAGAAGGCTCTGCCCCTAGAGACTAAATCCAATTTGTAATGAGTAATAAAGGTGTGAGGATTAGCCCAAGTAGCTGCAGCACAAATATTGTTTATAGAAGCTCTAGAATGGAAAGCAGCAGCAGCAGCAGCCATAGCTCTGGTTGAGTATGCCTTTAACAGGCCTTGGCAATTGTTTACCCTGTGCCTTATAGATGAAAAATATACAATCTCTTATCCATTTTGCTAAAGTTATCTTAGATACTGGTAGGCCTTTTCTTGTTTCTAAACAGGAAACAAATAACTGACTTCCTTTCCAGAAGTCTTTTGTTTCATGGAGATAAAACCACAACTGTCTGTGAACATCTAACAAATGGAGTAAATATTCACCCCTGTTCTGGAAATTTGGAAAGAACACTGGTAAATCAATAGTTTGATAACTATTATTCTCAGAAACTATCTTTGGTAAAAATGGAAGGGCCTGTCAATCAAGTAAGGCAGTTGGGGAAGATAAAACCTGTAATTCTGATATTCTTCTGGCCAATGTGGTAGCCATCAAGAAAACTGTTTTCCAGGATAAAAATTTTAAATCACAACTTGTTGCTGGTTCAAAAGGGAATTGTATATGTCTCAGGATGAATTTTAAATCCCATGGAAGGGAAGGATCTTTGTAAGAGGGCTTTAGTAAGACTGATCCTTTCAAAAAGACTTTACAGAGCTTGTGTGAAATTAAGGAACAGCCATGGTGGAAATGAGATATGGCTGCCAGTTGGACTCTGATAGTAGCAGCAGCTGTTCCTTCATTGAACAACTGTTCTAAGAAATCTAGGATTGAGTGGATAGGGGGGCAGTGAAGGGATCCATGTTATGAGAATTAGCCCAAACAGCAAACCTCTCCCACTTACTTTTATACAACTTGCGAGTGGAAGGTTTATAAGAATAAAATGTAAAAAAGTGGGGAAGAGAGTAGATGTTGCCTGGTTATAACTGTAATTGGAGGAGCCAAGCAATCAGCTTGAGGTTGTTCAGGCTGGAATGAATCATTCCTGTCGGATGAGACAGTAGGTCCAGAATCCAAGGTTTTTCTAGAACACTAGGCCAGAGGAAGGAAACCAGACCTGTTGAAACCAAAAGGGGGCAATCAGTATTACTGTTCTCTTTAACTTGTTGGCTTTCTGTAGGAATTTGGGGATCAAGGGAGTGGGAGGAAGGTATAAAGGAGGCCCCCGGATAATCGTGAAGACCACCATCCCTTGGGGATTGTCCCTGTGGGGGAATTAGGGCAAAGTAGCTGCTGCATTTGTTGTTGATGGGAGAAGCAAAAAGATCGCAGCTTGGCTGGCTACATTTTCGGAAAATCATCTCCACCACATTCTGATTGAGGGACCACTCATGAGGCATCAGAATAGACCTGCTCGATTTGTCTATCATGTTGGGACTTCCTTGGGATGTGCGCTGCTATCAGAATGTGGTTGGATGCGATCGGCAATTGCCAAACCCTGAATACTTCAACAAAGGAGTATGATATGGTTCTCTCCTTGCTTGCTGACATACCAAACCACTGACATATTGTCTGATTGGATCATAATTGTTCCCAGAGGAAGAGCATCCTGAAAGTCCCTGCAATGTTAAAAGCACCAGTCTCATCTCTAGTACATTTATAAGAAGATTGACCTTGATGGGAGACCAGGTCCCTTGAACAGTCTTTCCCAGAAAATGCCCCTTTGCCCACCCTATCTGGGAAGCATCCATAGTTATCATGGCCTTGGGCTGGGGGGAATGAAAGGACAGCCTTGGGTTACTTGCTCAGACTGAACCCACCATAAGAGATCTCTTTTGCACGTGTCAGTGAGTCAAATTTGATAAGACATCGGGAGATCTAGAATGGACCATTGTGTCACTAGGAGCCACTGCAAAATTCTCATGTTCAAGCATGCTAATGGGACTAGAACGATGGCTGCCACCACAGACCCCAGAGTCTGTAGCATCAGGCAAGCAGCTACAGGCTTTCTTTGAAGCAAAGTCATGATCTAACTTACAGATGGTATTGAGTCTCATGGTTGGAAGTTTGGCTACCACTCGTGCTGTGTTTAGACTGGTTCCTATGTTTGTGTCTTTTGGCTTTTCCCGGTTAGGGGTCGCCACAGCAGAACTCCGGTCCACTAATGATTGGCAGTAGATTTTTACATGCTGGCTGGCTAGAATTTCAGACGGTTACATGAGATTTTCCGTAATTTCTTGAGATGCCTAATTTTGCACATATCTGTATGACGTAGTCCATTGCTTGTACGAGTGGATACCTGGTCGGGGTGGAAATGAGCCAGTCATCCAGATACGGAAACACTCAATTCTCATCTCTAGTGAGCCACTACTACCACCACTCATTTGAACACTCTGGGGTTGTAGTGAGACCAAAGGACAAAGCTCAGAACTGGAAATGACTTGCTCCCAGCCAGAACCAAAGTGCCTTCTGGACTGTCTGTCCATCTTAATGTAGTAGTATGCATCCTGAAGGTCTATACAGCACATCCAATTGTATTTTTCCAAGAATGGAATAATACACCATTCTGTGACCATCTGAAACTTGCTCTTTTGTACTGATTTGTTTAATTTGCTAAAATCCAGAATCTGTCTCCAGTCCCCTGTTTTCTTTGGTACTAAAAAGGACCTTAAGTAAGTTCTGGATTCTCTATGGTCTGGGCGGACTTGTTTGTTATGTCTAGCTAAGCCTGTAGGTGCAGGGATAGACATCCCACAGCTGCCTTCAGAGCAAGACAATCGGGCTCCTTTCATGAGAGCTGAAAGGGTTTGGTAAAGAAGGTTTCTCTGGAACCCTGACTTTGTGGGTCTCCTTTGCCATGAAGACAGTATCTTCCCATAGTTTCCTCCCTCTGCCTCCTCTGGGGAAACTTTCTCCACGTGTGTCCTGGTATGACCCTGGCAATTTTCTGAACCACATCTTCCAACCGCCTCTCTGACCTTTAGGTCTTTGAGGGGTGGAAAAATGTATGCCCACAGCCAAATAGGTCTTACCTTCCTGTTCACACCTGGACTGCGTTTCTTTAACCTTGGGTCCAAAGAGGGATGTGCCATCAAATGGGGCATTGACAAAGACCTGAAAGGCTCCGCAAGTCACAAAGGCCATCCAGGTGAGCCTCCACATAGAGGTGCCTGAACTTGACACTCTACTCATTCCTTCAGCTGCGCAGGAAATGAGCCACATGGAAGAGTTGGCTACTGAATGTAGGGTAGCAAGCCTAGAGAAAACCGAACCACTTCAGCTACAGCTCCTTCTAGCATCCAAACACTTCTTGATCAGATCCCTCTGCAATCTGGTGAAATGGGATAAATAATTCAGTGACTGTAAGGCAATGCTCACTGATGAGAAGACATGCTTCCCACATCTATCCATTGTTCTAGAATCCTTATCAGGAGGATGGATAGTAGAACTCTTCACAAAAAGTTCTTTCTTTGTAGCCACCGCCATGACCACCGCATCTACTATAACACCTTCAGTCCAAAATTTGTTTTCAGGCACTGTGATAAATCTGTTTGGTCTTTGTGGGGTTGGTTTAATGGGTTGGTTCAATGGAGTCTGGGTTTGGGATCTCCAATGTCCACTGCAAAATTAGTTCAATAAGTTTGGTGGACAGGGTCACCCAAGAGGTAGTATGGTGAGATCCAAAGATCTTCAGGTACACTGACTCCTCAGGAGAAGCACTGCTGGACTGCCAGACACCTCTCTGTTTCAAAATTTCCAGGATGTTCCCAAAATAAACATCATTTGCAGGTGACTGTGGGGATCCCTCTCCCATCAAGGTCAGTGTCAGAGGTGGAGGACTCCTCTGAGGAGTCCAAACGCTTCTTCTTGCAATTCCTCTTCCTAAAAACTCCTCTCTGGGATATTCCAGGGAGGTGTCGGAAGAGGGAGGGTGTACCCCCAGGCGTATACTGAGGCCTAGAGACTCGCCGTCTATGTGGATGATGTGGTTTAGAAGGGGACACATTGGCTGCAATATAGGGGTTTGAAGATCCGAAGAGGAGGATAGACTCTGTCACTGAACCAGCCATGGCCTTCTTCAGAGCCTCAAAGGCTAACTGTCCCTGTGAACAGAATGGCCCTGGAGCCGATAAACCAGAGTCTCAAACCGTGGTCACCTCAACTGCAGATGACAGCCTACCCAAGGTCAAAGCCAGAGCTGAGCTTACCTAGCTAGAGGCTCATAGAATCAGGGAGGGCTCCGACTGCTTTGAAGCCAAAACCTGGTCCTTGGACCAAAGTGGTCCACTACAGCTCCAAGAGCTCGCCAGCCCTAAAAAGAGCAAGTCTGATCTGAGGAGGGGGGAAGCTCTCAGGTCAGAATCAGAATGTACCTGGGCATTCTGATCTAATGGCTCAGAGACTTGAAGGCAAGTCAGAGGAACAAAGGTGGGAAAAGTAATGTCAGTCAGATCCCTGGTTCTGGGGCTAGGGATTCAATAAGTTTTGCCGCAGTCAGTGTCCTTAACAGCCTTTGAACCACCCAGTCCACATTATTGAGAGAAAGGGTCCTGGTCGAACGTGGTGAACATGCTGGAGACCTTGACCTGGAGAACATAGGCGAAGGTAGCCTCGAGGTAACCCTCCTCTATAGAGGGAGAGTAACTAGGTCCTTCAATGGAGCTCAAACTATGTCAATGATCCAATACTGACATTGCTGAAGGACTTCTCCACTTAGAAGAAGGCTCTGAAGTACCACCCTTTCCAATTTTTGTATCCAGAGTTTCTATCAGATCTGACAATTTAAATTTCTTTTGCATCAGCTCCAAGAAATCCTTAGGAGCAGACGAATGTCTTATGTTTTTCATGTCTGAATGAAGATGAAGAAGCCAGGTTGGACTATGCTGACCTTGATGAAGTTTGTTTCCTGGGTACAGCAATAGCCTCAGCAAAAGGAGAGATCATCATTCCTTTTAATCAATTTGTTCTTGCATTCAACCAGGGCCCTATGGTTGAACGCATGACAAATGTAACAGTCCTCCTGGAGGTGGAAGGTGCCCCAAAACAGTATAGAAAGACTATGCGTACCACTCATTAGCATTTTCTTGCCACCTTTTGCATATATTTTTAAAATCTAACAGCTTTTCAGGTTTTTCTGGCATGATGACACACTCACACATGCACCTCAGACAACCACGGAAAAATAAAAATAGAAAAGGATAAATATATTATAGAAAATGATAGAGTTTTTTTTTGTTATTAACAGAAACAGGATAGGAAATGGAAGTATCAAGAATGGTAGGTAGAAATGGAAAGAAGACTACCAACTGTGGTAGAAAGAAACTACTCATAGGTAAGAAGCAACTTGAAAGAAATATGGTACAGACACCATGAAGAGAAACAAAAACATAAGAAAATTTAAGTAACGTAAAGAATTTAACTGCTAAACACTTAACTGCCCAGAGCTGTACAGTTAACCATGTCTTTGTGAAAGCGGCAAATGAACTCTGAGGTAATGAGGGAAGGTGCATTATGAGTATGGGGAAATGCCCAAGATCTTTGTTGGTTGCCATGAGCTTTTGCAATGGCAGAGTTGGATCCAAACCCATCAGTGAGGATAAAGTGAAAATCGACATCAGATCAAATCTCTTCCATTTGCTGGAGTATAGCTTCCTGGCAGAAGGTTTATGGGAGGACAAAAGAATAGAGAGCACAGGCCGTCTTGGCTATTATTGGAACTGGAGAAACCAGGCAGCCAGCCTGAGGTTTTCTATGTCTCGAGGTATCAAGCCTGTTGGGTGAGATAGGAGGTTCGGAGTTGGATCCAGAAACCAAGGTGGTTGAATCAAGTGCAGCCAAACAAAGGGAAACCTTAAGGGGCAATGAGGGTGACCTTGCTCTTTAATCTTGCAGCTTTTTGAAGAAATTAATGGAGTGGAAAAAAGCATAAAGGAGACCAGGAGGGCAAATGTGAAGTAGTGTGCCCCTCTGGGTGCTGCATTTGTTATTCATGGGGATGCGAATAGCTCACAGCAAGGCTGGCTCAACTGACAGAAGATCATGTTTGCAATCTTTTTGTTGAGAGACCATTTGTGAGCTAGAAGGTGGCACCTGCTCAATTTGTCTGCTACCACACTGGACTTCCCCGGAATGCAAGCTGCTGAAAGAAAGTGGTTGGTAGAGATCACCTACTGTCATACTTTGAGAGCTTCACGATACAGTGGGTTGGACTTGCTTCCTCCCTGTTTGTTGATGTACCAGACGACGGACATGTCTGACTGTACTGCAATTGTCCCCAAAGGGAGAGCATCATGAAATGTCTGCAGTGCTAACAGCATTGCTCTCATCTCTAGGACATTTATATGCAAATTGACCTGCTCGGGTGACCAGGTGAATTGGCCTGTCTTCCCCAGTTAATGCCCCCCCTTAGCTGGGAAGCATCCATGGTCGCTATAGCCTTGGGCTGAGAGGGAATGAACAGATGACCTTGTAGAATCTGCTCTGAATGAATCTACAACTTGAGCTCTCTTGTAGGTGTGAGTGAGTCATCTGGTAAGACATAGGCTGATAAGGAATCTACCACTGAGCACCTAACATCCATTGAAGAATTCTCATATAAAACCACTGATCCCATAGCCTGAATGACCAGGCAGACTGAAATTAAGCTACTACAGATCATCATTTTGACTTGGAATCTTATAGCCTGAACTCGCAGTAATGGAAGGGAAGCAATGGTTGTTTTTGTATTGAGAATTGCTCCTACAAACTCTAAATTCTGAGTAGGTTACAGATGAGCCTTGTCATAGTTTATGGTTAACCTTAGAAGACAGCAAGTCTGGAGAACCTGGTCTCTTCCACATATGAGTTGATGCCGGGTCTTAGTGGTAATGTGCCAGTCTAGATATGGAAACACTTGAAACCCTTGCAGTCTCAGGTGAGCTACTGCTACTGCCATGCACTTAGTAAACACCCTGGGGGCTATGGTGAGTCCAAAAGGCAGCACTCTGAATTGATAATGGCTGGCTCCAGCTAGAAGCGCAAGTACCTACTGGATTGTCTGCTCATCTTTATATGATAGTACACATCCTGAAGGTCTGTAGAGCACATCCAGTCATCCTTGCCCAGAAAGGGGGGAATGGACTGAACCATGACCTTCTGAAACTTGGTTCTTCGAACTCTCTTTAGTTCGGAGAGATCCAGAATTGGTCTCCAATCCAGTTTTCTTTGGCACCAAAAAGAACCTCAAACAAGTTCCGGATTCTATCTGGTCTGATGGGACCTTTTGGATGACTCTCTTTTTCTAGCAGCTTTTGTATGGAAATTGCTGCTTGCTCCCTCTGACTAGGTGGATCATCAGGGATTTTTCTTGAGACTGGAGATGAAAGGGAAAAGGGTATTATATAGCCTCTGGAACTAAACTCCTGCATCTAAGTATCTTTTGTTATAGATAGCAGGCTCTCTGGTGCAAGGATATTCATCCGACTGTCCTCAGAGGTGGACAATTGGACGTTTTTCATGAGCATTGGTAGGGTTGGTCATAGAAAAGATTGTCTGGATCCCTAATTCTGCAAAGCCACTTCTGCCACAGGGGCATCTCTGTCCATTAGAGTTCCATCCTTTACCTCTGGAAAACCTCCTCTATGTGTCTTGAAAAGGACCCAGAGACTTCTTGAACCACATTTTTCGACCAGCTCACTGATTCCTGGAAAAAGTTTACCGAGGAGTCAAAAAGTGTACACCCATGGCAGACAGGGTCTTTCCGTCTTTTTCACACCTAGACAGTGTGTCTTACTTTAGGGCTGAATAAAGACATTCCATTAAAAGGGGCACTGACAAAAGAAGACTTGAAAGGCTCCGCAAACTCACTGAGGAACATCCAGGTGAGTCTCCTTATGGAAATGCCTGAGCCCACTGCTCTTGAGGTTCCCTCCACTACATGTGAGATCAACCTCATGGATGAACTGGATATAGACTGTAGGGTTGTCACCCGGAAGTAGCAGATGCCTGAACTTCATCAGAAACAACACAGAGTATTTAATTACCAGACTACAGAGGGATTTGATCACAGAATTGAGTGTGCCAAACAGTTCAGACACCTCAAAGTGAAGGTCACTAAGACACACTTCCCAAATCTATCCACTGCCCATAACTCCCTGTTGGGAGGACAGACAGTGGAACTTTCCTCAGCTAGTTCCTTCTTGGTGGCCACTCCAATGACCATGGCATCAACAGGAACTCCCTTCCCCAAAACTGCCTATCCGCAGATAGTGCCATTATCCTATCTGGTCTGTAAGGAATAGGCTCTATGGTGTCCTTCCACACTCGCTGTGGGACCAAGTCAGTGAGCTCATTGGCAGGCAGAGTCACCCAGCAGGTAGAAGGTCCAGTACCAAAAGCTTCCAGGAGAACAGATTCCTCAGATGTAGGGTTGCTGGGTGTCCAACCACCTCTCTAAGAATTTCTAGCAAAACAAAACAGTAACTGGAACCACAAGCAGGGACAAACAATAGTTGTTTGTTCAAAAAGTATGAAGTCCACAACTTACTTGAAAAGTTTCTTTTGTAAAAAGTAAAGATTATTTGTGTAAAATCTTATTATAGATGTCCTTCTCTTTCATGTTGCAGTATTTTCACATGTGGGATCCTCCACCTCAGGCGGCCCGAACGTCTGGCTCCTCTACCAAAGCTGAAGCCTGACTGCTGTCAGCTGTGTGGGGCTTCACATACAGGGCTATAAACTGCGGGCCATAAATATGATGTCTGCATGCACAGACCTCAGAACTGACTGCCCAGTCAGACAATAGTCTAAGAATACAGGAATGATACCATCCAGACAGGGAAATGACATCTATAGTTATAGTAAGATTTTACACAGATAATCTATGTCCTTCTATTCTCATGTTGCAGTATTCTCACATGTGGAAGAGTACCACAGCTCAAGCAGAGGAAAGGGTGGAGGAAGAGGTAGCAGTCTCCAGGAATCTGTGGAGGATGACCTTTGCAAATCCTGCCCTGGCTCTGGAGATGTTATCCAATTTACAGTGCTTGGTGAAAGTGTGTACAGAAGACAATGTGGCTGCCTCTAAGACAGTGGCCATATCCAGGCCTTACAGAAAGGCCCCTGAAGAGGCCACTGCTCTAGTGGAGTGTGCTTTAACAGCATAAGGTAACTGCCATGAAAGGAGTAACAGAAGTTTATAGTCTTGCATATCCATTGCCTGTTTGGATAGTTTTCCTCACAGCCCTGGGGCGAAATGATACAAAGCGTTGGTTGGACTTCCTAATGTCCTTGGTCTTGTCCAGATAAAACCTGAGTTGCCTGTGAACATCAAGGAAATGGAGCATACACACTCACTGTCATTCTGTAGCGAGGGGAAGAAGGTGGGCAAATGGACAGACTGGTTGAGGGACAGTTCATTGACCACTTTGGGCATGAATGAGGGGTTAGTACGAACAGGAACCCTGCCCCTATGAAAAATAGTTTAGGGTGGAGTAGCCATGAGTGCTTGCAGCTCAGAGACTCTTCTAGCTGAAGTGAGGGCTACTAACAAGATTGTCTTCCAGGTACACATCTTTAAAGTGGCAGAATCTGCAGGTTCAAAAGGGGCAGTGGTAAGTTTCTCCAGAGCAAAGTTCAGGTCCCACGCAGGAAGGAACAGATTTCCTTGGTGGTTTGATGTGGAGAACCCCCTTAAGAAAAAGTTTCACCTCTAATCTATATAAAAGAGGTAGATCAATGGGTAAGCAGGCTGAAATGGCTGACAGCTGACTTTCACTGAAGAGTATGAAAGTTCTGACTTTATGAGCTCACACAGGTAGGCTAAAACTAGATGAACATCCAATTGGAAGGGGTCTAGTTGCCTTTGAAGACACCAGCTAGAGACCCTTTTCCATTTTGTTAAGTAGGCTCTCCTGGTAGTAGGTTTTCTGGCCTCTTGCAGGACAGATAGCACATCCTCAGAGTAAAGGTGTCTGAAAGGGATCAGGCGTTTATCACCCACAAGGTTAAGCTGAGGATTTTCAGATGAGGATGAATGAGGGATCCCCTTTGGTTGTGTGAGAAGGTCCACCTTGTGAGGCAAGTTGTGGTGACTGGCCTTGGCAAGAGAAAGGAGGAGGGGGAAAGAATAGTTGTGTAAAATCTTACCATAACCACAGATGTCCTTCTCTTCCATGTTGCAGTACTCTAGGTGTGGGATTTCCTGCCCTCAGGTGACTCATACATTAGCTTCTTTATAAAAGCTTCAGCTTGGCTGCTGTAGTGTGCGTGGGATGTCAACACGTAGGGCCATAAACCAAGGGGCCTTAAATGTGATGTCTGCACACAATCATCAGAAAGTACAGTTGTGTACACTTACCATAAATGTAGATGTCCGAGTGTCTTCACTGTGTCAGTCATCACTGTAGGGTTCTTCCTGCCGGCAGGCAGTCATCGGTCAGCCAGAATCCCAAAGTCTGGGTCCGGCATCGACTGCTTAGTCATGCTCCCTGATGTCAGAGTGCTAGGAGTACAAAGCTGCCAGCCAACGCCATGTTCTCCAGTTTTTCTTGCTTCAGATGTCAGGTGCCCAAAAGTGAAGGCTAATAGTAAAACAAAAAAGTAACATACAACAAACCCCATAACCTGTAGCAAATACACCTCAGAAGAAGGGTGAAGTAGGAAACCACACTAATGAAAGTATAAGAGGGGACAGGAGGGAGGGTAACCCAGACTGCAACAGTGAAGACACTCAAACATCTACATTTATGGTAAGTGTGCACAACTGTACTATGTTCATCGTGTTTCACTGTTGCAGTCATCACTGTAGGGTTGAATTCCCAAAGCTGAGGTAAAGGGTGGTGGTTATAGAGTAGAAGGGGTGGCTAGAAGGCCCTGCAAGACTGCAGAAGCAAAGCCTGCCCTAGACTTAGAGTAAAGAGGGAGATTATAGTGCTTAGAGAAAGTATGCACTGAACTCCAAGTTGCAGCTTCCAAAATATCCTTGGTAGGTACTCCTCTGAGAAAGGCAGCTGAAATAGCAGCAGCTGTGGTAGAGCGAGTCCTAATTTTTCCTGGGATTTGCTTTCCATGATGAGAGTAACAAAATCTGATTCCATGAGCAATCCATTTAGAAATGGTCCGTTTTGAAATAGCTTTGCCTTGGGAATTTGTTGCATAAGAAACAAACAGTTGCTCTGTTTTCCTGATATCCTTGGTTCTGTCCAGGTAAAAACGAAGTTGTCTGTGTACATCCAAGGAATGCAAGATCCTTTCCCCCTTATTTTGTGGATTATTGAAAAAAGTTGGCAGGTGCATAGTTTGATTTAAAGCCACTTTGGAAACCACTTTAGGCATGAAAGTAGGATTGGTCCTTAAAGACACCATATCTTGGTGAAAAATAATATAAGGTTCCACAGCCATGAGTGCTTGTAACTCCGAGACTCTCCTGGCTGAAGTCAAAGCCAGTAGGATAGCTGTTTTCCATGATAAATACTTAATATCAGATGTGGCAGCAGGCTCAAAAGGAGGCAGAGTGAGTTTTTCCAGAACATAGTTGAGGTCCCAGGCAGGAATGGGTGGTGTCCTAGGGGGCCTTAAATTCTTTGCTCCTCTGAGATATTGTTTCAGAAGTGGATGTGAAAAGATTGGAGGATCTGTATTGTAATGTTCAGAGATAGCTGAGGCATGTATTTTTATGGAGGAGAAGGATAAACCCTTATGTAGCATGTCTGTCAGGTAAAGTAAAATCAGTGGGATATTAGGAATGAGAGGATACGAATCCTAAGCATGCATCCAGGTGCAAAATCTCTTCTATTTACCTGCATAAGATTTTCTAGTGCTAGGCCGTCTGGCTTCTAAGATGACATCCATGACCTGTTTGGGAAGGAAAGGATTAATCACAGACCCTGAATTCGCCAGGCTGCTAGGCTGAGAGTTTTGACATGAGAGTGCAGAACCTGGCCCTGGTTTTGGGACAAAAGATTTGGAATCTGAGGTAAAAATCCAAGGAGGCTCCTGGGATAGATTAATCAGTGTTGAGTACCAAAATTGATGAGGCCAATTTGGGCCAGTAAAATCATCATCTTGGGCTTGTCCTGCTTGATCTTTAGTAACACCCGTGAAAGAAGAGGTAGTGGCGGAAAGGCATACCCCGAGAGGTTTCTCCAACTGAATGATAGTGCATCCACTTTCCATGCTAGCTTGTGAAATGTTCTTGTGCAAAAAATCTGTAACTGGTGGTTGAGGGGGGATGCAAAAAGATCTATGTCCAGGCAGCCCCAGGCTTCTGTAATCATCTTGAATATTTGGGTGTCTAGCATCCACTCGTGTGGGTCTGACAGGTTCCTGCTCAGGCTGTCTGCCAGAATATTTTGTTTTCCTGGCAGGAACTGAGCTTGTAGGTCCACTTTGCAAGCTAGAGCTGTGTTCCATAGAGTCATGGCTAGTCTGCAAAGGGGGTAGGAGTGTGAACCCCCTTGCTTGTTTATGTACCACATAACTGTAATGTTGTCTGTCCGTATCAGTAGTTGTCCTGGTTGTAGGAGATCCCTGAAAGCCAAGAGGGCATTCTGTACAGCTAACATCTCATTTAAATTGATATGTAGGTGCTTCTGATCCTCTGTCCAAAAACCTTGCAGACCTTTTCCCTGCAAGTGGGCTCCCCATGCGTAATCTGAGGCATCCGTGGTTAACACTTGGCTGGCTGGAGGCAGACTGAAGGCTTTCCCTTTGTTGTGAAGACATGCCATGGTCCACCAATGGAATTCCTTTTGTAGGCAAGGCAAGAGAGCAATCTGTGTGTCTAGACTGTGGCAATGCTGGGACCATACACTTTTTAGGTACCATTGTATTTTTCTCATATGTAGTCTTGCATTTGGTATGAGAAGGATGCAGGAGGCCATGTAACCCAAAGCCTGCAGGAATTTCCTGGCAGTTAGCTGAGTTAATGACACCAAGGTTTTGAAAGTTGAAGCCAGCTACTGTTGTTTTTCGGATGTCTCTTTCCCTTACTACATCTTTTCACCTTACTTTTCCTCTCGTTCTTAGCTATCCCTGACTTATTTATACTTGCTTGGATATTCCTGCTCTTTCAATTGTAACCCCTTATTTCTCCCGTTACTTCTTGGCTTCAACAACGATTGTGTTTTGTTGATGCAGTAACCCTATGCTCCTTCTCTGACATCTTCTTATTAAAGATGGTGATTAGTAACCGATGTGGCATTGCTTTCAGTACTTACTTATTCTGTTTTTCTGTAAAGTAACTATTTCCTCAGCCCCTCTTCTCCTTGCTCACTTACAGTTGTAGCTTTACAGTGTAACTTGGGTTGCTATAGTCGCTTAATTAACTGTTTGAATCTTTTCCTTACAGCTGGCCCTCGGTTGTGTTTACTAAACCCCTCTTGTAGTGGCTACCTGCCCAGTGAATAAGCTCCTTTGAAGCTCCTCCAGGAAGAGGGAAATTTGACTCCGCCACCGTTCTCTAGGCAGCACCTGCTCTAAAACCTGCCGCATGTATGTACTTCTAGTACTGCTATCTATTAGTCACAGAACAGCGCTCTGCCTCGTGGCTGCCAGCAGCTTGCCTTACTCAACACCCTCCTCTCATCAGTGTCCGTTTTTTTTTTTTCATTTTTTCTTCATTTCTACTAGCCTGGTACTGGATAGCAATTACAATATAAAACCACTAGATGGCAGTATAAGTCTTTTCCTTCTCTAGTTGTATTCCAGTCTGTAGGGAATTAAGTTCTCTAAAACTTATTATCCAATCTCTTGAATCTACCCCAAGTAATTCTATCTGTCCTACCCTGTGTTTCTCTCCTTATCCCACCCCTTCCCCAGTCACTAAGCCCAAACCTAAACTAAGAGCTCATATCTCTACCTCAGTTCCTTATTCTATCTCTAGGTTTAGGTGATTACCTGTTTTCTTAAATCCTCGTGCTCTTCAAACACTGACCTCTGTAGTGTTTTGACAATACTAACCTATACATATTTGTTTTTAGCACTATCTGGACTCTCTAAATTTCTACAGAGTCTCTCTAATCCATCCTTTTACATCCTACTTTTTTTCTTCTCCACTAGAAGAGCTCAGCTAACCCTGGGAGTGGTCCCAAAAGAGCTTACTGATTGTTTTCTCCTGGCTTTCCTTCTCCTTTGCTCTTCCCGCTCCGTTCGCCCTACGGGCTCACTCTGCTCCCCTACCCCCAATTTCCACCCACCCCAGTGGTCCTACACTTATACAGGATTAGCCCAACCCACTTCCTCCTCCACCAATAAGAACTTACTTCCTTAAAACAACTTACAAACTCCACCCACCCTTTCTTGCATCAATCTAACTCACTTTCAACTACACACTTCAGTAAAACAACTCCACCATAGTAACACTTCAT
The DNA here is from genome assembly GCF_019279795.1 of Protopterus annectens. Classification (NCBI taxonomy): domain Eukaryota; kingdom Metazoa; phylum Chordata; order Ceratodontiformes; family Protopteridae; genus Protopterus; species Protopterus annectens. The sequence goes on along the minus strand of NC_056731.1, from coordinate 1,241,283,514 downwards.
CCTTACACATAACTACCACCTGCGCCTTACTACACTCTATCACTCACTATGTACAGTTCTAGCATTAATACATCATACATCCTACTCTACTCCTTCATACTCCTAAACACACTTCTCATCTCTTACTCCCTCACCTACCTTGAAAACAGAAAATTATTTCTATCCCACCCAACAGTAAAAAAGGCCACTACCCACCTTGTAAACACACCTCTAGTTCACAGCAACATAACATCAACATCTCCATACCTCTTACCTCACTACCATAAAACATTTCATATCAAATTTTTCCAAAACAGGAAACCTTTTACAATTTCTTCCAGACATCCCATAAACACACATAGTCACCAACAACTACTATGCCTTTACGGCAACATTCACCCTAATCCTGGCCCAAACCATGACCAACCCATTATGCCAACTAACAACCCAAATGATCTTATTAATCCTACAACCAAGACCAATACTCTCCAGATTGCTCATCTCAATATTCGGAGCCTAAATAATAAGATAACCCAACTACATGCTCTCCTAGACCTCTACTCCTTTGATATCCTTTGCCTAACTGAAACCTGGCTAAAAGTAGACACCAAAAACAATGACATACTACCACCAGGTTATAACATCATTAGACTTGATAGTCAGATCAAAAAGGGCGGAGGAGTAGCAATACTCTACAAAACTGAACTATTAGTTACCTTAGTAGAGTCTAAACCACCTTCACTCAACAACAGTGAAATCTTAATCACCAAACTAGAAATTAATAAAAATAAATCCATTTACATCATTTGCTGTTATATCCCCCCAGGTAACAATATCAATAGCGTAGAAAACCTACTGAGCTGGCTCTCAACCTCTTTCCCTCAGGAAACCATACTATTAGGTGACTTTAATATTGATTGGAAATGTTGTATTTCCCAATTTCCAACCTCTCACATCAACCTCTATGGCTTTACTCAGACTATTACCGTCCCTACCCGAATAAATAAAAACAGTTCCAAACAGAGTATCCTGGACTGGATTCTAGTTAACACTAACCCTATGTGTTATATCACAGGTACACTACCTGATAATATCAGAGACCATCAAATCACTTTTATCAACCGACAAAAAAGCCCCATCCCCACTAATACTCAACTCAGAACTAACAGGAACAAAACTAACTTCAACATAGACAACTTCCTATTAGAGCTAAAAGCTTGCAACTGGTCTCCTCTGAAATATTTTCCTCTAGATGAAGCTGTCTCATACTTTAACAATAAATTCATTCAAATCCTTGACCACCATGCCCCTACAAGAGTAACAAGAACCAAAACAAAGCCTGCTCCTTGGCTATCCAAAGAAACCAAACAAAAAATGTTACGTAGAAATAGAACATGGGACAAATGGAGAGCTACCAAAAACCCAGCTGACCATGTCACCTTTAAACAACTTAGAAATGAAACAAAGAAACTGATAGTCACTGATAAAAGAAATTACTACTCAAAAGTCCAATACGCACAACATCAAAACCCCCCAAAATTCTGGAGAGGTATCAACAAATTACTGCAGCCAGGTAACTCCAAAACACCTACACCCTTAAACCTCACTCAGACTTCCCCAATTCAAATTGCTGATGTATTTAACTCATTTTTCAAATATACTGTTACTTCCCTAGCTTCATCCCTATCCCCACCATCCACACAAGCACCTAACTCCCTAAACAATAATCCCCCCTCATTTAAACTACAACCAGTCTCAACAGATCTCATTCATAAATTACTTACCAAGCTAAAACCTTGTACCCCTTCAGCTGACCTCATTCCAGCTGAATACCTACAGATTGCAGCCAAACCACTGGCCTTCCCTGTCTCTATTTTAATCAATCGTACCATAACAGAAGGTTGTATCCCAATCCTTTGGAAAGTCTCTCATATCATCCCATTACATAAGGGTGGTAACTTAAATGACCTCTCTAACTTCCGTCCCATAGCCTTACTTTACCCTTTAGCAAAAATCATGGAAAGATGTATACATAGGCAATTACTTAATCACCTCCTCCAAAACAATCTCCTAGCAGACAGTCAACATGGTTTTAGACCTTATCACAGTACTACTACTGCACTCTTGTCTTTCACTGACCACATTAACAGAAATCGGAATAACAACTTACTGTCCTCTGCTCTATTCTTAGACCTCTCTAAAGCCTTTGATAAGGTCAACCACACTCTCTTACTTAGCATCTTGAAATCTCTTGCTTTGGACTCTCAGGCTATCCAGTGGTTCTATTCCTACTTAAATAATAGACAACAAGCAGTGCTATGGGAAAATCACGTATAATCTCTTCTTCCTATCAAAATAGGTGTACACCACAGGGCTCAATACTAGGACCTCTTCTCTTTTCTATTTTCATAACCTTCCTAAATAAGTCCCTTCCTCAATCAATCTGTATTCAATATGCAGATGATTCAAAACTCATATGCTCAGCTTCTTCCATAAATGACCTTCAAAATATCACTCAAAAAGCTTTCACAGCAGCCGAAAACTGGTTCCAACAATATTGCCTCTTACTGAATCCAAAAAAGACTAAACTATTACTATTCACTCCATCACATAAGTCATTCTGTCTCTCTCCTTCAATATATCCTCTAACAATGGCACCATAATATCTCCTGATCCAACAACCAAACTTCTTGGTGTCACAATAGACCACAACCTCAACTTTGATTCCCATATTAACTTAACTATCAAATCAATCAATAGAAAACTTGGATCTCTCTACAGACTTAAACCCTTCCTCACTCCCTCAGCCAGAAGTACTTTAGCACAAACCCACCTACTCTCTACCCTATTTTATGCCTCTCCAATCTATACAAACCGAACTAAAAGTAACCTCAACAAACTAGCAACAGCTTACCATAACATAGCCAGATTTGCAACAGGAGCCCCATTTCATACCCACCATTGCTCTAATCTCAAACAGCTAGGCTGGCTAGAACTACAAAATCATATACGACTTCTGCAACTGACCATTACCCACAAAATCTTTCATCAGCCCACTAATACCACTATACTCTGTTCCCTTATTACCCCATATAAAAACATCTCTGCCCTATGCTCTGCTACCAAACTACTAGCTGCCTCCAAAAATCCAACAACAAAGCTGGGGATAGTCTGTTCTCCAACTGTACTGCACCCGTCTGGAACAAACTTCCAAGTGAACTTATGTCCATTACCTCTTTACCTACTTTCAAGAAGCATATAAAATCATGGCTTTACTCCCAGTGGTTCTGCCCTTGTTCTAACCCTGACTAATCCTTTTTTTTGTTCCATGCCTTTTCCTTTCTCCTGCTATCTATAACAAGATATTCTCTTACTGTTTCTTTACTTCTCATCTAATCTTGGATTCTCAATACCACTATGATGGATGGATGTTTAAAAGAAGAATATAATGTACTTTTTCCTGTTGATGCTACTAGTAGTTTTAGACTTTTATGAAAATGTTATGTACTACAGTTTGTCTGTTAACTACACCCTCTGTACAACTATGTTTGTAAAATTATGTCTTACTGTGGAGCTTTTCTCCCCGGGCCTCTACTGAAAATGGACATTAATCCAGCTAGACTAGCCTGGTCAACAAATGTAAAATAAATAAAATGTCAGGAATGCCATCTGGGTTGTTGTGTTTAGAAGAGCACCCAGAAAGGTTATCTGTTGTGTGGATGTCGAATTTGACTTTTTTATGTTCACAGTGAATCCCAGGTACTTAAGTAGATTTTGAACAAATTCCAGGTGCTGGAGTAAGACATCCTTGCTGTCTGCTTGAATAAGGCAGTCATCCAGATAAGGGTAAATCTGAATTCCCTTGAGTCTGCAATAAGCTACTACTGGTGCCAGGCACTTGGTGAAGACCCTGGGCGCAGTAGACAAGCCAAAGTGCAGCGCAGAGAATTGGCAATGTTTCGAGCCGGCCTTGAACCTGAGGTATTTTCTGCACTCCTGTCTGATAGGGATGTGTAGGTAAGCCTCCTTTAAATCCAATGTCACCACCCATGCATTTTTGCTCAACACTGGCAGGAGCTGTTGCACAGTAAGCATCTTGAACTTTGGTATCGCCAGGAAAGTGTTTAAGACTGAGAGATCCAGGATGGGTCTTCATGAATTTTGCTTTCTGGGAACTAGGAAGAGCCTGGAGTTGAAGCCTTGCCCCATCTGATTGTGGAACCAGTTCTATGGCCCTCATGGCCATGAGGGATCCCACCTGGTTTAATGCCTCTGCCCATTGGTGTTTTGGTAGGTCTGGCCATCCATTTGGTCTTGGCAAGGTATGAAAGTGGAATTTGTAACCTCTTGAAACTACATCCAGAACCCACTTGTCTTGGGTTATGTAAGTCCAATTTTGTTGAAAAAGAGAGAGTTTTCCTCCTAGAGGGGCTTCCAGGAGAGAAGTTCCAGGAGCCATGCAGGGGGAGTCATTGAGCCTGTTTTCTATAAGATTGAGGTCTGTCCTCTCCACCCCTGGGGGTGGAAGCACTCCACTGTCTAGGTCTGTAAGAGGTCTGTGCTTGGGCCCTCCCTCTGGAGCACCTATATCTACCCCTCTGAGGCTTGTTTGAGCTGGGAAAGGAACAATTTTTAGTTGGCCAATTTCTGCTAAATCTTGGGGGCTGAACTTGTAAGAAATCCTTAACTGTTTGCATGGATTTTGCCTTATCCTCCATTTTCTTTATCACCTCTTCAGTCTTAGACCCAAACAAAACATTATGCTGAACAGGAGCATCCACTAACTTTGCTTTCACTTGATCAGGTAAGTTTTGTTCCTTTAACCAAGCATGCCTTCTAATGACTGTGCCAGAGGCAGCCGCCCTGCAAGAAGCCTCCAAAGCATCAAAACCACAGTGTAAACCATGCTTCCCCACTTGTTCAGTGGCATGCATCAAATTGTGTAATTCCTTATTATCTGCACATGCAGTAATGGTATCCAGTTTTTGTTTCATGACAGACAGTAGAAATTGCTGATATTTTAGCATATGAAATTGACAATTTAAAGCCCTAATAGATAAAGTAGCAGAAGTGTACACTTGTTTGCCCCATCTCTCCAAAGCTCTGGAATCCTTATCTGTCGGAATAGGGTTTTTAGCAGAAGTGGCCTTAACCCCCTTAGGACCCTGAGAAATAGTTTCTGGATCAGCAGTAGGATTTTTGTAAAGGAACAAAATGTTCCCTCATGTCATGTAAAGTTTCCCCAAAAGAAAAATCCTCAGGGGGAGAAACTGATGGAATTGATTCCTTAGCATCAGAATCCTCATAAGGAGGGAAAGTATATTCCTGTTCAGAGGAAGACGCTGAAGAAATATATGCCTGATCAGAAGATTCATAATCCAATTCTTGCCTTGGCCTTTTGTCTGGAGGGGGATGTGAACCCCTAATCATGGTTAGTAAGTCCTCCATCATTTTAAGTAGCTGTTTCTGAGATTTGGGTCCCAGATCAGAAGAGGCCTGGGCTGGTGTCTTAGATTTAGAAGGAGTCTTTGCCTTTATTGGAAGCTGTGTAGGCCTGAAAACCCCCTCGGAAGCCGGTACCTGCACAGCGACTCCGGACCCATCCGAGGGAGCATTGTCCGAAGGTCCAGCAGCTGGAGTGCTCAAAGGCCTAGTTGGCTCCTCGTGGGAGTCCGTTTCAGCAATTGGTTCTGAAATGGCCAACGACAGGGGCTGCGAAAGCACCTCACTGACGACGGCCGAACCTGTAGCTGGCTCTGCTTGTAAAACATCATCTGATTTGGACCTCGGAGGCCTGTCCTTATCCCTGTGTCGTTTGTGAACTCCGGTAGTCGGAAGCGTGTCCGACGACATTTTATAATTAAATCGCCTGCCAAAGTAGTGAAAAGCAAAATTGTACCTGCGCTTAATCGTACGTTGGTTAAATCTAGCACAAAACCGACAACTAGCTACATCGTGGTCAGGGCCTAAACAAGGAATACAGTAAGAATGGAAATCCTTATGAGGTATTTGCTTCCCACAAGAAATGCAATTATTAACTTTTTCTGACATCGGACTGGAGCAAGAAAAAAGTTTCCCCAACGGGGTACTTAGCTTTGAGAAGAAGTCGTCTTCGGACTAAAGCACGAAAAAATATCAGGAGTCAGCCGACCGGCACTTGCAAACTGCTTTCACTGCATGGCAAGAAAGACTGGAGAACATGGTGAGGGCTAGCAACTTTGTACTCCTAGCGCTCTGACATCAGGGAGCATGACTGAACAGCCAACGCCGGACCCAGACTTTGGGATTCTGGCCGACTGAGGACTGCCTGCCAGCAGGAAGAACCCTACAGTGATGACTGCAACAGTGAAACATGATGAACATCTTTAAGGCCAGCAGGCAGAGAATAAGGATCAGCAGGAGGTGTGCAACTTGGGAGACCTACTGAAATGTAGGTAGTACAGGAAGGTATAAGACTAGGGTGGACTTGTGGGTGGGAAGGAATACTGCAACATGGAAGAGAAGGACATCTATGGTTACGGTAAGATTTTACAAAACTATTCTATGTCCTTCTATTCCTATGTTGCAGTATTCTAGGTGTGGGAGCGTACCACAGCTTAGCAGGAGAGGGTGGTGGTAGATGCAGAGGGTTCTATAAGACCCTGCAGGATTGCTCTGGTGAATCCTGTTCTAGCTCTGGAAACTTGAAACAATTTGTAATGCTTGGTGAAGGTGTGGATAGTGGCCCAGGTGGTTGCTTCCAAAATGGATGCTGTGTCTAGCGCTTGCATGAAAGCCCTTGAGGTGGCCACAGCTCTAGTGGAATGGGCCTTGTTTCCCATTGAGGGTTCCTTTCCATGCTGAGAGTAGCAGAAGCAAATAGCTTTCCTGAGCCAGCATGCAATGGTTTGCTTGGAGACTGCCTTGCCCTGGGCTCTGGGGTGGAAGGAGACAAAGAGCTGGTTAGTCTTTCTGATGGCCTTGGTCTTGTCCAGGTAGAAAGTACAGTTGTGTACACTTACCATAAATGTAGATGTTCGAGTGTATTCACTGTTGCAGTCATTACATTTGGGTAATCTGCTGGCAGGTTGCCCTCAGTCGGCCTGAATAACAAAGTCTTGGGTCCTGCGTCGGTTGCTCTCCTCCTTCCATGACGTCAGGGGTATAAAAACATGCAGTCGATGCCATTTTATTCAGTTTTTCTTGCCCCAGATGTCAGGTGCCCCCCAAATGGGGAGTATATATAAATATAAATATAAATATAAATATAAATATATATATATATATATATATATATATATATATATATATAAACAGCAAATATATGAATGCACTTTTAGAACATAAACTTTACCTTTGACTAAAAGCAAATACACCACAAAGGCTTTTGAGTATAGTGAAGGAAAGAAAAGGTATAGAATGGGGGATGGCGGGTGGGTAACCCGGACTGCAACAGTGAATACACTCGAACATCTAAATTTATGGTAAGTGTACACAACTGTACTACGTTCTTCGTGTTTCACTGTTGCAGTCATTACATTTGGGTAGAATCCGAAAGTTATGGATGGCAGGATGGAACTAAACAGCATTAGGAGTGGCTATAAGGCCCTGCAGGACTGCAGTGGCAAAGCCTGCCCTGGATTTAGAAAAGAGAGGTAATTGATAATTCTTTGTGAAGGTATGAACAGAGCTCCAAGTAACAGCTTCTAGAATGTCTTTGGTTGGGACTCCTCTGAGAAAAGCTGCTGAAGTAGAGGCAGCCCTGATGGAATGTGATCTGATCCCCTTGGGCACAGGTTTACCATGGTGCAAATAGCAGAAATGAACGCAGTGGCTTATCCATTTAGAAATAGTCTGCTTTGATACAGCCTTCCCCTCTGATCCTGCAGCAAATGCTACCAGTAGTTGTTCAGACTTTTTTTTTTAGATTTTGTCCTGTTTAAGTAGAATCTTAGTTGTCTGTGTACATCCAATGAATGCAGAATCTGCTCTCCCTTGTTCTGTGAATTTGGGTAAAATGTCGGCAGGTGAATGGTCTGGTTAAGAGCCACACTGGATACTACCTTAGGCATAAAAGGATTGATCCTGAGGGGCACCCTGTCCGGGTAAAATATAATGAAAGGCTTCACTGCCATGAGAGCCCATAGTTCTGAAACCCTTCTTGCTGAAGTGACTGCCAAAAGAAAAGCTGTTTTCCAAGATGGAAATTTTATATCTGCAGTAGCTGCTGGTTCAAAAGGAGGCAGGGTGAGTTTTTCCAGCACAAAATTGAGGTCCCATGCAGGAGTTGGTGCTCTCCTGGGAGGCCTTAAGTAGTATCTTAGAGGGGCCAAAAACTTAAGCAGTGGATGATAAAAGGGGAGGCTCTGTGTTGTAATGAGCCGAGATGGCAGAGGCATGGATTTTTATTGAAGAAAAAGATAGGCCCTTGTCAAGCATCTCAGTTAAGTATTGTAAAATCTGAGGGATATCGGGCTTTGCTGTGTCCATTCCTTGTGCTTGGTTCCAAGCACAAAATCTCTTCCACTTATCAGCATAAGATTTTCTAGTACTAGGCCTTCTGGCTTCTAAAATGACATCCATCACAGATTTACTGAGAGGTGTGGTTTGAATAATTAGTTGATTAGCCATGCTGAGAGATTCAGAGTTTGGAGCAGAGTGTGCAGAATTTGATAGTTCTGCTGAGACAGTAGATGAGGTATTTGAGGCAAGTACCATGGTGGAAGGTGTGACATATTCCTTAGAAACGGGTACCAGTGCTAGCGAGGCCAGTCCGATGCAATTAGGATCATTTTTGGTTTTTCCTGTGTGACTTTTAGTAAGACCTTGGAGAGTAGAGGCAGAGGGGGAAAGGCATAGACTGATAGGTTTTTCCAGCTGAAGGATAGAGCATCCACTTTCCATGCTTTTTTGTGATGAGTTCTTCTGCAGAATTTGTCCAACTGATAATTTTGGGGAGAGGCAAATAGATCTATGCCTGGGCTCCCCCATTTCTGTGTTAACATGCTGAAGATTTGTGGATCCAGTTTCCATTCATGCGGGTCTATAAGAATTCTGCTTAGGTCGTCTGCCAGAGTATTTTGCTTTCCTAGCAGAAATTGAGCTTGAAGATGTATTTGGTAAGTCAAGGCTGTGTTCCACAAGGCCATAGCTAGTCTGCAAGGGGGGTAGGAATGTATACCCCTTGCTTGTTTATGTACCACATAACTGTGGTGTTGTCCATCTTTATCAATAGTTGTCCTGGATGAAGCAAGTCTTTGAAGGCTGTCAGAGCATTTTGAACAGCTAGCATTTCTTTCTGGGTGACATGCAGATGCATTTGGTTTGGGCTCCATTTGCCCTGAATGCATCTCCCTGCCAGGTGCCCCCCCCAGCATAGTCTGATGTGTCTGTAGTTAGAGTTTGGGTGGCAGGGGTAGAGTGAATGACAGTCCCTTGTTTTGGTGGCATGTCTCTGCCCACCAAAGAAACTCCTGTTGTAGGCAGGGAATGAGAGGAATCATTGTTTCCAGGCTGTGACAATGTTGACTCCATAAACTTTTTAGGTACCATTGAAGTTTCCTCATATGCAGTCTTGCATATGGAATTAGTAGAATGCAGGATGCCATGAACCCCAAAGCCTGCAGAATTTGTCTTGCAGATAACTGGGTTTTTGTTGCCATTTGTTTGAAGTATGTTGTCAGTTGCCTTTGCTTGTCTGGCGTGAGGTAAGCCATCTGGGCAGTTTATTCAAGCTTGCACCCAGGAATGTAATTATTTGAGAGGGTACCAGTTGTGATTTCTTTTCATTTATGGTGTACCCTAGGCATGCTAGAAGCCTTTTTACAAATGCCAGATGTTGAAGAAGAGTGTCCTTGTCCTCTGCTTGAATGAGACAATCGTCCAGATAAGGATAAATTTGAATGTTTCTTTGTCTGCAGAATGCAATTACTGGTGCCAGGCACTTTGTAAAGACCCTGGGCGCAGTAGATAAGCCAAAGGCCAGTGCAGAGAATTGGTAATGCAAAAAACCTGCTTTGAAGGGAAGGTATCTTCTGCATGATTCCCTTCATGGGATATGCAGGTATGTGTCTTAAGTCTAGAGTTACTAACCAAGCATTCTTGCCCAGCATAGGCAGTAGCTATTGTAAAGTCAGCATTTTGAATTTTGGAATGTCCAGGAACGTGTTCAGAATCGATAAGTCCAGTACTGGATGCCATGAATTGTCTTTTCTGGGTACCAGGAAAAGTCTTGAATAAAAACTTTCTCCTTTTTCCCTTTCTGGTACCGATGGAATAGCCCCCATGTCCCTACATGACTTGTTTCTGGGCCTCTGCCCACTGGTTTGGTGGCAGATCTGGCCATCAGTTTGGAATTGGAAAGTATGGAAATGAAATCTGTACCCCTGGGATACTATGTTTAATACCCACTTGTCCTGGGTACTTAACTGCCAATTTTAAGCATGAAGTGCTAGTTTCCCCCCAAGGGGGCTGTCAAAAGATAAGTGCTTGGAGATGGTATTGGAAAGTCATTGAGATGGCTTACTGTGGGGGCTGTGCTTTGTTTCCTCCAGATTTGGAGGTGGAAGCACCCCAATTACTTTGACCTGTAAAAACCTTGTGATTGATATCTGGAGCCTTTTGAGCACCTGGGTTTGCCCTGAGTGGCTCTGTTGGACACAGGAAAGGACCAATTTTTAGTAGGCCAGTGCCTACTGAACCTGGGTGGCTGCACTTACAAGAAATCTTTTGCAGTTTGCATGGATTTAGCTTTGTCTTCCATTTTCTTTAAAACCTCTTCTGCCTTATTACCAGAGTATCATGCTGCAATTTAGCTTTAACATGATCAGGCAGATTTTGCTCCTTGAGCCAGGCATGCCTTCTACTCACAGATCCAGTAATGGTGGCCCTAAAAGAGGCCTCCAAGGAATCAAAACCACATTGCAAAGTATGCTTTCCAACCTGTTCTGCTGAATGCAATAAATCCTGTAACTCTATTTTATACACAATCAGAAATCAACATAATTTCTGTTTCAGTAAGCCCATAACATGCTGTTGATATTTAAGCATATGAAACTGGCAGTTTAAAGCCCTGATTGCCAAGGTTGCAGATGTATAAACCATCGTATCCCATCTATCCAGCGCTCTGGAATCTCTATCAGAAGGGGTAGGATTTTTGGCTGTAGAAGCCTTAACACCCTTGGGAACCTGAAAAATAGTTTCAGGATCAGCAGCAGGATTTTTGAAAATAAATTAGTGGGAGTCAGGAACCCTGTAATATCTGTCTGGCTTACTAGGAGCTGGAGGCAGGGAATCAGGAGCCATGCTGGATTCAAAGAACACATCATCTACAATGTCTAATACAGGAGGGTATTGCCAAAGGTCTATTCTGAGGAAGAAGGAAATCCCTAAGCCTTTTTTGATTCAGAGAAATCCTGACTCTCCCAGTGAAAATATTCCCTTAAAGTATGCGAAGTCTCTCCAAAGAGTAATCCTCAGGAGGAGATGCAGATGGGATGGATTCCTCTGTATCAGAATCCTCATATGGTGGAATAGAAAATTCCTGATCACAAGAAGAAGAAGAAGAAGAAATGGAAACCTGATCTGAAGATTCATAATCAGTGCCTTGCCTACGGCTCAGTGCGGGGGAGGGTTGGGAACCCCTGATCAAGGTAATTAAATCCTCAGCCATTTTGATCATCTGTTTTTTAGGCATAGGGGTCTGAGCACGTGGCTCATGCATCGTTTTTTTTAGAAAAAGAAGTTGTTTTTGACCTTGTTTTTGTTGCTGGCGTTGGTTTAATATAAAAATGTTGAGGCCTGAAAACACCCTCAGAAGCCGGTGCCTGCTCAGCAGCTCCGGACCCATCCAAGGGAGAGACATCCGTGGGTTCAATACTCTGAGAATCTCGCGGCATACCGGACTCCGAATGGGTCTCGGTAGAGGCCTGCGACTCAAAAGTAGCGGGTATCAGGGGCTGCGAAAGAGCCTCACTGAGTACCGACGAACTGGCGATGCTTAAGAGAAGTTTCATTGGTTTTGGACCTCGACAGTCTGTCTCTGTCTTTTTCCTTACGTTTTTTGTGAACTCCGGTAGTCGGATTGCTAACAGACGACATTTCAGGATAGTTAAATCTTGAACCAAAATATTTAGAAGCAAAAATATACCGACTCTTAATAGTGCGTTGGTTAAATCTAGCACAAAACTGACAGCAAGGCACATTGTGATCAGGGCCTAGGCAATGAATACAGTACAAATGAAAATCCTTATGAGGTATTTGCTTCCCACAAGTAATGCAATTATTAACTTTTACTGACATCAGTAAGGAGCAAGAAAAAGTTTCCCCAACGGGGTACTTAGCTTTAGTTTGAAGACTTCGCTTCTCAAACTCTAATACGAAAATTTCAGGAGTCGTCCGACCGGCACTTGCAAACTGCTTCTGCTTCGGGCACCGTGCGGCAAGAAAGACTGAATAAAATCGCATCTGCTGCATGTTTTATACCCCTGACGTCATGGAAGAGGAGACAGAACCTGACACAGGACCCAAGACTTTGTTATTCAGGCTGACTGAGGGCAACCTGCCAGCAGATTACCCAAATGTAATGACTGCAACAGTGAAACACGAAGAACATTCTAAGTTGTCTGTGCACATCCAGGGAGTGCAGTATGCTCTCCTCTTCATTAATGTGTGAGAGAAAAAAGGTGGGCAGATGAATGGATTGGTTGAGAGAGAGATCACTGACCACTAAGGAGGGGTTGGTTCGAAAGGACACCGTCTTTGTGGAAGACTGTGTAGGGGGACAGGTCATGAGATCCTGTACTTCTGACACTGTTCTGGTTGAAGTGATAGCAACCAGAAGGACCATATTCCATGTACACATCTGTAAGGAGGAAGGGCTGCCAGGTTCAAAGGGATGTTGGATATATTTCTCTAAGATGTAGTTAAGGTTCCAAGGCGGAGGGATAGGTTTCCTAGGTGGTCTCATGTGCAAGACCCCTTTAAGGAAGAGCTTTACATCCAGCCTGGCCAGCAAGGGGTTCCAGGGGCAGGCAGGCTGATATGGCCAAGAGATTAACTTTTACAGAAGAAAAAGAAAAGTCATTTTTTTATCAACTGGCACAAGTAGTTTAGAAAGTACAGTTTTGTACCTACCATAAATGTAGATGTCCGATAGGTATGCATCTGCAGTCATAACATATGGGTTGTCCTGCCTCAGGCAGCCCTTCGGTCGGCCGGATTCCAAAGTCTGGGTCTGGCCTCGGCTGATGTCGCACTTTCCCCAACGTCAGAGCTTCTGGGGTATAAAGGCATCAGCCAACGCCATTTTCCTCAGTGTTTCTTGCCCCAGATGCCAGGTGCCCTCTAGGAAGGCTAAATTTGGATAAAGATTGAAAGTTCCAAACAGTAGCAAACAATATATATATATATACATATATACAAACAAACAAATACACCATAATAGATTCCCCCAGCTAGCTGAAAGAGGGGCAAGCACCCTAGGAATACCACAGAGGGGAAGGAGGGTGGGTAATCCTGACTGCAGATGCATACCTATCGGACATCTACATTTATGGTAGGTACAAAACTATACTATGTCCTTCAAGGATGCATCTGCAGTCATAACATATGGGTAGAATACCATAGCCAAACTGGGGGAGGAGGTACTAAGATAAGGATGGTGTAGTTAAGATCCCCTGTAAAACTGCAGTTGCAAAGCCTGCTCGGGATCTGGAGTATAAAGGTAGATTGTAATGCTTGGCAAATGTATGCACGGAGGTCCAAGTAGCAGCTTCTAAAATGTCCTTGGTAGCCACCCCTCGTAGGAAAGCTGTAGTGGTGGCTGTGGCTCTTGTGGAATGAGGCCTGATATTTTCAGGAGCTGTCTTTCCATGAAAAGAGTAGCAAAAGCGAATGCAATTTCCTATCCATTTTGAAATTGTCTGTTTGGAAATTGCTTTTCCTTGCACCCCAGTTGCATATGCTACAAAAAGTTGGTCAGTTTTTCTGCTGGTTTTAGTTCTGTCCAGATAGTAGCGTAATTGTCTGTGTACATCCAAGGTGTGCAATAGTTTTTCCCCCTTGTTCTGTGGGTTAGGGAAGAACATAGGCAAATGAATAGCTTGGTTCAAGGATACCCTGGATACCACATTTGGCATGAAGGTAGGATTGGTTCTCAGAGACACTCTATCCTGGTGAAAAATAAGGAAAGGCTGCACTGCCATTAATGCCTGTAACTCGGATACTCTTCTTGCTGAAGTGATTGCCAGAAGGAAAGCAGTTTTCCAAGATAAGAACTGTAAGTCTGCTGATGCTGCTGGTTCAAAAGGAGGTAGTGTCAATTTTTCCAGCACAAAATTGAGATCCCATGCAGGCAGAGGGGTTCTCCTTGGAGGTTTTACATTTTTGATCCCTCTTAAAAATTGTCTTGAGAAGAGGGTGACAGAAGATAGGATGATCCATATTGTATTCTGCTGAAATTGCTGAAGCATGAATCTTAATGGAAGAGTAGGACAGGCCATTGTGGAACAATTCTGCTAAGTATTCTAGGATGTGTGCTAGGTTTGCCACTGTGATCTCTGTACCCTTTGATGTGCTCCAAATGAGGAATCTCTTCCATTTAGCTGAGTATGTCTTCCTTGTGGAGGGTCTGCGAGCCTCCAGGATAATGTCCTTGACCCTCTGAGATAAGACAGTTTGGTTTGGTTTTAAGCAATTTTCCAGGCAGTTAGCTGCAGTGTTTTCAAGTTTGGATGCAGGGTCTTGAAATTGTTCTGCGTTAGAAGAGGAGGCCATAGGGGTAGAGGCCATGAGTTCACCCGAGACATGCTTCTCAGTAGCGGATACCAGTGTTGCCTTGGCCAGTCCGGAGCTATTAGTATCACCTTTGGCTGTTCCTCCCTGATCTTCAGTAGAACTTTGTACATCAATGGGAGAGGTGGAAATGCATACACTGTTAGGGCATTCCAGCTGAAAGAGAGACAGAGTCCACCCTCCAGGCTTGAGGGTGGTATGTCCTTGAGCAGAATTTTTTCAGTTGGTGGTTGAGTGGGGAGGCGAACAGGTCTATCTCTGGCATTCCCCATTTCTTTGTTAGGAGTTTGAAGGTGTCTGGATGCAGCATCCATTCGTGAGCATCCGTGGTAGTTCTGCTTAAGCTGTCTGCTAGTGAATTTTCTTTTCCTGGTACGAATTTGGCCTGCAGCTGGATATTGAGATTCAGGCCTAGGTTCCACAGATCCATTGCCTTCCGGCATAGAGGGTAGGAATGCGTGCCTCTCCCTGTTTGTTTATGTACCACATGACCGTGGTGTTGTCTGTCCTTATCAGCAGATGTCCTTACTGGAGGAATGATTTGAATGCCTCGATTGCATGCTTCACTGCCAGCATCTCCTTTTGGTTTATGTGCAAGTTTAGCTGGTCTTGAGACCATAGGCCTTGGATACATTTGTCCTCCATGTGTGCTCCCCATCCTAGGTCTGAGGCGTCCGTGGTGATGGTCTGCCTTGGTTGTGGTTTTTTGAAAGGCAACCCTCTGTTGGACTGGCAGGCCTGAGCCCACCACAGGAATTCCTTTTGAAGGCATGGAATGATTGGTATCATGGTTTCTAGACTGTGTCTGTGCTGAGACCATACATTCCTTAGGTACCATTGTAATTTCCTCATATGCAGCCTGGCATGCGGGATCAAGATTATGCAGGATGCCATGTAACCCAGGGCCTGCAGGACTTTCCTTGCAGTAAGCTGAGCTTGTCTTGTCAAAGTCATGAAGTAATCTGGAAGTTGCTTTTGTTTTTCTTCTGTGAGAAAAGCCATCTGAGTTATTGTGTCCAGATCCACACCCAAAATGGTTATCCTTTGGGATGGCACTAGTCTTGACTTTTGGATGTTGACTGTGTATCCCAAGGCCTGTAACAGGTGTATGACATAGGCGAAATCCTTTATCAATTTTGTCTTGTTGTCCGCTTGTATTAGGTAGTCATCCAGGTATGGGTAGATTTGAATTCCCTGAAGCCTGCAATGTGCAATTACTGATGCCAGGCATTTCGTGAATACTCTGGGCGCAGTAGATAAGCCAAAGGGCAATGCTGAGAATTGATAATGCTCTGATCCTGCAAGAAATCTGAGGTGTCTTCTGCAATCTGGTCGGATAGGGACGTGCAGGTATGCCTCCTTGAGATCTAGAGTCACCAGCCAAGACTCCTTGCCCAACATGGGAAGAAGTTGCTGTAGGGTCAGCATTTTGAATTTTGGCACAATGAGATATGTGTTTAGTGCGGACAAGTCGAGAATAGGCCTCTATTGGTTTTCTTTTCTTGGTACAAGGAATAGTCTGGAGTAAAATCCTTGGCCTTGTTCCATAGATGGTACCCTTTCTATCGCTTTCATCTGAAGTAAATTGTTGATTTGTCTTAAAGCCTCTGGCTTCTGGTTTGGTGAAAGGTTTGGCATTCCGCTCCTTTTTGGTAAAGTGTGGAAGTGAAACCTGTATCCTTTGTCTATTGTTTGCAATGTCCATGTGTCCTTTGTAATGCAATGCCAGTTTTTTGAGAATAAAGCCAGCTTTCCACCCAAGGGTGCTTCCAAGTTGTTCCCTGGTAGGCGGAATCAGAGTCAAGTCATTGTGTCTGTCCTGTGGAAGTGGTTGTAGTTGCAGCTGTGGCACTACTCCTCTGTTTGGCAGGCTGCCACTGACAACCCCTGTAGGCACCCTTTGATTGACCTCTGCCTCTTGGGCGTCTATTCCTGCCCCTCTGTGCTCTGGAGGTGTCTGGAAAGGACCAATTCTTTGAAGGCCAGTTTCTGCTGAACCACGGAGGTTGAACCTGCAGAAAATCCTTTACTGTTTGCACAGATTTTGCTTTTTCTTCCACTTTCTTTAGAATCTCTTGTGCAGGGGAGCCAAATAAACTTTGTTTGTCCACTGGAGCATCTAGGAGTTTAGCCTTGACATGGTCTGGCAAGGATTGCTCTTTTAGCCAGGCATGCCAACGAATTACTGCCCCAGTCATAGCTGATCTAAATGAAGCCTCCAGTGCATCATAGCCACATTTTAAGAAATGATTACTGACCTTCTGAGAGTTGTGTACCAAATCCTGAAGGGATTTACGGTCTAAAGGTTCAGGAGAAGAAAGCTTTTTATTCAGCTGATCTAACAAATATTCTTGGTACTGTACCATATGGAATTGACAGTTTAATGCCCTGGCAGAAAGAGTAGCAGATGTATAAATCTTTTTACCCCATCTCTCTAATGCTCTTGACTCTCTTTCAGAGGGTAGGGGATTTTTGGCAGTGGCAGCTGCAACACCTTTTGGGCCCTGAGAAATAGTTTCTGGGTCTGCAGCATGGGCTTTATACAGGTGGAAGTGAGAATCCGGGACCCTGTAATATCTGTCAGGTTTGGCAGGGGCCGGGGGAAGAGAATCAGGGGCAGAACTGACATCATTATAAACATCATCAATTACAGTTAACACAGGTGGTATGGCTAAGGGCCTATGCTGGGGCAAATGTAAAAATGTCCTTAATCTTTTTCTAGAATCAGAAAAATCCTGACCCTGCCATTGAAAGTGTTCCCTCATTGAGTGCAAAGTCTCCCCAAAGGAAAATTCTTCAGGAGGGGAGGCCGAAGGAATAGTCTCTTCTGCATCTGAATCCTCATAAGGCGAATAGGACCCTTCCTGATGGTCTGACAAATCAGATCCATCCGAGGAGTAATCAGAGGAGAGAGGTTCAGAGGGTTCAGTCCTAGGCCTTTTGTCAGGTGGAGGTTGGGAGGCCCTGTCTGGGTGAGGTTGGGAACCCCTAATCAAGGATATAAGGTCCTCAGCAAGACTGAGAATCTGAGAACTTGAGGAAGGCCTCTGAGAAGTAGATTTGGCAGGTAAAGCTTTTGAAATTTTGGCAGCTTTAGCCCTGGAGAAGGCCTTAATAGACATAGAAGCAGGGGGCCTAGCTGCCCCACGTGCAGGTGTAGAAATGTCCAATGGAATGGTGTCGGACAATTCTTGTGCGCTAGCTTCGGTAGGGATTTCTGAAGCCGACTCAGCCGGGGCCTCTCTGGCCTCGGTTGTCGGAGGTATGATTTCGGTAGAAGTAAGAACCGAGGACTCTGTTTCAGCCGAAACCGAGACACTTGCGGTAGGCCTAACCGTGGTTTCAGCTGAAACCGTGGGCCGCGAGTGTCGGTCCTTTTCCCTGCATTTTTTGGCCATATGCGTAGTCAGAGTCTCCGACGGCATTTTATATGCAAAAGTGGATCTGAAAAACTCTTCTGCAAACTCCGACCGACGTCTAAGAGTCCGTCGGTTGAAGGAGGCACAGGCTAAACAAGCTGATACGTCGTGGTCTGGGCCTAAGCAAGGAAGGCAGTAAGAATGGAAATCCTTATGAGGTATTTGTTTCCCACAAGTTAAACAATTATTTACTTTGTCTGACATCGGCTGAGGCAAGAAAGAGTCCCCAACGGGGTACTTAGCTTTTTTCAAAGTCTTCGATAGCTGAAATCTCTGGATATGACCGACCGGCACTTGCGAACAGCTTCTGCTTCGGGCACCGCGCGGCAAGAAAGACTGAGGAAAATGGCGTCGGCTGATGCCTTTATACCCCAGAAGCTCTGACGTCGGGGAAAGTGCGACATCAGCCGAGGCCAGACCCAGACTTTGGAATCCGGCCAACCGAAGGGCTGCCTGAGGCAGGATAACACATATGTTATGACTGCAGATGCATCCTTGAAGGACATCCAGGGGAACCTAGGCAGAGATGGGGTCCTTTCCCTTTTGCAGACACCAATTTGCAAATCCTTCCTTTAGCCAGGTAAGATTTTCTGGTGGTAGGATTCCTTGCCTCCCTTAGGACTGCAAGCACGTCCTCTGAGTAGTGGTGTCTGAAAGGAATCAAAAGTTTATCACCCACAGAGTCAAAGACAACATCTGTACCTGTGGGTGTAGGAGAGTCCCTTTGTCTTGTGACAGTCGATGCACATTGTAGAATAACTTGAAGTGATTGCTCTTGGCTAGTTTGTGAGGTAGGGGGAACCACTGCTGCCTTGGCCAGTAGGGAATCACTAAGATTTTTAGTTTGTCCTTCTGGACTTTCAGGAGGACTTTCTGAATCAGTGGGAATGGGGGGAAGGCATAAAGGAACTTCCCTTCCCAAGCATCCACTCTCCATGCTAGAGGGGAGTGGGTTTTTGTGCAGAAGCTCTGCAGTTGCCTGTTCTGGGGGGAGCTAAACAGGTCTATTTGTGGAGCATCCCACAGGTGGACTATGCCTAAGACCACCTCCCTGTTCAGCATCTATTCGTGTTGAGACGAGGAGGTCCTGCTCAAGAGGTCTGCTTGGTGGTTGTCCTGTGAGGGGATGCAGACCGCCTGCAGGACCAAGTTGAGCCGGGAGGCTAAGTCCCATATCAACAGGGGTAGACTGCAGAGCTGAAAGGCCTTTGTTCCTCCCTGCTTGATGAGGTACCACATCACCGTGGTGTCATCGGTGACAATCTGCAGCACCCCTGGAACCAGAAGGGGGGTGGTGAAGGTCTGTAGAGTTAAGAAAGCTGTTGTCATTTCCCCTGATATTGATGTGTTTGGCCTGAAGAGAGCGGATGCCACTTCGCCTGAATCTTGTAAGAAGCCAGTGCTGCTCCCCAACCTGAATCTGAGGCATCTGCATGAATAACTTGGGTTGGGATGAGGGGCTGTAGTGGGAGCCCTGGGTTCAATTTCACTTACTGGATCCACTAGTTGACTTCTGTTTTCACACAGGGAGGGAGGAGGATGGCCTGGTTATGGGGATGTAGGTGCTGGGACCAGATATTCTTCAGGAGCCACTGCAGCTTGCGCATGTACATTCTTGCCAGAGGCAGCATGGGGATGGTTGCTGCCATCATACCCAGGAGGCGAAGAAAATGCCTTGCCGTCACCTTTGGGATGGTAGAGCTTCCTGGAAGTGGGAAGTTAAGACAGAACCTTGTCCAGAGGTAGAAAGGCCTTCATTGTCTCTGTTCTGATTCTGCAGCTGAGGAAAATATTGTCCTGGCTTGGGATCAGAGAGGATTTGGGGAGGTCTATTGTGAATCCTAGGTTCTACAGAAGGGACATGGTGAAATGGAGATGCTTCAGTAGAGTATCCCTGGACTCGGACAGAATCAGGACGTCATCCAAATAAGGGTAAATTTGTATCCCTTGAGTTCTGCAGAAGGCAAAGTCTGGGGGCCAGGCACTTTGTAAACACCCTGGGGGTCATGGATAAACCAAAGGGCAAGGCAGTTAACTGGAAAGGAGAGTAAGGGCCAGATAAACACAGGAATTGTCTGTGGGAACTCCTGATGGGTATTTGCAGGTAGGCTTCCTTAATGTCTCGGGTGACCATGAAGGCCTTGGCTGGAATGAGAGGCAGCAAGGTGGGGAGACCGAGCATTCTGAAGGAGGGTACCAGAAGATTTAGGTTTACAAAGGACAGATCTAAGATGCGTCTCCAGGGGCCATCTTTTTGGGGACCAGGAAGAGACGGGAGTAAAACCCTTTTCCTTCTTGTCCTGGAGGAACGGGCTCTATGGTACCTAGCTGTAGAAGATCTGCCAGAACTTGTGGCATGAGATGGACCTGTTTTTTGGGTAGTGAAGGGATACCTCTTCTGGGTGGCTTCTCTTTCCAGGATAGGAAGTACCCTTTTTGGATAATGTTTAAGACCCACTGGTCAGAAATGGATTGCCAAAGGGGAGACAGTGGTAGAGGCAGGCTGAGAGGGAGAGGCGGGCAAGGCAGCCACACATTACTGGGGGCTCCTCTGTCCTGAAAGTGCCATCTGGGTTGCTGTGGTGGAGCAGAGGTTCTGGAGTTGGTAGGTCTTCTGGCCCCTCTCCTGGACCTAGAAGAGGAGGGCTGTGGAGTACATCTTACAAATGTGGCTTTATCAGGACAATTCATGTAATATTTGGGTATGGGCGACACCAGCAGGTGCTTAATGTCCTGGAGCTCTTTGCTATTTTATTGTAGATTTTTAAAAAGGTCAGCAGATTGTTTTCCAAACAGCACATTGTGGTCCAGAGGGGCATCCAGGATTTTAGCCTTGAAGTCCTCAGAGAGGCTCTGGAGTCTTAGTCATGAGTACCTCCTGGGGGCTGAAGCAAATGCTGCAGACCTGGCAGATGCTTCTGCAGCATCTTAGCTGCACCTTATGGAGTGCCTGGCTACCTATTGGGCCAAGAAAAGTTTGGATAAGATGTCCGTCTTGCTGGGACTGTCAGGCAAGGAAGCCAGCATGGAGGAGGCTTGAGAAACCAAGTCTAATGCATACTTGATCATGTGGGTCTGATAATTTATGGCTCTGAAAGTCAAAGTAGAAGTGTACACACACCTTCTTACCTCATCCTATCCATGTACTTACTGTCTTTGTCGGTGTGTAGTAGGGAGGCAGAAGGCAGCAGTCTCGAATGCTTATCTGTTGTGGTGGCAATAACAGCTGGGTCCGCCAAGGGTGGCTTGACTAAGAATTTGTGGTCCTCTGGTACTTTATAGAAGTGGTTGGGATGCTTAGAGGCCAGAGCCGGGAATCAGGGGTCTTAGAGGCCAGATTGAAGGCATCCAAATAAGGAGGCAGAACAGGGGGAACTGCTGAAGGGGAGGGCGATTCCACTTGCAGCAGTTCAAAGTACCTTTTTTGGGTGTCAGTCACTTGGGAAGTGTCTTATTTAAAGTAGTCCATCTTGGTGATGGTCTCACCAAAAGTAATGCCCTCGGGGGGGAAGAGTCCCCCTCCACAAACTCCTCATCCGGAGAGTAATATTCCTGGGGGTAGGCAATCTGGAAAACATAAGAAATGGACTCCTCTGATGAAGAGAAAGAAGAGTCATGTTCTTCTTCCCTGACCTGAGGGATAACTGATTCATAGGTTCATACTAGGCTGTCTGCCCTAGGGCATTTATAAGCCTAGCCAGAGTGTGTTTGGCTTTCGCCACCCATTTTAAATTAATTTTGCTATGCCCTTTATCGAGGTTAGTATACTGTGCCTCTGTCTAACAGTGAGACAGAAATGATACCCGGGGTAAACCTACGATCTCCCATCCACTCATCAAGATTCCTCTTGAAGAGAGTCAATGAGGGACTCTGCCTAACCTGGGCTGGGATTTTATTCCAGAGTGAAGGGAGCCTCTGGGTTATGAATCTGTCCCTCCAGCATGTCCTATTTATTTCAGTGCTGAGGTTCAAGTCTCTCGAGCGCGTAGCTCGATGGGATTTGGATTTTCTGAGGTGCAGCATGTCCATTAATTCCAGGTTGGACATGGCTTTATACGTCAGGCACAGATCGCCTCTGAGCAGGCGGTATGCCACTGAGTAGAGCTGGAGTTTCTTTAACCGGGCAGCATATGGTATCTGTTTGAGCCCTTTGATCCTCTTGGTGAGGTACTTTTAGGGTCTTTCCAGTTGCTGCAGGTGACTGTTAAGGTACATCCCAAAAGGGGCATTGTACTCCATTATGGGTCTGATGAGGGATGAGTAAAGAGGCACAATGACCTTCCCTGATGTAGATGTGAATCCCTTCATGATTAGGTGGGCTATATAAAATGTTTTTCTAACCACTTTGGCCACGTGGTTGTCAAATGAGAGATTGCTATCAACTTGGGTCCCCAGGTCCCTAATTACTTCTTCTGTACTTAATGGATTACCACCTATGTGGTAATTTGTGGGCACTTTGTTTTTGCCAAAGGGGATGACTATACACTTTTTGGCATTTAGCTTGAGGCCATGGCTCTGGAACCAGTTGTCTGTTTCTAGGAGGCCCTTTTGGAGGATGCTTGTGTCGGCTGGAGAGTTGATTATGGCGCCCAGTTTGCAGTCATCTGTAAACTTGGTCAGCCACAGTCCTTCCGTGTTGGCCTGTACCTCCGAGAAATATATACCGAACAAGAGAAGTCCCAGGACTGAGCCTTGTGGGACACCACTTGTAACTGGTTTGGAGTCTGACATGGCTCCAGCAATTCTAACCATGTGGGTTCTGTCCTTGAGCCAGTTTGCAACCCATCTAGTGACATAGGGGTTTATATTTAAGCTGGTGAGCTTATCTATAATGCCCGAGTGGGGTATTGTATCGAAGGCTTTTGCGAGGTCCAGGTAGGCTGTGTGGACCACCTTCCCCTCGTCAATGGCCTTGGTGACTGTTTCAAAGAAATCAACCAGGTTCAAGAGGCAGGATCTGCCTTTAACAAAGCCGAACTGGGTAGGATCCAGTGTCTGTAGGTCCCCAATATCTTTATTTATGAGGTCCATGATGTTCCTTTCCATAGCTTTGCAGACCAAGCTAGTCAGGCTTATGGGGTGATAGTTTCCAGGATCCGTTGAGGCACCACCTTTGTGGAGAGGGACCACTGTTGCTGTATGCCACTCTTTGGGTACATATCCTGTAGTAAGGCTGAGATTGAACAGTAGTTTTATGTTTGGGTTTAGCTCTTCTTGGAGTTCACGTAGGACGCAGCCTGGGACACCGTCTGGTCCCACTGATGCTGTATTTTTTGCTTTGGAGAGGGCAGCTCTTACCTGAGCATCTGAGATGTCAGGGGGGCAGCACTCTGCTGGGATAGATATTTGCCCTTTTGGTGGGGGGAGAAGTTTGCGCTGAACCTGTCAGCTAGGATGTTGGCAATGTCTGTGGGTTTGGTGTATTTTTTGTCATTCTGGACTAATTCTGAGCATATCTGGGAATTCCCACCCAGGTTCCTAACATAACTAAAGAAAGCCTTGTGATTATCCTTAGTGTCCTGTGCAATTTTTCTCTCGAAGCTTGCCTTAGACGATGTTATGAGTGCCCATAGTTTTTTGCTAATACTAATCAGAGATGCCTTCCCTTTTTGGGATTTTGCTCTATCGTAGTAGCTTCCTCCTTCTATTGTATAGTTTGTTTATGGCTGGGGTCCACCAGACAGGACGACTGCCTTTGGAGGATTGGGTCTTGGTTTTATTTGGGATTGCATGATCCATGCATTCCTGAAGGTGTTCATAGAATGTATTTATAAAGGATTCTGTGGTCTGGGCCATATTTTCCACAGGCCCGGGGGCTTTGAACGATTCCACCTCAGTTTTGAGGAGTCTGAAATTTGCTTTAGAGAAGTTTTTCACTGTGGTTTTCTGGGCAGGGGGTGGAGTCGGAATGTGAATATCCAGTGAGGTTAGTTTATGGTCTGATCTTACCAGTGAGGGATACACTTCTGGTCTGGAGCATAGAGTCCCCATGTTGGTGATGATCAGGTCCAGTAGGTTTTCCCCTCTTGTGGGAGTGGTAACAAGTTGTTCCATAGCATTTGAGTTTATAAATTCTGGGAACCTCTGGGCTAGGGTGTTGGAGCTAGAGTAATGCTCCCAGTCTATGTTTGGGTAGTTGAAGTCGCCCAATATAATGGTGTTTGGAGAGACCTTCATATTTTCCAGTGTTCTTAGGAAGGCCGAGTGGGGTTCCTGGGTTTAGGAGGGTGGTCTGTAGCACGCTATAAACTGGAAGGCAGTTTAACCCACTGTTAGTTGCACATGGATAGTCTCTGATGTTTCATGCTGTGCCACCAACCTGGAGGTGTGGGTATCTTTGATGAATATTGATACTGCCTTGTGGTTTGGTCCAAGTTTTGGGGCCGAAAAGCATGGTATGAGGTATAACCCTGGTAGTGCTGGGGTGCTCTCAGGAGCCTTGAACCAGGTTTCTGTTACTACACAGATATCGATGTTCTCCATGCTAAGGAGAGTTTCGAGTGCGTGCATCTTGAGGTTTAGACTTCTGGCGTTGAGTAGCATTACTCTTAGTTTCTTATCCCTTGTGATACCTATGGAGGTGGGTTTGTCTTTTGAGCCTTGCCTAAAAAAGGCACTATGGGGGTAGCAAGAGCCTTTGCCAATATCCGAAAGCCCAGGGGTGACAGGTGCAAGCTGTCCCTAGTGAAGCATCGTGGCTTGTCGAGCATGGCATCCCAGGCTGACAGGCATTGGATCCCCTTTGAATGACACCAATACTCAAGCCAATTGTTGAAATTGATCATCTTGTCTTCATATTGTGGCATCATTCTTGGTGAGGCTAAGATGCTACTCAAGGTCAGGGTCATACCGGCCTGGGCTACATGCTCAGAGAGCTCCTCTATGTCTCTTTTCATGTAGTCCATGTAGTCCAGGGAGGTACATCTCAGGTCATTCACACCAGCATGGACAATGACTGAGTCATATTTGTACTTGCCTTGGAGTGACCTGAGTGCTTGTGTTATGTGGCGGATTCTAGCGCCAGACAGGCAGCTCACCGTGACCTTCTCCTTGTTCAGCCTGGTGAGCGGGACGTCAGTGTGCCTGACGATAAAGTCACCTATTACAAGTGTATCAGGTGTGATGTTTAGCCCTAAGGGCTGTGACTGTTCGGCACACTGGCTTTGTGAGCTATGTGTTGCACGTGTTTTGTTTTGAGGTAGCGGTTGCTTGGATGTCTGCTTTAGAGGTCTCTGCTGCTTAGGCAGATTTTTATTTAGAGCCTCCGAGTATGTTTTTGTGTGTTTATGTGTTTGGTTTGCTGTTGCGCTAGGTCTATGTGAGACTGGAATTGTAGTGAGTGTGGTTTCTTTCTCCTCCTGACTGGTTTCTGATGAGAAGACAGAAGCAGAGACAGGCCTAGGGCTCAGAAGAGGCGGGGTGGAAGTGGCTGAGGCTGAAGGCCTAAGGGCCATGAAAGCCTGCATGAGAGAAGAAGTGAAGGCCTGCCAATCCAGTGTGACTTCTGAAGAGGAGGTGGTATATGTTTAGGTTTCTGCTTATTTCTGGCTGGAGAGGAAGTAGAGAGTGGCCTGCCATTGGGTCTGGAGATTAGCACATCTGAAGTCTGGATTCCTGCTGGAGGTACCATCGAAACGGGTTCCCCCTCGATGGGTGTCAATGTCTGAGTGAGCACAGAGGATATGCCAGTTGTCAGCTGTGAAACTGCTTCCTCGAGGGACGTCGCTGCAGTCGACAGATCCTCTGAGAGTGCCTCAACCCCCAGATCGGCAGTTGGTGGTGCGTCGTTAAGCAGAGCAGCAGACGAAGGCGGCCTAGGAAACTTGGCCTTCTTGTGCAAAGGTTCAGGTGCAGCCTTTGATGCAGGATCCATCCTAAGGGCTAACCGTTTGAGGCATTGGTTCTTGAGGTAGAGATTTAATGTGGCTCAACGGCTGCACAAGGTCTTGGGCACAATTGACAAATCGCACAAGAAGAGTGATCGTGTTCCCGGCCAAGCAAAAAACACACCTCTCATGGATGTCCTTGTGGGGTATCTGGCTCCTGCATTGGCACTTTTCCTTTTTCCTGACATCAGCTAAAGGCTACAACAACCAAGTATTAGCTATACCAATCGTCAAAAACAAGAAAGTATGAAACCCAACGGGCTACTTTTAAGATGAGACATCTGTGAAGAAGTGATGGTACAATGCAAATGTTGTCTGCGGCTGAAAAGTTCTGAGGATTGTGCATGCAAACGTCACATTTAAGGCCCCTTGGTTTATGGCCCTACATGGGATGTCCCACTCTCACTACAGCAGCCAAGCTGAAGCTTTTGTATAGAAGCCAACATACGAGTCACCTGAGGACAGGAAATCCCACACCTAGAATACTGCAACATAGGAATAGAAGGACGTTGAATGCTGCCTTTGCCAATAGGGGGGTCACCAGCAAGAATTTTGGTTTGTCCCATTGAATTTTCAGCAGGACTTTCTGGATGGGAAGGAGGGGGGGGGGAGCAGAGAAGGATAGCCCCTTGCCAATAGATTTAAAAAGCATCCACTTTCCATGTTAGTGCTGAGGGGAGGCTGGAGCAGAATCGCTCTAGTTGTTTGTTCTGAGGGGAGTCAAACAGACCTATCTGTGGGGTGCCCCATTGGTGGGCAATGTCTTAAAAAACATCCCTGTGTAACATCCATTCATGATGTTGAGAATGATCTGCTGAGGGCGTCTGCCTGATGACCGTCTCGTGATGGGATGTAGACCGCCCACTGTGTTACATTGTACTGAGTGGTCACCTCCCATGCCTGTACTGCTAGCCTGCAAAGTAGGATCTGCACCTCCCACTTGATGATGTACACTGTTGTGTTGTCTGTGAAAACTTGAAGGGGACCAGGTTGTATGAGCGGGAGGAAGGTCTTTAGAGCTAGAAAGAGAGCAGGCATTTCCCTCACAATGATATAGGTTTTTTTCCTGGAGGGAGGGCTCCCACTGAATCTGCACCTTGAGATGATGCACAATGGTCCCGATCCCTGATCCGAGACATCTGTGTGAGATCATGCAAAATGGTCCCGATCCCTGATCCAAGGCATTTGTACGCATGAATTGGACTGGCTTGGTGGTCTATAGAGGGAAGCCTAGGTCTTGGCCTATTTGGTGGATCCACCACCCCAACTCTTTCTTCAGACAGGGCAGGAAGGGCACCTGAAAATCCAGGGGTGATTGTGCTGAGACCAGACATTTTTTAAGTACCACTGGAAATTCATGTGCAACCTGGCAAGGGGCAGCATAGGAAGAGCAGCTGTCGTTAAGCCCAGAAGATGGAGAAATTCCCTGACAAAGATGTGGGTGACTAGAAGAAGGTCTTGGAAGAAGATGGTCAGAGATGTGATCTTGTCTGTGGGAGGAAGGCTTTCATCAAATCGGTCATTCTACAACCCAATAAGATCTGGTCTTGGGATGGAGTGAGGGAAGACTTCAGTAGGTTGACAGTAAACCCCAGACTTCTTAGCAGAGATATTGTGAATTGTAAGTGTGCCTGAAGAGTACCTGGCTCTTCTGTTGGGATGAGAATGTCGTCCAGGTAAGGGTAAATCTGTATGCCATTTTTAATAGGCAGTAGACTACTGCTGGAGCTAGACATTTTGTGAAGAACCTTGGTGTTTGTACACAAACCAAAGGGCAAAGCAGTAAATTGATAGTGCGAGGATGGCACAACAAAGAGGAAATCTTCTGAAGTCTGGGTGGATGGGGATATGGAGGTATGTCTCCAAGTCCAAAGTGGCCATGGAGGCACGAGGTGTCAACAGTGGAAGAAGAGTTTGAAGGGATAGCATGTGGAAGGTACCATGCAGGAAGGGGTTCAACAGTTGCAGGTCTACTACAAGCCTCCAAGGCCCCTCCTTTTTTTGGGATCAGGAAGAGGCTGAAGTAAAACCCTTGACCCTTCTTGCCCTGATGGAACCCTCTGTATGGTGCCCTGTGATAGTATATCTTGGATGATCTGGAGAATCAGGTGGATCTGATTTTTTGGAGGGAGGGGTACACCTTTTGATACAGGTTTTTCCTGCCAGGTCATAAAGTAGCCTTTTTCCACTGTTGATAAGACCCACTGGTCTGAGGTAATATGTCGCCACACAGGGAGACAGTGAGAGTTAGGTGGAGAGGGGGAGAAGGTGGAGGGGATGTAGGCAGTCATGGATTGTTCGGTCTGGAAAGGACTGCTGGGGTAGATTGGGAGGAAGTAGTCTGAAGGGAAGAGGGTTTGCTAGCACCTTTTCTGTTTAGAGGAAGAAGTGGAAGAAGCAGGTGGCCCTCCTAACAAAGCTGGGTTTGGCAGGGTAGTTCCTGTAGAATTTTGGAACTAGGGAAACCAATAAATACTTCAGGTCCTGCAGTTCCTTGCTGCTTTTTCCTGCAAACTTTTGAACAGTTCAGCAGATTGCTTGCCAAAGAACTTTTTGTCCAGGGGAGCATCCAGGATCTTATTCTTGAAGTCATGAGCCAGGTGTACAGAAGCAGAAGTGGTTGATCTGGCTGAGGCTTCAGCAGCATTGTGGCTGCATTTTATAGAATGCCTGGCTACCTGTGTTACTAAGGAAAGCTTAGAAGCAACCTGGGGCTTTGTAGGGGAGTCAGGCATGGAAGTGAGCAATGTAGTTATCTGGGAGACTAGATCCAGAGCATACTTTACCATACGTGTCTGGTAATTAATGGTCCTAAAGGCCAGGGTGGAGGAAGTGTAGATCTTTTTTCTCAGTCTGTCCATCACTTTAATGTCTTTGTCTGATGGTAGGAGGGGAGAGGAACTATCTGCCTAGATTACTTGTCTGGTGCCACTGCAATGAAAGCAGCGTCTGCCATGGGTGGCTTGATGATGTACTTCTGATCATCACGGACTGTCCTTTTAGGGGCAGAATGTTTGGATTCTGGGGTCCTGGAAGCAGAAGCAAAGGCATCCATGTAAGCTGGAATCACAGGGGGAATAGCAGAGGGAGAAGGAGACTCCATCTGTAGGAGCTTAAAGAACCTTTCTTGTACCGCAGTCATTTGTGTGCCATCCCACTTGAAGTATTCTCTCATTTTGGAGATAGTCTCCCCAAAGGTGATATCTTCAGGTGGGGAGAGTCTCCTTTCAAAGAGTCTTCATCTGGATAACAGTACTCCAGGGGAGATGCCAGCTGAGAAGTGTAGGTGAGAGACTCATCGGAGGAGGAAGAACAGTCTTCCTCCTGAGTTTGAGGAAGGGGGGTGAAATAGGCAGAGGCAGGCCTAGGGCAGGCAGTGCGGGAGTATGTGGGGTTGTGGGCCTAAGGGCCATAAAGTCCTGAGCCAGGGACTAAAAGTTTGCCAGTCTGGCTGGTCTTCCAGTGGGGTAGACAAATGCCTAGTTTTTTGTTTTCTCTTCAGAGAAGGAGACTTGGAAACTGTTTGAGAAGCTGAAGGCCTCGAATCAGTTGTTGGGCCTGTGGCCGAGTAGCCCTGTTCTGAAACCGAAGGCGGCCATCCGGTCAAGCCCGGTTCCTCGACATCGGTGGAGGCCATCACAGAAACATCCATGGACATGCCAACTGGAGATGTTAGGGTGGCTTCCGATATGGTACCCGCCAATGTCACCAGTTCTGGACATCCCTAGACCGGTAGCTGGCAGAATGTCAGACACTGAAGGAGCAGCAGTAGCAGACCTTGAAACCTTGGCCTTCTTTTTTGGTGGCTCCACCTAGACGGCCGGTTCAGTATCCATGCCTAGGGCCACACGTTTAAGATGTTGGTTCTCTACAAATAACTTAAGAGCTGCCTGACAACTGCATAGGGTCTTCGGGACAAATGACTGACAGATATTACAGGTCGTATGGTCTTGGGACTGGCCTAAGCAGAAAAGGCAGAAATCCTGAGAATCTTGGTGTGGATTTGCTGACCACACTAACATTTTGCCTTCCTAGATGACACTGGCTAATAAAAGTGCAACAGCAACCTAAGCCTATAATAAAAATAAAGAAGACTGTCCAACAGGGTTCTTTATCTGCATTGTCTTCCGAAGAGTGGAGTGGAACGATCAAAGCAGACGTTCGACTGCAGCAGAGAAGTTCTGAGGTCTGTGCATACAGACATCACATTTATGGCCCTGCATGTGACATTCCATACCAGGCTTAACCTTTGGTACAGGAGCTGGACATTCAGGTTGCCTGAGGTGGAAGATCCCCATATGTGAGAATACTGCAACATGAGAAATGAAGGACATAAGATGTTTATTTCCAAAAGTTTGAAATCCACAGCATGTTTAAAGAGTTGTATTGCAAGTGCAAAGAACACTTTCATCTAGGTAGGCTTCTCCAGGCAAAAATACGAACTCATTGTGTTTAGCTTACATAATCAAGATGTGGTCACACGATCAAATCACAACTTAAAACTGACATTACAATGATAATCTTATGTAAAAAATGTTTAAAAGTAACAATGAACAGTTAGAAATAAAAAAATACTACTACTACTCACGAATCCTTGACTTTTAAAAACATATAACATGGAAACAAATCCAAGTTGCTCAGTGTATTTGGGTATGTAAATACTTCAAACAGGGCTTGAAGCTAACCATGTCATTCAAGCCATGGGGTGCATGCCTTAAATCTAAAAATCCAATGAAGTTCTATCCTCTCTGAAAGCAATTTTAAGTCACCTCCACTGAGAGGTGCACATGTTGCGTTAACAGCTGTCAAATGATCTTAGTTCAAAAGCAAAATGTCTAACAAACTTGTCAGTATTGGTATGTTTGCAGAAAGTACATTCATTACATTTGTGTGTTCCCTGCTTACTAATGTAAAATACAATCTATTTTTTGGTTGCTCTTTATAACAAAGAATGTTCTTTTAAATTACTAGCTCTTATGTAACTAACACTTGAAACCATGTTCCTTAGCTCAAAAATCTCAATTAAAATAGACCAGTATTTTTTAACAATGTTCTTTATGGCTGGTGTATTTCTACCATGCGTTAGACTGGTTAGAGTGCATCTTAAATAGTGGATGATCTTGCATCTCTGTTAGTGGTAAGCAGGGGTGTGTATTCTGTGAATCTCTAGTCTATAATGTCTTTGCAGTTGTCTTAACTTGTTGACCATAACATCTCCGTATGAATTCTAAAGTGGTCATTTCAATGTATCATTTGTATTTAGCTGAGCTATCCTGACAAGTTGACTTAACAATGCTTGGATAGTTCCATGCAGATATGTATTTTTCCAGGATGGTACTCTATACATGGTAGTGTCTGTATCACAGTACATGCTTTATTTAATGTTATGTCAAGGAAATTAATTGTATGAAAGGATACTTCACATTTACATCCTAAAAATTCAGTAGTTGTAGAGATGTAGGACTCATTTCCTGAATTCTTCTGCTGTACCTTCCCACAATAAAAAAGGTCATCAACAAACATTTTATAAAATTTTACATTTTTGAGACGGATTATCTTCACTGATTAAATGTTGTTTCTCCCACTGGTACATTATAATGTTGGCATAGGTGTTGGCGACTGGGGTACCCATCACCACACCTCTTGCCTGCTTATAAAATTTCTTTTGATATAAAAAGATGCTATTGGGGAATATAATGTCCAATAGTTCACAAACAACACGTGACAGAAATTGAAATACATGTTTAATATACTGAACCCCTATCTCATCGGTGATGACTGTAAACAACAAACCTACATCTAAAGTCACAAGGAAACAATGTTTTGCAGAGTATGACTTAAGCCATTCTGACAGATGAAAAATGAAATCAGCTGTGTCCTTAATAATAGTAGCTGTTACATGTAAATATTTCTTGAGGTGGTTATCAAGGTAACTCGAGATAAAGGTTTCCATGGACCATCCTCTTGCTGACAAGAGATTTATGGACTTTAGGTATGACATATATAACACATATAATACAAATATTTCTAAAGTACTGGTATAATTCTACACTAATACATTTGCTCATGAGCATATTTTCTATTTTTTTTTGATATCTGCTTAGTTAACTGATTTAAGCAATTGTTTATGTATTTGCTCATAATCTGAGGTGGCTAGCACAGAGAGCATTTGTGTGTTGTAGTAGTCAAAGTTCATAACCACAGTACCCCCGCCCTTTGTCTGCTGGTTTTATGACTTGTCTGAATTTGTAATCACTGATGCAGTCAAGTTTTTATTTTGCTTGTCACCGTAGAAATGTTTATATAGTTCTTTTTCCACTGATTTTTCAAAGGTAAAAACAAGTGGATTGTTAGGTGGTATAAAGGTACTCGATTGTTTAGGTACATCCAGTCGGGAAAGTACAGTTGTGTACACTTACCATAAATGTAGATGTTCGAGTGTATTCACTGTTGCAGTCATTACATTTGGGTAATCTGCTGCCCTCAGTCAGCCTGATTAACAAAGTCTTGGGTCCTGTGTTGGTTGCTGTCCCTTCTTCCATGATGTCAGGTCGTCAGGGGTATAAAACATGCAGCCAATGCCATTACATCAGTTTTTCTTGCCCCAGATGTCAAGTGCCCCCCAAATGGGGAGCAAAATATATATGCATATATTTATATATGTAAAATAAAAAATACCAAAACATATACCTCCAAACAAAAGCAAATACACCAAAAAGGCTTTTAAAGATAGTAACAGAAATGAGAGGTATAGTTAGACAAAAAACAGAGGACTGGAGGGAGGGTAAAGTACAGTTTTGTACCTACCATAAATGTAGATGTTCGAGTGTTCACCCTGCTGCAGTCATTACACTTGGGTTATCCTGCCGTCAGGCGGTCCCGCATTCGGCCTGAATTCCAAAGTCTTGGTCCGGCATCGGTTGCTGTCGCTTCTTCCCTGGCATCAGTGCGCCAGGGGTATACAAGAGGCATCTGATGCCATTTTCTTCAGTTTTTCTTGCCCCAGATGTCAGGTGCCCCCAATAGGTAGGCAATATCTATCTATCTATATATATATATATATATATATATATATATATATATATATATATATATATATATATCTATATCTATATATATATATATATATATAAAATCTATATCTATATATATATATATATATATATATATATATATATATATATATATATATATATATATATATATATATATATATATATATATATATATATATATATATAGATAGATAGATAAAACAATACCTTTAGGCACAAGCAAATGCACCACAGAGGTTGTATAGGATAGAGTGGTATAGATAAGTTCAGCTAGTTCAGAGGGGATGGAAGGAGGGTAACCTGGACTGCAGCAGGGTGAACACTTGAACATCTACATTTATGGTAGGTACAAAACTGTACTATGTTCATCGCGTTACCCTGCTGCAGTCATCACACTTGGGTTGAATCCCAAAGCTAAGGATGGGAGGTGGAGTTAAACAGGGTTAGAAGAAGCTAGTAGGCCCTGCAAAACTGCAGTGGCAAAACCAGCTCTAGTCTTAGAATATAGAGGTAAGTGATAGTGTTTGGTGAAGGTGTGCACTGAACTCCAAGTTGCAGCTTCCAGAATATCCTTGGTTGGCACTCCCCTACGAAAGGCTGCTGATGTAGCTGTAGCCCTGGTGGAGTGGGACCTAATGTTAGCAGGTACCGGTTTCCCATGATGCATGTAGCAGAAACGTATGCAATGCCCTATCCATTTAGAAATGGTCTGTTTTGAGATAGCTTTCCCTTGTGATCCTGTAGCATAGGCTACAAAGAGCTGGTCAGTTTTTCTGAAAGCCTTAGTTTTATCCAAGTAGTAACGTAACTGCCTGTGAATGTCCAAAGAGTGCAGGAATCTCTCCTTTGTTCTGGGGATTTGGGAAAAAGGTGGGCAAATGAGTGGTTTGGTTTAGGGCCACACTGGATACCACCTTTGGCATAAAGGAAGAGTTAGTTCATAGAGAGACTCTGTCTTGATGAAAGATGAGGAAAGGCTCCACTGCCATTAGTGCCTGTAGCTCTGAGACTCTTCTAGCTGAGGTTATTGCTAGTAGCAGGGCAGTTTTCCATGAAATAAATTTTAAATCAGCTGAAAAAGCTGGTTCAAAGGGCGGCAGTTTAAGCTTTTCCAGAACAAAGTTGAGATCCCAAGTAGGTGTTGGTGCTCTCCCTTGGTCTTATGTTCTTAGCCCCTCTGAGGTACTGTCTTAGGAGTGGATGTGAGAATAAAGGAGGATCCGTGTTGTAATGAGCTGAAATTGCTGAGGCGTGGATCTTAATAGATGAAAAGGAAAGTCCTTTGTGCAACATCTCAGTTAAATATTGTAGAATCTGAGGAATGTTTGGATCAAGGGGATTTGGCCTTTAGCCTGGTTCCAGGCGCAAAATCTTTTCCATTTGTCTGAATAGGTTTTCCTGGTGCTGGGCCTCTTGGCCTCCAGAATGACATCCATAACAGCTTTGGATAGAGGTGTTGGCTGGTTGTTTAGGTAATTTGCCATGCAGCCAGGTTTAAAGTCTTGAGCTGGCTGTGTAGAATCTGTCTCGCTGGGTGAGCAGGTGAGGAATTTGTGGTAAAATCCATGGTGGGCCGTGGGCCATGTTCCTTAGAATTGGATACCAATGCTGGCGTGGCCAGTCTGGTGCAATGAATATAATTTGTGGCCTCTCTAATCTGACTTTCAGCAGTACCTTTGCTAGAAGAGGCAGTGGAGGAAAGGCATACACTGTTAATGTTTTCCAACTGAATGAGAGGGCGTCCACTTTCCAAGCTTGTGGATGGAATGTCTTTGTGCAAAATTTTAAAGTTGATAGTTTTGGGGGCTTGCAAACAGATCTATGTCTGGGTGTCCCCATTTTTGAGCTATCATTGCAAATATTTGTGGATCTAGTTTCCACTCGTGTGGATCCATGATGTTTCTGCTTAGGTCGTCTGCCAATGTGTTTTTCTTTCCTGGCAGGAATTGTGCTTGTAATTGAACCTGGTAAGACAGTGCAGTGTTCCACAAGGTCATTGCTTGCCTGCATAGAGGGTAGGAATGTGTGCCCCCTTGCTTATGTACCACATTACTGTGGTATTGTCCGTCTTTATTATTAGTTGTCCTGGGTGTAAGAGGTCCTTGAAAGCTGTTAGGGCATTCTGTACTGCTAGCATTTCTTTTTGATTGATATGCAGATGCCACTGATCTGTAGTCCATTTGACCTGAATGCAGTGTCTTGCCATGTGTGCTCCCCAGGCGTAATCTGATGCATCTATTGTGATAGTTTGCCTGGCTGGGGGCAAGGTGAAAGGCTGACCCTTGTTGAGGTGACATGTCTGTGACCACCATAGAAACTCCTGTTGTAGGCAGGGAATGAGAGATATCATTGTGTCCAAGCTTTGGCTGTGTTGAGACCATACGCTTTTTAGGTACCACTGTAATTTCCTCATATGCAGCTTTGCAAATGGTATTAGTAGTATGCAAGATGCCATGAAGCCCAAGGCCTGCAGAATTTTTCTTGCAGTTAATTGGGCCTTTGTTGCCATTGTTTTGAAATATTGAGTCAGTTGTAGTTGTTTGTCTGGCGTCAGATAAGCCTTCTGGGCCGTTGTATTCAAGCTGGCACCCAGGAATGTCATATTTTGTGAGGGTACTAGTTTTGACTTCTTTTCATTTACTGTGTACCCCAGGCAATTTAGTAGATGTTTCACAAAAGCCAGATGATGTAATAGAATGTCCTTGCTTTCTGCTTGGATGAGGCAGTCATCCAGGTATGGGTATATTTGAATTCGTCTTTGTCTGCAGTATGCAATTACTGGTGCCAGGCATTTTGTGAAGACTCTGGGCGCAGTAGATAAGCCAAAGGGCAGTGCAGAGAATTGGTAATGGGTTGAACCTGCAAGGAAACGGAGGTATCTTCTGCAACTTTGTCTGATAGGGACATGCAGGTATGCCTCCTTGAGGTCCAACGTTACTAGCCATGCTTCCTTGCCCAACATGGGAAGAAGCTGCTGTAGTGTTAGCATCTTGAATTTGGGTACTTGCAAGTAGGTGTTTAGAAGTGAAAAGGTCCAGAATTGGTCTCCAGGCATTGTCCTTTCTGGGCACTAGAAAAAGTCTTGAGTAAAATCCTTGACCTTGCTCTCGAGTAGGTACCAGTTGAATGGCTCTCATGTCCATGAGAGCTGCAATTTGTTTTTGTGCCTCTGCCCATTGATTTTGTGGCAGGTTTGGCATTCCTCTTTTCATTGGCAAGGTGTGAAAATGGAATCTGTATCCTCGTAAAATTATGTCTAGGACCCATTTGTCCTTTGTGACAATGTGCCAGTTGTCTGAAAAAAGTGCGATATTTCCTCCTGAGGGGGCTGCCAAGGGAGTGTTGCTTGGCCAGATGAGGTGCAAGTCATTGAGTTTGCCTTCTGGTAGACTGGGACCTGTCTTCTCTTCCCTTCTGTGTTGTAGTGCCCCATTGGCGAGGTTTGTTTTGGCTTGTGGTTGTCCTCTGCCCCTTGGGTGTCTGTATTTACCCCTCTGTGGTCTGTCTGTAGCTGGAAAGGACCAATTTTTTGTTGGCCAGTTTCTGCTGAAGCGAGGGGGCTGTACCTGTAGGAAATCTTTGACTGTCTGCATAGATTTTGCCTTATCCTCCATTTTCTTACTTCTTCTGGTTTAACTCCAAAAAGAACATCCTGCTGTAAGGGAGCATCTAGAAGTTTTGCTTTAACATGATCAGGTAGAGTTTGTTCCTTTAATCAAGCATGCCTACGTATAACAGACCCAGTGACAGCTGCTCTGCAGGAGGCCTCCAAAGACTCAAACCCACATTGTAAGGTATGTTTGCCCATCTGTTCAGTGGCATGCAACAGATCCTGCATTTCTTTCAATTCAGATTGTTGAAGGAGAGTGGTCATTTTTTGCTTTAACTGAGAGATTAGAAATTGCTGATACTTAAGCATGTGAAACTGGCAATTTAGTGCTCTCAAAGCTAGAGTGGCTGAGGTGTAAACCTTTTTTACCCACCTGTCTAGTGCTCTGGAATCCCTCTCAGAAGGTACAGGATTTTTAGCCATAGAAGCCTTAGCCCCCTTGGGACCCTGGGAGATTGTCTCTGGGTCAGCAACAGGGCTTTTGTAAAGAAATTTGTGGGAATCAGGCGCACTATAATATCTGTCAGGCTTAGCTGGAGCAGGAGGAAGAGAATCAGGGTTAAAACTGGATTCTAAGTAAAAATCATCCACAATGGCTAAAACTGGTGGGATGGCAAGTGGTCTGTGTTGGGGGAGTAAAAGAAACTCTCTAAGCCTTTTCTTCGAGTCAGAGTAGTCCTGACCTTCCCAGTGAAAATGTTCCCTCATAGTGTGTAAAGTTTCCCCAAAGGAGTAGCATCAGAATCTTCATAAGGGGAGGAGGAGTAATCTTGGTCCTCAGAGGAGTCTGAAGAAATGGACACCTGTTCAGAGGATGCATAATCTTCCTCTTGTCTAGGCCTTTTGTCAGGAGGGGGCTGGGAACCCATGATTAGAGTGATCAAATCTTCAGCCATTTTGAGCATCTGTTTCTTAGGCATAGGGCCTTGAACAGGGGACTGAAGTGTAGTCTTTTTAGATTTAATAGGAGTCTTTGTCTTAGAAAACGATTTAATGGTGAGCGTCGGTCTGAAAACGCCTTCAGAAACCGATGGCATTTCTGCAGCACTGACATCTTTTTCAGCAATGTCGTTGGTAGGGCCTGAACTAAATGGCTGCGTAGGCCTGGTACATTCCATCAAAAATTCTGAAGCGGTCTCGGGTTCCAGATCTGTGATAGTCAGGGGTTGCATAGGAGCCTCACTGAGAACCGGAGACCGGACCAGTCAAGGCCTCGGAATCTGGCTTATACCTGGGCTGTCTGTCCTTATCCTTGCATTTTTTGTGCACGCCGGTAGTCGGTTGCTCCGACGGCATGGTGTAGTTAAATTTCCTACCGAAGTAGTGCCGTGCGAAATCAAAGCGTCTTTTAATAGTACGCTTATTAAACCTAGCACAAAACCGACAACTAGTGACGTCGTGGTCTGGGCCTAGGCAAGGTATGCAATAAGAATGAAAATCCTTATGAGGTATTTGCTTCCCACAAGAAATACAATTATTAACTTTTTCTGACATCGGTCTGAGGCAAGAAAAGTTTCCCCAACGGGGTACTTAGCTTTATAGAATTTTTCGGTCTGAAATTCGAATTTGAAAATCTCATTAGTTGGCCGACCGGCACTTGCGATCTGCTTCTGCTTTGGGCACCACGCGGCAAGAAAAACTGAAGAAAATGGCGGCGGTTGCATTATATATACTCCTGGCGCACTGACGTCAGGGAAGAAGCGACAGCAACCGACGCCGGACCAAGACTTTGGAATTCCAGCCGACTGCGGGACTGCCTGACGACAGGATAACCCAAGTGTGATGACTGCAGCAGGGTAACACGATGAACATCTGGTAATCCAAATAGCCTACTTTGAAGCAGAGGTATCTTTTGCAAGATTCCCTGATTGGGATATGCAGGTATGCCTCTTAAGTCTAGAGTTACAAACCAGGCACCCTTGCCTAGCATAGGTAGTAACATTTTGAATTTTGGAATGTCCAGAAATGTATTTAGAATGGATAAGTCCAGAATTGGACACCATGATTTGTCTTTTATGGGTACCAGGAAAAGTCTTGAATAAAAACCTTGTCCCTTTTCCTTTTCTGGTACTGGTTGAATAGCCCCCATTTTCATGAGGGACATAACTTGTTTTTGGGCCTCTACCCATTGATTTGGAGGCAGATCTGGCCATCCGTCCGGGATTGGCAACGTGTGGAAATGAAATATGTATCCCTGGGATACTATATTTAAAACCCATTTGTCCTGGGTAATCAGTTGCCAGTTTCGTGCATGAAGTGCCAGTTTTTCCCCCAAAGGGGCGGTCAAAAGATAGGTGCTTGGTGATTGCAGTGGAAAGTCATTGAGACTGTTTACCGTAGGAAGGTGCCTTGTTACTTCCAGGTTTGGAGATGGAGGCCCCCATTGCTTTGTTCTACAAGTTCCTTGCGACTGAAACCTGGAGCCTTTGGAATGTCTGGGTTTGACCTGAGCAACTCTGGTGGATGGAAGGATGGCCTAATGGTTAAGGTGTTTGCCTTACAAACACAAGGTGTAGGGTTTGAGACTCACAAGGGATAATAGCCTAGGCTTACAATGGCTCGCAAGGGCAGTTAGCCTAGTACTATGAACCTAGTGGAGACTGGAAAGGACCAGTTCTTAGTAGGCCAGTGCCTACTGAACCTGGGTGGCTGCACTTGTAAGAAATCTTTTACAGTTTGCATAGATTTAGCTTTATCTTCCATCTTTCTCAAAACTTCTTCAGCCTTATTACCAAATAGATTGTCCTGTTGTAAAGGAGCATCCAACAATTTTGCTTTAATATGGTCAGGCAGATTTTGCTCCTTAAGCCAAGCATGCCTTCTTATCACAGATCCAGTTATAGCAGCCCTGCAAGAGGCCTCCAAGGAATCAAAACCACATTGCAAAGTATATTTTCCAACTTGTTCAGCTGAATGCAATAAATCCTGCAAGTCCATTTTCCACACAGTCAGAAATCAACATCAATTTCTGTTTAAGTAAACCCATGACATGCTGCTGATATTTAAGCATATGAAATTGACAGTTTAAAAACCTGATTACCAAGGTTGCAGACGTGAAAACCTTCTTAACCCATCTATCCAGCACCCTGGAATCTCTATTGGAAGGGGTAGGATTTTTAGCAGTAGAAGCCTTAACGCCCTTGGGACCCTGAGAAATGGTTTCAGGGTCAGCAGTAAGGTTTTTAAAGAGGAATTAGTGGGAGTCAGGAACTCTGTAATATCTGTCTGGCTTACTAGGAGCCAGAGGCAGGGAATCAGGAGTCATACTGGACTCTTGAGAAAACATCAACAATGTCTAGAACAGGAGGTATAGCCAAAGGCCTATGCTGAGGAAGAAGGAAATCCCCAAGTCTCTCTAGAATCTGTGAAATCCTGACGCTCCCAGTGAAAGTGTTCCCTTAAGGTATGCAAAATTTCTCCAAAAGAAAAATCCTCAGGAGGAGAAGCAGAAGGGATGAAATCTTCTGCATCAGAGTCCTCATAAGTGGGAATAGATAATTCCTGATCAGAAGAGGAATCAGAAGAAATAGAAACCTGATCTGAGGATTCATAGTCAGTGCCTTGCCTAGGCCTCTTAGAAGGAGGGGGATGGGTACCCCTGATCAAGGTAATTAAATCCTCAGCCATTTTGATAATTTGCTTTTTAGGCATTGGGGCCTGTATACGTGGCCCAAGCATCGTTTTTTTAGACATAGAAGCAGTTTTTGACCTTAGTTTTGAAGATGGCGTTGGTTTACTATACAAATCTTTAGGCCTGAAAACACCCTCAAAAGCTGGTGACTGCTCAGCGGCTCTGGACCCATCTAAGGTAGAGACATCCGCAGGTTCCATACTTAAAGTATCTCGCGGCATACCGGACTCCAAATGGGTCTCAGTAGAGGCCTGCGAATCAAAAGTAGCGGGTATCAGGCTCTCCAAAAGCACCTCACTGAGTACCGGCGAACTGGCGACTGGCTTAGGAGAAGCTTAGTCAGTTTTGGACCTTGACTGTCTCTGTCTTTTTCTTTGCATTTTTTTAGGTATTCCAGTAGTCTGACTGCTAACAGATGACATTTCTGGATAGTTAAATCTCGAGCCAAAATATTTAGAAGCAAAAATATACCAACGTTTAATAGTGCGTTGATTGAATTTAGCACAAAACCGACAGCAAGGCATGTTGTGGTCAGGGCCTAGGCAAGGAATACAGTACAAATGAAAATCCTTATGAGGTATTTGCTTCCCACAAGTAATACAATTATTAACTTTTACTGACATCGGTAAGGAGCAAGAGTTTCCCCAATGGGGTACTTAGCTTCTAGCTGAAGACTTCGGATCTGAAACTCGAAAACATTTCAGGAGTCAGCCGACCGGCACTTGTGAACTGCTTCTGCTTCGGGCACCGTGCGGCAAGAAAGACTGATGTAATGGCATCGGCTGCATGTTTTATACCCCTGACGACCTGACATCACAGAAGAAGGGACAGCAACCGACGCAGGACCCAAGACTTTGCTAATCAGGCCGACTGAGGGCAACCTGCCAGCAGATTACCCAAATGTAATGACTGCAACAGTGAAACAGGAAGAACATCTGTTCTCTGAATAGAATCTTAAGGTTAAGAGAATGTGCAAAATATTTAAGTTCTAGTAACATTTGAGTAATATCCATTTGAGTGGAGGATACAAATGTTAAACATTTAGAAAGAACTATTAGAATGTAAAAGTAAAAGATAAATCTATTACCGTCTATTCTTTTTGTGTTGGGACTTCACTTGGATCCTGGTTACAGGTCTGTTGTTTCTCCTCTTGTCATTGGTGTTGTTTCTTCTCTGTTGAGGTTCCGATATGGGGAGGGGGTCTGTTGCCAGAATTCTAAAATCCAAGGGATCCAAAGCAGCAAAATTTTAAGCATCTACTAAAGTTACTGGCCACTGCACTTCACGCTGCATGAGTTCGGTAGGAGTGTCTTCAGTGTCGGAATTTGCATGTTGATTGGTTCTTCTCGTGGCTGGTTGCATTAGTTATTGGTTCTTTTGGTTGGCCAAGTAAAAATCCCACATTTAAAATAATTTATGACTCTACAAAAGTACAGTTTTGTACCTACCGTAAATGTAGATGTCCGATAGATATGCAACTGCAGTCATAACATATGGGTTGTCCTGCCTCAGGCAGCCCTCAGTCGGCCGGATTCCAAAGTCTGGATCCGACGTTGGCTGATGTCGCATTTCTCTCCGACGTCAGAGCGACTGGAGTATATAAGCATCAGCCGACGCCATCTTCTTCAGTGTTTCTTGCCCCAGATGCCAGGTGCCCTCCAAGGAAGGCTGTAATCAAATTGGAAGACAATAATAGGTTTCCAGACAATAAATAAGCAATAAACAGATACACCATAACAGATATCCCCAGCTAAGGATAACAGGGAGAAGAGTGGACCCAAGGCATAGAGGGGAAGGAGGGAAGGAAAACCCGACTGCAGTTGCATATCTATCGGACATCTACATTTATGGTAGGTACAAAACTGTACTATGTCCTTCAAGAATGCAACTGCAGTCATAACATATAGGTTGAATACCATAGCTTAGCTGGGGGAGGTGGTATGCTCTAAGAAAAGGATGGTGTAGCTATCAATCCCTGCAGGACTGCCGAAGCAAAGCCTGCTCTGGATCTGGAATATAAAGGGAGGTTGTAGTGTTTGGAAAATATATGCACGGAGCTCCATGTAGCAGCTTCTAGAATGTCTTTTGTAGGCACCCCTCTTAAGAATGCTGTAGAGGTGGCTGTAGCTCTGGTGGAGTGTGGTCTGACATTGGCTGGCACACACTTTCCATGGAAGGAATAACAGAATCTGATGCAATGTCCAATCCATTTTGAAATTGTCTGTTTGGAAATTGCTTTTCCTTGTACTCCAGGGCAGCTACAAAAGCTGATCAGACTTCCTACTGGTCTTGGTTCTGTCTAGGTAGTAGCGAAGTTGTCTGTGTATGTCCAAGGTATGTAACAGTCTTTCCCCTTTGTTCTCAGGATTGGGAAAGAAAGTAGGCATGTGAATTGCTTGATTTAAAGAAACCCTAGATACCACTTTTGGCAGAAAGGTAGGGTTGGTTCGTAAGGAGACCCTGTCTCTGTGAAAGGTTATGAACGGTGGTATTGCCATTAGGGCCTGTAATTCCGAAACCCTTCTTGCTGAGGTAATGGCCAGCAGGAAAGCTGTCTTCCAGGAGAGAAACTGTAAATCCACAGAAGCTGCTGGCTCAAAGGGAGGTAGAGTCAATTTTTCTAGGACAAAATTGAGGTCCCAAGCTGGTACTGGTGCCTTTCTTGGGGGCTTTATATTCCTGATTCCTCTAAGAAATTGCCTTAAAGGATGTGAAAACACAGGTGGATCAGTGTTGTATCTAGCTGAGATAGCTGAAGCATGTATTTTTATGGAAGAGTATGAGAGTCCGTTATGTAGCATATCTGCCAAGTATTCCAGAATGAGTGGGATGCTCAAAAGTGATGCATCATGACCCTTGTTGGTATTCCAAATGATGAATCTCTTCCATTTGGCTGAGTAAGCCTTTCTGGTGGATGGTCTGCGGGCTTCTGTTAGTATCCGCTGAACTTCCTTGGAGAGAGGTAAATTGAGGTTATTCATGGGATCTCCCAAGTTGTTAGCTGTAGCGTCTGGATGTTGGGATGAACTGTCCGGAAGTTGTGTTGAGTCAAAAGTTGGGGCCATTGGGGAAGGGCCCACGCTTTGTTGTGACATATGCTCC
The DNA here is from genome assembly GCF_019279795.1 of Protopterus annectens. Classification (NCBI taxonomy): domain Eukaryota; kingdom Metazoa; phylum Chordata; order Ceratodontiformes; family Protopteridae; genus Protopterus; species Protopterus annectens. The sequence goes on along the minus strand of NC_056731.1, from coordinate 1,241,240,060 downwards.
TTAGTAGTGGGTACCAGTGTTGTCTTGGCCAGTCTGGAGCTATTAGGATCCCCTTCGGCTGCTCTGCTTTGATCTTTAGTAACACTGTGGTTATCAGTGGCAGAGGTGGAAATGCATAGATTATTAGGGAGCTCCAGTTGAATGAGAGAGCATCTATTTTCCATGCTTGTGGATAATATGTCCTTGAGCAGAACTTTTGTAAGTGATGATTGAGGTGGGAGGCAAATAGGTCTACGTCCGGCCTGCCCCATGTCGATGTGAGTCTTATAAAGATGTCGATGTAGCCTCCATTCGTGGGGGTCTAGGAAATTCCTGCTTAGACTGTCCGCCAGAACATATTCTTTGCCTGGAACAAACTGGGATTGTAACTGTATGTTTAGACTCAGTGATTTTTCCCAAAGATTCATTGTCAGTCTGCAAAGGGGGTAAGAATGAGTGCCCCCCTGCTTGTTTATGTACCACATCACAGTGGTGTTGTCTGTCCGTATTAGTAGGTGGCCTTGTTGAAGTTGTTGTCCAAAGGCCTCGATGGCATGCACTACTGCCAGCATTTCTTTTTGGTTGATATGCAGATGTGTTTCCTTTGGAGACCATTGTCCTTGAATACATCTGCCCTCCATGTGCGCCCCCCATCCAAGGTCTGAGGCATCTGTGGTCATGGTCTGTGTTATCTGAGGTTTTTTGAACGACATACCTGTGTTTGACTGGCTTACTGTGGCCCACCATAGAAATTCCTTTTGAAGACATGGAATGAGCGGAATAGTTGCTTCTAGGTTGTTGCTCTGTTGAGACCATAAGCTTTTTTGGTACCACTGAAGCTTTCTCATGTGTAGTCTTGCTAGTGGAACCAGGAGAATGCAGGATGCCATGTAACCCAGGGCCTGTAGGAATCTCCTTGCAGTCATCTGGGTGAGCTTTGCTAAACTTTTGAAGTAATGAGTTAACTTCTTTTGCTTGTCTTCTGTCAGGTAAGCCATTTGAGAGGCTGTGTCTAGTTTGGCTCCTAAGAAGGTTATTTGCTGGGATGGCTGAAGTCCTGACTTTTGAAAGTTGACTGTGTATCCCAGAGCCTGTAGCAAGTGTATGACATAATTCAAGTTTTTTGTCAAGGTTAGTTTGTTGTCCGCTTGTATGAGGCAATCGTCCAGGTACGGGTAGATTTGAATCCCTGGAGCCTGCAATGAGCAATTACTGATGCCAGGCATTTCGTGAATACTCTGGGCAGTAGATAAGCCAAATGGCAATGCTGAGAATTGATAATGCTCTGGCCCTGCAAGAAATCTGAGGTATCTTCTGCAGCTGTGTCTGATAGGGACATGCAGGTATGCCTCCTTGAGGTCCAGAGTAATCAGCCAAGACCCCTTGCCCAGCATGGGAAGGAGTTGCTGTAGAGTCAGCATTTTGAACTTTGGTACTATGAGAAAAGTGTTTAAAGCGGACAAGTCCAGTATTGGTCTCCACTGAGTTTCTTTTCTTGGAACAAGGAACAGTCTTGAATAAAACCCCTGACCTTGTTCTTGTTGTGGAACTTTTTCTATTGCTTTGATCTGAGCAAGCAGAGAAATTTGCTTGATAGCCTCTGCCCTCTGATTTTGTGGAAGGTTTGGCATGCCTTGTTTTCTTGGCAAGGTATGAAAATGGAACCTGTAACCGTGGTCTATAATGTCCAAAATCCATTTGTCCTTTGTCAGTTTGTGCCAATTTTTTGAAAACAGAGATAATTTTCCGCCCAGAGGAGCGTCTGTTTGCTCCTTGGTCAGCGGAACTAGAGGAAAGTCATTGAGATTGTCCCTGCAGGGCAGGAGAAACCCCTGTGTCACTTCTTTGGTTTGCTGGTTGCCATTGTCGTCCCCTGTAGGATCCTCTGTATTGCCCTCTTCCTCGGGCACGCCTGTTTTTGCCCCTTTGAAATCTTTCAGGATTAGGAAAGGACCAGTTTTTAGAAGGCCAGTTCCTGCTGAATCTGGGTGGCTGAACCTGGAGGAAATCTTTGTCTGAACTGACTTGGCTTTTTCCTCAATGGACTTTAATGAGAAGTTATGTACCTACCATAACGTTCCATGTTAGTTGTCTTCTCTCGCCTTCTTTCTTGCTTGATGGGTTCGGAGCCGATCCTCGGCTCCGACTCGGCACTTTGCTAAGCTCGAGAGTCACTTTTACCAGCTCGAGGCAGCCCCATATCCCATGATGCAAGGCGGTAAGTACCCAGATCTCGTTTGGTACCTATAGGCAATAACACCTAGCACAAAAAACTTCCCAGAAGGAAAGGCAAAAAGCCTAAAGGATGGGCTATAAGGTAGACCAGAACTAGCTGGTCTTAAGAAGCATTCTTCCATATAGAGAGAAAAAGGTCTGTCCAGCCCAGGGGGCAGGAGGGAGGGTCACAAGAAAGAAGGCGAGAGAAGACAACTAACATGGAACGTTATGATAGGTACATAACTTCTCAATGTTAAGTTGTCAATCTCGCCTTCATTCTTGCTTGATGGGACCGCTTCCCTAGCACCTCTATCCTGGGTGGCTCAATGGAACAGACTCTTGAGAACTGTAGAGCCAAAACTGGCTCTATCCCTGGAGGCCAAATCCAATTTATAATGAGAAACAAAGGTATGAGGAGTGGCCCAAGTGGCTGCTGCACAAATAGTGCCTAATGGAAGTCTAGCCTGAAAAGCTGTAGAAGTGGCTAAGCTTCTGGTTGAATGCGCTTTAGGTTTTGAGCACAGCTGTTTTCCCCTGAGCTGATAGATTTCGGAGATGGTGGAAGAAAGCCATCTAGATAAGGTCACCTTGGAGACAGGGAGGCCTTTCTTGTTTTCAGCATAAGAAAGAAAGAGCTGATCGGATTTCCTGAATTGTTTTGTTCTGTCCAAATAATATCTGAGTTGGCGGTGAACATCAAGATAATGTAATTTTTGTTCCAATCTGTTTGAGTAATTAGGGAAAAATACAGGGAGGTCAATAGATTGGTTCAAATTATTTTTCGAGGCCACCTTAGGCAAAAAGGTTGGATTAGTTCTCAAGGATACCCTGTCTTTGTGGAAGACCAAATAAGGGGACGAACAGAGAGCATGAAGTTCTGACACACTCCTTGCCGAGGTAATAGCAACAAGGAAGAGTGTTTTCCATGAAAGAAATTTCAGGGAACATGAAACAGCTGGCTCGAAGGGAGGAAGAATTAAGGATGTCAGCACTAGATTTAGGTCCCATTGAGGAGGACGACTCCTGACTGGATGTTTCAGCAGAAAAATTCCTTTTAGAAAGGCTCTACAAAGCCTGTGGGACATAATGTTGTGATCTGCAAACCCGACATGAAAATTCGAGATAGCAGCCAACTGAACTTTGACTGTGGAAGATGAAGAGCCCGAGTGAAAGATTTCCGCTAAGAAATCCAAAACTGCTTGAACAGGGGCAGTAAAAGGATCTATATTTTTAGCTTTTGCCCAACAAGAGAAGCGTTTCCACTTGCTGGTATAAATCCTTCTAGTAGAGGATTTAATGGAAGCCACTATGATATCCCTAACAGGATTAGAGATCATAGGAAGCCTGGCTAAGGAAGGAAGTGGAGCAACCAAGCTGTGAGGTTGAGAGAAGGAATAGACCGATGCAGCTGACCCAATTGGTGAATCAGAAGGTCTGGCACTGGGTCCAGATGCCACGGCTGCACCAATAGGTGACGATGGAGGAACGGAATTAGAAGTTATGTACTCACCATAACGTTCCATCTGAGTAGGTGACTTCATTCGGATGCAACCTGTGGGTATCGGATCCGACCTCGGATCCGAGCCGGCAATTCAAAAGCTTAGGCTCCGAGCTCCTAGCTCCTCCCTCTTACCCATAACCCCTTACCAAGCCCTGACTGACCTCAGATTGAGTTTGCCTCAAAATACTGACAACAGTACACTAAAACAGCATAAATACTCACTCTATAAAGGTCAGGGGGATGGAGATAGTTGCATCGAATGAAGTCACCTACTCAGATGGAACGTTATGGTGAGTACATAACTTCTAAATCTGAAGTAGGCAGACTTCATTGTCTGCAACCTGTGGGACAGAGTCCTAGCTACCTGAATCTTGGGCGTCATGGAAGGATGTTTGAGCACCGCTGAGCCAAAGGATGCTCTTCCTCTAGAAACAACATCCACCTTGTAATGAGAAATAAAAGTATGAGGCGAGGCCCAAGTAGCTGCCGCAGATATCATCCAATGATACACGGGACTTAAAGGCGGCTGACGTGGAAACTGCCCTAGTAGAATGAGCCGTAACCCTCTGAGGAGCAGGTCTACCTGAAGTGTCATATGCCTGCAGAATACAATTAGCAATCCACTTAGATAGTGTGACTTTAGATACTGCTTTACCCAGAGCAAATTTAGCAAAGGAGACGAACAGCTGATCTGATTTCCTGTGGCCAGCTGTTCTGTTAATATAAAACGTAATTGTCTATGAACATCCAAGGAATGCAATTTGTATTCTCCTTTGTTTGAGTACTTGGGAAAAACACAGGTAAATTGATTGACTGGTTAATATTGGATTCAGAAGAGACCTTCGAAGAAAAGAAGGATTGGTCCTAAGGCACACCCTATCAGGGAAGAAAGAAAGGTAAGGCGGCTTGACGACAGAGCCTGAAGCTCAGACACTCTTCTGGCTGAAGTGATAGCTACCAGGAAGGCAGTCTTCCAGGAAAGGTACTTTAAATCAGTAGAAGCTGCAGGCTCAAGGGAGGAGCAGTAAGGGCTTGCAGAACTAAAGACAAGTCCCAGGGTGGTACAACCTCCTTGACTGGAGGCCTCAACAAAAACTCCTTTGAGAAATGTTTTGCATAATTTCGCCATCATAAGGAGCTGTGTCATGATCAATGTGATAATGCGAGATAGCTGCCAATTGTACCTTAATCGTGGAAGAACTAGCCCCTTGATGAAAGAGGTCTGTTAGAAAATCCAGCACCGCTGACATAGGTGCCGAGAAAGGATCCAAAGTTCTCTGTACTGCCCATATAGAGAATCTCTTCCATTTACTCCGATAAACCTGCCTGGTGGAAGGTTTATGAGCTGCCACTAATATGGCCTTGACCGGTGATGAGATACCGGGAGTCCTAATTAAGGATGGAACTGGAGCAGCCAAGCTGTCAACTTCAGGGTCCGCAGATTGGGAACTGACATTCCCAGAGGGTGGGAGATGAGATCCGAAATTGGATCCAGAATCCAGGGTGGATTGATTTTGTGAGACCATACGAAGGGGAACCAAGGTTGTCGAGGCCAGAATGGGGCAATGAGAATCATTCTGCTCCCCAAAGTGTTGGCTTTCTGCAGAAGCCTCTGTATCAGAGGAAGTGGAGGGTAGGCATAAAGGAGACCGGGAGGCCAAGCATGCACCAGAGTATCTCTCGGGAACTCCCCTGGAGGGGGAAGCAGAGCGAAGAAATTGTCGCATTTGGCATTTGAGGGAGAGGCAAAAAGATCGCAACAGGGTTGCCCCCAAACGGCAAAAATCTTCTTCGCTACTTGAGGATTGAGAGACCACTCGTGTGGAGAAAGGATGGTGCGACTGAGCTTGTCCGCAAGGATGTTGGACTTTCCCAGAATGTGCGTTGCTACCAGAAAGCGTTTGGTGGAAATTGCCCATTCCCAGACTCTCATGGCCTCTCGACAAAGGGGGTAAGACCTGGTTTCTCCCTGTTTGTTGATATACCAGACTACCGACATGTTGTCTGTCTGAATCGCAATAGTCCCTGAAGGAAGAACGTGGTGAAGTGCTTGCAACGCTAGGAGCACCGCCCTCATTTCCAGGACATTTATATGCAATGACGTCTCTGTGGGATTCCACGTGCCTTGGACAATCTTTCCCGCAGAATGCCCCCCCCACCTGAGGCAAGAAGCGTCCGTGGTCACTGTGGCTCGGGGAAATGCAGCGCAAAAAGGTCTCCCTGCCAGGGGCTCCGGAGAAAGAAGCCACCAAAGAAGGGAGTCCCTGCACGCTCTGCTGATCGCAATCGGAGCGTTTAGAGAAGAACAAAGAGGGGACCACTGAACCTGAAGGGTCCATTGAAGAACCCGCATGCGTAAACGGGCATGAATGAGAAGCGGAATAGCTGCCGCCATAGAACCTAGGGCCCTCAGGACCCGAAGCTGCAGTTGGAGATGGTTGCAGGATCGCTGTCACATGACACTTCAGGCTGGCAATACGGTCTGGGGTGAGGAAGGCTCGCATTGATCTGGTGTTTAGTCTTCCTCCTATGAAATCTATAACTTGTGTGGGGTTCAGTAAAGATTTCTCCCAGTTGATCGTGATGCCCAGCCTTGGTGCTAGTTGAAGAAAGTAATCCCTGGCTGAGCACAGAAGATGCCTTGATGATGCCGTCAGGAGCCAGTCGTCCAGGTACGGAAAGACCTGTAATCCCTGGAGCCTCAGGTGGGCCGCTAGCACCTTGGTAAACACCCTGGGGGCTGAGGTGAGACCAAAGGGGAGGACCCTGAACTGATAATGACTGGCTCCCAGCCGGAAGCGAAGAAACCTCCTGGATCGTCTGTCCATCCGAATGTGGTAGTACGCGTCCTTGAGGTCTATGGAGCACATCCAGTCGTTCTCCCTCAAGAGGGGAAGTATAGATTGCAGGGTGACCATCCGGAACTTTTGCTTGGTTACTGACAGGTTCAGCTGGGAAAGGTCTAAGATTGGTCTTAAGTCCCCCGTCTTCTTTGGCACCAAAAGAACCTGGAGTAAAACCCTAATCCGGTTTGATCTCGGGGACAGCTGGATAGCTCTTTTTCTAGCAGCTGTTCGATTTCGATAGCTGCCGCCTCCCTTTGGTCGGGTGGAACATCTGGGAGGCTGCGAGATTTGGGAACCTTGAATAAGGGAATTGAATATCCTCTGGATATGACTCGAAGCACCCAACTGTCTGTTGTTATGGACTCCCAAGAAGTCAGGTGCCTCGAAAACCGCCCCCCGACTGCCTCCAGAGACGGACAGCCGGGCAACCCTTCAGGGCTGCTGCGTGGGTCTATCAGAGAAAGGTTCTCTGGACCCAAAGTTGCCAGGAGCCCCCCTGCCTCTAGCACGACGACCTCCCCGTCCTCCTCTGCCACGGAAGGACTGGTAGCAGGTTGGGACTGCTGCGACTTCCGGAACCACATCTTCTTCTGTCCCTTTTGGTTCTTAGAGAAGGACCTCTGGGGAGCTGAGAAGCGGACTCCGACGGCAGACAGCGTCTTCCCGTCCTTTACGCTCTGGACTAATGTCTCGCGAACAGTCTTGCCAAACAAGGCAGAACCATCGAAGGGGCATTCGCGAAGGTCGCCTTGAAGGGCTCTGCAAAATCACAATGGCGGAGCCAGGCCTGTCGCCTCATGACTAGGCCTGCTCCGCTGGCTCTAGCGGCTCCCTCAGTAGCATGAGAAAGCAGCCGCATAGATGTATTGGAAACTGATCTGAGAGTGGCCATTCGGGTGGAGTAAACCTGTTTATCCTCACTCGAGATGGACTCGGGGAGATGCAGCGTATTCTTTAATCAGATCCCGCTGCATCCTAATGACATGTGCCATGTAGTTCAGCTCTCAAGGAGAAGGTTGCTGAACTAAAACTCGCTTCCCAATGTGATCCATCGAGGACTCCTTGCCAGGAGGATGCATGGAGGGACTCTCCTGGGCCAATTCCCTCTTCGTGGCTGCAGCCATCATCATGGCATCTACTGGGGGACCCTTACTCCAGTGGGTGCGGTCCGACGGAGGAGAAAGAATGCGGTCCGGGCGCTTAGGGATAGGCTCAATGGTGTCCGGTTCCTTCCGCGCCCTGCTGGAAATAAGGTCCACCAGGGGTCAGCAGGAGGGACACCCAAGAGGTAGAAGGGCCCTCGAATGCCTCCAAGAACACAGACTCGTCCGAAGCCTTGGGGGCAGACCACCCCCCCCCCTGATCCTTAACATCTCCATGATGTCTCCAAATGAGACGTCCTCAGGGGGTGACCTAGGGGAGCCTTCCCCTTCATCCAAGTCTGTGTCTTCAGTGACGGACTCAGGGAGTCCATGTGCCTCCTTTTGCACTTACGCCCGAGGTACTTCATCGGGGCTGTCCGAGGAGTACTCTTCAGCAGTTGGATGTTCCAAGGGAACCACTTGGGACATCGAGGCGGGCTGTCCCTGGGACCGGCTGGTGGGGGCCTGGCCCAACTGCAATGGAGTGCGGGATGGAGCCGTGGCAGGGACCGGGGGTCCGGATGTCCTCGACAGTGCCCTTTCCACTACATCGAAAGCCGAGGGGAGCCAGCTTCTCTAAGCCCGAGCCGACCCCACTCGGATCCGGACGGATCGGAGTCGGAGCAAACCGTCGGATCCGAGACCGTGTGCTCCGACCTGGACGGAGCCGAAGACACACCAGCTCCCTCGGATCCGAGGCTCGCCTCGGCTCCGAGAGGTCGGGTCCGGTACCAAGCACTCAAGGGATGGGACGGATCCGAGGTGCGCCGACCCATCGGATCCGACCCACCCCCGGATCCAAATCTGCCCGGCGCCGACAGCTCCGAACCCGTGGTATGGGTCGGAGAAGGAGCCAAGGGGCGAAAAAGGGGTCGAAGCCCCTCCCGGATGGGGGGGGGCTAGGAGCACTCCCATTTGCATTTGGGCCTGGATGAATTTCCTCATTATCCGGTCCATATCAGCTTCACTCATTGAGAAAGTTGACCTAGTGGAGGCCACCGAAGCGGACCTAGAGAGCCGCCTCGGAGACCTCCTAGAAGGGCTAGCCTCCTCCTCCTCGGGTCCAGGAGAGAACCGAGGGGAGTGGAGCCGAGGAGGAGGAAAGCTAGAAGGCACAGGGGAGGCCCGCTTAGATGGAGGAGCCGAACTGGAAGTTTCGGCTCTTCGCCAGGTGCCTCTCCTGTGCCTCTCCTTCTGTCTTTCCCTAGAGGATTCCTTCCCTCCGGCAACTTAGAGGGAGGTTGAGTCCCAGCCGGAGGGAGAACCCACAGCAACAGGTTGCTGAGTGGAAGGGCAGAGGCCGGCGGTATCTGGAGGTAAAAGACCCGCCAGCACCAACTTCGACCTCCGCTCCCTCAAAGCCCAGGGGTTGAACCCTGCACAAATGGTACAACCAGATGACAGGTGTTCAACCCCAAGCATGACCAAGAGTGTGGCCATCCGCTGGGGACAGCTTATGGCCACACTCACATTTCGAGAACACAGCCTTATGGGCTTCAGACATCACAACCCTAAGGCCTAACACAAAACACACACAAACAAACTACGCAAAACCCGAGAAATTTAAATAAAAGAGAGAGGAAAGCCTAAACACACTCAACACTAACTATATCAAGACTGAAAATAAAGATTTTTAAAACTTTTTCTGTCAAAAAATAGTTTCTTATCTTCACCAACGCCAGGAGCTCTGGAATTCCGTAGCTACTTGAAAAGCGGCAAACGAAATCTGAGGTCAGTCAGGGCTTGGCAAGGGGTTATGGGTAAGAGGGAGGAGCTAGGAGCTCGGAGCCTAAGCTTTTGAATTGCCGGCTCGGATCCGAGGTTGGATCCGATACCCACAGGTTGCAGACGAATGAAGTCTGCCTACTTCAGATACCAAATTTGTCGAGGCCAATAGGGAGCAATGAGAATCATTTTGGCTCTCAAAACGGTGGCTTTCTGGAGTACTTGTGGAATCAACGGAAAGGGAGGAAAGGCATAAAGAAGTCCCTGGGGCCAATCCTGGGTTAGAGCGTCTCTGGGGGGATGGCCTGGCAGTGGGGAAGAGAGAAAAGAAGTCTGGGCATTTGCTGTTTTGGGGAGTAGCAAAAAGATCGCAACATGGGCGGCCCCATTCTAGAAAAATCTCCTCCACTATAGATTGTTTGAGAGACCACTCGTGAGGCATGAGAATAGCTCTGCTCAATCTGTCCGCTAGAATGGTGGTTTTCCCAGGGATATGCGTTGCTACCAGAAACTGATGAGAGGAGATCGCCCATTGCCAAAGTCTGAGAGCTTCTCGACACAAGGGGTAGGACTTGGTTCCGCCCTGTTTGTTGATATACCATACTACAGACATGTTGTCTGTGTGAACTGCAATTGTTCCCAAGGGAAGAAAGTCGTTGAGGGCTTGCAACGTTAAAAGCACTGCTCTCATCTCTAGGACATTTATGTGCAGGTGGTATTTGAACGGTTGCCACGTCCCATGAACCATCCTGCCCTGATAATGACCCCCCCACCCAATCAGGGAGGCATCTGTAGTGACTGTGGCTACTGGGGCCGGGGATACAAAGGGTCTGCCTTGATGAATCTGGGGAGAAGAAATCCACCATGATAGATGATTCTTGCAAACTTGTGTCACCAGGATTTGGTGACGCATGGGAAGTTGTTGGTAAGACCACTGGGTGAACAACATCCACTGAAGAAGACGCATGTAGAAGCGGGCCAGGGGAAGAAGGGTAATGGCCGCAGCCATGAGGCCCAACACCTTCAGAACCATTCTGGCTTGCACCTTTTTGCAGGCAAGGATGGTCTTCATGTGACTTTGGATATCTGAGATTCTTTGGTCTGTGAGGGTTGCTGACATCCGAACAGTGTTTAAGTTTGCGCCTATGAAAGTAATAGACTGGCAGGGCAATAAGGAGGATTTTTCGTAGTTGATCGAAATTCCTAATTGAGTGCATAGATTTAGGGTGTAATCCCTGGCTTGAAGAAGTTGATGCCTGGTGGTGGCTGAAAGGAGCCAGTCGTTGAGATACGGAAACACCTGGAATCCTTGACGTCTCAGGTGAGCCGTGACCACTGCCATACATTTGGTAAACACTCTGGGGGCTGTAGTGAGACCAAAGGGCAGGGCTCTGAATTGAAAATGACTGGACCCCAGCCGAAAGCGGAGAAACCTTCTGGAGCGTCTGTGAATTTTTATGTGATAGTACGCGTCCTGAAGATCTATTGAGCACATCCAGTTGTCCTTTTCTAGGAAGGGCAAAATTGATTGAAGTGTGACCATTCGAAATCTTGTCTTTCTCACAGACTTGTTGAGTCTGCTGAGATCCAATATTGGTCTCCAGTCTCCCGTCTTTTTGGGGACCAAAAAGAATCTTGAGTAGATTCCGGGCTCTGAATGGTCTGTTGTAACTGGCTGAATGGCCCTTTTTTGTAGAAGCTTTGATACTTCTAACTTTGCAATTTCCCTTAGACCGGGTGGCACATCTGGAAGGGAATTTTTGTGAGTGAAAGGACTTTCCTCGAAAGGAATCTTGTAACCCTCGGATATGATCGACTGTACCCATCTGTCTTGAGAGAGGGAACGCCAGGCTTCTGGGTACAGCGATAGTCTTCCCCCGACTGCCTCCAAGGATGGACAGTCGGGCAACATCTCAGGGATGCTGGAAGGGCTTGTCAGAGAGGCTCTCTGCTTCCCTGGTTTTGTGGACCCCCTCTGCCTCTAGGCGTCTGTTATTATTACCCCCTCTGCCTCTAGGGGTAAACTGACCACGTGCATCTGGCGTGACTCCCTGGGATTTACGGAACCACATTTTTCTGCCCTTCTGACCTTTGGGGTAAGGTCTAGAGGGGGTAGAAAAACGGACCCCTACGGCAGAAAGAGTCTCGCCGTCCTGCTCACACCTGGTCAATGTATCCTTCACTTGAGGGCCAAACAATGCTGACCCATCAAAGGGAGAATTCGTGAAGGACGCCTTAAAGGGGTCTGCAAAATTACAGAGCCGCATCCAGGATTGATGTCTAAGAGCCACTCTTGTACCCGCGGCTCTACTCGCTCCATCTGCTGCATACGAGATCAGTCGCATGGAGGAGTTAGCTATAGAATTAAGGATTCCTAGCTGAGAAGCAATCTTTTCTTGAGCCCCTGCAGCCGTAGGATCCTGCACTACTTCACCTAGTTCCTTAAGGATGTCCCTTTGGAGTCTGGTGAAGTGACATAAATAGTTCAGCGAACGCATGACAAAGGTCGCTGAGGAGAACATCCGCTTACCATACCTATCCATGGTTCTAGAATCCTTATTAGGAGGATGGACTGGTACGGAAGGATCTGCAAGTTCCTTCTTAGTGGCGGCCGCCACCACCATGGCATCAACAGGGACACCTTTTGTAAGGAATTGCTTTTCAGAAGGGGCTGTAATAAATTTAGACGGCCTCCTAGGAACTGGCTCTACAGAATCAGGAGCAGCCCAAGCCTTTCGAGCAATAACCTCCATAAGGGGTCGAAGGTGGAGACACCCAGGAGGTGGAGGGTCGAGATCCAAACGCCTCTAGGTATACCGACTCATCCTCGGAGGGATTTATGGAGGGCCAGTTTCCCCTCTGTTTTAGGAGTTCTAGGATGTCTGAAAAAGAGACATCCTCAGAGGGGGATCTTGGGGATCCCTCCGACTCATCTAAGTCGGTATCTGAAGTGGTAGACTCAGGGGAGTCCAGGTGTTTCCTCTTACAAGTCCTCTTGTGCGGAGGATCTCCTGACTGGTCAGGAGAATCCTCGGAAGAGGGGGTTCTTCCCAGTGGGGAAACCTGAGGCGGTGGATCTCTAGGTCCGGGAGCAAGAGATGGAAGAGATATCGACAGGCACTGTAGAGGGAGGAGCTAAGGGAATAGATTGCTGACTGAGCCCAGTGGCCAGCACACTCTTCATCACCTCAAGGCCCCTCCCAGGAGATCCGAGAGACCCCGTTCCGAAGAAACTGGGACTCCCGGGCCCACCGAAAGGGAAGGCTCCGAGGCAGATGTCGGAGCCGAGCTCACCAAGGCTGAAGCTCCAAGGGGAAGAGCGGGGTCGGACAAGGGTCCGATGCCACTCACCCCCTCGGAGACCAGGGAAGCCCGACCACCGAATCCCTCCAAGGAAGGTCTCGAGGAGGAGATAAGAGTAGATGCTGAAGGTGCAGAAGGAGGGGGTATCTGCCCCTCAGCCATAGCCGTAACTACTCCCGTAGACTCCAGCTCCAAACTCTGTGGTAGAGTCGAAGGAGGAACTTGAAGGGGGTGTGGACTAATAGTCATCTGTTGAGACGGACTATGAAGCATCTGGGCCAGTGCCTGTGATTTTAATAATCTGCTTACCACCCTCTCTAAATCATGGTCAGATAACCTGGACGACCTAGATGATCGGCTCAGATGGCTCCGTTCCGAAAGAATAGGTGAGGCCGGAGCCGACAGAATCGGTTCCAAAGAGGGGGACCTGGACCTCTTCCTCGAAGGAACCATCGGAGCCGACAAACCCACTGATCCAGTCGGACTAGATGCATTGGCTCCAGCCGGAGCCGATGCAGGCATCAAAATAGTGGTGTCGGAGCCGGTCGGTGCCGACACCGAAGCCTGGGCCACATGGTGGTCGGAGCCAGTACTCGGAACCGACACCAAAGTGACCAAAGAAGTATCGGCACAGATAGCCATCGGTGCCGAAGATTTAGCCAAGGTCGGATCGGCTCCAGTCGGAGCCGATCTCGACTCCGACATAGTCGGAGCCAAGGCCGAAGGCTTTGGTACAGAAGCCTGGGCCTTACACTTAGAAGGCTTTCCCGGAGCCGATTTGGCCGGGGAGCCCTCCAGTTTAAGGAGTCCCCTTAAAATAAGTTTGTTTCTCCTTTCCTGCAGGACTCTCTGGCTAAAAGAATGACATATTGCACAGGAGTCCTGCAGGTGGAGAGGTCCCAGGCAGTATAAACAAGAAGTGTGACCGTCTGTCAGAGACATCTTCTGACAGCACGAGTCACACTTCTTAAAGCCTGAGACCCTCTGCTCTTTGGACATAGTGGACACAAAATCAGAACACACACAGTCCCAAACAAACAATTAAAATTAAAGAGTAAGCAGTAAAAACCTCACACACACACACACACACCCTGACAGGGGGGGGGGGGGTGGGAGGGAAGGTAGGCCTGACTAAAAAAATTAAGGAGGAAGGATAATTTTAGTCAAAAAGGTGGTTTACAATTAACTAAAAATGAAAGATTTCTAAGAAAAAAAAGTTTAAAAGTGAAAAGGGGCTAAAAGCAGTTTAAATTTAAACACTTACCAGGAGCTGGTAAAAGGAGGACCTCATCAGCGAAGTGGCAAACGAGATCTGGGTACTTACCACCTTGCATCATGGGATATGGGGTTGCCTCGAGCTGGTAAAAGTGACTCTCGAGCTTAGCAAAGTGCCGAGTCGGAGCCGAGGATCGGCTCCGAACCCATCAAGCAAGAATGAAGGCGAGATTGACAACTTAACATCACATCTTTAGCATTAGCACCAAAAAGCTTGTTCTTTTCCAAGGGTGCATCAAGAAGTTTTGCCTTAACATGATCTGGTAAAGGTTGTTCTTTTAGCCATGCATGTCTACGAATGACCGCCCCTGTCATAGCTGCCCTACATGAAGCTTCCAATGCATCATATCCACACTGTAGAAAGTGATTGCTAACCTGCTGAGAATTATGAACAGCCTCTTGCAAAGACTTCCTATCTAAAGGTTCAGGAGAGGCCAATTTTTTCTGTAAATCATCTAACAGGAAATCCTGATATTGGAACATGTGAAAGAGACAATTGAGAGCTCTCATAGATAAAGTAGTGGAGGTGTAAACCTTCTTCCCCCATCTCTCTAAGGACCTTGCTTCCCTGTCGGAAGGTAAAGGGTTTTTGGAGGTGGTAGCTGAAACCCCTTTAGGCCCCTGGGAAATTGTTTCTAAATCAACAGCATGGGCCCTAAAGAAATGAGAATGGGTTTCTGGGACCCTATAGTATCTGTCAGGCTTGACAGGAGCAGGAGGAAGAGTATCAGGGGTAACACTGGAGTCAGAGTATAGATCATCCAAAACATCAAGCACAGGAGGTATAGCTAAGGGTCTGTGTTGGGGTTTTTTAAGGAATGTTCGAAGGCGCTTTCTGGAATCTGAATATTCCTGGCCTTGCCACTGAAAATGCTCCCTCATGGAATGCAGAACTTCCCCAAAAGAAATATCCTCAGGAGGAGAGGCCGAGGGAATCGAGTCCTCTGCATCTGAATCCTCATAGGTCTGGAAGGGCTCTTCCTGGCTTTCGGAGTGAACAGAATCCTCAAAATCTTCATCTGAAGAGAGAGGGTCAGAGGGTTCAACCCTGGGCCTCTTATCAGGAGGAGGCTGGGATGCTCTCTCAGGATGGGCCTGGGAACCTCTGATCAGGGAAATTAAATCTGCGGCCATAGACATGATTTGAGTTTCAGGAGTAGGCTGAGGTAAGGTTTTAGCAGTAAGATGCTTGGCCTTGCTGGCTGCCTTAGCATGTGTGTAGGCCTTGATAGACATGGACATGGGAGGCCTAGCTGCTCCACGTGCAGGAGTGACCTTATCAACAGCAATGGTCTCGGGCATTTCCTCGGTTTCAGTATCCGGAGGAAAATCAATAACTGGCGTCGGAGTGGCCTCCGGTATCGGAGGTATCGGTAATGCGGTGTCTTCGGTTCGAAGCGGTGGAATAACCGCCTCAGAGGGAACCGGGGCACTAGCGGTTAGTTTTGGTGTGGTGTCGGTGGAAGACGCGGGCTGAAGATGTCGGTCCCGGTCTTTTCGTTTCTTAGGAGTATGTGTTGTCGGTTGTTCCGACGGCATTATATAATCAAATTTTTCGCCGAAAAAGTCTTCAGCGAACTCCGCCCGGCGCCTGAGAGTGCGCTTATTGAAGCGAGCACAGGCAGCACAGGCCGAAACGTCGTGGTCTGGGCCAAGGCAAAGGAGGCAGTAAGAATGGAAATCCTTATGAGGTATTTGTTTACCACAAGACAAACAATTATTTACTTTTTCAGTAATTTCTGACATCGGCTGAGGCAAGAAAAGGTCCCCAACGGGGTACTTAGCTTTTTTGATACAGGAGCTGACCGACCGGCACTTGCGAACTGCTTCTGCTTCGGGCACCGCGCGGCAAGAAAGACTGAAGAAGATGGCATCAGCTGATGCTTATATACTCCAGCCGCTCTGACGTCGGAGAGAAATGCGACATCAGTCGACGTCGGATCCAGACTTTGGAATCCGGCCGACAGAGGGCTGCCTGAGGCAGGACAACCCATATGTTATGACTGCAGTTGCATTCTTGAAGGACATGTTTTCTTTGTTTCTATTAAACTCTGTTCAAAGGCTGTAATACGGTCTACTGTTTCTTGTAAGAGACGAGTGTTCAATTATTTTGAAGTTTTTTTTTTTTTTTTTAGATAGGGAAATATAGAGAAAAGGAGGGAAGGAAAGGAAATACTAATGCTGGCAAAGGAGCTATGGCAATGTTGCAGAAGGGAAGAAGATATTAATAATAGTATCTAAGGAGTACAAAGAAACGTACAATAGACAGAAAAAGGGTCAGAAACAACAAAACTTATATAAATGTGATTTACGGGTTAGTAATAGAAAAAGGTTTTAAGTAAGGAATACAAAAAACACCACACTTACCTGAAAAATGCTCGAGAGAGATGGAAGACCACGTCCTTTGCCTGAAGCGACAAACAAGATCCGTGGTAATTGAGGTTGGTGCATTCTGGGTAAAGGAGATGCTCAAAAGTGTTTGGTTGCCATATACTTTAGCAATGGCAGAGTCAGAGCTGAGGGAATCTGATCCGAACCCATCATTTGAGAAAAGAATGAGAACTGACACCAGACAAGACAGTTTAACATCACAGAATAATTACTGATGATCTTCAGTCAGTACAGGGCTGGTTTTAAGATGAAACAGATGAATTCTGAAGATGTACAGAAAAGTCAATACTATCGCATAAAGCCTTCACGTTCAGATAAAAAGCTGTCCTTCAAACTATATACCCACTATACAGTGAATCTCCAAATATGCTACAAGAAGGTACCCGAGGCAGTGTACTTTATACAGAACATATACTTTACATACACACACACACACACACACAGTGTATGTGCTCACACATTGCAGTAAGCAGATGTTTATAGCACCAAGAGCTCTCAAATCTGCTTGCCACAAGGACTATGCTGTAAGTCCAGAAAATGGGATACCCAAAAATAAGACATTACTCTGTTCCAGCTTCACATTAGAAAATGCCCTCTAATGGGCCAAGAGCCACACTTTTCACACAAACTGTCAATAAACTGAAAAAGCACTGGAAATGTGCATTCCAAGTAAAAAGAGACCATACTGCAGCACAACAAATTTGGTGAAGCAGCTTTTAATTTTGCAGCAAATGACTGGTTTCAAAAGGCCTACATCCAGCTACCAGAATTAGACCTAGTAAGTCAATTTAAATATGTATATACATACATATACAAAAAACCCCAAAACAGCAGCCTTTTTTTATACATTTATTGTTTTTATATAAAATGGGGTAATCCACATAAGGTAACTCATATTACAGGCCAATTTTGATTGCAATATTGTTTCTGGAAATCCTCCTTCATATAACATTTGATTTGGCATGCAGGTGACTGGACTGGTGTGCCTGCAACAGATCTTAAGAACTCACCAAGACATATATCATTCTGCAAAACAAAGCAAAAAAGTAACAATTAATGGAAGAATCACTAGTTTAGAAATTTACAATATAAAACATCATTTAAATCATAAGAACAGTGAAACTTCATTAGCTAAGAAGGGCCATCTGCATATGTGATCATAACAGCATGTTGCAGCCCTAATAGGTCCCCAGAACGGTAAAGACTGACCAGCCATTCTTTGGTTTGCTTGGCAGAATTCAACATACGCAAAGTTATATACTACTTTGCCACTCTATATTGAAAAATGCAGCAATACTGTACAGGTGTCTGTACCACATATCAAAAGTGCATCACAAACGTGGTCATAAAAGGGTGCGCCGTGTTGAGTGTTTGGCTGCACTGTCGATGAACTGGTACCTTTTATTCCACCAAGTAATTCAAATCGTAATTCTGGTGGTCCGGAGGACCCTGCATGACACAAATCCTTCAAAACAATTTAAGAATACTTTTTAAAATGAGTCCTTTACCTATGATCATTCTACTTCTGATAGTTGCATCCAAATGACAATTCTTAATGGTACTCACCCTTCTTCCACTACTATAGCAAATTATATCTTACAGGCAACACAAACATAATTCCACAAAATACCCAATCACATACCTTGCTTATTCAATTTGCTGTCCAGAAGTGAGTGCAAAGATATGGTTGCTACCAAAAAAAAATTATTACAATGGGTGATGCTGATTTTCATTACTTTAGTGAAGTTTGAAAATGTCAATGGTAGTTTCCCTTACATCACTCAAGTGCAAACATGGAGAAGTACAGCAGCCTTTAATTTTTTTGGTTAGAAGGAAAAGTGAGGAAAACCGCACAGGAACTTACCATAACCGTACATATTTGACTAGATCACTGTTGCAGTAGTCTTGATTACTGCCACTTGGCCATTTGCATATCTACCCAGACTTGTACATCTCAGAATTCTTCTCCTCTCTGCATAGATACCCTTCAAATAGAACACTAGGATGCTCAAAGTATAAAGTTGGCAACCTACACTATCTCAGAACATTCTTGCCTAGAAAAGAAAGCAGTATCCTTGTCTGGAGTAGTAAAGCCAAGAGAAGATATGTAAGCAAAGAAAGAGAAGTGGAAGAAGTAAAAGGCCTTTCAGGCAACTCAGAGCTGAGCAAACCAAAGGCCTTGGACAATGATGAAGGAAAAGGGTATGGGTACCATACACCCCAGGCTAGGATAAATATAATCCAATCAAATGGAGAAGATGGAGTCTAACAGAACATCTACTATTATGCAGAGTTCCTACACAAATGTACAGTGCTCATTATTTAAATCACTGTTGCAAAAAGTCTTGACTACTGGGATAATTCTCAGTTTCTGGATAAGGAAATGCCTTGAAGAGTGAATGGGTTGAGTATGCCCTGTAGAAAGGCCACAGCAAATCCAGCTCTAGCCCTATAATCAATGCCCTATCTGCAATATTTTACAGCTGTCCACGTGGCGGAGTCTAGAATAGCTTGAGTGTTATCCTCCTCAAGGAACAGATTCACAGACTGTTACTAGGTTAATGACTGAGGGGGGGGGGGGGTTTCTAAACCTTATCAAGAATAATGATGTCCTGTATCTCAATAGGAGAGCCACACATTTATAAGCCACCACTGTCCTTAGGGGACACAAGTGCCAGGCCCAGTGTAAATTTTCTCCTATTCCTTATCCACTGGTCTAGGCTGTGCTTAAATTGGGCAACAGACGAAGTACAGTTTTGTACCTACCATAAATGTAGATGTCCGATAGGTATGCATCTGCAGTCCTTACATATGGGTTGTCCTGCCTCAGGCAGCCCTTCGGTTGGCCGGATTCCAAAGTCTGGGTCCGGCGTCGGCTGATGTCGCCCTTTTCCCTGACGTCAGAGCACCAGGGGTATAAAAGCATCAGCCGATGCCATCTTCCTCAGTTTTTCTTGCCCCAGATGCCAGGTGCCCTCTAATGAAGGCTAAATTTGGAGAGATGCAAAAAATTCCAAACATGCACAGTCATATATATATATATATATATATATATACATATATGTAACAAATGCACCATAATAGATATCCCCAGCTAGCTAGAAAGAGGGATAACTACTCAAGGAATACCACAGAGGGGTAGGAGGGAGGGACATCCTGACTACAGATGCATACCTATCGGACATCTACATTTATGGTAGGTACAAAACTGTACTATGTCCTTCAAGGATGCATCTGCAGTCCTTACATATGGGTAGAATACCATAGCCAAGCTGGGGGTGGTAGGACCTAAGAAAAGGATGGTGTAGCTAAAATGCCCTGCAGGACTGCAGTAGCAAAGCCTGCTCTGGATCTGGAATATAATGGTAAGTTGTAATGCTTGGAAAATGTATGCACGGAGCTCCATGTAGCAGCTTCTAAGATGTCCTTTGTAGCCACCCCTCTTAAGAAAGCTGTGGAGGTGGCTGTGGCTCTCATGGAATGAGGTCTAATGTTGGATGGCACAGGTTTGCCATGAAAAGAGTAACAGAATCGAATGCAATTCCCTATCCATTTTGAAATTGTCTGTTTGGAAATTGCTTTTCCTTGTACACCAGCAGCATATGCTACAAAAAGCTGGTCAGTTTTCCTGTAAGTCTTAGTTCTGTCCAAGCAGTAGCGCAACTGTTTGTGAATGTCCAGTGTATGCAGAAGTTTCTCTCCTTTATTTTGTGGATTTGGAAAGAAGGTAGGCAGGTGAATAGCTTGGTTCAGTGAGACCCTGGATACCACCTTTGGCATGAATGAGGGATTGGTTCTCAATGAGACTCTGTCCTGATGAAAAGTAAGAAATGGTTGTACTGCCATGAGGGCCTGTAATTCAGATACTCTTCTTGCTGAAGTTATGGCCAGAAGGAAGGAAGTCTTCCAAGACAGGAACTGTAGTTCTGCAGATGCCGCTGGTTCAAAGGGAGGTAGAGTTAATTTTTCCAACATGAAGTTAAGGTCCCATGTAGGCACTGGTGGTTTCCTTGGAGGGTTGATGTTTTTTATCCCTCTTAGAAACTGCTTTAGCAGTGGATGAGAAAATATAGGTGGATCAGTGTTGTACTCTGCTGAAATGGCTAAAGCATGAATTTTTATGGAAGAGTAAGACAGGCCATTATGGAGCATTTCTGCCAAGTATTCCAGGATATGTGGAATGCTCATTACTGTCGGATCTTGGCCCTTTGTGGAGTTCCAAGTGCGAAATCTTTTCCATTTTGCTGAATATACCTTCCTTGTGGAAGGCCGCAGAGCTTCCTTGATGATATCCCTTTACCCTTTTGGATAGTTTATCCAGGCGAGGAGTCAAGGTATTTTCCAGGCTGTCAGCTGCAAGGTTTTTAGGCTGGAGTGCAGAGTTTTGTAATTGTGCTGTGTCAGAAGAAAGTACAGTTTTGTACCTACCATAAATGTAGATGTCCAATAGGTATGCATCTGCAGTCATAACATATGGGTTTGTCCTGCCTCAGGCAGCCCTTCGGTCGGCCGGATTCCAAAGTCTGGGTCTGGCCTCGGCTGATGTCGCATTTTCCCCGACGTCAGAGCTTCTGGGGTATAAAGGCATCAGCCGACGCCATTTTCCTCAGTGTTTCTTGTCCCAGATGCCAGGTGCCCTCTAGGAAGGCTCAATTTGGATAAATGCTGAAAAGTTCCAAACAGTAGCAAATTATATACATATATATACAAATAAACAAATACACCATAATAGATTCCCCCAGCTAGCTGAAAGAGGGGTAAGCACCCTAGGAATACCACAGAGGGGAAGGAGGGTGGGTAATCCTGACTGCAGATGCATACCTATCGGACATCTACATTTATGGTAGGTACAAAACTGTACTATGTCCTTCAAGGATGCATCTGCAGTCATAACATATGGGTAGAATACCATAGCCAAACTGGGGGAGGAGGTACTAAGAGAAGGATGGTGTAGGTAAGATCCCCTGCAGAACTGCAGTTGCAAACCCTGCTCGGGATCTGGAGTATAAAGGTAGATTGTAATGCTTGGCAAATGTAAGCACGGAGCTCCAAGTAGCAGCTTCTAAAATGTCCTTGGTAGCCACCCCTCGTAGGAAAGCTGTAGTGGTGGCTGTGGCCCTTGTGGAATGAGGCCTGATATTTTCAGGAGCTGTTTTTCCATGAAAGGAGTAGCAAAAGCGAATGCAATTTCCTATCCATTTTGAAATTGTCTGTTTGGAAATTGCTCTTCCTTGCACCCCAGTTGCATATGCTACAAAAAGCTGGTCAGTTTTTCTGTTGGTTTTAGTTCTGTCCAGATAGTAGCGTAGTTGTCTGTGTATATCCAAGGTGTGCAAAAGTTTTTCTCCTTTGTTCTGTGGGTTAGGGAAGAACGTAGGCAAATGAATAGCTTGGTTCAAGGATACCCTGGATACCACCTTTGGCATGAAAGTAGGATTGGTTCTCAGTGACACACTATCCTGGGGGAAAATAAGAAAAGGCTGCACTGCCATTAATGCCTGTAACTCGGATACTCTTCTTGCTGAAGTGATTGCCAGAAGAAAAGCAGTTTTCCAAGATAAAAACTGTAGGTCTGCTGATGCTGCTGGTTCAAAAGGAGGTAGTGTCAATTTTTCCAGCACAAAATTATGATCCCATGCAGGTAGAGGGGGCCTCCTTGGAGGTTTAACATTTTTGATCCCTCTCAAAAATTGTCTGAGAAGAGGGTGAGAGAAGATAGGTGGATCCATATTGTATTCTGCCGAAATTGCTGAAGCATGAATCTTAATGGAAGAATAAGACAGGCCATTGTGGAACAATTCTGCTAAGTATTCTAGGATGTGTGCTAGGTTTGCCACTGTGACATCTGTGCCCTTTGATGTGCTCCAAATGAGAAATCTCTTCCATTTAGCTGAGTATGTCTTCCTTGTGGAAGGCAGTTTGGTTTGGTTTGGTTTTAAGGAATTTTCCAGGCAGTTAATTGCAATGTTTTCAAGTTTGGATGCAGCGTCTTGAAATTGTTCTGCGTTAGAAGAAGAGGCCATAGGGGAAGGGGCCATGAGTTCGCCTGAGACATGCTTCTCAGTAGCGGATACCAGTGTTGTCTTGGCCAGTCCGGAGCGATTAGTATCACCTTTGGCTGTTCCTCCCTGATCTTCAGTAGAACCTTGTACATCAATGGGAGAGGTGGAAAGGCATATACTGTTAGGGCATTCCAGCTGAAAGAGAGAGAGTCCACCCGCCAGGCTTGTGGGTGGTATGTCCTTGAACAGAATTTCTTCAGTTGGTGGTTGAGTGGAGAGGCGAACAGATCTATCTCTGGCATTCCCCATTTCTTTGTTATGAGTTTGAAGATGTCTGGATGCAGCATCCATTCGTGTGCATCCGTGGTAGTTCTGCTTAAGCTGTCTGCTAGTGAATTCTCTTTTCCTGGTACGAATTTGGCCTGCAGCTGGATATTGAGATTCAGGCATAGGTTCCGCAGATTCATTGCCATCCGGCATAGAGGGTAGGAATGTGTGCCTCCTTGTTTGTTTATGTACCACATGACCGTGGTGTTGTCTGTCCTTATTAACAGATGCCCTTGCTGGAGGAATGGTTTGAATGCCTCGATTGCATGCCTCACTGCCAGCATTTCCTTTTGGTTTATGTGCATGCTTAGCTGCCCTTGAGGCCATAGGCCTTGGATACATTTGTCCTCCATGTGTGCTCCCCATCCTCGGTCTGAGGCGTCCGTGGTGATGGTCTGCCTTGTTTTTGGTTTGGTGAAAGGCAACCCTCTGTTGGACTGGCAGGCCTGAGCCCACCACAGGAATTACTTTTGAAGGCATGGAATGATTGGTATCATGGTTTCTAGACTGTGACTGTGTTGAGACCATACATTCCTTAGGTACCATTGTAATTTCCTCATATGCAGCCTGGCATGTGGAATCAAGATTATGCAGGATGCCATGTAACCCAGGGCCTGCAGGACTTTCCTTGCAGTAAGCTGAGTTTGTCTTGTCAAAATCATGAAATAATCTGGAAGTTGTTTTTGGTTTTCTTCTGTGAGAAAAGCCATCTAAGTGATTGCATCCAGATCCGCACCCAAAAAGGTTATCCTTTGGGATGGCACTAGTCTTGACTTTTGGATGTTGACTGTGTATCCCAAGGCCTGTAGCAGGTGTATGACATAGGCCAAATCCTTTAACAATTTTTTCTTGTTGTCCGCTTGTATTAGGCAGTCGTCCAGGTATGGATAAATTTGAATTCCCTGAAGCCTGCAATGTGCAATTACTGATGCCAGGCATTTTGTGAATACTCTGGGCGCAGTAGATAAGCCAAAGGGCAATGCTGAGAATTGATAATGCTCTGATCCTGCAAGAAATCTGAGGTGTCTTCTGCAATCTGGTCGGATAGGGACGTGCAGGTATGCCTCCTTGAGATCTAGAGTCACCAGCCAAGACTCCTTGCCCAACATGGGAAGAAGTTGCTGTAGGGTCAGCATTTTGAATGTTGGCACAATGAGATATGTGTTCAGTGCGGACAGGTCGAGAATAGGCCTCCATTGGTTTTCTTTTCTTGGTACAAGGAATAATCTGGAGTAAAATCCTTGGCCTTGCTCTATAGATGGTACCCTTTCTATAGCTTTCATCTGAAGTAAATTGCTGATTTGTCTTAACACCTCTGCCTTCTGGTTTGGTGGAAGGTTTGGCATTCCGCCCCTTTTTGGCAAAGTGTGGAAGTGAAACCTGTATCCTTTGTCTATTGTTTGCAATGTCCATGTATCCTTTGTAATGCAATGCCAGTTTTTCGAGAATAAAGCCAGCTTTCCGCCCAAGGGAGCTTCCAGTTGGTCCCTGGTAGGTGGAATCAGAGTCAAGTCATTGGGTCTGTCCTGTGGTAGTGGTTGTAGTTCTAGGTGTGGCACTACTCCTCTGGTTGGTAGGCTGCCACTGACGGCCCCTGTAGGCACCCTTTGATTGACCTCTGCCTCTAGGGCGTCTGTTCCTGCCCCTCTGTGCTCTGGAGGTGTCTGGAAAGGACCAATTCTTTATAGGCCAGTTTCTGCTGAACCACGGAGGTTGGACCTGCAGGAATTCCTTGACTGTTTGCACAGATTTTGCTTTTTCTTCCACCTTCTTTAGAATCTCCTGTGCAGGGGAGCCAAATAAATTTTGTTTCTCCATTGGAGCATCGAGGAGTTTAGCCTTGACATGGTCTGGCAAAGATTGCTCCTTCAGCCAGGCATGCCTACGAATTACTGCCCCAGTCATAGCTGATCTAAATGAAGCCTCCAATGCACCATAGCCACATTTTAAGAAATGATTACTGACCTGCTGAGAGTTGTGTACCAAATCCTGAAGGGATTTACGGTCTAAAGGTTCAGGAGAAGAAAGCTTCTTATTCAGCTGATCTAACAAAAATTCTTGGTACTGTATCATATGGAATTGACAGTTTAATGCCCTGGCAGAAAGAATAGCAGATGTATAAACCTTTTTTCCCCATCTCTCTAATGCTCTAGACTCTCTTTCAGAGGGTAGGGGATTTTTGGCAGTAGCAGCTGCAACCCCTTTAGGGCCCTGAGAAATAGTTTCTGGGTCTGCAGCATGGGCTTTATACAGGTGAAAGTGAGAATCCGGGACCCTGTAATATCTGTCAGGTTTGGCAGGGGCCGGGGGAAGAGAATCAGGTGCAGTACTGACATCATTGTACACATCATCAATTACAGTTAGAACAGGTGGTATGGCCAAGGGCCTATGCTGGGGCAAATGCAAAAAGGTCCTTAATCTTTTTCTAGAATCAGAGAAATCCTGACCCTGCCATTGAAAGTGCTCCCTCATGGAGTGTAAAGTCTCCGCAAAGGAAAATTCTTCAGGTGGGGAGGCCGAAGGAATAGAATCTTCTGCATCTGAATCCTCATAAGGCGAGTAGGCCCCTTCCTGATGGTCTGACAAATCAGATCCATCTGTGGAGTAATCTGAGGAGAGAGGTTCAGAGGGATCAGTCCTGGGCCTTTTGTCTGGAGGAGGTTGGGAGGCCCTGTCTGGGTGAGGTTGGGAACCCCTAATTAAGGATATAAGGTCCTCAGCAAGACTGAGAATCTGAAAACTAGAGGAAGGCCTCTGGGAAGTAGATTTGGCAGGCAAGGCTTTTGAAAGTTTGGCAGCTTTAGCCCTGGAGAAGGCCTTAATAGACATAGAAGCTGGGGGCCTAGCTGCCCCACGTGCAGGGGTAGAAATGTCCAAAGGTATGGTGTCGGACAATTCTTGAGCACTAGCTTCGGTAGGGAGTTCTGAAGCCGACTCAGCCGGGGTCTCTCTGGCCTCGGAGGTATGGTTTCGGTAGTAGTAATAACCGTGGACTCTGTTTCAGCCGAAACAGAGACACTCGCGGTAGACTTAGCCGTGGTTTCAGCCGAAACCGCGGGCCACGAGTGTCTGTCCTTTTCCTTGCGTTTTTTAACCATATGCGAAGTCGGAGTCTCTGACGGCATTTTATAAGCAAAAGCGGTTCCAAAAAATTCCTCTGCAAACTCCGACCGACGTCTAAGAGTCCATCGGTTGAAGGAGGCACAGGCTAAACAAGCTGATACGTCGTGGTCTGGGCCTAAGCAAGGAAGGCATTAAGAATGGAAATCCTTATGAGGTATTTGTTTCCCACAAGTTAAACAATTACTTACTTTGCCTGACATCGACTGAGGCAAGAAAAAGTCCCCAACAGGATACTTGGCTTTTTTCGAAGTCTTCGGTAGCTGAAATCTCTGGATCTGAAGGACCGGCACTTGCGAACAGCTTCTGCTTCGGGCACCGCGCGGCAAGAAAGACTGAGGAAAATGGCGTCGTCTGATGCCTTTATACCCCAGAAGCTCCGACGTCGGGGAAAATGCGACATCAGCAGAGGCCAGACCCAGACTTTGGAATCCGGCCGACCGAAGGGCTGCCTGAGGCAGGACAACCCATATGTTATGACTGCAGATGCATCCTTGAAGGACATGTGGCCACTGTGGTAGAGGCCACGGTTTCGTGCTCGACAAGCTCCTTAACAGTGGGTACCAATGTTGTCTTGGCCAGTCCGGAGCTAACAGAATCACTTTTGGTCGTTCTGTCCTGATCTTCAGTAAGACCTTGGTCATTAACGGAAGAGGTGAAAATGCATACACTGTTAGAGTATTCCAGCTGACAGAGAGAGAGAGAGAGAGTCCACTTTCCATGCTTGTGGGTGGTATGTCCTTGTGCAGAATTTCTTCAGTTGATGGTTGTGGTGGGAGTCAAAAAGATCTATGTCCGGCCTTCCCCATGCTTGTGTTATTTGAAGAAAGGTGTTTGGGTGCAGCATCCATTCGTGTGGATCCATGATGTTTCTGCTTAGGCTGTCCGCCAGTACATTGCCTTTTCCTGGTACAAACTGGGATTGCAGCTGTATATTTAGTTTTAGGGAAAGTTCCCAAAGATTCATTGCCAGCCTGCAAAGAGGGTAAGAATGGGTACCTCCTTGCTTGTTTATGTACCACATAACTGTGGTATTGTCTGTCTATTAGCAGGTGACCTTGCTGTAGGAAGTGCTTGAAGGCCTCGATTGAATGTATCACTGCCAGCATTTCCTTTTGGTTTATGTGCAGGTGAAATTCTGTTTGTCCTTGAATGCATCTGCCCTCCATGTGGGCTCCCCATCCATGGTCTGAGGCGTCTGTGGTAATGGTTTGGCTGAAATTTGGTTTGCTGAAAGGCAGACCCATGTTTGACTGGCTTGCTTGAGCCCACCACAGAAATTATTTTTGAAGGCATGGAATGAGGGGGATCAAGGCTTCTAGGCTGTGACTGTGTTGAGACCATAAACTCCTTAGGTACCATTGTAGTTTCCTCATATGCAGCCTTGCTTGTGGAATCAGAAGAATGCAAGATGCCATGAAACCCAGGGCCGGCAGTATTTTCCTTGCAGTCAATTGGGTTTGCTTTGCCAGGTTTCTGAAGAAATCCGGTAGTAGTTCTTGTTTTTCTTCTGTGAAAAAAGCCATTTGGGTGGTTGTATCTAATGTTGCACCCAGAAAAATTATTCTTTGGGATGGAACAAGTCTTGATTTTCAAATGTTGACTGTGTATCCCAAAGCCTGAAGTAGGCGTATGGCATAATTCAAATGTTTTACCAATGTTTGTTGGCTGTCCGCTTGTATAAGGCAGTCGTCCAGGTATGGGTATATTTGAATCCCCTGAAGTCTGCAGTGTGTGATTACTGATGCCAGGCATTTCGTGAATACTCTGGGTGCAGTAGATAAGCCAAAGGGCAATGCTGAGAATTGATAATGCTCTGAACCTGCAAGAAATCTGAGGTGTCTTCTGCAACTTTGTCTGATAGGGACATGCAGGTATGCCTCCTTGAGGTCTAGAGTTACCAGCCAAGACCCCTTGCCCAGCATGGGAAGGAGTTGCTGTAGGGTCAGCATTTTGAATTTTGGCACAATGAGATAAGTATTCAGTGCGGACAAGTTGAGAATAGGCCTCCATTGTTTTTCTTTTCTTGGGACAAGGAATAGTCTGGAGTAAAATCCTTGGCCTTGTTCTGAGAGAGGAACCTTTTCTATAGCTTTCATTTGCAATAGGTTGGAAATTTGTTTTAAAGCCTCTGCCCTTTGATTCGGTGGCAGGTTCGGCATGCCTTTTCTTTTTGGTAATGTATGAAAATGGAACCTGTATCCTTTGTCTATTATTTGCAGTGTCCATTTGTCCCTTGTAATACTGTGCCAATTTTTTGAGAATAAAGATAGCTTTTCACCCAAAGGTGCTTCCAATTAAGCCCTGGTTGGCGGGGTCAAGGTAAAGTCATTGAGTCTGTCCTTGTGCAGCAGTTGTAGGTCCTGCACTACCTCTCTGGTTAAGAGGCTGCCATTGACGTCCTCTGTAGAAGCCTCTAGCTTGCCCTCTACCTCTGGCACGCCTGCTCTTGCCTCTTTGAAATCTCTCTGTGTCTGGAAAGGACCAATTCTTAGAGGGCCAATTCCTGCTGAATCTTGGTGGTTGGACCTGGAGGAAATCTTTGACTGTTTGTACAGATTTAGCCTTTTCCTCAAATTTCTTTAAGACCTCCTGAGCAGTGGAGCCAAATAACTTTTGCTTTTCTAGTGGCGCATCCGGAAGCTTTGCTTTAATATGATCTGGCAGGGTTTCTGAGGCCGATTCAAGAATGGTAGCAGGTGCCTCAGTTGTAGAGATAGATTCAGCTGTACTTTGATCAGTTTTCTCGGTTTCGGCCGAAACCGAGACACTCGCGGTTTGCTTAACCATGGTTTCGGCCGAAACCGCGGACATGAGTGTCGGTCTTTATCTTTGCGTTTTGGCAGATTGGGTAGTCGGAGGATCCGACGGCATAATGTCAAAAACAGAACCGAAAACTGTTCAGCAAACTCCGACCGACGCCTAAGCGTTCGTCGGTTGAAGGAAGCACAGGCGAACAGGCTGCTACGCCGTGGGCTGGGCCTAAACAAGGCAGACAATAAGAGTGGAAATCTTTATGAGGTATTTGTTTCCCACAGGTTAAACAATTATTAACTTTTTCTGACATCGGCTGAGGCAAGAAAGAGTCCCCAACGGGTACTTAGCTTTAGAAGTCTTCAAGTAGTATTCGGTAGAAGTAATCTCTGGATCCGACCGACCGGCACTTGCGAACAGCTTCTGCTTCGGGCGCCACGCGGCAAGAAAGACTGAGGAAAATGGCGTCGGCTGATGCCTTTATACCCGAAGACCAACAGAGATGACGTCGGGTGAGTGCGACATCAGCCGAAGCTGGACCCGGACTTTGGAATCCGGCCGACTGAAGGGCTGCCAGACGACAGGACAACCCAGTTGTTATGACTGCAGATGCATCCATGAAGGACATCCACACTGCAAGAAATGGTTGCTAACCTGTTGGGAGTTATGTACCAGATCCTGAAGTGACTTGCTATCTAGGGGTTCAGGTGAAGACAGTTTATTATGCAATTCATCTAACAAATACTCTTGGTACTGTATCATATGGAATTGACAATTTAATGCCCTCATAGAAAGAGTGGAAGTAGTATACACTTTTTTACCCCATCTCTCTAAAGCCCTGGACTCCCTTTCAGAGGGGAGTGGATTTTTAGTAGTGGCAGATGCAACCCCTTTTGGGCCCTGGGAAATAGTTTCAAGGTCAGCACAGTGGGCCTTGTAAAGGAAATAATGCGAGTCCGGGACCCTGTAGTACCTATCAGGTTTGACAGGAGCCGGAGGGAGGGAGTCAGGGGTAATGCTAGACTCAGAGTACACATCATCAATGACATTCAAAACAGGAGGAATAGCCAAAGGTCTTTGCTGAGGAAAATGCAAAAAAGTCCTTAATCTCTTCCTGGAATCAGAGAATTCCTGGCCCTGCCATTTGAAATGCTCTCTCATGGAGTGAAGGGTCTCCCCAAAGGACAGCTCTTCAGGTGGGGAGGCAGAGGGAATAGATTCCTCTGCATCAGAATCCTCGTAGGCCATAAAGGCCTCCTCCTGGGAATCAGAAAGAGCAGAGCCATCAGAGGACTGGGGATCATTGGGCTCAACCCTGGGCCTTTTGTCTGGAGGTGGATGAGAACCTCTGTCCGGATGTGGCTGAGAGCCCCTAATTAAGGAAATAAGGTCCTCAGCTAAACTTAAAATCTGTGAACCTGTAGTGGATCCCAGAGGAATAACCTTGGGAGGCAGAGATTTTGGCTGCTTAGCAGCTTTAGCCCTTGTGAATGCCTTTATGGACATGGATGCAGGGTCCTGGCTGCTCCACGTGCTGGTGTAGTTTTGTCTAGGGGAATGGTGTTGGAAGCTTCTTGGACACCGGTTTCTGAGGGAAATTCTATAACCGACTCAGAAGAGGCCTCCGGGGCCGAAGTTGTCGGTTGTGCGGTTTCGACGGTCGGAAGTACCAAGGACTCTGTTTCAGCTAAGACCGAGACACTCGCGGTAGGCCTAGGCGTGGTTTCAGCCGAAACCACGGTCTGCGTGTGTCAGTCCTTGTCCTTCCATTTTTTGGTTAAATGAGAAGTCGGAGTCTCCGATGGCATATTGTAGCAATAACTAGCCCCAAAAAATTCCTCTGCAAACTCCGCCCGTCTAAGAGTGCGTCGGTTGAAGGAGGCACAGGCTGTACAGGCCGAGACGTCGTGGTCTGGGCCTAGGCAGGGGAGGCAGTAAGAATGGAAATCCTTATGAGGTATTTGTTTCCCACAAGTTAAGCAATTATTAACTTTAAGCGTTTGATCTGACATCGGCTGAGGCAAGAAAGAGTCCCCAACGGGGTACTTAGCTTTTGAAGTCTTCGGTAGCTGAAGTTACAGGAGCTGGCTGACCGGCACTTGCGAACTGCTTCTGCTTCGGGCACCACGCGGCAAGAAAGACTGAGGAAGATGGCGTCGGCTGATGCTTTTATACCCCTGGCGCTCTGACGTCAGGGAAAAGGGCGACATCAGCTGACGCCGGACCCAGACTTTGGAATCCGGCCGACTGAAGGGCTGCCGGGCTGCCTGAGGCAGGACAACCCATATGTAAGGACTGCAGATGCATCCTTGAAGGACATCCTCAGTTTCACATGGATGGAAAGCCTGTTCCATGGGAGGGACAGTCTCTGGGACACCTCTCTCTCTCCCTAGCATGTTCTGTTTAAGTCAAAGACTAAATTCAAGTCCCTAGACCCTCGGTTTCTGACACGGTTTGACTTATGAATATGCAGATTTGTAAGTGTGGGGCTGCCAATGCTTTATAAGCCAAGTGTAGAGCACCCTTCAGCAATGTATAGGAGACGAAGTACAGAGAAAGGGTGTTAAGGTGCTCTGTGTAAGGCAGCCTTGTTATGCCTTATATTCTTTTTGTAAGGAACCTTTGAGGTCACTCAAGTTGCTGCATATGTCTGGTCAGGTACATAGCAAAGGGAGCCTTATACTCTAGGACTGGTCTGATAAGGGAAGAGTACAGTGGGATAAGGACCGCTCTGTACATAGATGCCCTGATCTTACTTGTAAGCTGTGCAATATAAAAAGGATTTCCTCACCATTATGGTCATGTGGTGGTCAGAGGTAAGGCTGTTTACATGCATACCCAGATCCTTGACCACTGGGGTCAACTCTTAGGGGTGAATCAACATGGTAATTAGCTGAAATGGTTGATTTTCCCAAAGGGGTACAATTATATACATTTTTAGCACTGAATTTAAGACTATGGCTTTGGTACCATTTGTTAGTCACTGAAGAATGCTAGTGTCTGCAAAATCATCTGCAAACTCAGTCAGCCATAAACCTTCAGTGCTTCTGTCCACTTCAGAAAAATAGATGCCAAAACAAGACGGGGCCCAGTACCAAGCCATGGGGGACTCCTCTTGTGACTGACCTCTTGGTGGAGGAAGTCTCACCTACTTTGACCTCCTGGGTCC
Source organism: Protopterus annectens (assembly GCF_019279795.1). NCBI lineage: Eukaryota > Metazoa > Chordata > Ceratodontiformes > Protopteridae > Protopterus > Protopterus annectens. The sequence continues at coordinate 1,241,208,309 of NC_056731.1, read as the reverse complement.
TATCGGTGATCCAGTTGCCTATGCGGGAGGTGATAAAAGGGTTTATACTCAATTTAATGAGCTTGTCAATAATACCAGAGTGCAGTATGTATCAAAAGCCTTGACCAGGTTGAGGTAAGCAGTGTGCACAGTCTTGCCCTCATCCATTGCCTTGGTGACCCTCTCAAAGAAGTCCAACAGACTTGATAGGCATGACCTTACTTTGACAGAGCCAAACTGTGATGGGTCCAGAATTTGCAGGTTAGCAATGTCCTCATTTATCAAGTACAGAACGATTCTTTCCATGGCATTGCATACAATGCTGGTCAGAGTTTTGGGTCTCTAGTTACCTGAATCACTGGTCTGACATCCTTTTTGCAGGAGAATGACTGTAGCCATCTTCCATTCCTTGGGCACAAAAAGTACAGTTGTGCACACTTACCATAAATGTAGATGTTTGGCCTGAATTCCAAAGTCTTGGGTCCTGCGTCGGTTGCTGTCTCCTCTTCCATGACGTCAGATCGTCAGGGGTATAAAATAAGCAGCCGACGCAATTTTCTTTAGTTTTTCTTGCCCCAGATGTCAGGTGCCCCCAAAAAAGGTAGCAAAATAATATATATACAAACTATATGTACATGCATCAGTACAAACTTTACCTTCATCTGCAAGCAAATACACCACATAGGTTGTAGAAGATAGAGACGGAAAGATAAACTCCAGAATGAAAGGGGGGATGGCGGGCGGGTAACCTGGACTGCAACAGTGAATACACTTGAACATCTACATTTATGGTAAGTGTACACAACTGTACTATGTTCTTCGTGTTTCACTGTTGCAGTCATTACATTTGGGTAGAATCCCAAAGCTATGGATGGGAGGCTGGAACTAAACAGCATTAGGTGCGGCTATAAGGCCCTGCAGAACTGCAGTGGCAAAGCCTGCCCTGGACTTAAGAGTAGAGAGGCAAATGATAATGCTTTGTAAAGGTATGAACAGAACTCCAAGTAGCAGCCTCTAGGATGTCTTTGGTTGGTACTCCTCTGAGAAAGGTAGTTGCAGCTCTGGTGGAATGAAACCTAATGCCCTTGGGCACAGGTTTACCACGGTGCAAGTAGCAGAAACGAATGCAGTGGCTTATCCACTTTGAAATAGTCTGCTTTGAAATAACCTTTCCCTCTGATCCTGCACCATATGCCACTAGTAATTGCTCAGTTTTTCTTAGAGCTTTAGTCCTGTTCAAGTAGAATCTTGGATGTCTGTGTACATCCAAGGAATGCAGAATTCTCTCCCTCTTGTTCTGCGGAATTGGATAAAATGTTGGCAGATGAATAGTTTGGTTAACAGCCACACTGGAAACCACCTTAGGCATAAATGAAGGATTGGTCCTCAGAGACACCCTGTCTGGGTAAAAAATGATAAAAGGCTCCATGGCCATGAGGGCTTGTAGCTCTGAAACTCTTCTTGCTGAAGTAATTGCTAGTAGCAGAGCTGTTTTCCATGACAAGAACTTTATATCAGCAGTAGCAGCTGGTTCAAATGGAGGCAGAATGAGCTTTTCCAACACATAATTAAGGTCCCATGCAGGTATAGGTGATCTTCTAGGAGGCCTTAAATTTTTGGCTCTTCTAAAATACTGCTTTAGAAAAGGATGAGAAAAGATTGGTGGCTCTGTATTGTAATGAGCTGAAATGGCAGAGGCATGGATTTTAACTGATGAAAAAGACAGGCCTTTGTCAAGCATCTCAGTCAAGTATTGTAAAATCCGAGGAATATTTGGTTCTGCTGTATCAGTTCCTTGTGCTTGGTTCCAAGCACATAATCTCTTCCATTTATCAGCATAAGATTTTCTAGTACTAGGCCTTCTGGCTTCCAAAATGACATTCATCACAGCTTTACTGAGAGGTGTTGTTTGTATAACTACATGATCAGCCATGCTGCCAGGTTCAGTGTCTGTAGTTGATTGTGCAGGATCTGATTGTTTTGCTGGAACAGTAGTTGAGGTCTTTGAGGTAAGGTCCAAGCTGGGTATTGAGACAAGTTCCTTTGGATTGGGTACCAGTATTGGCGGGGCCAGTCTGGGGCAATTAGTATCATCTTTGGTTTCTCTTGTCCGACTTTTAGTAGGACCCTGGGAAGAAGAGGCAGAGGAGGAAAGGCGTAAACTGATAGGTTTTTCCAAGTGAAGGATAGGGCGTCCACTTTCCATGCTTATCTGTGGTAAGTCCTTGTGCAGAATCTTTTCAAATGATAATTTTGGGGAGAGGCAAATAGATCTCTGTCCGGGCTCCCCCATTTCCTTGTTATCATACTGAAAACTTGTGGATCTAGTTTCCACTTACAGGTTCATAGGTAGATACTAGGCTATCTGCCCTAGGGCATTTATAAGCCTAGCCAGAGTGTATTGGCTTCCACCCCCTATTAGATTAGCCTACTGTGCCTCTGTAAAGTAGGTCACAGAAGGTACCCTTTTAAGATTAGTTTACTGTGCCTCTGTCTAGCAGGGACACAGAAGAGATCCCAGGGGTGAATTTGCGATTTCCCATCCACACATCCAGATTTCACTTGAAGAGGGTCAGCGAGGGGCTATGTCTAACATGAATTGGGATTCTATTCCAGAGTGAGGGGAGCCTCTGGGAATCTGTCCCTCCAGCATGTCCTATTTATTTTTGTGCTGAGGTTTAGGTCCCTAGAGCGTGTAGCTCTAAGGGACTTGGATTTTTTGAGGTGGAGCATGTCCATTAATTCTGGGTTTGACATGGCTTTGTACGTCAGGCATAGATCGCCTCGGAGTAGGCGGTAAGCAACTGAGTAGAGCTGGAGTTTCTTTAGTTGAGCTGCATAGGACATTGTGAGGGTCCATAAGGTTTCTGCTTAAATCGTCTGCCAGAGTATTGTGTTTTCCTGGCAGGAATTGAGCTTGAAGATGTATTTGGTAAGTCAAAGCTGTGTCCCACAGTGCCATGGCTAATCTGCAAAGGGAGTATGAGTGTGTGCCTCCCTGCTTGTTTATATACCACATAACTGTGGTGTTGTCCGTCCTTATCAGTAGTTGTCCTGGATGAAGTAAGCCCTTGAAGGCTGTCAGGGCATTTTGAACAGCTAGCATCTCTTTTTGGTTGATATGTAGATGCATTTGTTTTGGGGTCCATCTGCCCTGAATGCATCTTCCTGCCATGTGGTCCCCCCATACATAATCTGATGCGTCTGTTAATGTTTGGCTGGCATGGGGTAGAGTGAAGGCCTGTCCCATGTTTTGGTGACATGCCTTTGCCCACCATAGAAACTCCTGTTGTAGGCAGGGAATGAGAGGAATCTTTGTTTCCAGACTGTGACAATGTTGACTCCATAAACATTTTAGGTACCATTGAAGTTTCCTCATATGCAGTCTTGCATATGGAACCAGTAGGATGCAGGATGCCATGAAGCCCAAAGTCTGCAGAGTTTGTCTTGCAGATAACTGGGTTTTTGTTGCCATCAGTTTGAAGTAAGTAGTCAGTTGCCTTTGTCTGGCGTGAGGTAAGCCGTCTGGGCAGTTGTATTCAAGCTTGCACCCAGGAATGTTATCTTTTGAGAGGGTACCAGTTGTGATTTCTTTTCATTTATTGTGTACCCTAGGCATGTTAGAAGCCTTTTCACAAAAGCCAGATGTTGAAGAAGAATGCCCTTGTTCTCTGCTTGAGACAGTCGTCCAAGTAAGGATATATTTGTATACTTCTTTGTCTGCAAAAAGCAATTACTATTGCCAGGCACTTTGTAAAGACACTGGTGCAGTAGATAAGCCAAAGGGCAGTGCAGAGAATTGGTAATGCATTAAGCCAGCCTTGAATTGGAGGCATCTTCTGCACGATTCCATTATTGGGACATGCAGGTATGCCTCTTTTAGGGTCTAATGTCACCAGCCAAGCATGCTTGCCCAGCATGGGCAGAAGCTGCTGCAAAGTCAGCATTTTGAATTTTGGTATGTCCAGGTATGTGTTCAAAATTGATAAATCCAGTATTGGCCGCCAGGCCTTCTCCTTTCTGGGTACCAAAAACAGTCGAGTAAAAACCTTGTCCTTTTTCCTGTTCTGGTACAGGCTGAATATCCCCCATATCCATGAGGGACGTAATCGGTTAATGTGCCTCTGCCCATTGATTTTTTGGCGGATCCGGCCAACCGTTTGCCATTGGCAGAGTATGAAAATGGAACCTGTATCCCTGTGATACTATGTTTAGCACCCACTTGTCCTAGGTTATTAACTGCCAATTTTGAGCAAAAAGTGCTAATTTTCCCCCTAAGGGTGTTGCCAAAAGGTAAGTGCTTGGTGAAGGCAGAGGGAAGTCACTGGGACTGTTTTCTGTAGGGTTGTGCTTTATCTCCTCCAGATTTGGAGGTAGAAGCACCCCATTGCTTTGACCTGTAAGAATCTTCTACCTGGTATCTGGAACCCTTAGGGCATCTGAACTTGCCCCTTTGAGCTCTGTCTGACACAGGAAAGGACCAATTTTTTTGTAGGCCAGTGCCTGCTGAATTTTGGTGGCTGCAATTGTAAGAAGTCTTTTACAGTTTGCATAGACTTAACTTTGTCTTCCATTTTCTTTAAAACCTCTTCTGCCTTAATACCAAACAAAGTGTCATGCTGTAAAGATGCATCCAGTAATTTAGGTTTAACATGATCAGGCAAATTTTGCTCTTTTAGCCAGGCATGCCTCCTAATCACAGATCCAGTAACTGCGGACCTGCAGGAGGCCTCTAAGGAATCAAAACCACATTGCAAAGTATGCTTTCCAACTTGTTCAGCTGCATGCAATAATTCCTGCAATTCTTTATTTTCTGCACATTCAGAAATCAACATCATTTTATGTTTCAGCAATCCCATAACAAGTTGTTGATACTTGAGCATATGAAACTGGCAGTTTAAGACCCCAATTGCCAAGGTTGCAGATGTATAAACCTTCTTTCCCCATCTATCCAGTGCCCTTGAATTTCTGTCAGAGTGGGTAGGATTTTTTGCTGTTGAGGCCTTAACTCCCTTTGGACGCTGTGAAATAGTTTCAGGATCAGCAGTCAGGCTTGCTGAGAGCTGGGGGAAAGGAATCCGGGGTCAAGCTCGACTCCGAAAACACATCATTCACAATGTCTAAAACAGGGGGTATAGCTAAAAGCTTGTGCTGAGGGAGAAGGAGGAAATCCCAGAGCCTCTTTTTTGATTCTGAGAAATCTTGACTCTCCCAGTGAAAATGTTCCCTCAAAGTATGCAAGGTTTCCCTAACTGAATAATCCTCAGGACATGATGCAGATAGGATAGACTCCTCTGTATCAGAATCCTCATAGGGAGGTATAGATAATTCCTGATCAGAAGAAATAGAAACCTGATCTGAAGATTCATAGTCAGTGTCTTGCCTAGGCCTCATCAGGAGGGGGATGGGAACCCCTGATCAAGGTAACAAGGTCTTTAGCCATTTTGATCATCTGTTTTTTTTTAGGCATAGTGGCCTGTGCACGTGGCTCATGCATAGTTTTTTTAGCTTTAGAACTCGCTTTTGTCTTTGGTTTTGCAGCTGTCGGTTTGATGTAAAAATGTTGAGGCCTGAATACACCCTGCGAAAGCCGGTGCCTGCTCAGCGGCTCCGGACCCATCCGAGGGAGATACATCCGTGGGTCCAATACTGTGAGTATCTCGCGGCGTGCCGGACTCCACGTGGGTCTCAGTAGGGGCCTGCGACTCAAAAGTAGCAGGTATCAGGGGCTGCGAAAGCGCCTCATTGAGTACCAGCAAACCGGCAAATGGCTTAGGAGAAGCTTCGTCGGTTTTGGACCTCGACTGTCTGTCTCTGTCCTTTTCTTTGCGTTTTTTATGTACTCCGGTAGTCGGACTGCTATCCGATGATGTTTCAGGGTAGTTAAATCAGTTTCCAAAATACTTTGAGGCAAAAATATACCGACACTTAATAGTGCGTTGGTTAAATCTAACACAAAACAGACAGCCAAGCACGTTGTGATCAGGGCCTAGGCAAGGAATACAGTATAAATGAAAATCCTTATGAGGTATTTGCTTCCCACAAGTAATACAATTATTAACTTTTTCTGACATCTGTATGGAGCAAGAAAAAAAGTTTCCCCAATGGGGTACTTAGCTTTAGTGAAGACTTCGGTTCTGAAACTCAAACTCGAATATTTCAGGAGTCGGCCGACCGGCACTTGCAAATTGCTTCTGCTTTGGGCACTGTGCAGCAAGAAAGACTAAAGAAAATGGCGTCGGCTGCTTGTTTTATACCCCTGACGACCTGACGTCATGGAAGAGGAGACAGCAACTGATGCAGGACCCAAGACTTTGGAATTCAGGCCGACTGAGCGCAACCTGCCAGCAGATTACCCCGAATGTAATGACTGCAACAGTGAAACACGAAGAACATCTTGATTGTTAGTCTTCAGCTGAAAAGTGATTCAAGTGGACCAGAGAGATCATGTTTCACCCTACTTAGTAAACATCCCAGGATGTTACTTGGGCCCATCAATGCAGAAATTCTGGCCTTGGAAAGTGCACTGAAGACCTGTACTCTAGTAATGGTTGGGGAGATTATGTGGAATTTCCCTTGGACTATCAAAGGGGAGTGGAGGGAGAAAATTGAGCTGAACCTGTCAACCAGAAAGGTTGGCAATTGCTTCCAGTTCAGTGTAGGTGATGCCACTTACAATAAGTTCAGTGCATTGTTGCAGATTTCCTTTGAGGTTACAGACATACCTGTAGAATGCTTTGTGGATGTGCCTGAGAAGCTTTTTTTTTTTCTTCAAATTTAGCCTGTGAAAGAAAAGTTGTGTAAGAACTTACCATAACCTTAGATGTCATTCTCTTCCATAATGCAGTATTCATTACAGTAAAGAGGTTGCTGCATGCAGCGCTGAGATCCGGCCAGTATACCAAAGTCTTTGGAGCAGGAGGGTACGTGTGATGTCCTATGTCAGAGCCATAAACTGACGTAGGGTATAAAAGTGACATCTGCACATACTCTCTTCAGAATGGACTGCCGTATACAGTAGTACTCCTGGAGGTTATCATAAATAGAAGATCCTTTAGACATGCATGTAGACTAGACCATAGGGTACTTGATAGGCTGTCTGTAGTGGAGAGGTTAAGAGGGTGGGTGACTATGTCTCCACAGGTAAGCAAAAGTAGATTAGAGAGGTAAAAGTAGAGGGGGTAGGAGGGAGGAACTGAATACTGCAACATGGAGGAGAAGGACATCTAAGGTTATGGTAAGTTCTTACACAACTATTCTATGTCCTTCTATTTTTATGTTACAGTATTCATTACAGCAGGGAGAGTACCAAAGCTTTTAGGTACGAGCCTGGGTGGAGGATTGGGGTCCCTGGTCAATGATACCCTGAAGATAGTACAGTTGTGTACACTTACCACAAATGTAGATGTTAGAGTATATTCACTGTTGCAGTCATTACATTTGGGTAATCTACTGGCAGGTTGCCCTCAGTCAGCCTGATTAACAAAGTCTTGGGTCCTGTGTTGGTTGTTGTCACTTCTTCCATGACGTCAGGTCGTCAGGGGTATAAAACATGCAGCTGACGCCATTAAATTAGTTTTTCTTGCCCCAGATGTCAGGTGCCCTCCAAAAGGGGAGCAATATATATATATATATATACATAATTTAAAACACAAAAATATACCTCCAAACAAAAGCAAATACACCAAAAAGGCTTTTTAGTAAAAGAAAGGAGAGGCATAGTAAGAGAAAAAACAGGGGTCTGGAGGGAGGGTAACCAGGACTGCAACAGTGAATGACACTCTAACATCTACATTTAGGGTAAGTGCAAACAACTGTACTATGTTCTTCATGTTTCACTGTTGCAGTCATCACACTTGGGTTGATTCCCAAAACTGAGGAAGGGTGGATGCAGTCAAGAAGTTTTAGGGCTGGCTAGCAGGCCTTGTAAGACTGCTGTAGCAAATCCAGCTCTGGATTTATAAAAAAAAATAGGTAAGTGGTAATGCTTGGTGAAGGTGTGTACAGAATTCCAGGGTGCAGCTTCCAGGATGTCCCTGATAGGGACTCCCCTGAGAAATGCTGTGGATGTTGAAGTAGCTCTAGTGGAATGAGTACTGATCCCCTGAGGGGAAGGTTTTCCATGGTGCTTGTAGCAGAAATGGATACAGTGTGCTATTCATTTGAAAATGGTTTGCTTCAAAATAGCCTTGCGCTCTGCCCCTGTAGCAAAGCTGACTAGCAGCTGGTCAGATTTTCTGAAAGGCTTAGTCCTGTTAAGGTAGAACCTGAGCTGTCTTGTGCACATCCAAGGAGTGCAGGATCCTTTCCCCTTTATTCTTGGCAAATGGATGGATTGGTTTAAAACCACACTGGATACCACCGTGGGCATAAAGGATGGGTTAGTCCTGAGGGAAACCCTGCCAGCTTGAAAAATAATGAAGGGCTCCACTGCCGTTAGTGCCTGTAACTCAGACACTCTTCTTGCTGAAAGAAGTAAGACTGTTTTCCAAGAGAGGAATTTTAACTCTGCTGAAGCAGCAGGTTCAAAAGGGGGAAGTGTGAGTTTCTCCAGTACAAAGTTAAGCTCCCAGGTCAGGGTGGGAGCTCTCCTACGGGGCCTTAAATTGTTAGCTCCTCTCAGGAACTGTTTGATGAGAGAATGAGAAAAGAGAGGTGGCTCAGGTATTATAATGAGCTGAGATGGGAGGCATGAATATTAATGGATGAGAAAGAAGGCCTCTGTGGAACAGCTCTGCTAGTTAATCAAGAATTTGAGGTAAGGTGGGCACAGCTGTGTCCCTTCCTTGAGATGGACTCCAAGAACAATATCTTTTCCACTTTTCAGCATAGGATTTCCTAGTACTAGGCCTTCTGGCCTCAAGGATGACGTCCAGCACCTGTTTGCTGAGGGATGCTGGTGTATTCAAGGGATAAGCCAGGCTGCAAGGTTTAGGGCTTGCAGCTGTGGATGCAAAATCTGTCCCTCCTGCTGAGACAGCAGGGAAGGTGTCTGACGTAGGTGCCAGGGTGGCACTGCTGTCAGACTGCGTAGGAGTGGGTACCAGAGCTGACGTGGCCAGTCTGGTGCAATAAGGATTGCCCTTGACCTGTCCTGTTTGATCTTGAGTAGTAGTTTTGAGAGGAGGGGCAGAGGAGCAAAGGCATAAATTGAGAGGTTTTCCCATGTACAGGACAGGGCATCCACCTTCCAGGCTATGCTGTGAGGGTTCCTGGTGCAAAATTTGCTCAATTGGTGGTTTTGGGGGGGGGGGGGCAAAAAGGTCCACCTCCGGTGTTCCACACCTCTGGTTTAGACGTTTGAATGAGTTGGGTTCCAGTTTCCACTCGTGAGGGTCCAGTAGATTTCTGATTAAGTTGTCTGCCAGTTAATTTTGCTTGTCTGGCAGGAATGGAGCTTGTATGTGCACTTGGTTACTCAAGGTTGTGTTCCACAGGGCCATGGCTAACCTGCAGAGTGGGTAAGAATGAGTCCCCCCCCCTGCTTGTTTATGTACCACATAATTGTGGTGTTGTCTGTCTTCATCAGGAGCTGTCTTGGAAGGATAAGGTATTTGAAGGCTGTCAGAGCATTCTGTACAGCTAGCATCTCTTTTTGATCTATATGCAGGGGAATTTGTTCTGGGCTCCATTTGCCTTGAATGCATTTGCCTGCCATGTGAGCCCCCCCATGCATAGTCTGATGCGTCTGTTGTCAGGGTTTGGGCGGCGAGGGGCTGAGTGAAAGGAAGTCCCTTGTTGTGGTTGCATGCCTCTGCCCCAAGGAACTCTGCCCTTAGACGAGGTATGATATGAATCACTGTTTCCAGGTCCCGAGAATGTTGACACCAGAGACTTTTTAAGTACCACTGAAGTTTCCACATATGCAGTCTTGCATAGGGAATTAGCAGAATGCATGAGGCCATGAACCCTAGGGCTTGCAGTATTTTCCTTGCAAATAGCTGGGTTTTGGTGGCCATTAGTTTGAAATAGTTTGTCAAAATGACCTGCTTTTCTGGAGTGAGGAATGCCATCTGGGAAGTTATGTTCAAGCTTGGTCACAGGAATACAATTTGTTGGCTGGGCACCAGTTGTGATTTCTTTTCACTGATGGTGTATCCCAGTGAAGTTAGAAGTCTTTTTACAAATGCCAGGTGCTGAAGTAGCAATTCCTGACTGACCGCCTGAATCAGGCAATCATCCAAGTATGGCTAAATTTGAATATTTCTCTGCCTGCTGTATGCAATGGCTGGAGCCAGGCACTTTGTGAATACTCTGGGTGCAGTAGATAAGCCAAAGGGAAGTGCAGAGAACTGATAGTGCATACAGCCTGCCCTGAAACCTAGACATTTCCTGCAAGATTCCCTTATGGGGATGTGCAGATAAGCTTCTTTTAAGTCTAGGGTGACTAACCAGGCATCCTTGGCTAGCAAAGGAAGAAGCCGTTGCAGTGTAAGCATTTTGAATTTTGGGACCACCAGAAAGGTGTTGAGAATTGATAGTTCCAGGACAGGCCACCAAGAGCTCTCTTTTCTGGGCACCAGGAACAGTCTGGAGTAGAAACCCTGTCCTCTTTGTTCTACTGGAATAGGCTGAATAGCCCCAACATGGAGAAGGGAAAGTACTTGCTTTTGAGCCTCTGCCCACTGGTTTGGAGGTTGGTCTGGCAACTCGTTTGGGGTTGGCAGTGAGTGGAAGTAGAATCTGTATCCCTGGGATACAATGTTTAGAAGGTATGGTTGTGTACACTTACCATATATGTAGATGTTTGAGTGTATTCACTGTTGCAGTCATTACATTTGGGTAATCTGCTGGCAGGTTGCCCTCAGTCGGCCTGAATATCAATAGTATAGGGTTCTGTGTCAGTTGCTGTCTCCTCTTCCATGACGTCAGGTCGTCAGGGGTATAAAATATGCAGCCGATGCCATTTTATTCAGTTTTTCTTGCCCCAGATGCCAGGTGCCCCCCCAAATGGGGAGCAATATATATATATATATATATATATATATATATATATATATAAACAATATATATGTAAATGTATTTTTAGCAACATAAACTTTACCTTCATCTAAAAGCGAATACACAACAAAGGCTTTAGAATATTGTGAAGGAAAGGGAAGTTCTAGAAGAAAAAAGGGGATGGCGGGTGGGTAACCCGGACTGCAACAGTGAATACACTTGAACATCTACATTTATGGTAAGTGTACACAACTATTATGTTCTTCGTGTTTCACTGTTGGTCATTACATTTGGGTAGCATCCCAAAGCTATGGATGGGAGGATGGAACTAAATAGCATTAGGGGCGGCTATAAGGCCCTGCAGAACTGCAGTAGCAAAGCCTGCCCTGGACTTAGAGAAGAGAGGCAAATGATAATGCTTTGTAAAAGTATGAACAGAGCTCCAAGTAGCAGCTTTTAGAATGCCTTTGGTTGGAACTCCTCTGAGAAAGACTGCTGAGGTAGAGGCAGCCCTGTGGAATGTGACCCGATTCCCTTGGGCGCTGGTTTACCATGATGCAAGTAGCAGAAACGAATGCAGTGGCTTATCCACTTAGAAATAGTCTGCTTTGATATAGCCTTCCCCTCTGATCGTGCAGCAAATGCCACCAGTAGTTGCTCAGACTTTCTTGGAGATTTGGTCCTGTTTAAGTAGAATCTTAGTTGTCTGTGTAAGTCCAATGAATGCAGAATCCACTCCCTCTTGTACTGCGGATTGGGTAAAATGTTGGCAGGTGAAGAGCCACACTGGATACCACCTTAGGCATAAAGGAAGGATTGGTCCTGAGGGACACCTTGTCCGGGTAAAATGTAATAAAGGGCTCCACAGCCACGAGGGCCTGTAGTTCTGAAACCCTTCTTGCTAAAGTGATTGCCAAAAAGAGCTGTTTTCCAAGATAGAAACTTTATATCCGCAGTAGCTGCTGGTTATAAAGGAGGCAGGGTGAGTTTTTCCAGCACAAAATTGAGGTCCAATGCAGGAGGTGGTGATCTTCTGGGAGGCCTTAAATTTTTGGCCCCTCTAAGATCCTGTTTAAGCAGAGAATGAGAAAAGATGGGAGGCTCCGTGTTGTAATGAGCTGAGATGGCAGAGGCATGGATTTTTATTGAAGAAAAGGATAGGCCCTTGTCAAGCATCTCATTCAAGTACTGTAAAATCTGAGGAATATTTTGTTTTGCTATGTCCGTTCCTTGTGCTTGGTTCCAAGCACAGAATCTCTTCATCAGCATAAGATTTTCTCGTACTAGGCCTTCTGGCTTCCAAAATGACATCCATCACAGATTTACTGAGAGGTGTTGTTTGAATAATTACATGATCAGCCATGCTGCCAGGTTCAGAGTTTGGAGCAGTGTGTGCAGAATTTGACTTCTCTGCTGAGACAGTAGATGAGGTATTTGAGGCAAGTACCACGGAGGGAGTTGAGACATTCCTTAGAATTGGGTACCAGTGCTGGCGAGGCCAGTCCAGGGCAATTAGGATCATTTTTGTTTTTTCCTGTCTGACCTTTAGTAAGACCTTGGGGAGAAGAGGCAGAGGAGGAATGGTGTAGACTGGCAGGTTTTTCCAACTGAAGGATAGGGTATCCACTTTCCATGCGTGTCTGTGATAAGTCCTTGTGCAGTATTTGTCCAGTTGATAATTTTGGGGAGAGGCAAATAGATCTATGTCTGGGCACCCTCATTTCTGTGTTATCATGCTGAAGACTTGTGGATCCAGTTTCCACTTGTGAGGGTCCATAAGATTTCTGCTCAAGTCGTCTGCCAGAGTATTTTGTTTTCCTGGCAGGAATTGAGCTTGAAGATGTACTTGGTAAGTCAAGGCTGTGTCCCACAATGCCATGGCTAGTCTGCAAAGGGGGGTAGGAATGTGTACCCCCCTGCTTGTTTATGTACCACATAACTGTGGTGTTGTCCGTTTTTATCAGCAGCTGTCCTGGATGAAGTAAGTCTTTGAAGGCTGTCAGGGCATTCTGAAAGTACAGTTGTGTACCTACCATAAATGTAGATGTTCGAGTGTATTCACTGTTGCAGTCGTTACTCTTGGGGTTATCCTGCTGGCAGGCTACCCGCAGTCGGCCAGAATTCCAGTGTCTAGGTATGGCGTCGGTTGCCGTCGCCTCTTCCCTGACGTCAGTGCGCCAGAGGTATAAAAGATGCAGCTGATGCCATTTTCTTCAGTTTTTCTTGCCCCAGATGTCAGGTGCCCCAAATAGGTAGGCTGAAAAATATATCAATAAGAAATGCATGCACAAAAATAACATTTCCCTCATCTACAAGCAAATACACCAAAAAGGTTGTATAGGATAGAGAAGTGCAGATAAGTCCCAGCAAAGAGAAGGGGGACAGTGGTGGGTAACCTGGACTGCAACAGTGAATACACTCGAACATCTACATTTATGGTAGGTACACAACTGTACTATGTTCATTGTGTTTCACTGTTGCAGTCATTACTCTTGGGTTGAATCCCAAAGCTGAGGATGGGTGGCTGGGCTAAATAGGATTGGGGGAGGCTATGAGGACCTGCAGAACTGCAGTGGCGAAGCCTGCTCTGGACTTAGAGAGGCAAGTGGTAGTGCTTTGTAAAGGTGCGCACCGAACTCAAGTTGCAGCCTCTAAGATTTCTTTGGTTGGTACTCCTCTGAGGATGGCTGATGAAGTGGCTGCTGCTATGGTGGAATGAGGCCAAATGCCCTTAAGCACTAATTTGCCATGTTGAGAATAGCAGAAATGGATGCAATGGCCTATCCATTTAGAAATCGTCTGTTTTGAGATAGCCTTTCCTTGTGATCCTGCAGCATATGACACTAAAAGTTGCTCAGTCTTTCTGAAAGCTTTAGTCCTGTCCAAGTAGAAGCATAACTGTCTGTGTATGTCCAAAGAATGCAGAATTTTCTCACTCTTGTTCTGTGGATTTGGGTAAATGGTAGGCAAGTGAATGGTTTGATTGAGGGCCACACTGGACACCACCTTAGGCATAAATGTAGGGTTTGTCCTCAGAGAAACCCTGTCTGGATGAAAAATGATGAAAGGTTCCACAGCCATGACTGCTTGTAACTGTGAGACTCACCTTGCAGAGGTTATGGCTAGGAGCAGAGCTGTTTTCCAGGATAAGAATTTAATATCCACTGTTGATGCTGGCTTGAAAGGAGGCAGTGTGAGTTTTTCCAAAACATAATTGAGGTCCCAGGCCGGAATTGGTGCTCTCCTTGGAGGCCTAATGCTTTTGGCCCCTCTGAGGTACTGCCTTATTAAAGGATGAGAAAAGATAGGTGGTTCCGTATAGTAATGTGCAGAAATAGCAGAGGCATGAATCTTAATTGATGAGAAAGAAAGGCCTTTGTTCAGCATCTCAGGTATTGTAAAATCCGAGGAATATTTGGTACAGACGTGTCAATGCCTTGTTCCTGGTTCCATGCACAGAATCTCTTCCATTTTTCTGCATAAGATTTTCAGGTACTGGGCCTCGTGGCCTCCAAGATAACATCCATAAAGTACAGTTTTGTACCTACCATAAATGTAGATGTCCGAACTGGATAGCATCTGCAGTCATAACAACTGGGTTGTCCTGTCGTCAGGCAGCCCTTCAGTCGGCCGGATTCCAAAGTCCGGGTCCGGCTTCGGCTGATGTCGCACTTCACCCGACGTCATCTCTGTTGGTCTTCGGGTATAAAGGCATCAGCCGACGCCATTTTCCTCAGTGTTTCTTGCCCCAGATGCCAGTAGCCCTCTTGAAGGCTAAAATTTAGATAGATGCCAATGTTTCCAAAAGATAGAGGTAAACACAAAAATAAGCATGTATGTACATATATACAAACAAATACACCATAAAAGACTCCCCCCCACCAGCTAGCTATTAGGAGGGTAAACACCCTTGGAGTACCACAGAGGGGAAGGAGGGAGGGTAATCCTGACTGCAGATGCTATCCAGTTCGGACATCTACATTTATGGTAGGTACAAAACTGTACTATGTCCTTCATGGATGCATCTGCAGTCATAACAACTGGGTAGAATACCATAGCCAACAAGGGGAGGAGGGTAAAACTAGATTATGGTGTGTTTAGGATCCCTTGCAGTACAGCAGTGGCAAACCCTGCTCGGGATCTGGAATATAGAGGCAAATTATAATGCTTGGCAAATGTATGCACGGAGGTCCAAGTAGCCGCCTCAATAATGTCTTTGGTTGCCACTCCTCGTAAGAAGGCTGTGGTAGTGGCTGTTGCCCTTGTAGAATGAGGTCTTATGTTCTGTGGAATTGGTTTTCCATGGAAGGCATAACAGAATCGTATGCAATTTCCTATCCATTTGGAGATTGTCGGTTTGGAAATAGCTTTTCCTTCCCTTCCTGTTGCATAGGCTACAAAAGTTGGTCAGTCTTTCTGCTACTTTTGTTCTGTCCAAGTAGTAGCGTAGCTGTCTATGTAGATACAAGGTATGCAATATTCTTTCCCTCTGTTTTGTGGGTTGGGAAAGAAGGTAGGAAGGTGGATTGCCTGGTTTAAAGACACTCTGGATACCACCTTAGGCATAAATGTAGGATTAGTCCTCATGGACACTCTATCTTGGTGGAAGATTAGGAAGGGTTGCACTGCCATTAAGGCCTGTAGTTCTGAAACCCTCCTTGCTGAAGTAATTGCCAGTAGGAAAGCAGTTTTCCATGACAGGTGTTGTAGGTCTGCTGTTGCTGCTGGTTCAAAGGGTGATAGTGTCAATTTTTCTAGCACAAAGTTTAAGTCCCAAGCTGGTAATGGTGGTTTCCTTGGAGGTTTTACATTCTTGATTCCTCTGAGGAACTGCCTGAGCAAAGGGTGAGAAAAACAGGTGGATCAAAGCTGTATTCTGCTGAAATAGCTGATGCATGTATCTTGATGGAGGAGTAGGACAGGCCTGAATGAAGAAGTTCGGCTAGGTACTCCAGAATGTTAGGCATATCTATGTTTGACACATCTTTTCCTCTTTCAGTACTCCAAATGACAAACCTTTTCCATTTTCCAGCATAGTTTCTTCTTGTTGAAGGTCTGCGTGCTTCAAGAATAATGTCTCTAACTCTTTGGGAAAGTTCTGGATTAGCTGCTGCTATGTGATGTTCCATGCAGTCAGTTGCAACGTTTTAGGTTTGGATGTATGATGCTGTAGTTGTTCTGAGTTAACATCAAAGGCATCAGGGGTATTGGCCACATATTGTTCCGAGACATGCTCCTCAGCAGTGGGTACCAGTGTTGTCTTGGCCAGTTTGGAGCTATCAGGATTATCCTTGGACGTTCTTCCTTGATTTTTAGTAATACCTTGTGTATCAAGTGAAGAGGTGGGAATGCATATGCTGTTAGGCCTTTCCAGCTGAAGGAGAGCGAATCCACTTTCCATGCTAGTGGGTGGAATGTCCTTGTGCAGAATATTTTGAGCTGGTGATTGGTAGGTGATGCAAATAGATCTATCTGAGGCATTCTCCATTTCTTTGAGATGGTCTTGAAGATGTCCGGGTGCAGCTTCCATTCGTGGGCATCCGATGTGGTTCTGCTTAGTATGTCTGCTAGAGTATTCTCTTTTCCCGGTACAAATATTGCCTGTAACTGGATGTTGTAGCTGAGTGCCAAGGTCCACAGCTCCAAAGTCATTCTGCATAGGGGGTATGAATGAGTGCCTCCCTGTTTGTTGATGTACCACATGACTGTGGTGTTGTCTGTCCTTATCAACTGGCCCTCTTTGAGAAATGGTCTGAACTTTTGGATTGCCAGTTTTACTGCCAGCATTTCTTTTAGGTTGATGTGCAGGTGAAGTTGATCCTGTGTCCACAATCCTTGCACGCATTTGTCCAGCATGTGGGCGGCCCCCCATCCTAGGTCTGAAGCGTCTGTTGTGATGGTCTGGCTTGCTTGACATCTGCGAAAGGGTAGCCCTGGGTTTGACTGGCATGCCTGAGCCCACCATAGGAACTCCTGTTTTAAGCATGGAATTAGTGGGATTTCTGTTTCTAGGCTGTGTCTGTGTTGAGACCATAAATTCTTTAGGTACCACTGTAGTTTTCTCATATGTAGTCTGGCAAGTGGAACCAAGATTATGCATGATGCCATGAAGCCCAAGGCCTGCAGTACTTTTCTTGCTGTTAACTTGTTCAGTTTTGTTAGTGCCAAGAAGTAAAGAGGGAGTTTTCTGTTTTTCCTTTGTTAGGAATGCCATCTGTTTTACTGTGTCCAATTCCCCAAGAATGTCCTTGTTTGGGATGGTATCAGCCTTGACTTTTGTAGATTGACTGTGTATCCCAGTGCTTGCAGCAAGTAAATGACCCTTTGTAAATCTGTTGTCAGCTTGCTTTTGTTGTCCCCTTGTAGCAGGCAGTCGTCTAGGTATGGGTAAATTTGAATTCCCTGTAGTCTGCAATGGGCGATTACTGATGCCAGGCATTTTGTGAATACTCTGGGCAGTAGATAAGCCAAAGGGCAATGCTGAGAATTGATAGTGCTCTGATCCTGCAAGAAATCTGAGGTATCTTCTGCAGATTGGTCGAATGGGGACGTGCAGGTATGCCTCCTTGAGATCTAGAGTTACCAGCCAACACTCCTTGCCCAGCATGGGAAGAAGTTGCTGTAGGGTCAGCATTTTGAATTTTGGGACAATGATGTATGTATTTAAGGCGGACAGGTCGAGGATTGGTCTCCAACTTTTTCCTTTCTTGGAACTAGGAATAGTCTGGAGTAGAACCCTTTCCTTGCTCTGCTGTTGGCACTCTTTCCACAGCTCTCATGTTTGCTAACTGCATTATCTGTTGTAGAGCCTCTGTTTTTTGATTTGGCGGTAGATTTGGCATTCCTCTTTTGACTGGTAAAGTGTGGAAGTGGAACCGTAACCTTGATCTATGGTTTGTAAAATCCACTTGTCTTTTGTTATATAGTGCCAGTTCTTTGAAAATAAGGTTAATTTTCCGCCTAAGGGAGCTGCTATTTGTTCCCTGGTAGGCGGATTTAGGGTTAAGTCACTGTGGTTGAGTTGATGTAGTGGCAGAGGTTGTGTCTGTGCCTCTGTTGTTACCTTGCCACTGTCGTCCTCTGTAAGCACCTCCCTGGATTGGTTTCTGCCTCTGGAACGTCTGTTCCTGCCCCTTTGAGGTCTTGTGGGGTCAGGAAAGGACCAATTTTGGCAGGCCAGTTCCTGCTAAACCTTGGGGGTTGAACCTGCAAGAAATCTTTAACCGTTTGAACAGATTTTGCCTTTTCTTCCATTTTCTTCATAACCTGCTGGGCAGGTGTACCAAACAAACTTGTCTTATCCATAGGAGCATCTAGCAACTTAGCTTTAACATGATCCGGTAGAGCTTGCTCCTTTAGCCATGCATGCCTTCTTATCACTGTGCCAGTCATGGCTGATCTAAATGAAGCCTCCAGTGCATCATAGCCACATTTTAAGGAATGGTTACTAACCTGTTGTATGTTATTTACCATTTCTAATACATATTTCTTATCAAGAGATTCATCAGTGGTTAGCTTTTTAGTTAACTGATCAAGCATAAACTCTTGGTATTGTATCATGTGAAACTGACAATTTAAAGCTCTAGCTGAGAGAGTAGCTGAAGTGTAGACCTTTTGCCCCATCTGTCTAATGACCTTGCTTCCCTTTCTGAAGGAATAGGGTTTTTGCTATGGTCGCTGCTACTGCCTTGGGACCCTGGGATATAGTTTCGGGGTCTGCAAGAGGGGCCTTGTAAAGGTGGTGATGAGTGTCTGGCACCCTGTAAAATCTGTCTGGTTTGGCAGGGGCTGGAGGTAAGGAATCTGGCGGAGCAGACATCATTGAAAGCATCATCCACCACAGAGAGAACAGGAGGTATAGCTAAGGGCCTGTGCTGTGGAAGGTGCAGAAAAGTCCTAAGTCTTTTTCTGGAGTCTGAAAAATCCTGTTGCTGCCATTGGAACTGCTCTCATGGCATGTAAGGTTTCCCAAAGGAGAATTCTTCTGGTGGGGAAGCAGCTGGAATGGATTCTTCAGCATCAGAGTCTTCAAAATTGGAGAAAGGAGCCTCTGGCTGATCAGTTATGTCTGATTCATCGGCAGACTCATCAGAGGACACTGGCTCAGGGGCTCTGCCCTAGGTCTCTTCTCTGGGGGCTGAGAGGCCCTGTCTGGGTGAGATTGAGATCCTCTAATTAATGAAATTAAATCTTCTGCCAGAGTAAGCATTTGAGAACTAGAGGAGGGCCTGGTTGTAGGGGTTTAACAGGCACTGTTTTAGTAGTCTTTGCTGCTTTAGCCCTGGCGAAGGCCTTAATGGACATGGCTGCTGGAGGCCTAGCAGCACCACGTGCTGGGGTAGAGACATCCAAGGGAATGGTGTCTGATAAGTCAGTGGCAACCACCGTAGTGGATAAAATTTCTGAGGCCGTTTCAAGAGTGGTAGCAGGGGCCTCAGTTGTAGAGATAGATTCAGCTGTACTTTGATCAGTTTTCTCGGTTTCGCCGAAACCGAGACACTCATGTTTGCTTAACCATGGTTTCGGCCGAAACCGCGGACCGCGAGTGTCGGTCTTTATCTTTGCGTTTTTTGGCAGATTGGGTAGTCGGAGGATCCGACGGCATAATGTACGCAAAATCAGAACCGAAAAACTGTTCAGCAAACTCCGACCGATGCCTAAGCGTTCGTCGGTTGAACGAAGCACAGGCCGAACAGGCTGCTACGTCGTGGGCTGGGCCTAAACAAGGCAGACAATAAGAGTGGAAATCTTTAAGAGGTATTTGTTTCCCACAGGTTAAACAATTATTAACATTTTCTGACATCGGCTGAGGCAAGAAAGAGTCCCCAACGGGGTACTTAGCTTTAGAAGTCTTCGAAGTAGTATTCGGTAGAAGTAATCTCTGGATCCGACCGACCGGCACTTGCGAACAGCTTCTGCTTGGGCGCCACGGCAAGAAAGACGGAGGAAAATGGCGTCGGCTGATGCCTTTATACCCGAAGACCAACAGAGATGACGTCGGGTGAAGTGCGACATCAGCCGAAGCCGGACCCGGACTTTGGAATCCGGCCGACTGAAGGGCTGCCTGACGACAGGACAACCCAGTTGTTATGACTGCAGATGCATCCATGAAGGACATCAGCTTTTGAAAGAGGAGTTTTCTGAATGGCTACATTATCCGCCATGCTGCCAGATTTAAGGTCCTGAGTTGGTTGTGCATGATCCGATTGTTTTGTTGGGTCAGCAAGTGAGAAGTTTGAGACCATATCCATGCTGGACCTTGAGACAAACTATTTAGGATTGGGTACCAGTGCTGGCGTGGCCAGTCTGGTGCAATCAGAATCATTTTTGGCTTCTTTTGTCTGACCTTTAGAAGTACTCTGGGAAGGACAGGTAGTGGGGGAAAAGCATATACTGTTAGATTTTTTCCAGCTGAATGATAGGGTGTCCACTTTCCATGCTTGCTTGTGGTAAATCCTTGTGCAAAATCTCTGCAATTGACAGTTGTGAGGGGAGGCAAATAGATCTATGTCTGGGCATCCCCATTTCCTTATTAAAGACTTGTGGCTCCAGTTTCCATTCGTGGGGATCCATGAGGTTTCTGCTTAGTTCGTCTGCCAGAGTATTTGTTTTTCCTGGCAGGAATTGTGCTTGCAGGTGAACTTGAAAAGCCAATGCTGTGTCCCATAAGGTCATTGCTTGTCTGCAGAGGGGGTAGGAATGAGTACCGCCCTGCTTGTTTACGTACCACATGACCGTAGTGTTGTTATGAGCAAAGCCCTCTTGCCAGCATGGGCAGTAGCTGCTGAAGAGTCAACATCTTGAATTTTGGAACTTCCAGAAACGTATTTAGTATAGACAGGTCCAGAATTGGCCTCCAGGTTTTGTCCTTCCTGGGTACTAGGAAAAGTCTGGAGTAAAATCCTTGCCCCTGCTCTTGTAGTGGTACTTGCTGAATGGCCCTCATGTCCATGAGGGCTGTAATTTGTTTTTGGGCCTCTGCCCATTGATTGTGTGGCAGGTCTGGCATGCCCTTTGACCTTGGTAGAGTGTGAAAATGGAACCTGTAGCCTTGGGACACTATGTTCAGAACCCATTTGCCTTAGGTAACCATTTGCCAATTTGATGAAAAAAGTGCTAGCTTTCCCCCAAGGGGGCTGTCAAAAGAATACTGCTTGGAACTGGTAGAGGAAAGTCATTGGGACTGTTTCCTGTAAGGCTGTGATTTGTCTTCTCCACTTCTGGAGGTAGGAGCACCCCATTGTTTAGGCCTGTATGAGCCTTGGGGCTAAGATCTGCCTCTGGGACGCCTGTATCTGCCTCTTTGTGGTCTGTCTGAGACTGGAAAGGACCAATAAACCTGGGTGGCTGTACCTGTAAGAAATTCTTGACTGTCTGCATGGATTTTGCTTTATCCTCCATTTTTTTCAACACCTCTTCTGCTTTAGTACCAAAGTCTCACGCTGTAATGGTGCATCTAATAATTTTGCTTTAACATGATCAGGCAGACTTTGGTCCTTTAAACCAAGCATGCCTTCTAATAACAGAACCTGTAACAACAGCCCTGCAAGAGGCCTCCAGTGAATCATAACCACATTGCAAAGCATGCTTTCCCACTTGTTCAGTTGCATGCAATAAATCCTGCAATTCCTTGTTCTCTGAACATTCAGTATTTGCCAACATTTTCTGTTTAAGTAGTGACATTAAATATTGCTGATATTTAAGCATATGAAATTGACAATTTAAAGCCCTTACAGCCAGGGTGGCAGAAGTGTAAACTCCCCCCCCCCAATCTGTCTAGAGCCCTAGAATCCCTATCAGTGGGGACAGGGTTTTTTGGAGTGGAAGCTTTAACCCCCTTAAGACCCTGAGATATAGTTTCTGGGTCAGCAGACGGGGTTTTTACATAGGAATTTATGAGAATCCGGGACCCTGTAGTATCTGTCTGGCTTAGCAGGTGCAGGGGGTAGAGAGTCAGGGAATAGTCTGGACTCTAAAAATACATCATCTTCAATGTCTAGAACTGTACTTTCTTGGACATACCAAAATTCAAAATGCTGACTTTACAACAGCTACTGCCCATGCTGGGCAAGAACGCTTGGTTAGAGACTCTAGACTTAAAACAGGCACACCTGCATATCCCAATAAGGGAATCGTGCAGAAGATACCTCCGCTTCAAGGCAGGTTTTATGCATTACCAATTCTCTGCGCTGCCCTTTGGCTTACCTACTGCGCCCAGGGTCTTTACAAAGTGCCTGGCACCAGTAATTGCATTTTGCAGACAAAGAAGCATACAAATCTATCCTTACTTAGATGACTGTATGCCCTGAGTGCATCTTCCCGCCAGGTGGGTCCCCCATGCATAGTCTGATGCATATGTAGTTAAGGTTTGGCTGGCAGGGGATAGAGTGAAAGACCGTCCCATGTTTTGGTGACATGCCTCTGCCCACCAAAGAAACTCCTGTTGTAGGCAGGGAATGAGAGGAATCATTGTTTCCAAACTGTGACAATGTTGACTCCATAAACTTTTTAGGTACCACTGTAGTTTCCTCATATGCAGTCTTGCATATGGAATCAGTAGAATGCAGGATACTATGAACCCAAAGCCTGCAGAATTTGTCTTGCAGATTACTTCAAACAGATGGCAACAAAAACCCAGTTAATAGTCAGTTGCCTTTGTTTGTCTGGCGTGAGGAAAGCCATCTGGGCAGTTGTATTCAAGCTTGCACCCAGGAATGTTATCCTTTGAGAGGGTACCAGTTGTGATTTCTTTTCGTTTATTGTGTACCCTAGGCATGTTAGAAGCCTTTTCACAAACGCCAGATGTTGAAGAAGAATGTCCTTGTTTTCTGCTTGAATGAGAGAGTTGTCCAAGTAAGGATAGATTTGTATACTTCTTTGTCTGCAAAATGCAATTACTGGTGCCAGGCACTTTGCAAAGACCCTGGGCGCAGTAGTATGCAGGTAATGCCTCTTAAGTCTGAAGTCACTAGGCCAAGCGTTCTTGCCCAGCATGGGCAGAAGCTGCTGTAAAGTTAGCATTTTGAATTTTGGAATGTCCAGGAATGTGTTCAAAATTGATAAATCCAGTATTGGGCGCCAGGCCTCATCTTTTCTGGGTACCAAGAACAGTCTGAGTAAAGCCCTTGTCCTTTTTCCTGTTCTGGCACTGGCTGAATAGCTCCCATATCCATGAGGGACGTAACTTGCTTCTGTGCCTCTGCCCAGTGAATTTTTGGCATATCTGGCCAACCGTATGGAACTGGCAGAGTGTGGAAGTGGAATCTGTATCCCTGGATACAATGTTTAATACCCACTTGTCCTGGGTTATTAACTGCCAATGGTGAGCATAAAGTGCTAATTTTCCGCCTAAGGGAGCTGACAAAAGATAAGTGCTTGGTGATGGCAGAGGGAAGTCATTGAGACTGTTTACTGTAGGTTTGCATTTTATTTCCTCCAGATTTGGAGGTAGAGGCACCCCATTGCTTTGACCTGTAAGAATCCTGTGACTGGTATCTAGAACCTCTAGGGCGCCTGGATTTGTCCCGTGGAGCTCTGTCGGACACAGGAAAGGACAAATTTTTTTGTAGGCCAGTGTCTACTGAATCTTGGTGGCTGTACTTGTAAGAAGTCTTTTATAGTTTGCATAGACTTAGCTTTGCCTTCCACTTTCTTTAAAACCTCTTCTGCCTTAATACCAGAGTATCATGCTGTAAAGGTGCATCCAGCAATTTAGCTTTAACATGGTCAGGCAAATTTTGCTCTTTTAGCCAGGCATGCCTTCTAATCACAGATCCAGTAACTGCGGCCCTGCAGGAGGACTCTAAGGAATCAAAACCACATTGCAAAGTATGCTTTCCAAGTTGTTCTGCTGCATGCAATAATTCCTGCAATTCTTTATTTTCTACACAAAGAAATCAACATCATTTTCTGTTTCAGTAATCCTATAACATGCTGTTGATATTTAAGCATATGAAACTGGCAGTTTAAGGCCCTAATTGCCAAGGTTGCAGATGCATAAACCTTCTTTCCCTCATCTATCCAGTGCCCTGGAATCTCTATCAGAGGGGGTAGGATTTTTTGCTGTTGAGGCCTTTATACCTTTTGGACCCTGTGAAATAGTTTCAGGGTCAGCAGCAGGGTTTTTACATAAAATTTGTGAGAGCCAGGAACCCTGTAATATCTGTCTGGTTTGCTAGGAGCCGGAGGTAAGGAGTCTGGAGTCAAGCTTGACTCCGAAAACACATCACCCACAATGTCTAAAACAGGAGGTATGGCTAAAGGCCTATGCTGAGGGAGAAGGGGGAAATCCCTAACCCTCTTTTTTGATTCTGAGAAATCTTGACTCTCCTAGTGAAAATGTTCCCTGAAAGTATGCAAGGTTTCTTCAAAGGAATAATCTTCAGGAGGAGATGCAGATGGGATAGATTCCTCTGCATTAGAATCCTCATAGGGTGGTATAGAAAATTCCTGATCAGAAGAGGAATCAGAAGAAATAGAAACCTGATCTGAAGATTCATAATCAGTGTCTTGCCTAGGCCTCTTATCAGGAGGGGGTTTGGAACCCCTGATCAAGGTAATTAGGTCTTCAGACATTTTGATCATCTGCTTTTTGGGCATAGATGCCTGAGCACGTGGCTCATGCGTCGTTTTTTTAGCTTTAGAAGTTGCTTTTGTCTTTGATTTTGAAGCCGGCGTCGGTTTTATATAGAAATGCTGAGGCCTGAAGACACCCTCAGAAGCCGGTGCCTGCTCAGTGGCTCCTGACCCATCTGAGGGAGAGACATCCGCGGGTACAATACTTTGAGAATCTTGCGGTGTGCCAGACTCCACATGGGTCTCGGTAGAGGCCTGCGACTGGAAAGTAGCGGGTATCAGGGGCTGCGAAAGCGCCTCACTGAGTACCGGCGGACCGACGACTGGCTTACGAGAAGCTTCATCATCAGTTTTGGACCTTAACGGTCTGTCTCTGTCCTTTTCTTTGCATTTTTTGTGAACTCCGGTAGTTGGATTGCTATCAGACAACATTTCAGGATAGTTAAATCTGTTTCCAAAATATTTTGAAGCAAAGATATACCAACGCTTAATAGTGCGTTGGTTAAATCTAGCACAAAACCGACAGCTAGGCACGTTATGATCAGGGCCTAGGCAAGGAATACAGTACAAATGGAAATCCTTATGAGGTATTTGCTTCCCACAAGTAAAGCAATTAACTTTTACTGACATCGGTATGGAGCAAGAAAAAGTTTCCCCAGCAGAGTACTTAGCTTTAGCGAAGACTTCGGTTCTGAAACTCTAATTCAAAAATTTGAGGAGTCGGCCGACCGGCACTTGTGAACTACTTCAGGCACCGCATGGCAAGAAAGACTGAATAAAATGGCATTGGCTGCATGTTTTATACCCCCGACGACCTGACGTCATGGAAGAGGAGACCGCAACCGACGCAGGACCCAAGACTTTGATATTCAGGCCGACTGAGGGCAACCTGCCAGCAGATTACCCAAATGTAATGACTGCAACAGTGGAATACAAAGAACATCCCATCGGTCCTGAGTAATGGACATCCAGGTTTTTGCATGAAGGGTGAGTTTTCCTCCTAGGGGAGCAAGTACTTGGGCATGGCAGGGAAGGATAACTGGAAAGTCATGGTGAACTTTTTCCATAAGGGGGTGGCTTACCACTCCTTGTTTTTGAGGTTGGAACACTCCATTGCTTAGATCTCTGCATACCCTTGGTGGTCTGTTTCCCCTGGGTTTGGACTGAGAAGACCTGGGAGAGACTGGAAAGGATCAGTTTTTTGAAGGTCAATGCCTGCTGAATCTAGGTGGCTGTACCTGTAAGAAATCTTTTACAGTTTGCATAGATTTAGCTTTTTCTTCCATCTTTTTAAGAACAACAACTGCTTTTTGTGCCAAACAAACTATCCTGATTTAATGGAGCATCTAGTAATTTTGCTTTGACATGGTCTGGCAGGACTTGTTCCTTCAGCCAAGCATGCCTTCTCAGTACAGACCCAGTGACAGCAGCCCTGCAAGATGCTTCTAAGTCATCAAACCCACACTACAAATTATGTTTACTAACTTGGTTTGCAGAATGCATTAACTCTTGTAAATCTTTATTTTCTGCGCAATCTAGAAGCAACACCATTTTTTGTTTAATTAGTTCCATAATATGTTGCTGGTACTTCAACATGTGGAACTGTCAATTCAATACCCTGATGGCAAGAGTTGCAGAGGTATATACCTTCTTAACCCATCTGTCTAAAGCTCTAGAATCCCTGTCTGAAGGGGTATGTTTTTTGGCTGTAGTAGCCTTAATGCCTTTAGGTCCCTGGGAAATGGTCTCTGGATCCGCAGTTGAATTATCAGAGAGACATTTTAGAGAGTCAGGTACTCTGTAGTACCCGTCAGATTTTCTAGGAGCTGGTGGTAAAGTGTCAGGAGTAAAACTGGATTCTATGAAGACATCATCTACAATATCCAGGACAGGGGGTATAGCTAGAGGCCTGTGCTGAGGCAAATCTAAAAATCCCCCCCCCCCCCCCGAGTCTCTTTTTGGACTGAGGATAGTCCTTGCATTCCCAGTGGAAATGCTCTCAAGGTATGCAAGGTTTCACTAAAAGAAAAAATCCTCTGGAGGGGAGGCAGAGGGAATTGATTCTTCTGCATCTGAATCTTCATAGGTAGATAAGGGTATGTCCTGGTAATCAGAAGGGTCAGAGTCATCGGACTCCTGGTCTGTGGAATCAGAAGGAAATTCAATTCTTTGTCTTTTAGCGGGGAAGGCTGTCTTCCCCTAATTAGAGTAATAAGGTCTTCAACCATTCTAAGCATCTGTTTTTGTGGCATGGGAGCTTGAGCATGTGCTTTGGACGTCAGTTTTCTTTCTAGGCATAGTGAGAACTCTGGGCCTGAGAAACTCGGTAATTTTGGTTAAAAATGAAGTTGACTGTTTAATACGAATATCCGTAGGCCGGAATACACCCTCAGAAGATGGTGCGTGCACAGCTGCTCCGGACCCATCCAAGGTAGAGACATCCACAAGTTTCATAGTCGAAGAAGCATCTCGCAGCATACTGGACACCAAATGGGTCTCAGCAGAGGCCCGCGAATCTGTAGAAGCAGGCATCAGGGGCTGCAAAAGTGCCTCATTGAGTACCGGCAGACTGGCGACTAGCTTAACGGAAGTGTCGTCGGCAGTTTTTGACCTATGCGGTCCCGTCTCTGTGCTTCTTCAGAAGATCGGTAGTCAGATGGCTTACCGAAGCCATTTCGGAATATGGAGAACGACAGCGAAAGAATTTAGCTACCAAAAATAGCCCGATGAATGGTTTGGGCGTTAAACAAGGCACAAAACTAACAGAGAGGGAAGTCATGGTCTGGGCCTAAACAGGTGATGCAGTAAGAATGAAAATCTCTGTGAGGTATTTGCTTTCCACAGGCAAGACATTTGTTAACTTTTTCTGACATCGGTTAGAGCAAGAAAAAAGAATCCCCAACGGGGTACTTAGGCTTTAGAAGACTTCAGGTTTGAAACTCGAAAAACGAAAATTTCAGGTAGCAGCCGACCGGCACTTGCAAACTGCTTCTGCTTCGGGCACCTTCTCGGCAAAAAAGACTGATGTAATGGCGTCGGCTGCATGTTTTATACCCCCTGATGACCTGACGTCATAAAAGAGGCAACAGCATCCGACGCAAAAATCCTAAGACTGTGGTATTCGAGCCGAGGGCAGATAACCCAAGTGTGATGACTGCAACAGTGAAACACGAAGAACATCCAATGCTGTCTTAGCCAAAAGGGGGTCACCAACAGGATTTTGGGTTTGTCCCTCTGGATTTTCAGGAGGACTTTTTGAATCAGTGTGAAGGGTGGGAAGGCAGAGAGATACATTCCCACCCAAGGAAAGGAGAAGCCGTCCACTTTCCAGGCTTGAGGATGTGGGCCCCCCTTGTGCAAAACATGGGCATCTGTTTCTTCTGGGAGGAGGCAAAAAAATCTACTTGCGGAATACCCCACCTGTGGATAACATCTAGGAATACTTCTCTGTGAAGTATCCATTTGTGAGAGGGAGCTGAAGTTCTGCTGAGAGAATCTGCCATAACATTCTCTGTAGAGGGGATGTACACTGGTATCAGATGAATCTGGAGTGATAATGCTAAGGTCCAGATCTGGGCGCCTAGGCTGCAGAGGGTAGGATCTTGCCCCCCCCCCCCCGTTTATGTATCACAGGACAGTCATATTGTCCGTGATCACTTTCAGGGCTCCTGGGCATAGAGCTGACTTGAATGTTTGTAGGGCTAGAACAAGTGCCCTCATTTCCTTGATGTTGATATGGTCCCTTTATCTTAGTGTGGAGCAGTTCTCCCTGCACAGTGAATTGCTTCTGGTTGTGTAGAAGCACTGCACCCCATCCCATGTTTGATGCATCTGTAGAGATGTCTTGTAGTGGGGCCTGTACCTGTAAGGGGTTTCCCTGGTTGAGGTTGATGGCACAGATCCACCACTGAAGTTCCCTCTTCAGGCAGTGAAGTAGGGGAAGGAGGGTGTCCAGGGGGTGGGAATGTGGGCTCCATAACTTCTTCAAGATCCACTGGATTTTTCTCATGTGGAGTAAGCCAGGGGTAACATGGGTATTAGGGATGCCATGTGGTCTAAAATTCTTAGGAATTCTCATGCTGGCAAGTAAGTGAGTGTGATTAGATTGCTGAAGTAGAGAGAAAGGTCCAGGGTCCTTTGGTATGGAATGAAGGCCTTTATGTTGTCTGTTCTGATCCTGCATCCCAAGAAAACCAGGTCTTGAGTGGGGGGTCAGATAAGACTTTTCCTTGTTTATAGTAAACCCTAACGGAGTCAGGGTGGAGATCACCTGTTGTAGGTGGTGTAGAAAGATTTGACGGTCCTGATGAAGAATTAACAGGTTGTCTAGATATGGGTATATTTGTATACCGTGTGCTCTGTAGTGGGCAATGAAGGGTGCTAGACACTGTATACACTCGAGGAGCAGTGGAGAGTCCAAACAGCAATGCAGAGAATTGAAAATGCCAGGAACCTGCTGCAAAGCATAGGGATTTCCTGTAATCTGGGTGTATAGGAATGTAGAAGTAGGCATCCTTTAAATCCAGAGCTACCATGAAAGCCTGTGCTGGTATGAGTGGTAGGTGCAAATGTAAGGTAATCATTTTAAAACTGGGTACCTTGAGGAACAGGTTTAGGGAAAGACAAATCCAGAATTGGTCTCCATGGGCCATCTTTATTATTTATTTATTTCCAGTTTGATGACCAGGGAGGTCCCACTGGGCTCGCCCGTTTAGAGGTGGAGGCCCAGGGAGAAAAGCTCCACAATACACAGTATAGTTAAAGATACAGCAAAGTATAGCAAAAACATTTACAAAATACAAATACATTTCAAGTTGGACATACATATTGTACAATGGTTACACAGCATATAAATCTTGAGGATGTCAATAATATGTTCATTTCAAAGAGAAGAGAGTAAAGAGAAAAAAACTATTTACAATATATACACTGATAGCAGTATTGTTGGATTAGCAGTCTTTCCTTGGTACCAGAAACATTCTGGAGTAAAAAAATGTGTTTCTTTGTGGAGAAAGTAATTGTTGAATGATGGTGAGGAAAAGGTGAGCTTGGTTTGATGGAGGTTGAGTAATTCCCTGGAAGGGGGCTAACATCCACCAAGTCGTAAAGTATCTCCTCTGAATGATGGAGAGGACCCAGTTTTCTGATGTGATTTTCCACTACAAGGGTAGGGAGAGGGTGAGACAAAGGGATAGGGGGGTGTTTGGGCTTAGAAGTTGGAAGTCACAGTGAAAGTGGTCTAGTTTGGTCAGACTGCCTCCGAAAGGGGGTGGTCATAGGGGTGGAAGGAAACCTGGGAGTAGAGCTTTCCCTAGGTTGCTTACGTCCCTTTGGCTGAGGTGCTGAGTGGGAGGATGGTCTCCTGACAAAGGAAGTTCTTTATGGCTAGTTTCTGTGATATCTGGGGATAGGAGACACCAGCAAATGCTTCAGGTTTTGAAGTTCCTTTCCCTTTTCTTGAAGGGATTTAAGTAGTTCTGCTGAAGTCTGTCCAAATAGGGCTTTATTGTCCAGTGGGGCATCTAGCAGTTTAGTTTGCACATCCATAGGAAGTGGTGAAGTTTCACCCAGGAATACTGCCTCAGTACTGAACCTGAGGCAGCAGATTTTGAAGAGGCTTCCACAGCATCATAACTGCACTTGGTGTGCCTAGTCATCTGAGATGCTGTGGAGAGTAGGGTGTTACGCTGGGTTTTTATTGATGAATCAGGAACCTCAGAGAAGAGGGTAGCAGCCTTGGAAATGATGTCCAGAACATAGCTGGCTGTGTGCGTTTGGTAGTTGAGGGCTCTTATAGCTAGAGTAGAGGAGGTATACACTTTCTTCCACAGTCTGTCTATGAATTTGCTGTCTTTATCAGTAGGGTGGAGAGCAGCAGAAGGTAACTGTCGGGATGTTTTATCAGTGGAAACTGCAATAACTGCTCGGTCCGCAGGGGGGTGCTTAAATAGGAATCGAGTGCCCTGAGGCACCTTGTAAAAATGGTCAGGATGTTTAGAGGCTGGGGATGGGAATCTGGGGCCTGTGAAGCGGCCAAGAAGGCATCTTGAAAGGCAGGTAGCAAAAGGGGCACAGCAGAGGGGATGGTTATTCCATTTGCAGCAGGTCAAAGTACCTTTTCTTAGTGTCAGAGATCTCGGAGGCCTGCCACTTAAAATTGCTCCCTCAAGAGTGAAATAATATCCCCAAAGGTGAATTCTTCCCAGGAGACTCAGAGGTGATAGGATCCTCTTCCTCTGGGGTAATAAAATCCTTAGAAGAGTCTATTTGTAAGCCATAGGTCAATGATTCCTCAGAAGAGAAATAGTCTTCCTCTGATAACTCTAAAGGGGGCCCTGGAGGAGTTACAACTGGTGGTGGTTGTGTTTGTAAGGCCTGGAATGCCTTAAAAAGATTCTGTGAAAAAACTTCCCATCCAGGGGACAGGTTGATGCTCCGGATGCTTCAGTTTTTGCTTTCTCTTCATAGGGGCAGATGTCTGAAAATGAGTGATAGCCGACATCTTGGTGGATGGTACGGAAAGAGTAGGCCTTTCCGACTGTATGAGCCGTGGTTCCCCTCCACCATCAATATCCTCAGCGGACGTACTCAAGTTTCTGCCATCCCAGCTTCCATCGAGGTTCTCGGGCTTGGTTGGAAAACGGAGGTCTAAAGATCTCGGGCTTTCATCTGCCTCAAGAATCTCTCCGGACGTCTGAGGCGCAGCGTGGGAATCCGGCCTAAATTTCTTGGCCTTCTTTCACGACGGCTCATTGGACGTGCCTACTCCACCCTTCATACGGAGTGCGAGATGCCGGAGCCTTTGGTTTTCTAAGTATAGTTTTAACATGGCCAGATGGCTGTGGAGAGTTTTAGGTACAAAGGATTTGCAAATGGGGCAGGATATATGGTCGTGGGCCTTGCCTAAACAGAATACACACTTTTCATGGATGTCCTTGTGAGGAATTTGTCTCCCACAAGCACACTTCCCCTTTCTAGTGGGCATGCACATCTTAGAAACTAACAAAAGACAAGGAAAACCCAACAGGGTGCTGATTGTAGCGGTCGTCTGAGAACAAGTGATGTGCTTCCCAAACTGCCAAACAGGAGTCCAACGTTCACTGGAGCAGAAACATTCTTAAGAGGGTACATGCAGACGTCACTTTTATACCCTAAGTCAGTTTATTACTCTGACATAGGATTTCACACGTACCCTCCTGCTCCAAAGACTTTGGTATAATGGCCGGATGTTGGCGCTGCAGGCAGCAACCTCCCTACTGTAAAGAATACTGCAACATGAGAATAGAAGGACATGTAATAATTATCCCCCTTAACTGCCTGTTTAGAATGGTCAGGGTTTTTTCTTACTATGTTGCATTTTGTTACTCCTACACTTAGCCAAGATTTTTCTTTTGTTGTCTAACGAATTGATATTGTGATTCCACTAGGGTGGCTTGTCTTTTGAGTCTGCCTTATTCTTAACAGGAGTGGGAAGAGCTCAGTCTATACAGCTATCAATATGGCTGCACAAGAATTCTGTAAATAGCTCAGCATATGCTATGGTATTTACTGGGTTTGGGGTTGGTTGGAATCTAGCTAATGTGTCGCTTAGTAGAAAGAGGTTAGCTACGGAACATCTCCTAAATGTCCTTGGTTTCACTAGTTCCTCGGATTTCATTTTTATTTCAAGCTGCCTTATGGTCAGAGCTGATGAGCAAGGATATTACACTGGGTGAGGAACATCACTCCCTGTTTGTGAGTACAAGGTGAAGGATGTTTGTACCCTGGAAGAAGAATGGACCAACTGTTACAGGATATTGATATTAATCAAGATTAGGAATCACTGGGCTTGTGCATTAGAAGTGAAGGATTCCTAATCTATAGAAAGGTAGTTGAGACCCCACATAAAAGATTGTATTCGAATGAACAATGAAGGACTTTAGTACATTGAGACAGATAGCATGGGTTTGCTGGGACATGGAGGGGAACGTATAATTTGCAAGCAAATGCTAAAAGACCCCGTTTATGGTTAGTTGCACATGTTAAGACTTCCAGTGGGTCACACACTTCAACTAGTCCGGATGTGAGGTTTTTAATACAGACAGACTCCTCCACCTTTAGTTCCCTCCTGTATAGTAGCTGGTCTAAAGATGTAAAAGGCATTATAACATTGCACTGCCGGGGTACTCTCCCTGACTTTAAACCAGGTCTTTGTTACTACACAGACGTGTGCACTCTCCAGGAAGAGGAAGGTTTGCAGGAAGTGGAGTTTTTTGTCAAGGTTTCTAGCATTCAGCAGTACCACCTACAGATATTCTTTTGTAGGGCGAGTTAAGTCAGGAAGCTTATCAGTTTAGCATTGCCTAAAAAAGGCACTATTGAGGTGGAAAACATCTTTGCCAATATTCGAAAGCCTAGAGGGGATAAGTGCAGACCATCCCTGGTAAAGCAGCATTGTCTGTTAACCATGTCCCTAGGCCATCCAATATTGTACTCCCCTCGGACTGATACCAGAAGCTAAGTCAATTGCTGAAATCAATCATTTTCTGTTAGTAACATGGCATCATCCTTGGAGAAGGTAGTATGCTACTCGGTGCTAGGCTCATACCTGCCTGAGGCACAACCAGGGAGCTCAACCATGCATCACTTTATACAGTTAAGGAAGGTATGTCTCAGGTCATTAACACCCACATGGACTATTATACTGGTACCCGTGGTTCAATAACCCGAGTGCCTGCGTGACTTGAATTCTAGCCCCAGATAGGCAGCTAACAGGGACTCTCTCCTAACTCAGTCTGGCGAGGGGGACATCAGTGTGCCTTACTACAGAATCACCAATGATCAGGAAATTTAGCTGTGTACTGGTTTACCTTAAAGACTTAACTGTACAGGCACCGAACAGTGTTACTATTTGCATCTGTGGGTGGTGTTTTAATGGATTGTTTACATGATGACTGTAGACCCTTTTTTTGATTATACTGTGTAGGAAAGTCTTAAGTGTTTTAGGGGGTCTATATTAGAACATCGAAGTTTCAGAACTTCGAATGTTCTAATATTGACACCTAGTAACCGAAAACTGAGAACATCGAAAATTCAGAACAGCGAATTTTTTGCTAGGGAAAAAATTTGCTGTTCCAAAACACATACACACAACACAAACACACCAAACAAACAGCAATCCACACACATACACCTAAAATCTTACATCTAACCCTACACTAAACTGTACATACACCACTATCTACCCACGTACCTTAACCCAAACCCTAACCCTAAGGTCCGTCACTATTGAACACACACCTCACCTGCGCCCTAACCCTAACTTACCTACTCCGCCTAACCCTCACATCTACACATTCACACACTTAACTGATCCGCGCCCTAACCCACCTAACCTGCCCTAACCCTCACGTCCACACAATCGCACACTTACCTGAACCCGACCCATAACTTTCCACCACAGTGCTGAAAATAGCAAAGCGACAGGAACAGACAACCAAATTCTTTCCCTAGGAAAGAATTTAGTTTTCTGAAACTTCGCTATTTTCAGCTTTCGCTTACTAGGGGTTGATATTAGAACATTCGAAGTTCTGAAACTTCGATGTTCTAATACAGGCCCGTTTTAGGAAGTTATCTAGAAGTGCCTCAGCATACGTAGTTTTGTGTGTAGAGTCTTTACCCTGTGCAGTAGGCATGGTACAAATGTCACTGACAACCCCTATAGGATTACTTTGGGTTGTAGGAGTGAGTTTTGCCTCCAGCATTACAGAATATGTATACCCCTTGCATACTTAATCTTTAATTTTATTAAGAATAAGTGGGTTGTCACTGTACATGAGGCAATTGCTGCATTGCCTCAAAATACCCATATTAACTAGACTGGCCACAGAGAGAATTGGGAAATGCATATCTATGGCTGCTGGTTTGCTATGGAAGAGCGAGGGAAATTTAAATATTGGATAGGTCAATAGCATGAAGAACTTGATGAGC
Organism: Protopterus annectens; assembly: GCF_019279795.1. Taxonomy (NCBI): domain Eukaryota; kingdom Metazoa; phylum Chordata; order Ceratodontiformes; family Protopteridae; genus Protopterus; species Protopterus annectens. The sequence goes on along the minus strand of NC_056731.1, from coordinate 1,241,173,845 downwards.
AACATACACTCATCTATGTGCAAACTAGATGCTTTAGTAGTTAAAAAAAAAATCTTGTCTAGATAGTAAGGGTACAGTAAACTGGAGTCAACACAGATTACGAGAAATTACGCTGCGAGATATCGGCATCTATACAGATCACTGCTAGGCGCTGCTGCACAGAGCAGCAGCTCTATGTAAAGACTGTAAAAAAGGTAAAAAAAAATTCAGATATTCATCACAGACACACTCAATGCAGCTGTAAAAAAAACAATGCAAAAAAAAAACAAGCATCTAAACAGTGAATATGGTAATGCAAGTCTTAGGCTTGCTCGGAATTTATAAGCCAAGCATTGTGCAACTGCAATGCTTAAAAACAAAGGCGATTCAATAAAAAAATAAAAAAAAAAAACAAACAAAAAAAAAAAAAAAACAATGCCCTGTGGCCAATCAAAAACAGCACACACTGCTTTCTTTTACATGGGCCAGAAAAGGACTCTGGTCCCCTCTACTCTCACTAAAGTGGAACCAAGGCAGTTAAAGACTGTAAAAATGGGTAAAAAGTGCATATATTCAACACAGAAACACTCAAAGCAGCTGTCCAAAAAACAATGTGAAAAACAAGTGCCAAAACAGTACACATGGTAATACAAGTCTTCGCTTTTGTAAAGTTTATCAGAAACCAGCAACACTTTTCTTCTCGACTATAATGGTTGCCAAACACTGCTAAACATCTCGGAGTTCATAGGTTATGAGCCAAGCACTGTGAACTGCAACACTTAAATAGCAGTGGAGTTTCGATAAAACACAAAAGAGCTTGTGATCAACTAAAAACATGCCATAGCTGTGACTGAGCCTTGACATTAGTAAAAGTAAGAAAAAGTACAGTTTTGTACCTACCATAAATGTAGATGTTCGAAGATCCACATTGCTGCAGTCCTTACACTTGGGTAGTCCGCTGTCCTCGGTCGGCCCGAATATCAAAGTATTAGGCGGACGTCGGTCAAGGCGCTTAAGACTGACATCAGGACGTCAGGGTACAAATGCGCATGACCGACGTCATATCCTCAGTCTTTTCTTGCCCCAGATGTCAGAAGACCCTAAAAGAAAGGTCAAAACCAAAAGACAGCGAAAACCAACCAACCACCCTTGCACTAATTATATGTACAATATATACAATATACACAATATTTACAACCCAACCCACACAACCGCCTCTAACTACAGAGGGGAAGGAGGGAGGGTAAATTGGACTGCAGCAACGTGGATCTTCGAACATCTACATTTATGGTAGGTACAAAACTGTACTATGTTCTTCATCTCACATTGCTGCAGTCCTTACACTTGGGTAGAATCCCAAAGCAGAGGTAAGGGAGGATGGCAAAACTATAAAGCAGCAGGAGCTGCCAAAATGCCCTGTAAAACTGCAGTGGCAAAACCAGCCCTAGATTTAGAGTAAAGTGGAAGGTGATAATGCTTAGAGAAAGTATGCACTGAACTCCAAGTAGCTGCCTCCAAAATATCTTTAGTTGCCACCCCCCTTAAAAAAGCTGTAGAAGTGGCAGTAGCCCTAGTGGAATGAGGCCTAATCCCAGCTGGAATCTCCTTACCATGATGGGAATAACAGAAAGCAATGCAAAACCCAATCCACTTAGAAATAGTTTGTTTTGACACAGGCTTGCCCTGAGAACTCAAAGCAAATGAAACAAATAACTGCTGAGACTGCCTGAACCCTTTAGTTCTGCTCAAATAATATCGCAACTGCCTGTGTACATCTAAAGTGTGCAAAATCTTTTCCCCTTTATTTTGGGGATTTGCATAAAAAGTAGGCAAATGAATAGTTTGGTTTAAAGCCACACTAGAAACCACTTTAGGCATAAAGGAAGGATTAGTACAAAGATACCCTATCCTTATGGAAAATTAAGAAAGGCTCAACCGCCATAAGGGCCTGTAATTCAGAAACCCTTCTTGCAGAGGTAATGGCCAACAAAAAAGCAGTCTTCCATGATAAATATTTCAACTCGGCAGTAGCTGCAGGCTCAAAAGGCTGTAGAGTGAGTTTCTCCAACACAAAATTGAGATCCCAAGCAGGAGTAGGAGCTCTACGTGGGGGTCTTATATTCTTTGCCCCTCTAAGGAACTGCTTGAACAAAGGATGAGAAAACAATGGTGGGTCACAGTCATAGTGAGCAGAAATTGCTGCAGCATGAACCTTAATAGAAGAGAAGGACAAACCTTTGTCCAGCAACTCAGTAAGATATTGAAGAGCCACACTTAAATTAGGCTCAGAAACATCAAATTCCTTTGCTGTACTCCAAAATAAAAATCTCTTCCATTTATCTGCGTACACTTTCCTTGTACTAGGCCTTCTGGCCTCCAAAATAACATTCAAAACTTGCTGTGGAAGCTGAGACCCTCCAGGGTTCAAAACAGAATATGCCAGGCTGTTAGGTGAAGAGAGTGAAGTTTGACATTGAGTAAATGACTGTTCTCCTGAGACAGCAGGTGTGGAATTGAAGGCAAAGGCCATGGAGGCTCCCGTACCAGACTTCTCAATAATGGGTACCAGTGCTGTCGAGGCCAATCTGGAGCTATTAAAATCATCTTTGGCTTGTCCTGTCTGACCTTTAGGAGTACCTTTGGGAGGAGAGGCAGAGGTGGAAAGGCATACACATGAAGATTGCTCCAATTGAAAGAAAGAGCGTCCACTTTCTAGGCTGTGGGATGAAACCTTTTTGTGCAAAACTTTGGCAGCTGGTAGTTTAGTGGAGAAGCGAACAGATCTATGTCTGGAGTTCCCCATGACACTGTCAATTTCTGAAAGACATGAGGATCCAATTTCCACTCGTGGGGATCCATAATTCGTCTGCTCAACACATCTGCTAAGGAGTTCTGTGCTCCCGGCAGAAACCTTGCCTGAAGATTTAGCTGTAAACTGAGAGCAGTCTCCCACAAAATCATTGCTTGCCTGCATAGAGGATAAGAATGTGTTCCCCCTTGCTTGTTGATGTACCAAATGACAGTTGTGTTGTCTGTTAGAATCAACACCTGCCCTGGAAGAAGTAAATCCTTGAAAGCTATTAATGCAAATTGGACTGCTAACATCTCCTTCAAGTTGATATGTAGATGTTGTAGTCTGGCAGGCCACGTGTCTTGTATCCACTTTCCATTTAGATGAGCTCCCCAAGCTTTGTCTGAGGCATCTGTCGTTAGAATCTGACTCGCCTCTGGCCGGGTCACAGAGAGTCCCTTGTTTAGGTGACATTCCTGAGCCCACCACAAAAATTCCTTTTGAATGCAAGGTATTATCTGAATGACAGTGTCCATATCCTGGCAGTGCTGTGTCCATACATTTTGAGATACCATTGTAGCTTCCTCATATGCAGTTTGGCATTGGGAAGCACCAGAATACAAGATGCCATGAACCCCAAGGCTTGAAGGACTGTCCTTGCAGTCAGCCTGGACTGATGAGACAATTGATGGAAGTAAAGGGAAAGATTCTTTTGTTTGTCCGGGGTCAAAAGGCCATCTGGGATGCTGTATTCAGTCTCACACCCAGAAAGCACATGTCCTGAGAGGGTACTAGACTGGACTTTATTTCATTCACAGAATACCCCAGGCATCTTAGCACTGCTATCACATATTGCAAATGATGAAGAAGTTCGTCCCTTCCTTGAGCCAGAATCAGGCAATCGTCCAAATAAGGATAGATCTGTATTCCTTTCAGCCTGAAGAAAGCTATCACTGGAGCCAGAACTTTCGTGAACACTCTGGGCAGTAGATAAGCCAAAGGGCAATGCAGAGAACTGATAATGAGAAGTCCCAGCCAAAACGCAGATACTTCCTGCAACTTAGCCTGATAGGAACATGAAGGTAAGCCTCCTTGAGATCCAGAGTTACCATCCAGTGATCTTTGCCCAGCAGAGGTAAAAGCTGTTGTAACGTCAACATTTTGAACTTGGGAATGTCCAGATAAGTGTTGAGGATAGATAAATCCAAAATTGGTCTCCACATGTTCCCCTTCTTTGGTACTAGGAACAGGCGAGAATAAAATCCTAGACCCACTTCTGGCAGAGGGACCGGCTGTATGGCCCCTATTTGAAGCAGCAGAGAAATTTGTTTGTGAGCCTCTATTCTTTGCTGAGGAGGAACGTCTGGCATGCCTTTGAAAGGAGGCAAGGTATGGAAATAAAACTTGTAACCTTGGTGAATGATATCCAATACCCATCTGTCTTGGGTAATTAAACTCCAATTTTCCTTGGAGTGCCAACCTTCCTCCCAAAGGTGCTGCCAGACGAGAAGGCTCTGGCAGCTGAAAAGGTAGGTCATTGGGCCTGTTTACGAAAGGACTGGCCCCTGCCCTCACCGAAGACTGTGCAGGTGAACTCCTGTTCTAGGCCTGAAAGAGCCCTGAGCTCTGCCCCTACCACGTCTAGATCTACCCCTAGACTGTGAATCATAAGAAGAATCGTCCACCCCTTAGCAGGCCAATTCCTACTAAACTTCGGAGGCTGGACTTGCAAAAAATCTTTAACAGTCTGCATAGACTTAGCCTTTTCTTCCATTTTCTTTAAGACTGCCTCCACAGGTGAACCAAACAACACATCAGACTGTAAAGGAGCATCTAAAATCCTTGTCTTAACATGGTCAGATAAATCCTGATCCCTCAGCCAGGCGTGCCTGCGAAGAACTGACCCAGTGGCAGCCACCCTAGATGAGGCCTGTACAGCATCAAAACCACATTGTAAAGAATGCTTACCCACCTGTTCAGAAACATGTACCAAATCTTGTAATTCTTTACACTCAATACCTTCCGCCAGAGCATCTACCTTAGACTTCAATTGAGAAAGTAGATAGTATTGATATTTCAACATGTGAAACTGGCAATTCAAAGCCCTCATAGCTAAGGTGGAAGAAGTATAGACTTTCTTTCCCCATCTATCCAAAGCCCTGGCCTCTTTATCTGGAGGAACCGGATTTTTACAACAGAGGCCTTGACACCCTTAGGTCCCTGACTAACAGTTTCTGGGTCCGCCCTAGGACTCTTATAAAGATATTTATGAGCTTCAGGCACCCTGTAATACCTATCCGGTTTAACAGGAGCAGGAGGCAAAGAATCAGGATTAAGTGAAGCCTCTGCAAACACATCTTCCACAACATCCAGAACAGGAGGTATAGCCAAAGGCCTATGCTGGGGTAAAAGCAAAAATTCCCTAAGCCTTTTCCTGGAATCAGAGAAGTCCTGACCTTCCCACTTAAAATGTTCCCTCATGGAATGAAGAGTCTCTGAAAAAGAAAAATCCTCTGGAGGAGAAGCAGGAGTAGTAGAATCATCCACATCAGAATCAGAATAAGGAGAATACTCCTGCAAGTCTTCAGCCGAAGACTCTGAAACATCCGAAGCCTGCTCAAAACTCCCCAACTCTGGTTCCACCCTAGGCCTCTTATCAGGAGGGGGCAAAGAACCTCTAATCAAAGTAATTAAATCTTCTGCCATTTTAAGCATGTGCTTCTTGGGCACAGATCCTGACGAACTAGGGTGACACCAACAGAAGCTAAACCTGGCCTGCCTCTGGGAGAAGCCTTGGAAACAGAAGGAGAGGGCCTAACCACCCTAGAAAGGGAGGGAGTACAGAAACCTGAGAAGCCCTTCAGCCTGACCTGCCTCCTGAGAGGCCACATCCTGCAATAACAAAGTCTCCCCTGGGACTCCAGAGAAACCTCCGGCGGAACCACCGGTTCCACTGACACCTCTAAAGAACCGGCGTCCGGTACGGACGACTCTTCTTGCCTGGGTTTAGCTGCTTTGTCTTTGCGCTTCTTGAAGCGGGCGTAGGGGCATCCGGCGGCATATTTTAATTGCACCGGCTCCCGAAGAGCAACCTCGCACAATCTAACCTTCGCTAATAGTGCGTTTATTGAACCTAGCACAAAGCGACACCCAGCAACGTCGTGCTCAGGCCCCAAACAAGGAATACACAAAGTATGATAATCTCTATGCGGTATCTGTTTCCCACAAGAAATACAGTTATTCACTTTTTCTGACATCCGGTAAACCACTGAGGCAAGAAAAACTAAAATATTCTAGCGGAGTACTTAGCCAACTCGGTCTGAAACTCCGAATTCGAAAAATTTCAGAACACCGAACGGCACTTGCAACGCTGCTTCTGCATCGGACCATGCGGCAAAAAAGACTGAGGATATGACGTCGGTCATGCGCATATGTACCCTGACGTCCTGATGTCAGTCTTAAGCGCCTTGACCGACGTCAGCCTAATACTTTGATATTCGGGCCGATCGAGGACAGCGGACTACCCAAGTGTAAGGACTGCAGCAATGTGAGATGAAGAACATCTGTACACACTGTGCTAGCCATTTAGATGTTATTAGTTTGACAAAAATACAGGAGAGAAATCTTTGTGTAATCAACTGATCAGACCCCTTACTGTCCTTAATGTATAAACAGTACCTTAGTGGTCTGTGCACATTCAGGATGTGCATTTTGGGGGGCACAGGCAGGTGTAGTCAGAAAAAAATTCTGTCACGACTTTAGGCATGAAGGATGGACTTGTTCTCAGGCTCATTTTACCTTTATTTAAGAGCATAAAGGGCTCTTTACAAATCAAAGCTTGTTCTGTAACTCTCATGGATGACGTGACAGCTGTAAGTAGAACAGCTTTCCATGTCAAAAATTGTGTAAGCTTTGTTTGTGCCTACTGGCTCAAAGGGGGTCTTGGGAAATTATTTTTTCCAGGATACAGTTTAGGTACCAAGGAATTAATTTTTTTTCCAAGGAGGACTTAGATGTAGCACCCCTTAAGGAAGTGTTTCACTGGATTCAGAATGGCTAAGGGCAAAGCAGACCCAATATCAAACTGATTTAGATGGCTGAGAGTGAGGAAGAGAGGCAGAGAGATCAACTATAATAGAGGTGTAAGGGTCATGGGCAACTACTAGGCTATCAACCCCAGGGGGTTAAGTTTACCTATGTTTCCCGAGATATGAACCACAGCCTGTACTTTGCATCTTTGAGGTAAACACCACAACCATTAATATAACCTCTAAACCTGTTCCATATATCTCAGAGGTACTAAAA